>NC_065590.1:32033581-32644158 GCF_024542745.1 Macaca thibetana thibetana | reverse complement strand
GTTGGGAGAACAAAACATACACACACACACACACACACACACACACACACAACTATATATATTGCCTGACTGGACTGATAGGAAAGTAAGAAAATTCTTCAGAGTATAGAGATGATAGGAAAATATGAATCCCAAAACACAGGTGATCACTGGAGCCAGTGTTTGCTAAGTAGTCAACCTCTGGTGGTCTGGAACCTGGGTTTAAAAGTCCATAAGAAGTAACAGAATGCCAGGCATGGTGGCTCACACCTGTAATCCTAACACTTTGGGGAGCCAAGGTGGGAGGATCACTTAAGCCCAGAGTTTGAGACCATCCAGTGAAACACTATCTCAAAGAAGAAAAAAAAAGGTCGGAGGTGGGCAGGGGATAGGGACAGAAAATGAAATCATGGAGGGTTGGAATGGAGAACTATACTCCGCCACACACATAGGCCAGGAAAAAGAGTAACATCCTCCAGAGAGTGAAAAACAACAAAAAGGAGTCCCTTCCAGAGGGAAGCAGTAAGGGTAAAAGCCTATCTTAGAGGTGAGGAAAAGAAATCTTCTCTGATTATTCAAATAGTAAGTGTGTACTCATACAAGTTTAGGACCAGAATATATATATACACACACACACATATATATATATATAAAATATATATGTATAGAAAAAAAAGGGCCGGGCGCGGTGGCTCAAGCCTGTAATCCCAGCACTTTGGGAGGCTGAGATGGGCGGATCACGAGGTCAGGAGATCGAGACCATCCTGGCTAATACGGTGAAACCCCGTCTCTACTAAAAAATAAAAAAAAAAAAACTAGCCGGGCAAGGTGGCGGGCGCCTGTAGTCCCAGCTACTCGGGAGGCTGAGGCAGGAGAATGGCGTAAACCCAGGAGGCAGAGCTTGCAGTGAGCTGAGACCACGCCACTGCACTCCAGCCTGGGCGACAGAGCGAGACTCTGTCTCAAAAAAAAAAAAAAAAATATATATATATATATACAGAGAGAGAGAGAGAGAAAATATATATATATAGAAAATATATATATAGAAAATATATATAGAGAAAAAAATATATATATATATATTTTAAAAGTCCCAAAACAAAAATTTAATTTTAAGTGGTACCAAGTTGGTTAGTACTCCTGGGAACCTGGCCAAACGAAATGTAATGAGGGAATGCCTCATTCCTAATTCCAGTCTTAAATAATTTCTACAGCTATAGTTCCAAGAAGGATGAGTTTACAGTCACTAAAAACACAGGAAACAAGCCACCATAAACTGTTCAAGCCTGCAAAGATTATAGATACTGGAATTTTCAGTTACAGTATATAAAATGAATAAGCTAAGTATGTTTTTAAAACACATAGGAGGATTTAAAATATAAGAAAGGAACAGGAGAGTATCAAAATTGACCAGGTAGATTGGAATATAACTAATTATAAAATCTAGTAATAAAAAAATAATGGGCTGGGCGTAGTGGCGCTCACACACCTGTAATCCCAGCACTTTGGGAGGGCGAGGCAGGGGGATCACCTGAGGTCAGGAGTTTAAGACTAGCCTGGCCAACAGGGTGAAACTCTGTCTCTACTAAAAATACGAAAATTAGCCGGGCATGGTGGTGGGTACCTGTAATCCCAGCTACTCAGGAGGCTGAGGCAGGAGAATCACTTGAACCCAGGAGGCAGAGGTTGCAGTGAGCTGATGATATTGCGCCACTGCACTCCAGCCTAGGTGACAAGAGTGAGACTCCATCTCAAAAAAATTAATTAATTAATTAAAAAAAAATGATTGGTAACATAAGGTTACTGGATGGAATAAACAAGAGATTGGCCATGGTTGAAGAAAAAAATTAGTAAGTTGGAAAATAGATCTTTTTTTTTGAACTAGAAGTGTCTATTGCAGAAATTTGGCTAAGGTTCGAATTGGGGGCCCAAATAGAGCTTTTAAAAAATGAACTTAAGGCCGGGCGCGGTGGCTCAAGCCTGTAATCCCAGCACTTTGGGAGGCCGAGGCAGGCGGATCACGAGGTCAGGAGATCGAGACCATCCTGGCTAACACGGTGAAACCCCGTCTCTACTAAAAATACAAAAAAAAAAAAAAACTAGCCGGGCGCGGTGGTGGGCGCCTGTAGTCCCAGCTACTCGGGAGGCTGAGGCAGGAGAATGGCGTAAACCCGGGAGGCGGAGCTTGCAGTGAGCTGAGATCCGGCCACTGCACTCTAGCCTGGGTGACAGAGCAAGACTCCGTCTCAAAAAAAAAAAAAAAAAAAAAATGAACTTAAATGTAACTTTAATGTATATAGAGAAGGAAAATACGAAAGAGAAATTAAGAGACATAAAAGATAAAGTGGGAAGATCTAGCTTTTATCTAAATTGCAATTCTATAGAGAGAGAAGAAAAAGGTCTGGGCACAGTAGCTCACTCCTGTAATCCCAGCACTTTGTGAGGCCAAGGCAGGAGGATTGTTAGAAGCCATGAGTTTGAGGCTGCAGCAAGCTAGGATTGTGCCACTACACTCCAGCCTGGGTGACAGAGGAAGACTCTGTCTCAAAAAACAAAAAAAAAAAAAAAGAGAGAGAGAGAAAATGGGGGGTGCAAAGGAAGGAAGGAGGGAGGGAAAAAGGGAAGGAAGGAAAGAAAGAAGGAAGGCAGACAGGCAGGCAGGCAGCCAGGCAGGCAAGGAAGGAAGCTAATAAAGAAGAGATTGTATTTAAAAGAGTAATACAGGTTAGATACATATCCTCAGATTCAGGAAATCTGAGGAATTTCCACCAGAATAAATAAAAAGAAATTCACATGTAATAAATTCGTGAGTTTATTACGATGAAACTAGAAAAGCAATGACAAAGACAAAATCTTAAAAGGAGCAAAAGAGAAAAGGCAAAGTCCCTGCAAAATAACTGTTAGATTAACATTAATTTATCAATAACAATGAAAGCCAGAAGATGTAGAAATACTATATTTGTACGTGGGTGGTGGCTCACACCTGTAATCCCAGCATTTTGGGAGGCCGAGGCCGGTGGATCACCTGAAGTCAGGAGTTTGAGACCAACCTGGCCAACAAGGTGAAACCCCGTCTCTACTAAAAATACAAAAACTAGCTGGGCGTGGTGTCAGGCGCCTATAATCCCAGCTACTCCGGAGGCTGAGGCAGGAGAATCGCTAGAATCCAGAAGGCAGAGGTTGCAGTGAGCCGAAATTGCGACATTGCACTCTAGCCTGGGCAACAAGAGCAAGACTCCATCTTAAAAAAAAAAAAAAAAAAAAAAAAAAAAAAAAGGCCGGGTGCAGCGGCTCACGCCTGTAATCCCAGCACTTTGGGAGGCCGAGGCGGGCAGATCACCTGAGTTCGAGACCAGCCTGAAAAACATGGAGAAACCCCATCTCTACTACAAATACAAAATTAGCCGATCATGGCGGCGCATGCCCGTAATCCCAGCTACTCGGGAGGCAGGAGAATCACTTGAACTCGGGAGGCAGAGGTTTCGGTGAACCGAGATCGCGCCATTGCACTCCAGCCTGGGCAACAAGAGCGAAACTCCCATCTCAAAAAAAAAAAAAAAAACCAAAACCAAAAACAAAAAAAACTGTTGGCCAGGCGCGGTGGCTCAAGCCTGTAATCCCAGCACTTTGGGAGGGCGAGGTGGGCGGATCACGAGGTCAGGAGATGGAAACCATCCTGGCTAACACGGTGAAACCCCGTCCCTACTAAAAAAAAAAAACAAAAATTAGCCAGGCATGATGGAGGGCGCCTACAATCTCAGCTACCCGGGAGGCTGAGGCAGGAGAATGGCGTGAACCCGCGAGGCGGAGGTTGCAGTGAGCCTAGACCGCGCCACTGCATTCCAGCCTGGGCGAGAGAGAGAGACTCCGTCTAAAAAAAAAAAAAAAAAAAAAAAAAAAAAAAGTACTCATAACAGCAAAACCAGGCAATTTCAACATAAATAAGGAAAAATACAAGCCAATCTCCTTTATTATTTATTATTTTTTTATTTTTATTTTATTTATTTGGGCCAATCTCCTTTACGAACATAGTAAAAAGTTCTTAAAAAAAAAAAAAAAAGCCTATAATCCCAGCACTTTGGGAGGCTGAGACGGGTAGATCACGAGGTCAGGAGATCGAGACTATCCTGGCTAACACAGTGAAACCCCATCTCTACTAAAAAATACAAAAAACTAGCCGGCCGAGGTGGCGGGCGCCTGTAGTCCCAGCTACTCGGGAGGCTGAGGCAGGAGAATGGCGGGAACCCGGGAGGCGGAGCTTGCAGTGAGCTGAGATCCAGCCACTGCACTCCAGCCTGGGCAACAGAGCGAGACTCCGTCTCAAAAAAAAAAAAAATAAACAAAAAACCATGAGCATGCTGTTTAGCAATGCATAAAAAAGGTAACACTATTACAAAGCTGGGTTTATTCCAGAAATGTAAGGTTGTTTCAATACTAGAAAATCTATTACGGTTTTCTAAAAAAGAAATATGAGTTAGAATAGTTACAAAGGAAGAAATAAAACTGTGATTATTCCTGGATGATGTGATTTTCCATGTAGAAAAACCAAGAGAATCTATGGATAACTTATTAGAATTAGATAACTTCATAAAGTTGTTTGATGTAAGATCAATATGAGGCAGGAGAGGTAGTCAAGGAAGTGACCAAGTAATCAAGGCAGCAACAGTGGTGACTGTACAATCAACACAATAAACCTCAGCATATACATTGTAACTGAGCTCATTCAAGCAAAGCTATCCTCAGTAGGGAATTTCCCCTGTAGACAGCATGTGCAGTTTGATTTTACCTGTCCTCAAACTGACCCGTTGCTCATTTTATTAGTAAAAAGCACACCCCTGGATATTGAAGATGCTAATGAGACATGTGACATATGAACAAGCATATACAGCTACTGAGCATCCACACCCAGAGGACCACCCAGAACATGCTTACTAGTAACACCTCTTGCCACCTCATGAATAATCATGTCAGACTTCCATAAAGGGAGTCTCGCTAGTGCCAGTCTTTGCTGTCTCATCCTTATAAGCAGCCTGCCCTGAATTCTCTCCCTCTCTCGGTATACTGCCTGTTCTGCACCTACCTTTCAAAATATTTTTTCTTTTGCAATACTCTATGCTGCACTTCTTTTGCTGTGTGTCCCGTGTTTAAATTCTTTTAAACTAAGAACTGAGGTTTCACACAGCCATCAACAGATATACACATTTTAAAATATCATTTATAATAGCATAAAAATGAGAGTGCCTGAATATAAATGCAGTAAAACTTCTGTGCAAGATCTTTGTGGATAAAATTATTTAAAGTTTTGTACAGGTATTAAGAAGATTTAAATAGATATGAGTCAACCTTGTCCACGGTTGCGAAGACTCAATCTCATAAAAATGTCAATCCTCCCAAGTAGATCTATAGATTCAATGCAATCCCCAACAGGGTGTGTGTGTGTGTGTGTGTGTGTGTGAAATTCAAACAGCTGATTCTAAAATTTATATATATGAACAAGGATCCCAGAAAAGGAGCAATGGGCTCATACTCCCTAAATTAACTGGATCACCCAGAGCAGGCTCAATATAATACTAGCTGGGAGACAACACCCTATGAGGTTGGGGTGCTGTGCTATAGGATGTGGTATATGGCTTAATCCAGAGGTCACTGTGTGGGGCTGTCTTCCCAATAGGCAAGAAGCACAGGTCTGGGAATCAAGAGGTACAAATGAAAATTTCCCTTCTTACTGGTAACCCTAACGCTCCCTGGAAGGAGTTTTACTTCAAGTCACCACAACCCGCCGTGACACTCGGTAGGTTGGGAGATCCTAGTGCCTAAAGGATGAGTACTTCCACCAGCGAACTGGCAGTAAAGTGGAAAATTAAACTGTGTTGATTATTCTTTTTTTTTTTTCTTTTTGAGATAGGGTCTTGCTCTGTCACCCAGGCTGGAGTGCAGTGGCGCCATCATGGCTCACTGCAGCCTTGATCTCCTGGTCTCAATGCAATCCTCCCACCTTACTCTCCTGAGTAACTGGGACCACAGGAACACATCACTCTGCTCAGCTAATTTTTGTATTTTTTCATAGAGATGGGGTTTCACCAAGTTGCTCAGGCTGGTCATGAACTCCTGAGCTCAAGCAATCTGCCCACCTCGGCCTCCCAAAGCATTGGGATTACAGCTGGCCCCTGACTATTCTTGGCTCTCAAGTCATCAGTAAGCCAACAGGCAGAGGTCATTATATTGGACAGTGATTGGTCCTAGAAGCCAGCAAACAAAGGGCATAATCAGAGTAAGTGCTGGAAGTTAGAGGAAGGGTGGCAAGTTAGGGCAGAGGTCACAGAGGGTCAGTCCAATCTTGACTAGGCTTGTAGGTCAAACTGAGGCATTACAGAGCCTCTGGGCAACATGAGGATCCTGAGAGGCTTTAATGGGAAGAGTTATCACACAGGAACTGCTGAAATATTTTCCAGAAATACCATCCTGCTCCTCTGCCAAGCTCAAGTAGAGGACTGGGAATACACTTTATTTGAGATCCTGTTGGGAGGGAGGAGCAAAAAAGAAGTCATGCCAGGCAAACTTTGGCCTCCTGGGACACACTGAGAAGTTGAGCCCTGCCCCATTCCTCTAGGCCAAATCAGTTCTTTCCCCCACCCACCTTCATGAAGAAGCTGACAAGCCAGAAGAAGAAGCGGTACGGCCGAGAGAAATGCCTCATAATCCCCATGTACACAACACCGGGCTCCACAGCATTCACAGTCATTCCTAAGAAGGTGAGACACAAGGAGAGTGCAAAGTGAAGAGAGAGGAGGATGACCGATAAAAGGGGTTAAGTGGGGCCGGGCGCAGTGGCTCAAGCCTGTAATCCCAGCACTTTGGGAGGCCGAGACGGGCGGATCACGAGGTCAGGAGATCGAGACCATCCTGGCTAACACGGTGAAACCCCGTCTCTACTAAAAATCCAAAAAAAAAAAAAAAAAAATTAGCCGGGCATGGTGGTAGGCGTCTGTAGTTCCAGCTACTCAGGAGGCTGAGGCAGGAGAATGGTGTAAACCTGGAAGGCGGAGCTTGCAATGAGCTGAGATCCGGCCACTGCACTCCAGCCTGGGCAACAGAGTGAGACTCCGTCTCAAAAAAAATAATAAAAATAAAAAATAAAAAAAAGGGGTTAAGTGTAGTTCAGCAGCATGCAAATGAGGGAAGGGTCCTTCCAAGTCTGTTGGGTAGTGTTGACCAGCGACTTGAGGGTGGTGCAGGGGACACTGGTGCTCCATAGCTTACCTTAATGGTATCCAAGCCAGTAAGGAAGAATAGGTATTGGAAGTGTTGGGTGAACTGCAGGAGGAACACGATGGATGATGCTGGTATTGAAAACACCAGCAGGAAAGAAATACTGTGGGAGATGAAAGAATGGGAAAAGGTTGAAATGATGTGAATACAGGATTGAGAGAAATAGAGGGTACACAGATGATAGTTGGAGTGGAATAAAATCCTGGTTTGGGGGCACATTGGGAGTACTTTATGGCCAGGACATGTTGGAAGGAGATGTGAAAGGTTGGGAGGTGGTGCTGGGAGTGGAGTAAGGGGTGTCAGAGGCAGTTACCTGTTCCTGGAAGTCTCTGGGCAAGCTCTCCAGTGAATGAAGTCAATAGCAGTTTGCTGCAGTCATAGTTTTGGTTAAAGGTCGAAGGGCCTCCAGCCTGTCAGATGCCCCTCATCAATGTACCCATGTGCATACTGAACGGAAGACACATTCACCCCTGGGGCTGACTCTGCCAGTTGTAGGGCCCCTGAGTAGAGATGAGAGGGACCATACTCCTTCAATCCAAGTTCTAGAGTAAACTCCCATGCTCACTCCCCAACCTGCTTCTCCAGAAGATAGGAGAGCAGGGCTCTCTAAGAAGGGGCAGTGGGGCCCCTATCCAGAAATCTGGGCTAGGCATAGGAGAGCTTAATGTTAGATGGGACCTCATTTTCATTATTAGGTGCCTTCCTAATGATCTTTTTCTTCTTTCATATTACTGTTTAGAGTTTTGCCTTGCTTTTCTTGTACGTGCTAGTTGAAGCTAACTTAATTGATCCTCATTTATATGTTTTATTTCACTGATGGCTAAGAAGGGGAAGGAGAAGCTGGAAACACTGTGAAAGTTGCTTTCATGTATTTATACATTAATTCCTTCATTTAGCCATCCCACAAATGTTCATTAGGCACCTGGAATATGGCAGACACTAAGCTAGGTGCTAAGGACATAAGGGTGCTAGGTTTGGGGGAAAAGAAATATGTGTGCAGAGATACTTGAGAAAATATTTTTAAAGAAACAAAGCTAGGGAAGGCCATCACTGGAAAACTATTGACAAGTTTAATATTAAAAAACAAAAACAAAAACAAAATTACAGTCTTAAAGTTAAATCTTAAAGTTAAGATTAAATCTTAAAGTTAAAAATGTTTAAAATAGTACATAAGTGTTTTAGTCTGTTCTCACACCACTATTAAGATGCTACCTGAGACTGGGTAATTTATAAACAAAAAAGGTTTAATTGACTCACAACTCTGCATGGCTGAGGAGATCTCAGGAAACTTATAATCATGGCGGAAGACAAAGGGGAAGCAAGGCATGTCTTACATGGTCGCAGGTGAGACAGAGAGCAGGCAGGGGAAAATTGCCATTTTTAAAACCATCAGATCTTGTGAGATCTCTCTCAATATCACAAGAACAGCATGGGGGAAACTGCCCCCATGATCCAATCACTTCCCACCAGGTCCCTCCCTCCACATGTGGGGATTACAGTTCAAGATGAGATTTGGGTGGGGACACAGAGCCAAACCATATCAGTAAGTATACAAAAAAATCTGGATTGGCCGGGTGTGGTGGCTCATGCCTGTAATCCCAGCACTTTGAGAGGCCAAGGCAGGTGGATCACCTGAGGTCAGCCTGCCCAACATGGCGAAACCCCATCTCTAGCAAAAATACAAAAAATTAGCCGGGCGTGGTGTTGGGCGCCTATAATCCCAGCTCATCAGGAGAGTGAGGCAGGAGAATCGCTTGAACCCAGGAGGTGGAGGTTGCAGTGAGCCAAAATCGTGTCATTGCACTCCAGCCTGGGAAACAAGAGCAAAACTCCGTCTCAAAAAAAAAAAAAAAAAAGGCTGGATTATATAAAGTATAAAAAATAGTTGTCACATATCAGTTTACAGTATTGTTTTTAAAATGCTAAAACTATTTCAAGGCTTACACTGAAATTAAGAATCACTCAGCAGGAGGCCAGCCTGCTGCATGGGATGCTTCCAACACCTGCGCCTTGTCTCCCCAGGAAAAAAAAATTTAATACAAAATAAAATTTAAAAATTACAAATTATAAATGAAAAACTGAGCAGGTGGTATTTAGCCAAAATTTGCTGGAAAGAAAATTATTCTTAAAGAAGACAATGGACTTTAAATTTGCAGACAGTGACATAGAGACCAAAAGCACTCTCTGCTCAGTTGGAGAGACTGATCCTCACAGAGCAACATCAGTGCAGTCACAGAGATGTGTCCAAGGGGGCTAATGGAGCCCAGTAAATGGGGGTGACTGGGGGAGGTGAAGGTTGTGGAAAGATCCACAGCAGAGGTGATATCTGTGCTGCATCTTGGCAGGTGAACTAAAGTTAGCCAGGCCAACACGATGAGAAAGGATATCCCAGGTAGAAGGAACCATATGTGCAAAAACACAGCAAGAGGGTGAAAAAAAAAACAGACCATGGTCCAAGAGCTGCAGATTGCCTGGCTGGAGACTAGGAGGTGGGTTAAGGAAGGGCAAAAGGCAAGGCTCTCAGCCAGTGGAGGGGTTTTTTTTTTTTTTTTTTTTTTTGAGACAGAGTTTCACTCTTGTTGCCCAAGCTGGAGTGCAATGGCGCAGTCTCAGCTCACTGAAACCTCCACCACTCAGGTTCAAGCAATTCTCCTGCCTCAGCCTCCCGAGTAGCTGGGATTACAGGCATGCACCACCATGCCCGGCTAATTTTGTATTTTTACTAGAGATGGGGTTTCTCCATGTTGGTCAGGCTGGTCTCAAACTCCCGACCTCAGGTGATTAGCCCACCTCAGCCTCTCAAAGTGCTGGGATTACAGGCATGAGCCACCACGCCCGGCCTAGCACAGGGCCTTCTAAGTGGAGAGAAGGGGCTTAGAGTTCATCCTACAAAGGAGAGGGGTACCTTCAAAGGATTTTAAGCAAGAAAGTGTCATGATGAAAAGTGATTACTAGATGTGGCAGTGGGGATAATAGATTAGAGAAGAGGAGACAGGAAAGAAGTTTAAGAAACTGTCACTAAGCAAGATGCAGATAGTGTCATGACATGTTACAATTTGTGGAAAGGGACAAAAACAATCATACTTGCAGGTGCATAGAGTTTTGCCTTTGTTCACTTTCCAGTTGGGATTAATTTAGTTGACCACGAAAGGATACGTGAGACCCTGAGTTGCCTCTCGGCGGGGGAACAGGTGGTTGATGTACAAGAAGAGAAGAATAGTTTAAAAAAAAAAAAAAAAAAACTCTCTATATCCTTTTGTACACTTTCAATTTTGTACTTTGGATATGTATTACCTGACCCCCCCCAAAAAAAATTGCTTTTCTTTTAAAGAGGCTATCACATTGCAAGGGGATGAGTAATTTTAAAAAAAAAAACACACAAAAATAATAAAGGGGCTATTCTACAATCTAAGAGAAAACATCCGGGAGAATGTGCCTGCCACCCACTCCCCAAACCTTTCCCCGGAGGAGCCAAACTTTCTCAATCAGAAAGGGCCTCTTCAAAGGACTTAGGCCCAAGGCAGTAATGCATCAACTGTATCACCTGTATGGCCTACACCTCTGGCCAACCCTGAGAAAATAAACTGGGTCTTCTTGCTTTCTCTGTTTCTGATGCCTACTGTCCCCCTCAAGAAGCCTTCGTTGCAAAAACTGACTGTACTGGTCTGGCTGGAACTAGGGGATGGGAGGAGATCTGGGATCTCATATCCCCTTGCTGATTATATTTTGGGCTGAATGATTCTTCTACCAGCCTTCTAATACTGGCTTGTGCCAGCTGGGCCTCTCTGATGTGTAACACAAAAAGTGTGTTGGGTCACCACTCAGCAAGCAGTTGGGTGCCAAGAGGCAAGAGGTGGTCCTGGGAGACAGTCACTAGAATGCCAGGGGTACAGGGAAGAGGGGCAGCACAGAAGGTGCCCATCCTTCCTTACCTTGGAGTAGATTTGTGAGCAGAAAGGGCCCAACATAGTTAGTGACAAAGGTAAGATCCAGGCCCTCTGGGGTAAGTGTCTTGGGGAATCCTGGGAGGAAATGAAAACACTGGCATTGAGTGATAAAGGGACCACCTTGAGGGAGACAAGGTCTGGGAGGGACATATTACCTTCAGCAGAAATGCCACAGGGGCATGTACATGCAAAGATGGGGGCAATGAAGTTTAAGGCTATAACTCAATGTTGGCTTTTTAGGGGAGGGTATGGATTAGTGTATTCTGGTAAGATTGCATACGTTAGGCTTTGAGGACACCTGTTTTAGGGTTCCTGAGCTAGAAAGGAGGCTGCAGAAAGGTGTTTGGAGAAGCAAGCCAAGGCACATACCAGCATTGTTTACCAGCAGATGTATCTCAGGATTCTCCTGTAGAAGCCTCCAGGCAAAGCTCCGAATAGAGGTCATGGAGCTAAGGTCCACCTCACCAAGCAGGAGGCCGTTACTGTTTGAGGCTGCTTGAATCTCAGCCAGGGCTTACTGTCCACATTCCCTGCTCTGACAGGTAAGGATCACTTGGGCCCCACACGGAGCTAGGTCCTGGCATACAACCTTCCTGATGCCTGTGGGAGGACAGCTTTGGCTGGGTGGTGACTACAGTGAATAAGGGACACTCTAGGGGAGGAACCAGGGTGTTGATAGTGGATGCTTCTCCCTGCCTTCCCTGTGAGAGTTGTTGTAGGCTGAGGACCACAGTGAGGATTCGGGGTGGCAGGAGCACTCACCACTGTTGGCCCCAGTCACTATGGCTGTTTTCCCAGTCAGATCTGTGGAGCAGCGCTGGAGGTCCCAGGGATGAGACTTCTGCCAGAGCAGCACACATAGTTGAAGCAGGAGGACCAGAATAAGGAAGACAGAACCAGCGCCCCAGACTAGGATGCTGAGTGCAGCCCACAGCAACACAGCAGAAACTTCCTGGGCCTGCTGGGGAAATGCTGTAGGAGGAAGTGGGTGCAGGATAAATCTGGGCAGAGTGGAGACCAGCAACAAGGCAGGTGTGGAGCCTGAGATAAAATTTAAGGAGGCACTGACTCTTGAGTTTGTTCAATGTACTGTTTGAATTTGAGAGTTCCTCCTTAACTCCAAAAGTGAAATTTGGATTTGCAGTCTAAGGTGAAGTGACCAAGCTCCAGGGACGGGGGAAGCAAGAAATCAAGTTCTTCATATCTCGAATCACTCTTTGCTTATGCAGGGCCATCTCCTTCCTCCCCTACTGAAAGGAGACTCCAAGTTCTCTCTACAGAGCCAGACCTGCTGGCAGCCCTTATGTGTACTCCTTTGGAGGACGGCGATTTCTCTACAATACCTCTGCGATGGGCCAGTTTTGGCCCTAAAGCAGGGTCTCCTAAGGGTGGCGAGAGGATTATTTCCTGAACCCTGGTTCTATCTTCTTCTAGGCCTGCAGGATAACTGCTCCCCTTGGAGTTCAGTGAGAGGGTGGACACCCTTGGAAGAAACTGACAAGAGACATCAGACTAGTTCCTAAGGCAACTCAGGTGTTTATTTCTGGCAAGCAGAGGGAGGGGCCTGTTACCACTGCCAGAGGCTAAGGGATCAGAGTGAGGCAGCGGGCTTAGAGGAGTGTGACCACACTTTGGGGGTTGAGTTCTTCATTAGCTGTGCTACGGTCACCTGGGGCTTTGGGGCACCTGTCTGGATGGGGTGTTGCTCAACGGGAGGAAAGGTGCTACCTTCTTTGTCCTCTTGTTCAGGCACACCCGAGCTGAACAACATCTGGGTGCTCCGGTTCCACATGCTCACACCAGGGGCCAGCTTCAGGGCTTCTGGCAGCAACAGCGGCTTCCACATCACCTGGGAAGTGGCTTCAAGGACCGGGGGTGTGGTTCGAGGCCATCTGCCAGGATCCTGGCCCTCCCTGTCTGCCAGCTCCAGACCCTGTGGAGGCACAGGGGTCCGGCCAGTCCACAGCTCGCCCAGCAGCTCGGCCTCCCCCTCCCAACCGCTGGGCCACCTGGCACTGGGCCACAGCTTGGGGCTAAGGCTGCGGGCCACATCAGGGAGCACCGGGTGTGCGGTGAGGAAGCGGATCCTGGAGTCGGGGAGTGACAGCTTTGACCTGAAGGATGGTGACGATAGGCCTAAATTTAAAGTGGGGAACTGGAGTGCGGGGCCCGAGTCCAAGGCACGGAAAGGAACGCCTGGCCGGAGAGGGAAGAACACTGCCGGGGAGACACGGGTGCTGGGGCCGAGGGCTTGGAGTTCGGCCCGGGCCTTGGTCTTCTCGCCCCGCTGGCGTCCGCGGTAGGCTTCCAAGGGGCGTGTTTGAGAGTCTGGGACCAGGACCTCAGCCACAGGGCACACCCAGTGGCACGGGAGCTGCGCAGGGTCCAGGCGCTTCACGGCCGCCTTGCGGCGCATCCTGTGGTGCTGGGTGCTCAGCCGCACATCCGAGGATCCGGCCCGCTGCTGCTGGGAGGACTCCAAGGGGCCGGTGGCGCCGCCCACAGAGGGGCAGGACTCCGACACGCCCGAGGCAATGCGGGGCACCCCCTCCGACCTGAGTTCCAGCCGATCCCCAGCCGCGTCCAGTTGGGGCATGCAACAGTAGAGGTCCTCCAATGACAAATGGAAGTCCAGCGGCTGTCCCCTCTCGGTTAAGGCCTGGGAGCTGGCCACCAGGTACGGCTCCAGAGAAGGGTCGGCATCCTCCGCAGGCGCCTCCTCCACCGACAGTTGGAAGCTCGCGCTCAAGGACCCGGCCGAGGAGAGGCCTCTAGACTGGCCGTCCGTTTCCTCTACAGGACCGCCGGGCCCTGCCTCCTGAAACAGCTCTGACGTAGCAGGAGGGGCAGAGGTGACTTTCAGCTCCGGAGAAGGCTCCCAAGATTCCATCTGCTCCTGGGAGCCTCGACCCATCCATGACCTTCCTAAAGGGATCTGGTCCACGCCCCCAGGGTCCTGGGGAAATGCACTCGGACAGTGAGATGTCGGAAAGGGGAGAGCAGGAGTAGGGGCAAAGGAGACCGGAGAGGTTCCTGAGGAGTGTACTTCGCCTTGGAAGTTCTCCAGGCCCTCCGAGGTGGGCGCGTGCAGCACGGGCACTGAACCCTGAGCCCAGGAGTCTGTCGTGCATGCCGAAGGTTCCTCGTCCTCACCCCATGTAGGGTCCTCAGCCACTGCAGATTCTCCCTCGTCCCGGGCCAGGAAGCGCCACTCCGTGATCTGCAGCATGGCCTCTCGGGCCTGGCTGATGGTGAATGGAATGCACTGCGGAGGCGAGAGAGGGTCTCTCAGGTTGGCAGGGAGAGGCGGGAGAGGGAGGAAATGAGTCTGAAGGACCCGAATCCCGGCTCACCTGCTGAGTCAGGTAGACTTTGAAAGCAGAGTCCATGACTCGAGCCAGCAAGTCGGCCAAGATGTCCCCTACCACGTCCTCGCCCTCCTCGAGGGCGGTAAGCGCCATCCACTCGGCCTCATTGAGCCGCCCAGGCACAATATCCACCTGCGGCACTGGCACAGTGGGCGGCCGTACTTTTTCCGCCTTGGACCGGGTCACCCCGCGGTCTCGGACCTGCCTCTCCTGCCTCTGTGAGAACAAAACAGGGCAGTCAGAGCAGGAAACCAAGAAGTGGAACGTAAGAGTAGCTGTAGGTTAGAAGGAAGCTTTCTCCAGTTGTCTAGTGGGAAGGAAAAGGGCCAATTGAGGAAGAGCCCATATGTGACTGATACTTAGTAGATGTTTCACCTAATAATTTTCATTAACAGCCCACTAACCACAATTGACAGATAAACTGAAGTGGGGAGGCTGAGGCAGGAGAATTGCTTGAACCCAGGAGATGGAGGTTGCAGTGAGCAGATTGCGCCACTGCACTCCAACCTGGCGACAGTGAGACTGCGTCTCAAAAAAAAAAAAAAAAAAAAAAAAGAAAAGAAAAGAAAGAAAGAAAAGAAAAAAAAAGAAGAAAGAAACTGACAGAAGTTAACCATCCTTGCTTAGGAGCACACAGTGAGCAAACTCAGGCAATGTGAAGGTTTAACTTCATGGCCCTTATACCACTGCAAAGTGTTCAAAATTCTTCAGTGTTCAAAGTACTTGAGAAAGACAATTCAGTAAACGGTCCTGGAATTATTGGTGCTATTTAGAGTCTTCTCCACATTTTGTTTTCCAGAAAAGGATTTTTTTTGTTTGTTTGTTTTTAAATTCAAGTAACTGCAAATAGGAAACCAGAGGGGGAGCCCCAGGCTGGGACAAATAATGGCTACCCCTCCCTGACAGACCAGGGGAAGGAGGTGGCCCCTACACCCTTTATCGTGGATTCGGGCCCCCTTGCTCTCTCTGGGGCAGCATCCTAGGGGCAGGACCCCGACTGGAGTAGTCGGTCACGCAGCCTGCCATGCCCCAGCCCCTCTTCCCCACGAAGAGTAACTTGGGGGAGGGGATCATGTGCAGAGCAGGAGGCAATGTGGATGAACAAATATTTAGCGCTGGTAGCAGCAGCAATGATGGATGTCAAAGAATGGAACATTGAACCAAAAACAAAACAACTGTCTGGAGGTAGTTTGTGAACAAAGGAAAAATGGAACCAGAACCTTGGGGGGTGGCAGGAGCAGGAGGGTTGGGAGTGGGAAGGGTGGTTTCCTTGTTATTGGTGCCCCATCTGAGGAGGGGGAAATGGCCAAGTGGTAGAAGCAAAGTAGGGGTGGGGGAGCAGCCCCAGCCCACCTCAGGTGGCTGCCACAGGGCTCATGGGCCTCACCTGGACAATAGGTGACTGCATCTCCATCACTGCAATATGCACTCAGTACCCAGGCAGAGGGTAAGGGGGCTGGGGCCACTGCAAAGAGGAAGTAGGGGACTCACACCCCTCCTGCTTTCCTGTAGCCAATGGGGGCTGTCCAATCTAGTGCAGGGACTAGGGAAGGTGGGGAAGGATGAAAGGTGTGAGCCTCACATGGTGACAAAGACAGTTTGGCTGGGGGAATCCTGGGGGCCAGCACCCCCCTCCATTGGCCACACCTGCTGCTGCCAGGACAGTGGAGTGGGGTGTCCCAGAATGGGGGCTTGGGCCCCTTTTAAGGCCAGGGGAGCCCTCCCAGGCCCCTCTATGGGAAGCCAGAGGGAACAGTGGAGGAGCAGAGAGGTGGCCCCCAAACCAAAAGCGCAGAGAGCAATGTCCCCACCACCAAAGGAGTGGGGACGCAGCAGGTGCAGGGTGCGGCTAAGTGGGACATTAGACTTGTCCAGGAGGGCACATATGTATGAGTGGGTGGGCGGGGGTTGGGGGTGGGAACAGGCCAGGGGAAAAGTCCTCCCCACTCAGCCTATAGGGACCCTGCAGCGGCTGGTGTGTTGTGTAGTGTGGTGGTGAGGGCCAGGTGGAAGATGGGGGTGGTGGCAGGAGGCGGTGGTGATGGTGGGTGTCGGGAGGGGGTGGAGGGTGTGGCGGGGTGGGAGTGGATCAAAGCTGTCCAGTCCCAGAAGGAAGCTGCTCCTTCGGTGAGGACTCCTGCGAGATGCCCTTCTCTTCCTCCTTCTCCAGTTTTTTGGGTCTTTCCCTTGGTTTCCTTCCTGGAGTTGTGGTGGTTTTCCGGGTCTTAGCAGCACCCTTGTTTTTGCTTCCCTTTGGTCGGCCCGAGGTCTCTTAGGTGTTGGCATTTCGCTGGGCTCCTTCTGACTCCATACCAGCAATGTCCCGGGACTCACCGGAGGCTGCTAGTGGGGCCTGCCACGGCCCCGCTTCTCAGTGCCGTCCTTTTTCTGCTTGGAGGCCAAGGGCTGGCTGGACTTTGAGCTTGACTTGCTCATCTTCCCTTCTCTAAGGAGCAGGTGGAAGAGTGATGGCTGGGATGGGCGAACTCGGCCGCCAGCCTGTGGTGCATGCTCCGGTTTGGCGGGAGCGGCGGTGCTGGGCGCTGAGGCCCGGCCAGGCTCCACCGCTGCCACCGCTGGTCGCAAATGCGGATGCCTTCCTGGAGCCGCGCCAGCGCCAGAAATAGCCCAGGCTCGGAGTCCCCCTTAGGACAGCGCAGCCCCGCCTCAGGGGAGCTAAAAAGTTCTCTACATTTTTTTTTTTAAATCAACTATTCTTATCTCCATTTTATGGTAATTTACCCAGTATCACACAAGTAGGAGGCAGTGAAGTCAGAATGCATTCACATGCAAGTCTGACTCCAGAGCGTCTCAACCAAAGACATTTGCAACAAATATGAAAAAAAGGCCGGGCGCGGTGGCTCAAGCCTGTAATCCCAGCACTTTGGGAGGCCGAGACGGGCGGATCACGAGGTCAGGAGATCGAGACCATCCTGGCTAACACGGTGAAACCCCGTCTCTACTAAAAAATACAAAAAACTAGCCGGGCGAGGTGGCGGGCGCCTGTAGTCCCAGCTACTCGGGAGGCTGAGGCAGGAGAATGGCGTAGACCCGGGAGGCGGAGCTTGCAGTGAGCTGAGATCCGGCCACTGCACTCCAGCCTGGGCGACAGAGCGAGATTCCGTCTCCAAAAAAAAAAAAAAAAAAAAAAAAAGAAAAAGAAAAAAAAGATAAATATCCCGAGTAAATTAAAAGCTCATATTTAAAAAATGGCCGGGCGCGGTGGTTCATGCCTGTAATCCCAGCACTTTGGGAGGCTGAGGTGGGTGGATCATTTGAGGTCAGCAGCTCGAGATCAGCCTAGCCAACATGGTGAAACCCCGTCTCTAC
Source organism: Macaca thibetana thibetana (assembly GCF_024542745.1). Lineage (NCBI taxonomy): Eukaryota > Metazoa > Chordata > Mammalia > Primates > Cercopithecidae > Macaca > Macaca thibetana. The sequence continues at coordinate 32,626,265 of NC_065590.1, read as the reverse complement.
TAATAATACAAAAATTAGCCAGGTATGGTGGTGGGCGCCTGTAATCTCAGCTACTAGGGAGGCCGAGGCATGAGAATTACTTGAACCCAGGAGGCAGAGTTTGCAGTGAGCTGAGATCATCCTGTCGAACTCCAGCCTGGGTGACAGAGCGAGACTCTGTCTCAAATAAATAAATAAATAAATAAATAAATAAATACTAATAAAATAAAAAATAGAAGAAGAAAAATGGCCAGGCACAGTGGTGCACACCCATAGTACCAGCTGCTTGGGAGGCTGAGGCAGGGAGATTGCTTGAGCCCAGGAGTTCAAGTCCAGCTTGGGCTACATTGCAATAAAAATTTAAACTATAAGAAGAAAAACCATTTGAGATCCCAAAGATAAGCAAAGGACATGACATTTCACAAAAGAGGGGCTGTAGATGACTAATAAATATAGTATTGAGATTCTGATTTCTAGTTCATCAAATTAGAAATTATTTTAAAAACAAGAATACTCAACATTGGCAAAGGTTTAGTGTGACATCATGCTGCAACAGTATGCATGAAGACATCAAAAAATGTTTTCACTTCTTCAACCCTGCAATTTCAGTTCTATAAATACAACCAAAAGGCATTTTCTGAAATGAATATAAAAATATATTCTCCAGGCCGGGCGCGGTGGCTCAAGCCTGTAATCCCAGCACTTTGGGAGGCCAAGACGGGTGGATCACGAGGTCAGGAGATCGAGAACATCCTGGCTAACACGGTGAAACCCCGTCTCTACTAAAAAATACAAAAAACTAGCTGGGCGAGGTGGCAGGCGCCTGTAGTCCCAGGTACCGGGGAGGCTGAGGCAGGAGAATGGTGTAAACCCGGGAGGCAGAGCTTGCAGGGAGCTGAGATCCAGCCACTGCACTCCAGCCTGGGCAACAGAGAGAGACTCCGTCTCAAAAAAATATATATATATTTTTTGGTTCTTAATATATATATATTCTCCAACAAATTCCCTGTGGTATTTTTATAATAGCAGAATATTGAAAATATGTCTTTAAAAAGAGAATAAATAATTGACTATGCTATATATACTGAAATATTACGCAATGATTAAAGGTAATCTTTTCTGTTTGTTTTTGTTTTTGAGACGGAGTTTCGCTCTGTCACCCAGGCTGGAGTGCAGTGGCAAGATCTCGGCTCATTGTAACCTCTACCTCCCAGGTTCAAGCAATTCTCCTGCCTCAGCCTCCTGAGTAGCTGGGATTACAGGCGCCTGCCACAAGGCCCTGCTAATTTTTTTTCTATTTTTAGTAGAGATGGGGTTTCACCATGTTGGCCAGGCTTGTCTTGAACTGGCCTCAAGTGATCTCCTCACCTCGCAGGCATGAGCCACTGACCCAGCGATTAAAGGTAATCTTTAGAAAGAATTTGCAATGGCATAAAGCAAATGTTTATGATGTAATATTAAGTGAAAGAAGCAGGATACAAAATTACGTATCAATTATGATTTCATATATGTAAACCACTATGTGTTCAACAAAAGGAAAACATCAAAATGATAACAGAGAGTACATTTCCTTCCTATGCTCTTTTCTATTTTGTAAGTTCTCTACAATGAGTTTGTTTCCTTTTGTAATCACTTAAAAAAAAAAAAAAAAAAAACTAGTCCCCAAAACTCACTTTAGGGACATAAAAAGTTTACAAACAATCTCTTGGGAGCTCCCTCAATTCCCCACAACAGTCTCCCTGAACCTGGTTCCTTCCAAAATGCACCTCCAAATGTGATCTTCCCAAACCTTTGCTTATTGCCCTGTAAAACTTTGTCTCATATCTGTTTCCTAAAATTCAATATCTCCCCAAATCTGCTGTTTCCTAAGTCTTGCACTGAACTCAAAATCCCTTAAGTCTCATTACCCCATCCACCAGTGAGAAGAGCCCTGTGGCAAGCACCAGGAGTGGCCCACAGCCCAGGCCAAGCTTGACTAGAGCAGGGCTGACTGGACTGGGTAAAGAGAGTTGGTTCCTTAGACCTCCCCTCCCAGCTTCGCATCTGACACCCGTGATGGTGACCAGAGGGGACAGAGATATTTTTGCACAAAGGCTCTTCAAATCCGTTTTCTTTTTTCTTTTTCTTTTTTTTTTTTTTTTTTTTTTTTTTGGAGACAGTCTCTCTTTGTCACCTAGGCTAGAGTGCAGCGGCGGGATCTCGGCTCACTGCAACCTCCGCCTCCCGGGTTCAAGCGATTCTCCTGCCTCAGCCTCCCCAGTAGCTGGGACTACAGGCACCGCGCCACCACACCCAGCTAATCTTTTGTATTTTAGTAGAGACGGGGTCTCAACATGTTGGCCTGGCTGGTTTTGAACTCCTGAGCTTAGGCAATCCGCCCGCCTCAGCCTCCCAAAGTGCTGGGATTACAGGCCTGAGCCATTGCAACCGGCCCCGTTTTCTTTATTTTAAAATTGATTGGTTCTTAAACAATTTAAGAACCGATTGGTTCTTAAACAATTAAACAATTGATTGGTTCTTAAACAATTCAGAGGCTGACTTTCAAGTGCAGCCTCTGAATTATTTAATATATTTCTTCCTCTTGAAATTCTAGAGATAGATTTTTTTGTTATCTTCTCTCTCTAAATGCTTATCCTTTTAAATACGCACCACCACGTAAGAGACTTACTACATTCATTAGCTGTTTCAAAATCCACTTCCCGTTCTCGGGCTCTACACCACCCACTGACCCTTTCCCTCATGGCTTGAGTGTGACAAAGCGTTTGAGTGGGCACCGTGCAGGTGTAGGTTTTCTGCCCGAGTACCGACGTGGCTTCCTAGGTCATCTAGAACTCCCGCGCGGTGGGCGGGGGCAAGTAGGCGCACTGGGCGGCCCAGAGCCAGCCCACTGTTCCCGACACCGTCCTTAACGGCCGACCCTGGCTCTGGTACATCCCCAGCTGAACTGAAGCTCACCGAGCCTTCGTGCGCCATAGCCAACGCTGTCGCAGCAACTCTGCCGTTTCTGCTGCGTCCCGGCCGCGCCGCGGCCTAACAGTCGCCTCGGCAACCACGCGCTCGGGGTCGCTCGCCCCGCCCACAGTTGCCCCGGCAACCGCGCCACGTTCCGGCCGCTCACCCCGCCCAAGGGCCGTGCGTACGTGCGTCGTCTCTATGGTGGCGGTGGATTTGGAGGGACCCTACCAACCAAGAGTCAGGCGAGCCGATCTGGGGGCTGCGGGTGTTACTTCTGACCTAGGCCGGGGGCTTCAGGGATCCGAGCCGAGGTAGAAAGCCTTGGGGTCTTCATCACACTTATTTGGCTCGCAGGCTTGGGGCCATCGGGTGGTCCTGTGTCATCACCATTCCTCCTCTGCGATTCCCCCGTCGCCCCAAAACAGCCCTGGGACTCCCCTGTCTTGCTCCTCGAGACCCTCCCCACGCCATGTGACCCTCCCCCATCACCGTCGTCAGGGCACCCCATCCTGTGACCCAGTATCAGGCATCTTTCGAAATGCTCGATGATAGCCTCCCTCGGACATCTCCGCTGCGTCTGTTTGTAGCGCGCCTGGTGATTCGGAGGCACCTCCCTACAGAATGTTCCGCTGGGAGCGCTCCATTCCCCTTCGAGGCTCGGCCGCCGCCCTGTGCAACAACCTCAGTGTGCTGCAGCTGCCGGCTCGCAACCTCACGTATTTTGGTGTGGTTCATGGACCAAGCGCCCAGCTTCTCAGCGCTGCTCCTGAGGGTGTGCCCTTGGCCCAGCGCCAGCTCCACGCTAAGGAGGGTGCTGGAGTGAGCCCACCACTTATCACTCAGGTGAGGCATGGAGTTAGCAGTGATGTTGCTGAACCCAGTCCTACCCCCAGCCTTTTCTCTCCAAACCTTCAGGAGCAGGCATGTTCTAACTTCAGAATCTCCACCTTTCTGCCCCGCGCGGTGGCTCACGCCTGTAATCCCAACGCTTTGGGAGGCTGAGACGGGCACTTAAGGCCAGGAGTTCGAGACCAGCCTGGCCAACATGGTGAAACCTCTTCTCTACTAAGAATACAAAAATATTAACGGGGTGTGGTGGTGTGCACCTGTAATCCCAGCTACTTGGGAGGCTGAGGCAGGAGAATCGCTTGAACCCAGGAGACTGAGGTTGCAGTGAGCCGAGATGGTGCCACTGCACTCCAGCCTGGGCAAAACAGCAAGACTCCATTCCCCCCCACCCCCCGCCAAAAAAAAAGACTCATCTTCCCTGCTTTGATTTTCTCCCTACACTGATGCACCTCCCTCCAGGTCCACTGGTGTGTCCTCCCCTTCCGAGTGCTGCTGGTACTCACCTCACATCGAGGAATACAGGTAAGAAGAGGACTCTCCTGCTTGCCCCACCAGAGCCTTCTCAGCTCCCCTCCAGGCTTCCAGACTCTTCCCCACTTGCCTCTGAACACTTCCAAACTTTTCACATGCTTGGCCCACTTACTTTTTTTCTATTTCTTATCTTCAATCTTTCCATCTTTTCCAGTTCCCAAGTGTCACCTCCAGTATCTGCCCCTTTACTAGCTGTGTGTTCTTACACTATTAACTTCTCACTCTCACTGTTATCCTCTGAAAAAATTAGGATAAAAATAGTACCTACATCCCAGATTTGTTTTGAGGATTAAATGGGCTAAGGCTAACATGGATATGTGAAGTACTCAGCAGAGGTCAGGTGGGTTATGCCTCCTGGTTCTTGCCCTTGTCTTCCAGATGTACGAGTCCAATGGCTACACCATGGTCTACTGGCATGCACTGGACTCTGGGGATGCCTCCCCAGGTACCTGCAGGACCAAGTGGGGTAGGGGCAGAGAGTGTTTGCTAGGGCTGCAGGAAGGGATATTTCTGATCATTCTTCCCTTTCATATTCAGTACAGGCTGTGTTTGCCCGGGGAATTGCTGCCAGTGGCCACTTCATCTGTGTGGGTGAGGGAGCCAAGGGTAGGGCATGGAGGGGTGCTGGAGCATGTGGGTTGTGGCCAGGAGGATAATGAGGGCCTGAGGAAACTGTGGAAAGTTAGAGGGAAGGGTGGAACTGGAGTGGAATCAGAGACTCCAGTAAACCATGGAAGGGTTCAGAGGATCAGGGTGGGATAGGATGAGGATAGTGAATGAAGGGGCATGGCTGTTGGAGCAGTGAGAGGGGGTTTTGTTACTATGGTTTCTGGGATGGAGTAAGTGTTGAGTATGGTGGCTGGAGACCCAGGTGGGTCAGGAAGTCATCACTGGGGTACTGGTTCTGGCTATAGGAACATGGTCAGGCCGGGTGCTGGTGTTTGACATCCCGGCCAAGGGTCCCAACATTGTACTGAGCGAGGAGCTGGCTGGGCACCAGACACCAATCACAGACATTGCCACTGAGCCTGCCCAGGGACAGGTGAGTGCACTTCCCCTACCCAGCTGGGAGCCTTCCCCACCCTGGGAGGGAGGGGACCTGGCTCTGAGTCTTGGCTCTGCCACTAAACAGGTGGATTGGCAAATCTGCATTTTCCTAGTCTTTAGCAACCAGGTTCGGTGATAAAGCCAGAGATACTTTACATTTATGTAGTATTTTATAGTTAACTAAGGCTTTATAATACTGATGTGAAATGAGGAGTTGGAACAAATGGTTTCTAAGATACTTTCCAGCTCTGAAATGTGCAGCCTCCTTCTCTAGGGCAAGTCCCACCTATTCAGGCCCAGCTCCAGTGCCATCCATCCTCTCCAGGAAGCCTTCCCCATATTCTAGCTCCCACTGATCTCTCTTAGCTGAAACCTGAATTGGCACTGCCCTCAAAAGACAACTCTTGTCTCCCCAATTAATTTGCAAACCTCTTGAGAGGAGGGTATTTTCTTATTCATATTCTCCATTGTACCTGGCATAGGGCTAGGCCCATGGGCTGTGTTGGCTGCCTGGTGTTGGGGGTGCAGGGGCCCAGGGTCTAGTCATGACTGTGACTGGTTCACTACAAGACCTCCAGAAGGTCATGACACTGTGGCCTCAGTTTTATCATCCATCCAGTGAGGCAATTATGCAGCCCCTCCTAACGTGTTACTGGGGGATGGGACTCCACGAAGAAATTCAAGGAAAGCAGTTCATGCTTCCTAAGGGAACGCTGGTGGTAGGGGTGGTTTCTGATGGGTCTAGCTAGTGAGACCCATCTTGCCCTTTGCCTGGAGAGGCAAAGATGCACACACTGCCTCCCTTCCCCTCCTGCCCTGTATACAGGACCATAGCAGGGGAGAAAGGGAAGGGCTGATCTTGCCTTTCCCTTCAGGATTGTGTGGCTGACATGGTGACGGCAGATGACTCAGGCTTGCTGTGTGTCTGGCGGTCAGGGCCAGAATTCACATTATTGACCCGCATTCCAGGATTTGGGTAGGCGAGGCAGAAGGGGTAGAGGGCTTCCTGAGGTAGCTTCAGGTTGGGGAGTACGATTTGATCTGGCAAAACAAAGTTGGGTGTCACCCTTGCAGAGTGCCGTGCCCCTCTGTGCAGTTGTGGCAGGGGATCATAGCAGCAGGCTATGGGAACGGACAAGTGCATCTGTATGAGGCCGCCACAGGAAATCTACATGTCCAGATCAATGCCCATGCCCGGGCCATCTGCGCCCTGGACCTGGCTCCTGAGGTGGGCAAGGTCAGTCTCCTCCTCTGTCCCTACATACCCTTTTTCCTGGCAGTGGAATGTTGAGAAAACACCACAGGCTTGTCTTCGCAACTCAGTGCCTCCCCGGGGCACCTCGACTGGGGATTCCATCTTATACCTGTCCCCTGTCAGGGCATTCTGACTCCCCCCGCTTCCTCTTCCACAGCTACTCTCTGCAGGTGAGGACACCTTTGTGCATATCTGGAAGCTGAGCAGAAGCCCAGAGAGTGGCTACATTGAGGTATGTGTCATGGGGTGGGTGGAATGGGGTGGGCCCAAGCATGGGGCAGCAGTCCCTGACCAGCCCTCTGCTCTCCCAGGTGGAACACTGTCATGGTGAGTGTGTCTCTGACACCCAGCTGTGTGGTGCTCGATTTTGTGATTCCTCGGGCAGCTCCTTTGCCGTAACTGGCTATGACCTTGCGGAGATCCGGAGATTCAGCAGTGTGTGAGAAGAGCAGCCTTCCTTTGTCCCTGTGGTATTCATAAAGTACCCACTCCACCCAGCGTTAGTCTGATTACTCAGTATCACAGTCATATTTCACAGCTGGTAAACTACGCTCCAGGGATGAAGTGAGGCAGGTCTAGACCAGGCAGAGAGAGGCACCCTGTCCTCAGGAGCCAGGTGAAGGCTGCTGTTAAATAGCTTTAATGGTTGATGTGGGAGTCACAAGGGAGGTATGTTTCCTCCAAGGGTTCTTCAGTGCCATCCTCAAAGCTGGTTAGTGCAGGGAGGTAGGGCAGAGTTGGTTCCAGTTTTCTTCCAGGAAGGGTTTAGGGAGGTCCCAGCCAGCCCCAGGAATGAGTCCCTCAGTACCATGGCAACCACAATTTAAGAGGGGCTCCTGCCCACCCCTGCAGCCTACCCCAGGTCCAGCAGAGGAACAGGAGGCCAGACTGGCCAGCTTGCTATAGACAGCGCCGTATCCAGAGCCCGACTGTGCATGGGTCATTTTCTCTTCTGGGCAGATCCTATGCCAGCACCTTTCTCTCTCACACTGGTGACTGGAGCCAAGTGCGAGGTTGGCCTTTACTGCAGAGGCCTCTGGTCCGTGGGGATCGCTGAGGTGGGAGGGGGGCAACCGAGCGAGCCCTCGGGGAGTGGTCTGGGGGTACAGCATCCAGGGAAAAGGTTCGGGGTCTCCCCCAGGGCAGGGGGTGGGTCCAGGCTGGGGCTGGGGCCACTGAGGCAGGCGAGCAGGGGTTAGGCAGGGCAGGCTGGTCTGTAAACATTGCCAGCCAGGGTGGGGGTGTTTCCAGCCTTGCGCCCTCCCGCTGGGTCAGGATGTCTGTCACCGCTGCGATGTCATCCAGCGGCTCAATAGCTGTGGCACCAGGAAGGGATTGGGGGAGGGGTGGGCTAGTCAGAGCTCAGGCCCCAAGCCTACCCAGCCCTATCACCTGTCACTGTAATAGGAGGAAAGCAAAGCCCGGATCTCAGCCGAGATTGCGTTATCCTGCAGGAGCAGCCCCTCACCTAGGCCCCCTGGGGCTATAGGCTCTGATAAAACTGTGGGATGAGGGGCACAAGGTAGATGGGGATGGGAAGGGGACGGGTGGGGAGCAGAGGTGGGTGAAGAAACCAAGAAAGAGGAGAAAACGAAAGCAGTGCCAGGCAAGTGAGGGGTCAGAGGAAGAGACAGGAATCCACATGCAGAAAGGGAAACAGAAAACAAGAAATTAGGAAAGAAATCAATGAAATGATCCTGGCTTATTGGGGTTTTGTTTTGAACTTTGATGGAGGTGGTTCTAAGAAGAGTTGGAGAAGAGAAAAGAACACACAGGATTGGGTGAGAATTGGGTCCCCAGAGATCTGGTGTAGCCCAGAGTGTGCTTTCTCTGTTTCCATTATCTGGTTTCTCTTGAAGTCCCCAACCCTACTTCCCATTAGCTTCCTGGAGTGCACATTCCTCTCACTTACCCATCTCATGGTACAAGGACCCCTGCTTTGCCAGTGCTTGGGGTGGTTTCCGGGAAGCAGGAGTTTCAATTTTCATGATTTCATCACAACACTGCTTCCACTGGCCTGGAGGAAGAGCGCTGATTAGAAGAGAAGGCCAGGCTGCCCTTTCTCCTGCTACATTCCCTTCCACACAATCTTGAAACAGAGACCTTTAGGAAAAATGACAAAACTCCAGTCCTTCCCAGAGGTTCAACCCAGCCCCCTTCTCTCTTACTCATGTCAAAGAAAAGCTGCCACAGAGCCTCCATCCAGCTCTGCAGGGCTTCCCGACTTTCTGTCTGAAGGGTGTGTGTCACCTCATCATCCCCATACTGGTTACTGATGCTTAGCGTGAAGGGCCGTCCTAGAGCCTGGTCCAGCTCCCCTGCCCGGACTCGAGTCTCCTGCAGGAGAAAGAAGAGGTCTACCTTGGTCACAGAAGTTGGCAGTGACAATCAGGCAGCCTTGATCACCCCTGCCTTAGAAGAATGAGCTTGCGGGGCTTTTGCTGAGCCCTCTCATTTGCCTCCTACTGACCAGAGTAGGAAGGAATGGCAAAAAAGGGCTGGAGATGAGACAGCCAGTCCTGAGTCAGGGGAGGAAGAGCAGCTTGAGACAGGGAAAGATGGATTGAGCAAGGCAGGGAAGACACAGAGGTAGGCAAGGATGCTCCAGCCAGAGGTCCCTCAGAATTGCCAAAAAGTAGGCAGGAAAGCCAATAAAAGGGATGGGGAGCAAAAAGGGCAATTGGACCTGGAGAGAAATGGGAAGTGGTAAAATAGATACAAATTGGAATCTGAGGGAGAAGAGGGAGAGAGGATGAAAAGCCCTGAACTGGCAGGCGGGAAAACCCTCTCTGAGACTTGGCAGGGACTGAGGATGGCAAATGAATGGGACAGTCCTCTCCCAGTGATGCTGTGGTGGGGAGAATACGGGCCCCAGAAGCTGGATGTGGCACTGTCAGGAGCAGGAGGCCTGCTTCTATCTCTCTGAGGTACGTGCCCACCCTCCTGGGGCCTGAAGGAGAGGCTCCTGGGCCTGTGCCTTTGGTGGCCTTACCACAAGGGACCCATCACCTTGTTGATGGCAATAGTAAGCAGCGGCTCTTCCCCAGTGTCTGCATCCTCAGGTCGCCGGTAACAGAAGAGGTTTGTGCCTTTTAGAACTCCATGCACTTGTGCCCAGTTCTGCATCTCCCCAGCTGGCTGCACAAATGACTCAACATTTTCTGGGGAAGTCACACCCCCCACTATCTCTCTTCTCAGCCCCCCTTTTGTCCACCCTGCTGTCCATTCCTCCCCTCATCTGGTCATATCCCATTTCTTCCACCCAAATCTTGATTTTTCATTAGCTCTTCTATTCCTGGTTATCCAGCTCTCCTCTGCCTTCTCCCTGCTCCCTTCCACTCCTCAGGGCCCTCTCACCTCACCTGCACCCTGAGGGTACCACTTGCAGTAGGCTGAGTCATGCAGAGAGGCTGAGCTGCCAGACGGCAACACACACTACCATAAAGGGGTAGCCAGGCAGGGTTCTCCTCTGGGGGAGGAGGAAGTGCAGGGTGAGGTAGGGGAATGAGAAGGGGACCGTCCCACAGCCCCTCTTCTCACCATCACATGTGTGTGTCCCCCATGCACATACATGCTTACCATGACTGGCAAGGGTGAGGTCATGTGTGCGGAATCCATCTTGCACTGCTGCCAGGGTGAGTGTGGTGTGAGCCAAGAGGTGGTAACGAGGACCACTAAGGGAGATAGGAGAGAGCATCAGCCGAGGGAGGGGCATGTTGGCCAGCAGGAACTCTAAGGGCTGAGCACATCTGCCCCATTGTTCAGGCTGCCCCACAGAAAACTCGCTTGTCTCCCCAGAGGGTTAGGAATGAACATTTACTGAGCTCCAGCTAAGTGTCAGGACCTATGCTTTATATGTTTTATCCCACTGTATTCCTATGACAGCCCTGTGAGGTTGGTGGCATTCTTCAACTAGATGAGGCAACTTGAGGCTTAGAGAGGTTAAGAAACTTGCCCATAGTTTGTAACTGGAAAGTGGGGGAGTTTGAATTTGAACCCATATCTGTGTCCAAAATCAGTATTCTGTTGACTACCCAAAGGTTCTCAAACTGCTTCTCAGAGTCTCAGTGGTCCCATGAGGTGTCTCCGGGTGCATGTAGATACCACCACAGGTCCAGGGTACTCTGCTCCAACCAAGAAGCTCTGCTCTATCCACATAAAATGTATTTGCTAGGCTGAGTGCTGTGGCTCATGCCTGTAATTCTACCACTTTGGGAGGCCGAGGCGGGAGGATCACTTCAGCCCAGGAGTTCGAGACCCCGTCTCTAAAAATAAAATGTATTTGCTGCTACTAAAATGTTAAGACCCCAAGGCCTAAGTCTCCCTGCCTTCCTACTGGTATTCTGGACTGGCTTCAGCCCAGCTCTGGGGCGTGGGCTGGAATGCCTCCCAGCTACGTGGCCACTGCTCATTCATGTCTGTCTGCACATCCTGGCAGCAATGCAAAATGGGTTCTGCACACTCAACACAGTTCAGAGGTCACCTGTGGGCCGAATATAGGCAGCTGAGGGTAGTGGCAGTGTGCAAGGCCTTACCCAACAGCTGGGGTGGGAAGCAAGATGGGACTGCTCCCTGAACCCCCAGCACTGTCCAGCGATGCCCGGACACGCCTCCCTGAGGAGCGGCCCAGGGAGCTGCTGAGTTTGGTGGCAAGCCTCTTGGGGGCACCAGTCAGGGCCCCCTCTTCTTCCACACAGGCCCCATACAGCTCTAACCGAAGTTCAAAGTCTGGCCCCGCCTCAGCGCTGGTGGGAGGAAGGAGGGTGATCACAGGAAAGTCCAGGGAGGCAGAGGGTGGGGGATGTGGGTGGGGCAAGTGCAGGACAGCTCCACAGGGAAGGCCAGGTGCCCCCCACCCACAGCTTCCTCCCCTGGAACTTGCTCATCTAGAACTGGAGCAGAGTGGAGGAAGGGAGCCACAGTTTGAGGTACTCACAAGAGCACATTGCTCTGAAAGGAGATGTCTGTAAGGGTCCTGTCCACCAGGATCATCTCTGTGTCCTGGATGTGTTCCCCCAGCTGCAGTAGCAGGAACACAGCCCAGCGGTGCAAGTCTAGGAACAAAGAGGGCAAAACTCAAAAAACACGTCCCACAAGAGCCTCCTACGTCAGGGTCATTCCCCTGAATCTGTCCCAGGGTGTGTGGAACTCACCACCTTTGTTCTTGAAATATTCTGTGTCCTTCCACATGAGTGGAATCCGGAGGTCTAAGGGGCAGGGGGGTAGGAACAGATGTTGAGATGGGGCAAAAGGCCGTGTGCTTGGGCAAGGGGTGCCAGCAGCTGGGGTAGCTGTGCTTCTTACCGGAGATGCAGACCCGGCCGCGGCAGGGGGAGCGCTCAGCGGGCGGGCCACTGTCAGAAGGCCTGTGGATAAATAACAATGTCCTGGCCTGGCCTCTAGCCACTATTCCCCCTTGCTCTGGTCCCAAGGACTCTAGGATCGCCCTGGTCCCAGGGCTTCAGCCACCAGGTCCCCAGCCAGGCTGACAGGCAGGGCTGAGGGACTATAAAGGGAAAGTTGTCCATTGAACCCAGCAGTTTGCCAGGCTTGGGGACACCAGGGACACTCAAGCCACGTTAACTCACACATAAGGCACAAGCTCAGGGCTCCTCTCTCCAAGCACCCTCCCTGACCACCTCTCCAGACCCCTGCCAAGGACAGGTGTGGCCTTGAGGGGACAGGTGCCCACAGAGAGACTTCATTTCCAGGGCTCTCCATTAAACCCCTGCCTTAGAGGCATTTCCAGGCTTTTTTTTTTCTTTCTGTTTTCTTTTTTTTTTTAACAATAGGAAGGCTGCTTATTTCCCACTATCCCATCACTGCTTTGATATAGGAGGGTACTGGGTCAGAAAATAATTTGGCCAACGTTTGTTCAAAGGGAAATCACCAATAGGGAAGAGTTACATTCTATTCACTACAGACCCTTTTCCTTCCCTACCACACCCCAACTTTGATTTCTCCTTTTTCCTCCTGGCCCTATATGCTGTACCCTACTAGTGCCCCAAGTTCTGCAGCCCCCTACCCACCCCACTGCAGGGCCCAACACCCCACCTTCCTTCCCTCCCCACGCATCAGGACTCACCACATGTGTCTCTTTCCTGAAGCGACTGCCAGTTCATCTGTACTTGTCCATAATGCCACTAAAGTAATTACTGACTTAGTAGAGCCTTAAGCTAAATGATGTGGCACTAATGGCAATGTGTTTAGCTGCCAGGCACTTGGGGTGTATCTCAAATCACCTGTGTGGGCTGTGTGAGGACTTCGGCAGGACAGAGTCTGTCCATGCTGCTTTTCAGGAGAGGCTGTCCCCCCGCCAGCTTGCCCTTCCTCTAGCTTCATGGGATAGCCATAGAGTGGGTTTTCTGCCTTCTGGTAGCTTCATGGGTGAGCTCCTGGCAACCTCCCCTTGTGTCAGCCTTCATGGGTGGAATGAGCACCACGCCTGTGAGGGGCTGGGACTAATTCCCCAAGCAGCCTCAGTGGAGTAAGTAGGCCACTTTCCTAAAAACCAGTTCTCCAAATGACCACTTTATCCAAATTGGCATATTCTTAGAATAATTTGCCAAATATTTTCCCCACTATTTTGGTTTTATCATGGCATCACTTAAGTCATTATAGACTTGTCAGATCAACAGTCTAATGTCAGTGTTGCTTACATTTTACATCCAGAAGCTGCACCCTTTTAGAATGCACAATCTAATTTGTTTGAATGGGTAGGCTTTCCTTAAGTGGTTTCTTATTTCCTTTCCCACTCCCTGCCTCTGATGGTGAACCCCGGATAACAAACTATTGTCGGTATGTGGTAAATTGGCCATTTTGTGAACCAGCATTGAGGAAATTAATTTTCCAAAAGCCAGGTAGCCAGTCTTACTGGATCACAGACAGGGCTTAGCAAATTAGTGCTTTTGCATTACTTGCTACCCTTCAGATCAGCTACCTTTCACTAGACACACTGACTTTCCTAAGTCCTGCCCTGCCTACTCACAAATGCGCCTCTGGGCAACACATAATGGTGGTAAAACACCAAGGTCTCTCCCAGGTCCCTGATAAGACTTCATGGGGAAGTCATCTTTAAGGTGGTCCACATGCCACACATGCACACACTGCACCATCACCACCCAGAAGGCCTCCTGCCTCCATCAAGGCCTTGCCTCCCCCTTGCTCACCGCCGGCCTGTCTTCCCCAGCACCTGCGCCTCCTTGCGCCGCTGCAGCTCGCCCATGTAGCTGAGGATGCGGCTGTTGCACACTAGCAGGCTCTTGGTGGCCTCCAGAGCCTGCTCTCGCTGGGAGCAGGCTGCCAGCAGCTTACAGGCCCCTTCCCTCATCCGGATCTCATGGTCTAGCTTCCTCTGCAACTCCGTGTCCTAGCCAGGGTTGGGGGAAGGGTGAGAAGGAAATGTCAGTCAGAGGACAGGCTAAAGCACTCCCCAGTCCCCAAGTGGGCTGTGGCCAGTAAAACTGACAAGAAACTAATGTTTTAGGCAGTTCAAGAGCAGGCACTGGGTGTCAATCTCAGTTGCCCACGAATATCCAGAGAAGCTTTGTAGCCAGGTGCAGTGGTGTGTGAGGGAGGCTGAGGCGGGAGGATCCCTTGAGCCTAGGAGATCAAAGGCCAGCCTGAGCAACATAGTGAGACCCCACCTCTAAAAAATATATATAACAAATAAGAAAAATAGAGATGCCCTCATGCATTTGATGGTTGGAAGTATAAATTCCTTCAGCCTCTTTTGAGTGCAATTTGGAAAAAAATCTATGAAAACTACAAATTCATATATCCTCTAATCCAGCTATCCAATATCTAGGAGTTTATCTTACACATATAGTTTCACATATAACTAGGTAAAGCCATACATACAAAAATATTCATTGCAGCATTGTTTTAAAAATCAAAATTAAGGCCGGGCACGGTGGCTCAAGCCTGTAATCCCAGCACTTTGGGAGGCCGAGACGGGCGGATCACGAGGTCAGGAGATCGAGACCATCCTGGCTAACACGGTGAAACCCCGTCTCTACTAAAAAAAAATACAAAAAACTAGCCGGATGAGGTGGTGGGCGCCTGTAGTCCCAGCTACTCGGGAGGCTGAGGCAGGAGAATGGCATAAACCCGGGAGGCGGAGCTTGCAGTGGGCCGAGATCCGGCCACTGCACTCCAGCCTGGGCGACAGAGTGAGACTCCGTCTCAAAAAAAAAAAAAAAAAAAAAAATCAAAATTAAAACCCCCTCAGTAGGACATTGGTTAAGTAAGTAACAGCACATCTGTACCCTGTAGTATTGCAGACATTAAAGAGGTATGCATTTGTATACAGATATGAAACAATCTCCAAAATAAATTATGTGAGGAAAGAATGGTAGTATTACACATACATGTATGATATATATGTGTATGCATGCATATATATACATATATATAGATATGCATATTTATGCATAAAATATTATTGATTTTAGGCCTGGGAGCCAGGAATGGAAAACATTTATGATACTTTTTTTTTTTTTGAGACTGAGTCTCACTCTGTCACCCAGGCTGGAGTACAGTGGCGCGATCTCAACTCACTGCAACTTCCGCCTTCCAGGTTCAAGTGACTCTTGTGCCTCAGCTTCCTGAATAGCTGAGATTACAGGCATGCACCACCATGCCCAACTAAGTTTTGTATTTTTTTTTTTTTTTGAGACTGAGTCTCACTCTGTTGCCCAGGCTGGAGTGCAGTGGCATGATCTCGGCTCACTGAAACCTCCACCTCCCAGGTTCAAGCAATTCTCCTGCCTCAGCCTCCGGAGTAGCTGGGATTACAGGTGTGAGCCATCACACCCAGATAATTTTTATATTTTTAGTAGAGACGGGGTTTCACCATGTCGGCCAGGCTGGTCTCGAAATCCTGACCTCAGGTGATCTACCCGCCTCAGCCTCCCAAAGTGCTGGGATTATAGGCATGAGACACCACGCCCGGCCGAACTTTTGTATTCTTAGTAAAGATGGGGTTTCGCCATGTTGGCCAGCCTACTCTCGAACTCCTGGCCTCAAGTGATCCTCCCGCCTCGGCCTCCCAGAGTGCTGGGATTACAAGCTTGAGTCACCATACCCAGCCTAATGATACTTTATATATACTCTTTGTACTACTGGAAATTGTATTTCCTTTAAAAAATATTAGATCTTTGGAGTTTAAAAAAAAAATGACCAGGCCCTACCTAAGATTTGCAGAATAAGAATCTCTAGGAGTAGGGCATATGTACTTTTGGAAAAGTCCCCAAGTGATTCTGAGGTACAGCCAGGTTGAGAACCACCAACTTATGGGAATGGATAGAAGGAAAGGCAAATGAGAGTTATCCCTCAGACTCAAGTGATGCTGGGGACATCTAGTTGGCAAGGGATCAGTGGACAAGGAGCATACCACCTACAGTGTTCATTGATGCTGCACAGAGCCCTATACACCCCAAATTAGAAGACTAGAAGACCCAACACCTACTGGCCCTCTGAGCTTGGGAGATAAGGTCAGAGGCAAGGAATGGGGATGGGAAGGTAGGTGGTCCAGGAGTGAGAGACTGTGGATAAGGGCCAGCTGAGAGGCACTGGGAGAGACACCAGGATTCTCAGGAACATTCATTTAGAAAGGAGCCCTTCCTGCTTCTTAAAAAGCAATGGGCAATTAGCTCAACCTCCTTAAGCCTCAGTTTCCCCATCTGTAAAGCAGGAATGGAAATAGTCCCTAGATCCTAGGGCTGTGAGAATTCTGTGAGGCAGGAACTTAAAGCACTTAGCACAGTGCCCAGCATGCGGCATACATCAATGGCAGGGATGCTTATTTTCATGATGCTATACTTTGGCGGTAGCAGCATTTACTCACTGGAGCATTCCTGTGCTCTGCAAGGCTGTACATTTAAAATCCAGCTGGGAGATGAGAGATGACAACTTTAATGGCTGCTCCATAAGTGCCATGTCATGGCACAATCATGCTCACAAGAAACAGACTCTGTTTGCTTCTGGCTGAGGTGATCAAGGAAAGCTTCAGAGAGGAGTTGGAAGACTAACTCCATCACAGTGTACAGATTGGTTCAGGAGACAAGTCGAGCCACCCATTTGAAACAGGGGAACTAATGTGACCACCCCAAACCTGTCTTTTTCCTCATACCAGCTCTCCTCCATACCCTGTGCCCTTGTATCTGTCCCTAGTGGCTCCAGCCTTCAAGTCTCTCAGACCTGAACACCCTAATTTCCCTCTTCTAAAACCCCTGTCCTGCCTGCCTACAGATGCTTCCTTGGCTATTTTCTGGGCCACCGTGCTAGGCCGGACTTTTATCACCTTCCCCCACCACCATCCACCTGTTTTCCTTCTGTAATAAGCCAACCCTTTCCCAAAGTCCCTCCACCAAGAAGCCCTTTCAGACTACATAGGTCCTCCCAGTCTAGTTTTGTCTGCACCAGGGTTCTACGCTGCCTGCCAACCCCCACCCTAGTCTGCACCCAGCTTCAGCCACAAACATCCCAAATGGGTGAGCCCGGCAGGAAGGGGACACAGAGGTGTCCTCAACCCCCATCTTGGCTAGTCTCATCCCAGTCCCAGCACTCACGGATCCTTCCCCAGCCCTGTCCATTGCGAGAGGCGCGCACAGGCGCGCGAAGTCCAGAGAGCTGCACTGGCCTGGGGAGCCGGCGGGGCCCGAGGGCCGCGGGAAATCGGAGGAGCCAGGGCGCCGGCGTAGCTGCACCGCCTCCAGCCACAGCGATCAGGGCGCCGGTGACATCAGCTCCCAATTGCCGCGAGAGCAACTGAAGGGTACCAGGGCGTTGGAGGTCCCTCTGGGCACCTGGTTGGGCTTGGCTCAAGGCGGTGCTTCCACCGAGACTCCGTCGCGGCAGGAAGGGACCTCCGGGAGTGCGCCCCACCGCCCTGGAAAAGCTCCTGGCCTTCACGACGTGCTCCAGCTCCGGGAGGCCCCTCCCGCGTAGCGTTTACCCTCCAAGTTGACCCCTTGCCTGAGAGTATGGAGGGCGGATAGTGTATACATTAGGAGAGCTGGGGCCCTAGGGAGGTCGCTGGGCCTAGCATGGATGAGCGGGACCACAAGCCCAGACACCTCCTCTATTTCCTTACTGCTCTCCAGCCCCAAATCCACTCTCCCAAGGCCCAAGGCCGGGAGCGCCCTAGGAAACTGGCTCCCACCTTTTCACGCAGAGGAACTGGGAATCCTGGCTCAGGATCTGGACCCTTGTGCTTCTAGCGTTTCCCCACCCCAGGGATAGTTCTTTGTTGCCCCCTCCCCACCCAAACGCACCCTCTCCCCAAGTGGGCATCATTTCCCCTAGGCTCCCCTGGGAAAGAGCCCAGAGCTGGGTGTCAGCTGGACCTGGGTCAGATCCCAAGGGGCTAGAGAATGAGTCATGTGCCCCCCACACATTAGGCCCCCTGTTGATATCCCTTCCACCCCTCCCACTCTCTTCTGTCTCTGACTTCCTGCTCTGCTTCTCACCACCCTCTGTTTCCTTCAGAATTTCCACCAGGGCTAAGTACAAATCCTGGCTTAGGGACTTGACAAGCCCAGAGAATTTGACCCCTGGAGCCTGATTTGTAAAATGGGGAGTATTCCACCTCCTTCGTAGCACTGTTTGAGAATTATATGGGAAAGTCTCATCTCTACCCAGGCCTAGCACATGTTTTAAAACAAGCTCCCTTTACTTGCAGCTTGAGTCACTTCCTCCAGAAAGTCTTCTGGGATTTACTCTTCCATGACTCTCTCTCTTAACATTCCCTGAAACATCAATGGGTCTCTCTTTTGAGGACCTGCTGAACTTGGTTGAGAAAGAACACAGCACCCTCAGCCACTCTCCTAAAGGAGAGTGACCAAAGTGAAACTAAGCCTCTCTTCTGCCCCAGAACTTGAACAGGCCTCCCACAGAGAAAAATTACATTTTTTGGAGGAGGGCAGGATGCAGAATTTAAACATTTACATACCTAGACCAGCTCTGTCCAATAAAACCTTCTGCGGTGATGGAAATGTTCAGTAGCCATCTAGCACTTGAAATATGGCTACAGCAACTGTAACTGACATGGACACTGCAGAGGACTATGAATGGCAAATAGGTTTTATCTCATGCACTGATGGAGGATAATTAGGTAGAGTCCCAACGAGTTCACTGGACACCTTTCTACAAATTAGGAAAAGTTGACCCTCTCCAGGCAAAAAAAAAATAGATAAAGGTGCTCCCTCCTGATGCAGTTGAAACCAGACCAGGACTCTCACCTCTGGCTGGCACCTGTGTGAAGGACAGACACAACCTGCACAGTTTATGCCAAGATGGTCCTGAGAAAGATTCTGAGGCCGACTCTGGGCTCATTGATAAAGAGTGCCAAAATTGACCAGTAACATCTACTATGATCCAGGGAGTAGGGGCAGGGCTTGAGCAGGGCAGCACATCCTGATCTAGACTCTTTGCAGTCCTGCCTCTGACCTCTCAGCAGCAGCCCCTGCCTGGTCCAGGCAGTCACTTCCACAGCTTCCTCCATCTTCCCCACCTCCGTAAACAGTCACACCACCCAGTTGCTTAGCCACATACCTGGGAATCATCCTGGAGTTCTCTTTCTTTGCCTTACCCCTCCCCCCATTCAATCCATCAGCAAATCCTGTCAGACCTACCACTACCATTTTAAATCTACTCCCTTTCTCCACCATGAGCATTTTAATTCACACCACCAGGTTTACTACCCTATTACTGAAACAGCCTCCCACCTGGACATTTGCGACCTCTCTTGCCAACCCTCCACGCCCAACCCTACCATCAACTTCCCACCAGCCTATTCTCCATAGCAGCCATCATTTAAAAACATGACTCATGGGTCATTCCCTTGCTTAAAACCCTTCCATGGCCCAACATCACACTTAAGGTGAAATCCAGGTGCTTTATCATGGTCTTCAAGGCCCTGCATGATCTGGCCCCTGCCCATCAGCTCCACCCCAACTACTATATTCCAGCCACACTGGCTCTCTTTCCCACAAATATATTACCCTCATCCTCATCTCAGGGCCTTTGCCCTTCCTCCAATCTTCACGTATCTCCAAATCCTCCTGAGCTTAGCTCAAAGATCTCCCAACAGAGGCCTCCCCTGACCTCACATCTAACATTGCCTGCCTCATCTGATTTTCATTACATCCCCATTTTCATCATAATTTCTTTACGTGATATTATTTATGTGTTTGTATGTATATTTCTGTTCTCCCACTACAATGGAACTTTCTTGTCTTGTTCACTGAGGTATCTTATGGTCTAGAAAGGAGCTTGGCACATAGTACATGTTCTATACATGTGTTTAAGAATACATAGGTAGGCCGGGCGCGGTGGCTCAAGCCTGTAATCCCAGCACTTTGGGAGGCCGAGACGGGCGGATCACAAAGTCAGGAGATCGAGACCATCCTGGCTAATCCGGTGAAACCCCGTCTCTACTAAAAAAATACAAAAAACTAGCCGGGCGAGGTGGCGGGCGCCTGTAGTCCCAGCTACTCCGGAGGCTGAGGCAGGAGAATGGCGTGAACCCGGGAGGTGGAGCTTGCAGTGAGCTGAGATCCGGCCACTGCACTCCAGCCTGGGTGACAGAGTGAAACTCCGTCTCAAAAAAAAAAAAAAAAGAATACATAGGGCAAGGTGCAGTGGCTCACACCTGTAATCTCGACATTTTGGGAGGTCGAGGTAGGAAGATCGCTTGAGCCAGGACCAGCCTGGGCAATATAGTGAGACCTCGTCTCTATAAATAATTGAAAAAAACAAATACATGAATAAACAGCACCTTGCCATCTCAAGGGCCAGCAGAATCCTTACTCATAGCCCAGAGTCCTTCTCTTCTCTAGTAAAGCTACATCCTTTCTGCAAACCTCGCTCACACTGAACTCCTCTCTTCTTCCCATACCTAAAAGGAACCCTTGTCCCCAGAACAGACATCTACACTCACCCACAGAGCTTCCTGAAATAGGTGTAAAAACCCTGCTGCAAACATAAGACTACGATGGGCAGAACTGAGCCTGGGTCCACACACTGCACCCAACACAAGGCATAGGGAACCACCTGTCCCTCTCCCCACTTTAAGCAGGCCTGGCTCTCCCCACCATGCTCTAGCAGGAATGTGCAGGGCAGACATTGGGGCTGGGATGCAAGTGAAGAAAGTGTATACTCCAAGGGTCGGGGGATTACCTCCAGGCTGAGTGCCATCTGCCGAATGTAGAGCATATTCAGGTCCTCCAGGATGTGCAATCTGTCCTGCATCTCTGTGCCCCCCGGTGCCCTTTCCTTTGTCAGCCCCTCCAGAGGGGGGACAGACAGGTACCACACTGTCCCACAGTTCCTCCTCCCACTGTTCCCTCAGTCTTTAAAGAGGTGGCCAGCTCTTGGGCAGAGGTCAGAGGCTGCCCTTATCCCTCTGCACTCCTGTTAAACCTCTCTGGCTGCTGTGACAAATTTTCCTCGCCCACTGCTGCTCCGGGGCCCTGCTGTGAGCCAGGCAGGGAAAAAAAGGAAAGCGAAGTGAGGATGAGTGGGGTCCCAGGAGGAAAGGCCAGCTGCAGAGGGGGCTCTAGGCACAGAGTGTCCAGTCTCGCTTTGGTGGCAGCTGTTCTCCCAGCTGTGGAAGAAAAAGGCCCTTTCATTCCGACTCTGGCCGCTCCCCAGCCCCCGCCCACATCCCTGGCCTGGTGGACAGAGAATCTATGTGTGGAGAGGGCAATGAGGGGCAGGCACAACTGGAAGGGGGCAGGGAAACGACGCCTCATGCAGGTTCTAGAGCCATAGGGCTTGCAGGAGGTTGGAGCTTTCCGAGAGGGGTTCCGGCTTAGTTTGAGAAAGTTAGGAAAAAGAGCCACAGAGGTGAGGACCTCAGGGGAGAGTGAGCCCAGGGAGCCCAGGACAAAGGGGTGAGTTGGTAAAGCAGCCCAGCCCCAGGGCCACCCCTTCCAACTCAGGGCCCCCATCCAGCCCGCTCCACCCTGGACTCACAATTACCTCGCTTTTCCAGAGAAGGGAGGAGAGGGAGGGAGGAAAGCAGGGGTGTGCCTGTCTGCTGCTGTCCCGCTCCCTTCTGCAGGCCCCTTCCCTTCCAGACAGGAAACCAGCCCCGAATCCCAGCCAGCTGCAGCCTAGCGCCCCCGCCTCCACGCCAGGCCCACGGAGTCACACTCCACTCGGCGGCCGCCGGGCTCTGCGGCTCCGCCCCAGCTCCTCCGAGCTGTCCCCGAAGGCCAGGCTAATCCCAGGGGCGGCCCCAGCTCCCAGGCCCCTCCTCCTGGTCCCAGGCCTCGCCCCTTACTGCCCCACGCTGGCCCCACGCGGGTTCCTCGGGCCCAGTCGCTTGGGGGCAAGGGGACCCGACAAAGGCCCCCTCTCCGCAGGCCCACCAGCTTCTGAATCAGAGAAGGCACGGGACACCGGGACAAGGGTGTGAAAGAGCCTTTGTTCTGGGCAGGCTGGAGGGAAAGGGCAGAAGCCAGGCCTGGAATCCCAGCCGGGAGGGCGAGGGGGCGGGAGGAAGGCCCACCTCACTTAACCCTTTCCAGACCCGGAAGGGAAGGCTTGGAACTGGGCTCTCCTTGGGCGAGTGTGAGTCTGACCTTGGGGACAGAAGAGTCTTCGGGATAGCTATTCGCCCTGTTAGTCCCCGCTCAACCACACACCTTCAGCCCCGCCCTAGCCTCTAGGGCTTTACAGGTGGGGCTCCAACCGGTTAACGCGTGGACGGTGGACGGGGGAAACGCTCAGCCTAGGGGCTGGACTCCTCTTAGGCACCAGGAAAGGAGGCGGAAATTTTGCGTGTGGGAAGTAACCCCAAAGAGTTAAAAGCCCTGCAGGGGCATAGAGGAGCCTTTGAATTGGGCTTCCGAGAAGCGAGCCACCCCGGCCTAAAGTCGGGATTGATGACAGGCTGGCCCAGATGGCTGCGACAGGTTGTGGGATGGGGCTGGCGGCAGGGGAACAAGCGGGAGCCCAGGCCAAGAGTCCGAGCGTTTGGGGCCCGCCTAGTTGCCCACTGCCCTTGGCCTGGGGATACCCAGGACATTTTGGGGTCCAGGCACATTTTGGGAGTCGAGCTGGGGCCCTACAAATGGAGACCAACCTGGCTTTTTCCAGGCTCAGGCAAATCATCCTAACCAGGCCGGGGAATGGGCAGCACGGATCCAGTGAAAATGCAGACCGTCCACACCTTACTTTTCAAGTCAACAACTCCGTCGGGTTTGTACCCAGACAGTGCGTCCCCGTCCCTCGGCGTCCACGCGGGCGAGGGAAGGAGGCCGAGGTGGCTGGGGCTGCCCCCGGGATTCCGCGGAAGGGGAAGGCAGGGACGCGGGTCTCTCACCTCGGGCGGGTCGCTGAAGAGGCTGAGTCGGAAGCGGCCGCGTTTGAACTCCATCTCCAGGGCGGAGCCCCTGGCCACGGTGACCCGGCTCCGGTGGTTTCGGGAGAACATGTTGGCTGCCCTGCGACTTCGCCTGCGCAGTGCGCTCCCCGCGCCGCCCGGCTTAGTCTCCTCTCCGCGGCTTCTGTCTCTCGACGCTCGCCCGCCAGTCCGGCCGGGAATCTCCCGCTGCGGGGCTCCAAACCCCGCCCCCGGAGACGACACCTGGGCCGGGCAGGGCGCGGCAACCTCCTCTTCCACCCCCGCCAAAGGCCCAGCCCGTCCGGCCAGTCCCTGGGCGCCAAGCCGACCTGGCCCGACGGCCCCGGAGCCAGAGGCGCCCTGCACCTCGCGAGCACTGCGGAGGCGCGTTCTCCCTGCCCGCGCGGGTCGCGAGCGCTTACCTGGACTTGGGGCGGGCTGAGAAGCCCTGCCCCGCCAGCCGCCCCCGCCTGGCAAGCCTGGCTTCACGGGCGCTGAAAACCCCGTGGCCAAGGGATCGCCGCGTAGCACGTTCCGGCTCTACTCGGGCCCTGGGACCTTGCCCAGTTTCAATCCCGGCAGCCTCTGAAGAGACCATTTCAACATCCCACAGTCCCGAATATTCCTTCTTCGTCCCCCTCCCCACTTAGGCTCCTCTGCGAGGCTATCCGCAGAAGCCTAGTGGCCACAACTGATGAGGCGGTGCTTAAACACGTCGTGAAACCCCAGCTCTGCCACTGACTCACCTTGCAGTCATTGACTTGGTCCAGTCATTGGCCTTTCTGAGCTTCAGTTTTCTCATCTGTTCAGTGGGAATACTGTAATTATCACCTCTTCTCAAGTTGCTATGAGGATTACCTAGAAGAATGAGGGTAAAATGCCCAGCATAGTGCCTGGCACAAGGCAAGTGCCCCATATTTGCAGCCATAAAGAGCAGCCGGGCGCGGTGCAATCCCAGCACTTTGGGAGGCTTAGGAGGGTGGATCACAGGTTCGAGACCAGCCTGACCAAAATGGAGAAACCCCGTCTCTACTAAAAATACAAAATTTAGCCGGCCGTAGTGGCGCATGCCTGTAATCCCAGCTACTTGAGAGGCTGAGGCAGGAGAATTGCTTGAACCCGGGAAGCAGAGATTGTGGTGAGCTGAGACTGTGCCACTGCACTCCAGTCTGGGAAACAAGAGCAAAACTACATCTCAAAAAAAAAAAAAAAAAAAAAAAAAAAAGACTGGGCACAGTGGCTCAAGTCTGTAATTCTAGCACTTTGGGAGGCCAAGGGGGACTGATTACTTGAGCTCAGGAGTTGGAGACCAGCCTGGGCAACATGGTGAAATCCTGTCTCAACAAAACACACACACACAGACACACACACAAATTAGCCTGGCCTGGTGGTGGTGCATACCTGTAGTCCCAGCTACTCGGGAGGCTAAGGTGGGAGGATGGCTTGAGCCCAAAAGATCAAGTCCAGCCTGGGCAACATAGTGGGACCCCATCTCTTTTTTTTTTTTTTTTTTTTTTTTTGAGATGGAGTCTCGCTCTGTCGCCCAGGCTGGAGTGCAGTGCCCGGATCTCAGCTCACTGCAAGCTCCGCCTCCCGGGTTTACACCATTCTCCTGCCTCAGCCTCCCGAGTAGCTGGGACTACAGGTGCCCGCCACCTTGCCCGGCTAGTTTTTTGTATTTTTTTTTAGTAGAGACGGGGTTTCACTGTGTTAGCCAGGATGGTCTCGATCTCCTGACCTCGTGATCCGCCCGTCTCGGCCTCCCAAAGTGCTGGGATTACAGGCTTGAGCCACCGTGCCCAGCCAAGGACCCCATCTCTTAAAAAGCATTACAAATATATATTACTTTTTATTTTTTATTTTTTTGAGACAGAGTCTCGCTCTGTCACCCAGGCTGGAGTGCAATGGCATGATCTCGGCTCACTGCAACCTCTGCCTCCTGGGTTCAATCGATTCTCCTGCCTCAGCCTCCCGAGTAGCTGGGATTACAGGTGTCTGCCACCACGTCTGGCTAATTTTTGTATTTTCAGTAGAGACGGGGTTACACCATGTTGGTAAGGCTGGTCTCCAACTCTTGACCTCAGGTGATACACCTGCCTCGGTCTCCCAAAGTGCTGGGATTTCAGGCATGGCCCATGCCTGGCCAATATTATCTACCTACCTATCTACCTACCTATAGATATAGATATAGATATAGATATAGATATAGATATAGATATAGATACAGATATATCAGCTGCTTTGCTGGATGGCTGGACTTACCCAGCTGGACTTATCACTCCCTGCTTCCATAAAAACAGGGTTCCCTTCTTGCCCACTCCGGGGAAAGCCCAGTGGAAGAGAAGGAAATGGTAAAGAATTAGCTTGCTGACCACACATAAAGGGATCTCCTGAAGGTTTCAGAACACAGACAGAACTTGAGAAAGGGTGAGGCTCCTACATAGCAGGCTGGCTGGACCCAGAGACATACCAGTCTTGAGCTCTTAGAGAGTCCAGATTAGAAATTTCTGCTACAGCAAATCATTCAAGATTCTTTTGGAAAAGCTGACTGAAAACTACTAAAGCAAAAGGGGAAATGTATTGGCTCCTGGAACTGAGCCAATACAAACAAATGAGCCAGGGGTCAAGCTTTAGATGCGGCTTGACCCACTCATTGAGTGTCAGGAAGATCCCGTCTCTTCCCAACACTTGGCTCTACTTTCCTCCATGTTGGCTTCACTCTCTACAGTGTAACGAAATTGCTGCCCAAAATTCTGGGTCTACATTTTTTCAGGCTTAAATTCATCTGAAAAGAGCATCTGTTTCCTGAGGCTCCTACACATGTCTGGAATTCACTGTGAGACATTTAGGATCATTCATCCATCCCAAACCAATCACTGGAGTCAGAGGGTGGCCAGATATGAACCAATTGCTGTGGCTAAGGAGGTTCTAGGTGCCAGCTGGCCAGGCCTGGGGTCACTTGCCCACTCCTGGAGACTAACCAGAACCCAGTGAACTGGGAGGGAGAAGGTGGGGGAGGGTTGTTTCCCAAAGAATGTTCCAACCACTACCACCAGAAGGTGAGAGAATGGAAATGAACAGGAAAAACAACGAACATCCCCTACACACAAAATTTTATATGGAGAAGAGAGTTCTTCTGGTCAGTAGGAAAGGCAGATGAAAAGATTTATAAAGTCCATGGCATCTGAGATTAACCACAAAAGATGTGTGAGGGGAATGAAAGGGAAAGATATTGTTCCTTAATTTCTTCAAATATTCATCATCACTCATCTGAACTGTAAGCCTTCCAGGGAGGGGCAGTCTGTCTTGTCCCCAGTGCCTGGCACATAGCAAGTGATCAATTAACATCAGTTGAAGTAAATAAACAAAGGAGAAGCATGCAGATTTGCGAGTCCTTGACTGAGATGTGCCATCCTCTTGGACTAAGACAGTTCATTTCAAATGTTTGCTTTTAAGCAACAGAACCTTTTTTTTTTTTTTTAATGAAATCTTACCTGAAATGTGTGAAATCAAATCAGAGCTGCTATGATAGGAATAGGTGCTGGAACCTCATGCCTTGTCTACCCACAGGTGCTCAGCCACTCCCTGCTCCCGCAGTGAACACAAGCTCTATGGAAGAGTTTGAAAACCCCTGGCCTGGCCGGATGCAGTGGCTCATGTCTGTAATCCCAGCACTTTGGGAGGCCAAGGCGGGCGGATCGCAAGGTCAGAAGATCAAGACCATCCTGGCTAACACGGTGAAACCCCGTCTCTACTAAAAATACAAAAAATTAGCCGGGCGTGGTGGCGGGCACCTGTAGTCCCAGCTACTCAAGAGGCTGAGGCAGGAGAATGGCATGAACCCGGGAGGCAGAGCTTGCAGTGAGCCGAGATTGCGCCACTGCATTCCAGCCTGGGTGACAGAGCGAGACTCCGTCTCAAGAAAAAAAAAAGAAAAGAAAAAGAAAACCCCTGGCCTGAGACCCAGAAAGGAGGCAGAGGAATGGAGGATCTTCGAAAAGGAGGTTGAGCTCAAATCCTGCCTGAGAGTTTGTACTCAATGTGGCTGAAGATTTTGGGGAAGGAGGGACATGATCAGGTTTATCTTATATTATATAATATATATATTTATATTATATATATATATATCACTCTGTTGCCTAGCTGGAGCAAAGTGGTGCCATGATAACTCACTGCAGCCTCGAACTCCTGGGCTCAAGCAATCCTCCTGTCTCAGCCTCCTGAGTAGCTAGGACTAAAGGCATGCACTGCCATGCGAGGCTAATTTTTAAAATTTTTTTGTAGAGACAGTATTTTACAGGCTAGTCTTGAACTCCTGGCCTTAAGTGATCCTCCTGCCTCAGCCTCCCAAAGTTCTGGGATTACAGGCATGACCACTGTTCCTCAGCCCAGAATTAACTTTAGAGATTTTAATTTGGCAACCTTTTCCATAAATCAGTTGGAGGAGTTGTGACTGGAGTCAGGGAAGCCAACTAACACTGCACTCAACTGAGGGAGGAGAGATAAGGGTCAAAATTTCTATGTTTTTTTTTTTTTTTTTGAGATGGATTCTTGCTCTGTCACCCAGGCTGGAGTGTAGTGGCGCGATCTTGGCTCACTGCCAGCTCCGCCTCCTGGGTTCATGCCATTCTCCTGCTTCAGCCTCCCGAGTAGCTGGGACTACAGGCGCCAGCCACCACGCCCGGCTCATTTTTTGCATTTTTAGTAGAGACGGGGTTTCACCGTGTTAGCTAGGATGGTCTCGATCTCCTAACCTTGTGATCCGCCAGCCTTGGCCTCCCAAAGTGCTGGGATTACAGGCGTGAGCCACTGCGCCCGGCTGGATTTATTTATTTATGTATTTATGTAGGTATGTATGTATGATTTTTATTTTTATTTTTGAGACGGAGTCTAGCTCTGTCCCCCAGGCTAGAGTGCAGTGGCGTAATCTCGGCTCACTGCAACCTCTGCCTCCCAGGTTCATACGAGTCTCCTGCCTCAGCCTCTTAAGTAGCTGGGATTACAGGCACGTACCACCACGCCCGGCTAATTTTTCTATTTTTAGTAGAGACGGGGTTTCACCATGTTGGTCAGTCTGGTCTTGAACTCCTGACCTTGTGATCCACCCACCTCGGCCTCCCAAAGTGCTAGGATTACAGGCGTGAGCCACCGCGCTCGGCCAGATTTATTTTTTAAGTTAAATTTTCATTTGAAAAATATTTGAAAGTACATGTACAGTTTTTTAAACACTATAAATGCCACTGTTTTTTAAATAATGTAAATGATGAAAACAATGAATAAAAGTATGCCTTCCCCACCCTCAATTATTCCACTTCCAGAAGAAAACAGTGAGACAGTTTGGTGCATTCAAGTGCTGAAGCTCACACCAGCAGCTCGTGTTGCTGACTTTTCTGGAATTGGGCATGCCAGTTGCTAAACATTGCCTTAATTAAAAATTAAATTACCGGCTGGGTGCAGTGGCTCACGCCTGTAATCCCAGCACTTTGGGAGGCCAAGGCAGGCAGATCACAAGGTCAGGAGTTTGACACCAGCCTGACCAACAAAGTGAAACTCCATCTCTACTAAAAATACAAAAATTAGCTGGGCGCTACTTAGGAGGCTGAGGCAGGAGAATTGCTTGTACCTGGGAGGCGGAGGTTGCAGTAGGCCGAGATTGGGCCACTGCACTCCAGCCTGGGCAACAGAGCAAGGCTCTATCTCAAAAAAAAAAAAAAAAAAAAAAAAAAAAAAATTAAATTAAATTACATTACATTACATAAACATATAGCTAAATAAATTTTATTAAAGCAAAGGTGATAAATATTCAAAACTCATCACTTCCTGAGTATTTTACTGCATTTCACTATGAGGTCTTGAGTAGTTTCCATCTGTAGTATCTGTATGGAGGGAATGCTATATATGCCAATGCACATCTCTTTCCAACTCTGTATTCAGTGATGTCTCATTTGAAATTGGCCACGGTGGGAGTACTTACACAACAGAAATAGGTGAACATAACAAATTCAGCTTGTTGTTTGTTTGTTTGTTTTCCCCAGGGAGCTTTTGTTGAACATTTACCAACATGCCACTGGTTTGGTGCACAGTCTTTCCAACTTTATCCTTTCGTTTATGTCTGTATCTGTATCTCCCCAGCTACGAAATAGATATGTGGGAAAGGGGCTGTGGGTCACCTAGGGTTCAAATCATCTTATATTTCTGCACAGTTCCCCACTGTGGACAGTATTGACAGAATGAGCTCTAGCCCCTTTATGGTAGTTGGAGAACATTTATTCTTCTTCCCACTTTTTCACAGCCTAAAGGTAGGTACTTGGCCTAACCCAACTAACTGGAATGTTTCCAACTGGACTTTGAATATTGAGGGAGTGCAGACAAGACCTAGCCAGAGTTCATGATATACACTCAGTGCACCTGCAGCACCTGAGAAGGGCGTAGCAATGCCAGTAGAAGATTCTCACAGCAAGTTCAAGTGGCCTGACTTCAGTGTGGCCTTGGCATAACTTTAGCCATAGGTTCGTGCTGCCTGGCCTCCTTTGAATCTTGCTTCTTATCCAGAGAAAGTATGAGACGAGCCCCAGAACATTTTATCCAGGGAAATTTGAGTCTCACTTCTTATCCAGGGAAAGTACAAGATTAGCCACCTGGCATGGTGGCTCATGCCTGTAATCCCAGCACTTTAGGAGGTTGAGGCAGGAGGATCACTCGAGCCCAGGAATTTGAGACCAGCCTGGGCAACATAGTGAGACTCTGTCTCTACAAAAAATAAAAAAGATTGGGCGTGGTGGCTCACGCCTGTAATCCCAGCACTTTGGGAAGCTGAGGCAGGTGGGTCACTTGAGGCCAGGAGTTCAAGACCAGCCTGGACAACATGGTGAAACCCCATCCCTACTAACAACACAAAACAATTAGCCAGGTGTGGTGGCAGGCACCTGTAATCCCAGCTACTTGGGAGGCTGAAGCAGGAGAATTGCTTGAACCCAG
This sequence comes from Macaca thibetana thibetana, assembly GCF_024542745.1. Lineage (NCBI taxonomy): Eukaryota > Metazoa > Chordata > Mammalia > Primates > Cercopithecidae > Macaca > Macaca thibetana. The sequence continues at coordinate 32,596,317 of NC_065590.1, read as the reverse complement.
GAGGCAGAGGTTGCAGTGAGCTGAGATCGCACCATTACACTCCAGCCTGAGCGACAGAATGAGACTGTGTTTCAAAAAAAATGAAAAAAAGGCTGGGAGCGGGACTCATGCCTGTAATCCCAGCACTTTGAGAGGCCGAGGCGGGCGGATCATGAGATCAAGATCACCTGGCCAACATGGTGAAACTCCATCTCTACCAAAAATATGACAATTAGCTGGGCATGGTGGTGCACACCTATAGTCTCAGCTACTCGGGAGGCTGATGCAGGACAATCGCTTGAACCCGGGAGGCAGAGGTTGCAGTGAACTGAGATCGCGCCACTGCACTCCAGTCTGGTGACAGAGCGAGACTCCGTCTAAAAAAAAAAAAAATTAAATTAAAACAACAAAACAAAACAACAACGACAAAAAACTACAAATAAAAAAGTAGCCAGACATGATGGCACTAGCCAGTCATCCCAGCTACCTGGGAGGCTGACAAGGGAGGATCACTTGAGCTTGGGAGATTGAGGCTGCAATAAGCCAATAAGCCATGATCGTGCTACTGCACTCCAGCCTGGATAACAGAGCAAGACTTTTCCTTAAAAAAGAAAAAAAAAGGCCGGGTGCGGTGGCTCAAGCCTGTAATCCCAGCACTTTGGGAGGCCAAGACGGGCGGATCACGAGGTCAGGAGATCGAGACCATCCTGGCTAGCACGGTGAAACTCCGTTTCTACTAAAAAATACAAAAAACTAGCCAGGCAAGGTGGCGGGCGCCTGTAGTCCCAGCTACTCAGGAGGCTGAGGCAGGAGAATGGCGTGAACCCGGGAGGCAGAGCTTGCAGTGAGCTGAGATCTGGCCACTGCACTCCAGCCTGGGTGACAGAGCGAGACTCCGTCTCAAAAAAAAAAAAAAGCTCAAAGAATGTTGGAGACATGTCAAAATGATACAGAAACCAGCTTAAAGGAATACTCACTGGCCAAACCTGTGAGAAATTTGAACATCAAGCCAGACGTGGAGGCTCCTGCCTGTAATCCCAGCGCGTACGGAGGCCAAGGCAGGAGGACTGCTTTTGCCTAGGAGTTAGAGACCAGCCTGGGCAACATAACCTGAACCCTACAAGAAATTTAAAAAATTAGTTGGGCAGGGTGGCACATCCCTGTAATCCCAGCTACTCAGGAGGCTGAGGTGGGAGGATCAGTTGAGGCCAGCAATTCGAGGTTGCAGGGAGCTATGATTTGGCCACTACAATAGAGCTAGACTCTGTCCACCTCTAAAAATTGAGCATCATAATAAGTAATGACAGCAATGGATTACAACTCACTGCTTAAAATTGGAACCCATACTGAAACAAATAAATATATATGTAAATATAAGGAGAGAAAGCTCTTATAGTAGAATGCTAACTAATACATGTAACTGCAATAATGGAAATAGATCACCATTTGGCAATTATTATAGTAGAGTTGATTCATACACTAGTCATCAATGGATACAATGCCTGGTGGGTGAAGGTTTGATGGGGAATGGGATATTAGGGTAGTTGCAGAGTATTTCCCAGAAAATACTTATTAGTTGGAAAGGTAAAAATGGCGATGTTACAGTGGAGGAAATAGGCAGACAGCATCTTGACCAGGTGATCAAGGTTAATATCATCAGTGGTGGGAAAGGCTGACATCATGGGCCTCCCAATATGACACACTGAGAAGAACACAGCATAATGTTTTTGTGGGCCGGGCACGGTGGCTCACGCCTGTAATCCCAACACTTTTTGAGGCTGAGGGAGGAGAATCACTTGAGCCCAGAAGTTCAAGACTAAACTGGGCTTGAACTTTTTGAGACCCTGTCTCAAAAAAAAAAAAAAAAAAAAAAAGAAATCAATTTTTTGTGTGTGTGGTGTTCTTGCCAAGAATTTATAAGTCTAGGCCAGCCATGGCGGCTCATAGTGTAATCCCAACACTTTGGGAGGCCGAAGTGGGCAGATCACTTGAAGCTAAGAGTTCAAGACCAGCCTGACCAACATGGTAAAACTCCATTTCTACCAAAATATACAAAAATTAGCTGGGCATGGTGGTGCACGCCTGTAGTCCCAGCTACTCAGGAGGCTGAGGCACGAGAATTGCTTGAACCCAGGCAGCAGAGATTGTAGTGAGCCGAGATCATACCACTGCACTCCAGCCTGGGTGACAGAGCAAGACTCTGTTCAATCAACCAATCAATGTATAAATCTAGACCTGAGGAAACACCAGACAGACCCAAGTTGATGGCCATCCTATAGAATTAAAGACTTCTACTCTTTAAATTTGTCAAGGTCATGAAAGACAGGATAAGAGTGAGGAAATGTTCCAGATTAAAACAGATTAAAGGGACTTAATTTAAAAATGTAATACATGATCCTAAATTTGGATCCTGGATAAAAAGAAAAAGGAGGACCAGGCACAGTGGCTCATACCTATAATCCCAGCACTTTGGGAGGCTGAGGTGGGTAGATCACCTGAGACTGGGAGTTCGAGACCAACCTGACCAACAGGGAGAAACCCTATCTCTATTAAAAATACAAAATTAGCACATGCCTGTAATCCCAGCTACCCAGGAGGCTGAGGCAGGAGGATCACTTGAACTCGCGAGGCGGAAGTTGCAGTGAGCCGAGACTGCGCCATTTCACTCCAGCCTGGGCAACAAGAGCGAAACTCCATCTCAAAAAAAAAAAAAAAAGAGGCCAGGTATGGTGGCTCATCCCTGTAATCTCAGCACTTTGGGAGGCTGAAGTGGGTGGATCATGAGGTGAGGAGTTCAAGATCAGCCTAGTCAACACGGTGAAATCCCATCTCTACTAAAAATACAAAAATTAGCTAGGGATGGTAGCAGGCGCCTGTAATTCCAGTTACTTAGGAGGCCAACGCAGAGAACTGCTTGAACCCAGGAGGTGGAGGTTGCAGTGAGCCGAGACTGTGCCACTGCACTCCAGCCTGGGCAACAGAGTGAGACTCTATCTCAAAAAAAAAAAAAAAAAAAAAAAAGGGAGGTATTTCACAGTTTCACTGTTGCTGAAATTTGAATGGTGTCTGGATTAATGTTGTATCAAGTTAATTTCCTGATTGGGACAGTTGCACAAAGCTTATAGAAAACTGTGCTTGTTTGAGGGAAATACACACTGAATGATTTAGGAGTGATATGACATCATGTCTGCAACTTGCTCTCATATTGATCAGAAAAAGAATAATGATGTAAACCAAAAATAAAATTCTGAGTCCCCCAACCATGTTGGGTCATTCCATGTTAACCTGAAAAACTAGTATGGGCCATGATGGGAAAGGGGGGGCTGGACATGCCTTGTTATACCCTCCTCCCTTTTGTAAATACTGTTATAACAGACTCTTTAAGTCTGATAAGAAACATTTACAATGTATTCTCTCTGAAGTCGGCTACCTGGATGCTTCACTTGCATGATAAAATCTTGGTCTCCACAACCCCTTATGTCAACCCAGACATTCCTTTCTATTGATCCCAAGTCTCTAGACAATAATTTAACTCTTTTTTTCTTTTGAGATGGAGTTTCACTGTTGCTGCCCAGGCTGGAGTCCAATGGCTTGATGTCAGCTCACTGCAACCTCTGCCTCCTGGGTTCAAGCGATTCTCTTGCCTCAGCCTCCCCAGTAGCTGGGATTACAGGCATGTGCCACCATGTCCAGTTAATTTTTGTATTTTTAGTAGAGACGGGGTTTCAACACATTGGCCAGGCTGGTCTCAAACTCCTGGCCTCAGGCGATCCACCCGCCTTGGCCTCCCAAAGTGCTGGGATTAGAGGTGTGAGCCACCGCAGTCAGCCAATAATTTAATTCTTTCAACCAATTGCCAATCAGAAAACTGCATCTACACAATACCTGAAAGCCCCCACCTTCCAGTTGTCCTGCCTTTCCAGACCAAACCAACGTACATCTTACATGTATTGATTGATGTCTTATGTCTCCCTAAAATGTATAAAATCAAGTTGTAGTCAGATCACTTTGGGCACATGTTCTCAGGATCTCTTGAGGGGTGTGTCAAGGGCCATTAGTCACTCATATTTGGCTCTGAATAAATCTCTTCAAATATTTTAGAGTTTGACTTTTCATTGACAATGATAATGGGCATAAACACAGATAAATGTTAACAATTTCAGAATCTGCCCCACCCCCCAACCATGTTGGGCATTCCATGTTAACCTGAAACACGTGGAATGTTTAAGGAGTTAAGAAAGTTTTGGCCCGGCACTGTCGCTCACACCTGTAATCCCGGCACTTTGGGAGGCTGAGGCAGTAGGATCGCTTGAGCTCAGGAGTCTGAGACCAGCCTCGACAACATGGCCAAACCTTGTCCCTACAAAAAAAAAAAAAAAATAGAAGAATTAGCTGAGCATGGTGGTGTGTACCTGTAGTCCCAACTACTTGGGAGGCTGAGATGGGAGGATCACTCAGGCCTGGGAGTTTGAGGCTGCAGTAAGCCATGTTTGCACCACTGCATTCCAGCCTGGGAGACAGAGCTAGACCCTGTCTCAAAAACAAAACTAAACTAAACTAAATAAAACAAAAACGTTATTAGAGAAAGTTATTTGTATTCATCTTGCAATTTTTCTGTTTGAAGTTACTTCAAAATAATTGTTTAAAATAAGACTAAGAAATCTTTCAGAAAGAAGAGTGCCTCTCAGCCTACAAACATGCTCAAATCTCTCTCACTGTAAACAAAGCAAAACTAAAAACAAACAAAATAATGAAGCCAGTTGTCACTTACTGTTGCCACTTCCTCCCTACTGGGCATCATGATGCACAGGAAACACCACTGGGCCAGGTGTCAGGAAGCCTCTGTTTGAGTCTGGCTCTGCCACTCCCTAACTTTGTGACTTTGGCAAAAACATTTCTTTTTCTAAGCCTCAGTTTCCTCATTTATAAGATGGAAACAATGGTATCTCCCTTATGGAGATGCTGTGGGGGCCAAGGGAAAGAAGGAATATAAAGGCAGGTTATAAACTCGAATATATTCTACAAATACGAATTGCAAGTGATCCCTCACTGTAACTCCCGGTGAAAAGAGTATTGCCTTCACACCGTGATAAAAGCCATTCTCTTCTTGGAGCTCAGCCTGCCCTCTGAAGGACTGTACCCAGCTGATCACAGCCTTAGTCCCTTGATACTTTCTGCCTCTCCTGACCTTCTCAACCCTGTCTGGCCCCTCTGCTCGGCTGTGCAGGACAGGTGCTCACTTGTTTCTGTTCCTGGTTCTTTTCCTATTATCTACTTACTCTTTCTGGGTGTCTCATCTGCTTCCATCACTTGGGGACCTCCAGTATTACGCTGATGACATCCCCACTCATACTTTCATCCTTGGCTTCTCTCAGCTATTCCACCTCCACCCAGGCATTCCCACAGGCACTTCAAATTCACCTTGGGCAAAACTAAATAATTCTCTTCTTAACTTGCTTCTCTTCCTATGTTCTCTTCCTTACTGAAAATACCATCTTTTTTTTTTTTTTTTTTTTTTTTTTTTTGAGACGGAGTCTTACTCTGTCGCCTGGGCTGGAGTGCAGTGGCACAATCTCAGCTCACTGCAAGCTCCATCTCCCGGGTTTACGCCATTCTCCTGCCTCAGCCTCCTGTGTAGCTGGGACTACAGGCACCCGCCACCTCGCCCGGCTAGTTTTTTGTATTTTTTAGTAGAGACGGGGTTTCACCGTGTTAGCCAGGATGGTCTGGATCTCCTGACCTCGTGATCCGCCTGTCTCGGCCTCCCAAAGTGCTGGGATTACAGGCTTGAGCCACCGCGCCCGGCCTGAAAATACCATCTTCCCACTAAATACTTGGGCTAGAAACCTATAAATCACTTATTATTATTTGCTTACTGAAGCATCTACTATGTGCCTGTGCCTGCTGATACCCTAGGTATCGTGCGTTCTTGATTTCCTCTATTCCTTGAAAGAGCCCTCATGGGGTGGATCCTACTGTATTCCATCTTACAGAGTTGGATTCTGAGGTTCAGAGAGCTTAAATAATTTTAAGCCCAAGGTTGCATAGCTAATAAATGGTGAAACTGGGATTTGATAATAGGCTTGTCTGACTCCAAAATCCCTTTTCGTAATCACATACTACATGACTTCATCCTGGATTCCCCCAATATAATTGCTCATTGATTCTTAGTAATTTTATCACTGAAATGTAAGAGACAAGAGGAATGAGTTCTTTCTTTTTTCACTGCTGTTACCTTGCTCAGACACTCATATATATTTAGATATATGTATATAGGTGTTTTTTTTCCAATTATAAACGTGATATATATTGGCTGTAAGAAAATACATTACAGATCTAGATAGTGAAAGTTCCTAAACCCCAACTTCTACAGTTAACCAATATTAACAGATATACATTCCTCATTTTTTTCTATGTATTTGCTAGTATATTATGCTTTTAAAAATCAGATCACATAATCCTGAAATTTACTTTTCTTTTCTCTTTTTTTTTTTTTTTTTTTTTTTTTTTGAGACGGAGTCTCGCTCTGTCCACCAGGCTGGAGTGTAGTGGCGCGATCTCGGCTCACTGCAACCTCCACCTCCTGAGTTCAAGCGATTCTCCTGCCTCAGCCTCCAGAGTAGCTGGGTCTACAGGCGCGTGCCACCACGCCAGCTAATTTTTTTTTTTTTTTTTTTTGTATTTTTAGTAGAGACGTGGTTTCACCATATTAGCCAGAATGGGGAATTCACTTTTCTTATTTCATGTATCAACACATACAAACCTACCTGTTTTTATATCTTTTTAAAAATGAGGTAAAATATACACGTTTTATACAAAATTCAAAAGACGCAAAAGGGTATAATAATAAAAAATAGGTGGCCATCCACCCTTGTTCTCCATCTGCTCATCAGCAAATGACTCTTACCAATTTCCTAGGTAGCCTTCTGGCGCGCCTCATTTCTTTTCCAAGCTACTTGACATCCCACTGTATGGATATACCAAGTTCATTAGGACACTTAGACTGTTAAAATTCTGTGTCAATCTCATTAATTACTTATCACTCAACTTTTCTTAGCAATATGGTGTTCCACATTGTACAGCTGCACCGTAATTCATTTATTTATTCCCCTACTTATGAAAATTGAAGTCTAAATACCTAAGAGCATGTGCTTTGCTCTGCTCTTAGGGCACTCGTGCTGTTTAAGCATTTCGGCCATGTGTCATCAGTATAGTTTATGTATTCCTCCACCCAACTGTGAGTTCCTCAAGGACAGGGGCGGTGTTCATATTCATCTTTGCATCCTCTTAGACTAGCTTCCCGCACTTGGTCTGGCGTATACATTCACCAAACTCGAGTTCAATAATTGATTCACCCGCGTTGAGTTCTGAAATCTAGTGTGGGGAGGCGGAGCCAGGGGAAAGCCCTGCCCATCTGGGCGGTCCCGACCTCAGAGGGACCGGAACGTTAGTTGGAAGGATTCTTGTTTCTCAGGGACGACTTTGGACGCGAAGCGTGCCCCGCACAAGGATGGTTGCTACGAACGGGAAGTAACTGGTTATTTTGCTGGCTCCAGTTTTTCCGCGGGGCGGAAAAGGCATGTCTGCGTGTGTCCCAACCATTTCTAGTCCCGTTTCCTTGCAGGACCTCATGAGTAAGCTGTGGCGGCGTGGAAGCACCTCTGGGGCTATGGAGGCCCCTGAGCCGGGTAAGCGCGGATAGATCAAGCAATTTAGGCCGTGTTAGAAAAGAAGTCCCGTTCTTTCTCCTCGGAGAGTTCAGGGTACTTCGGCCACAGGTGGGAAGGAGAAAGGCGGTGCTGTTGTTATGGTAACAGAGAGTATTGCGGAAAGGGTGGGATCGGTAGGGGCTTAGGTTATTCAGGGCTTCCCCTGCCACCCTCCGGCCGAACACTGTCGACAGGCGTTCCTTCCGCAGGAGAAGCCCTGGAGTTGAGCCTAGCGGGTGCCCATGGCCATGGAGTGCACAAGAAAAAACACAAGAAGCACAAGAAGAAACACAAGAAGAAACACCATCAGGAAGAAGATGCCGGGCCCACGCAGCCGTCCCCTGCCAAGCCCCAGCTCAAACTCAAAATCAAGCTTGGGGGACAAGTCCTGGGGACCAAGAGGTGAGGCCAAGAGGGTCAAAGTTTTATAAGGGGAACTTTAGGAGCAGAGAAAGTAGTTAGAAGCCGACTGGGCTTTCTAGAAGACCGAATGGACACTGTGACTTCAGGGTCCAGGTTTAGGCAGCAAGAGTCTTAAGAGGGTGGGGAAAGTTGGGTGGAGCTACTGCGTAGGAGGAGGAGACGCTTGCTCATTTTAAAGAGTAGTGTTGCTTCTCTGCAGTGTTCCTACCTTCACTGTGATCCCAGAGGGGCCTCGCTCACCCTCTCCCCTTATGGTTGTGGATAATGAAGAGGAACCTATGGAAGGAGTCCCCCTTGAGCAGTACCGTGCCTGGCTGGGTGAGAAGGATCTGGAGGTGGGGAAACTGGGTTTCTTATTATACCCGCCTAAGGAAAGAAGGTTGGTTCTGAAATGGGTTAGGATTTTCCATATCCCAGTATTAACTCAGCCAAATTAGGGTGCACCATCTGAACAATTCTATTTTTCTTTCTCCAACTTCCTTCCCAGATGAAGACAGTAATCTCTCTCCCTCTCCACTTCGGGACCTATCAGGAGGGTTAGGGGGTCAAGAGGAAGAGGAGGAACAGAGGTGGCTGGATGCCCTGGAGAAGGGGGAGCTGGATGATAATGGAGACCTCAAGAAGGAGATCAATGAGCGGCTGCTTACTGCTCGACAAGTATGTTGGTCATTGTTTATTCACTCACCAAAGTATACTGTATTGAGAACTCTCCACGACCCAAGCACTTTGCGTGGTAGTGGGGATATCGATAGTGGAGAAAAGACAGACAAAATTTCTGTTCTCCTGGAGCTAGTATTCTAGTGTGTGTGTTGGGGGGCTGGGAAGTAAATAAGTAAATAAATAATTTCAAAAAGCTATATGGTTTATGACAAAAAGAATAGGGTGATGAAATAGAAATGGCATAAACAAACAAATAGAAAATGACAGAAGAGAGACATTAGGGTAGTTAGAGAAGGCTTCTCTGAAGAGATAACATTTGCAATACCAGAGGAGCTTTTCCAGCAGAGACCAACAGGCGCACAGACCTTGAGACTGGAACATGTCTAGCAGAGTAAAGGAGAAGAAAAACTGCACAAGCCACTGAAGGGCTGTACGCAGAGAAGTGACAAACTTGGTTTACATTTCAATAGATTACTCTGGCATCCTTGTAGAGAATGAATCTCCGTGGAGACAAGAGATAGAAGTATGGAGACCAACTAGGAAGCTGTTGAAGTAATCAGCCGAGAGGCAGTGGTTGCTTTAACCAAGACCAAAGTGGTGGAGATGGAGAAAATCATATGAAATATGGCTATATTTTGGAAGTAGATACTTGTGGGGAGGGGAATGGAGAGAAAATATATCAAGGCTAAGCCTGGGATTTTGGCTTCAGCAGTTATCCAACTGATACTCTCTACTGAGATAAGATTAAAAACAACAGACCTCTGGGAAAGCTGGTACAGTTTTGGTGCACAGGTCAGGCAGGCAACATTATTGATGCTTCTCCCCTTGAGAGTTAAGGACCTAAAGCTGAATGTCAGGAGATCTGGGATGAGGCAGTATTTATGAAGAGGAACCTATGGAAGGTGTCCTGGAGAGGGTGCTTATTAATTAATATCCCGTCTCCTAAGGCCTGCGCTGCTCAAGACCCTGCCTTCCATGTCCCTGCTTTCCCCTCCCCCGATCTGACCGACCTCGCCTCTCCATCCTCCTCCGTTTTCAGACAGCACCCCGTCTCTGTCTCTCCCTAGCGAGCTCTGCTCCAGAAGGCGCGGAGTCAGCCTTCCCCGATGCTGCCGCTGCCTGTGGCTGAGGGCTGTCCAGCTCCTGCTCTCACAGAGGAGATGCTGCTGAAGCGCGAGGAGCGGGCGCGTAAGCGGCGGCTCCAGGCGGCGCGGCGGGCAGAAGAGCACAAGAACCAGACTATCGAGCGCCTCACCAAGACTGCGGCGACCAGTGGGCGGGGAGGCCGGGGAGCTGCACGGGGCGAGCGGCGGGGAGGGCGGGCTGCGGCTCCGGCCCCCATGGTGCGCTACTGCAGCGGAGCACAGGGTTCCACCCTTTCCTTCCCACCTGGCGTCCCCACCCCCACGGCGGTGTCTCAGCGGCCATCCCCCTTAGGCTCGCCTCCGCGCTGCTCTGTCCCCGGCTGTCCCCATCCGCGCCGCTACGCTTGCTCTCGCACCGGCCAGGCACTCTGCAGTCTTCAGTGCTACCGCATCAACCTGCAGATGCGGCTGGGGGGACCCGAGGGTCCTGGATCCCCCCTTTTGGCTACGTAAGGCCCTTACCTAACCTGGACTCTGCGCCCTGTCCCATGCCCGCTCTTGAGTGTCTTCCCCACCCTATTAAATTTCATCCGGTGCTTTGGCTTGTACAGAACTGGGGGAGTGGGATGTTGTGGGCAGACCAGTCTCCGGTATACACATATTTTGCCCCTGTCGGAGCTTGCGTCGATGCCTGGGGCTTGGAAAGCACCGCAAGAAACTGGGCTGGTTCGCGGCCAGAGTCGGACCGACTTTTGGGACCCCGCCTCTTACAGGCGGGATTACCTGGCGGTCGCCGGCATTTGGCGTCATTCCGAAAACATGGCGCAAGCCAATCAGCGGTAACCTTGGTCTTCGGGGCGGCTGTTCGTTGGTTGATATGCCAGAGCCTGTTCTGCTGTCTGTATTGGCTATTGCCGCTGTCAGTCAGGGCCGTGGGTCGAACCTTCCCCTACTCTTTGTCTGTACAAGCTCATGTTGTCTGGGAGAGCGGCGAAGGCGCTGCTGTGGATTGGTCACAGGGAGAAACCTCTTATCTGTTCCTATTGGCCTGTCCGTCAAGGGACGATGCTGATTGGTAGGGCAGAGCAATCTGAGTCCTAGTTGGTGGAGTTCTCCCCGGATGGAAGCTCAGGCCGCGTAGTGATGGTGGCGGCAGCGAAGATGGGCCGGGCAGGGACCATGGCGGTGGCAGCAGAGGTGGCAGGGGCGGGGCGGCTGGCGGTAGAGGAGGCTGTGGTCCTCAGGGGGCTGTAGGTGGAGGCATGGCTCGGGCCAGCAGCGGGAACGGCAGCGAGGAGGCCTGGGGGGCACTTCGGGCATCGCAACAGCAGGTATCCCAACAGCTCCAAAGCCTATCACGACAGCCGTTTGTCTCTTTCCCCTTTCCTTGTCCCTTCCTTTTTGGGGGTGGGGGAGGAACTCACGGAGCCAAAGGTACTGTGAAGTTCCTAAACATGTCCCACTCTTTGTCTAAACTTTGTAACGTAGATGCAGCTGACTTTTCCTGTAGCCTCATAGACCCCATCCCATGGCTGCAGTGGAAGCTTGCGGTGGCTCGCCAGTGACCAGAGGCATAGTGAGGCAGGCCCCAGGGAGGCTCCCTCTGTCTTGCAACAGTTATTTGTGATCTTTTTCTATGTGCCTGTTGTCACAACAGAGTCCGGCAGCGTCTTCTCTTGAGGGAGCAATTTGGAGAAGAGCTGGAACCCAGACTCGCGCCCTGGATGCCATCCTTTATCATCCACAGCTTCCCATCTGGTTGGGAGCACTGCTCTGGGTCTCACACTGCCCCTCCTCTGTCCTAGGGAGCCTGAGGCCCAGGGGTGGAAAGATCCAGTTGGGGGTGGGGGTAGTGAACCGCGCAGGATAATGAAAGCAACTTGCTTTGGAAATGACCTTCCCCTACCCGTTGTCTGAGACTATCTCAGACTGTCTTCTGACTTCTGCCAAAACACTCCCATAACAGAAAGCACCGAGGGGATGGGGGTAGGGGGGTTGGGGAGGGTGAGGCTTGAGTGTGAAGGAAGTCTTATATATGCAGACCTGAAATCTCCCTCTTTGTATGTCCACACTTTTGTCTTGTTCTCTAGACTGATTCTTGCTATTCCAAATCCTCTTCCACGTTGACAGCCCTTCAGATATTTCAACACTCCTCTCAGCATCCTCCACTTCCCCCATCTCTCCAAGCTGAACTTGGTTCACAGGGTGGGATTGTGTATGTGCATGCAGGAGGTGGGGGTGGACAGTGCCCTGCGCTGGAATCCCCCTTAGTTCTAAGTGCCTCCTTGCCCCCAGCTTCGAGAGCTGTGCCCAGGAGTGAACAACCAGCCCTACCTCTGTGAGAGTGGTCACTGCTGTGGGGAGACTGGCTGCTGCACCTACTACTATGAGCTCTGGTGTAAGTCTCCAAGAGGGATGTTTCCAGGTCCCTGTGCCCACCCTCCCTTGGACCTCAGAATTTCGGCCTTCAGGGCCCCTTCTCTGCATGAAAGATGCCTGAGTCGCTCCCTCCTTGCCTCTTGCAGGGTTCTGGCTGCTCTGGACTGTCCTCATCCTCTTTAGCTGCTGTTGCGCCTTCCGCCACCGACGAGCTAAACTCCGGCTGCAACAACAGCAGCGGCAGCGTGAAATCAACTTGTTGGCCTACCATGGGGCATGCCATGGGGCTGGTCCTTTCCCTACCGGTTCACTGCTTGACCTTCGTGAGTGACTTGATGCTCTGGGTCAACTACCAGTGGCCCTCCCCGAACCAGGACCCCAAATCATCTGACATTCCTTTTTCTACACATTTCAAAGTATTTTTCCCTAATATAAAAGCTAGCAGGGCCGGGCGCGGTGGCTCAAGCCTGTAATCCCAGCACTTTGGGAGGCCGAGACGGGCGGATCACAAGGTCAGGAGATCGAGACCATCCTGGCTAACACGGCGAAACCCCGTCTCTACTAAAAACACAAAAAATTAGCCGGGCGAGGTGGCGGCGCCTGTGGTCCCAGCTACTCGGGAGGCTGAGGCAGGAGAATGGCGTGAACCCGGGAGGCGGAGCTTGCAGTGAGCTGAGATCTGGCCACTGCACTCCAGCCTGGGCGACAGAGCGAGACTCCGTCTCAAAAAATAAATAAATAAATAAATAAATAAATAAAAGCTAGCAGGCCGGGCGCGGTGGCTCAAGCCTGTAATCCCAGCACTTTGGGAGGCCGAGACGGGCGGATCACGAGGTCAGGAGATCGAGACCATCCTGGCTAACAAGGTGAAACCCCATCTCAACTAAAAAATACAAAAAATAACTAGCCGGGCGAGGTGGCGGGCGCCTGTAGTCCCAGCTACTCGGGAGGCTGAGGCAGGAGAATGGCGTAAACCCGGGAGGCGGAGCTTGCAGTGAGCTGAGATCCGGCCACTGCATCCCAGCCTGGGCGACAGAACGAGACTCCCTCTCAAAAAAAAAAAAAAAAAGCTAGCACCCTATACCTGGTTGCCTTCAACGAATTATGCCAATTTTCTCCCCTGCAGGCCTCCTCAGCACCTTCAAGCCCCCAGCCTACGAGGATGTGGTTCACCACCCAGGCACACCACCCCCCGCTTATACTGTGGCCCCAGGCCTCCCCTTGACTGCTTCCAGCGAACAAACCTGGTGTTCCTCCTCATCCAGCTGCCCTGCCCACTTCGAAGGAACAAATGTGGAAGGTGTTTCCTCCCACCAGAGTGCCCCCCCTCATCAGGAGGGTGAGCCTGGGGCAGGGGTGAGCCCTGCCCCCACACCCCCCTCCTGTCGCTATCGCCGTTTAACTGGTGACTCCGGTATTGAGCTCTGCCCTTGTCCTGCCTCCAGTGAGGGTGAGCCAGTCAAGGAGGTGAGGGCTAGTGCCACCCTGCCAGATCTGGAGGACTATTCCCCTTGTGCACTGCCCCCAGATTCTGTACCGCAGGTCTCTCCCATGGGGCTGTCCTCCAGTGAAGGGGACATCCCGTAAGTTTTGAGAGGGTGGGTGGGTTACTTGCCCACCAGAAACAGCCCTAGTCCCACCTCCTTGCGTTCCCTTTGGCCCCTTCCTGCCTACCTAGATCTGCCCGAAAGGGCTGGAGCCCTGAGGAGAGGGGCAGTATTTGGGGGATTGTGCTAGCTTTACCCCCGCAAGGCATCAAGACATATACACAGGAGCCTTTGATCTCATTAAAGAGATTTGAACCAGCCACTTGTGGATTTGGGTGGACTAAAGCTCAACTCACTGCATTGCACTTGACCTGACTGGGTTTGAAGGGGACAGGTTATGGCCACTTGACCCCACCTTCCCTGAGGACAGCAGACAATCCTGAGGCCTGGACTGACCTAAGGCCTCTTGGTGAGGCAAATCTGGCAAAAGCAATAGAGTTCAAAATGTTTTTTCCAATTTATTTAGAAAAATAGACTCTGAATTCACATTCACCCCAGGGCTATGTGGGATGACAGTAAGGAGACACCTGAGATGAAATGAGGAAGGTTTGAATTACTGGTATCCAAGGGACTGGGGGCAGAAGCCAGAAGCCTTTGTCCCTCTAGAGCCAGAATGGTATGAGTGGCCTGGCTCCCCTCCTCTCCCTCCCTTCAGTAGTCTTCAGCCATGGCCAGTAAGACAAGGCTGGTCCAGCCGTGGAAAGGGCGGCAGCCCATGCCTCGCCCATCTCGGTCACTATACTGCTCCCAGAGAAAGCCTGTAGCCTGGTACTGGCGCCATACATTGCCTACCACATTGGCACGGAGCTCACTGTGGAGTTTGGCAGCCCGACCCTGGTGAGGACCCTCCAGATGCCCATAGTGGTGGAGTGCTCCCAAAGCCAGGTAGTTGACATTGAGCCACACAGCACCCCGCCAGTAGGGGGGATCATGCTCTGAATTGCGCTGGCCATAAAAGGAGCTGGAGGCTGCAAGGGAGCGTAAACCAAAGGGGCTCCAGAGATGGCGGCTATCAGCTAGAATGTCCAGCAGGGGCCCAAGGCGGGATGAGTTGGGGTCCAGCAGTCGCAGCAGCAAGGGAAAAAGACTGACATAGCCAAGGGCATCTACATACTGCAGTCGAGGTTGGGGCCGGCCCACCACCCGAACCAGCCCCTGAGGGGGCCTGGGCTTCAGCTGTACTGCTTTTGTGTGGTTCCCAAAGTCTGCAAAGACTCCTAGCTCTGGGGCCCAGTGCAGCTCATCCAGGCTCTCTGCTGCCTCCAGTGAGGCAGCCAGTGGGCCCAGCTCAGCAGCTACCTCAGCCTCACCCAGATACTCTGCCAGCTGCGTCAGCACACGGGCACCCAGTGCCACCCAACATCGCAGGTCCAGGTGCCGTTCGGTGACTGAAGGGTGTGAAGCCCGGGGATAGTCATCCAGCCCAGAGGGTAGGGTCTTGGGGTTCAGTAAGGTTGGTAAGGCAGGGTCCCGTCCCCGCCAGCGGTAAGATAGTGGAACTGGGCCTGCCTGGCTCTGATGGAGCCAGGAGAACCAGGCATGCAGGCGGGGGAAGGCCTTTCGGAGGAAGGCCAAGTCGTCAGGGTCACCAACCTCTAGCATATGGGCTACAGGCAAAAGTAGGGTTGGGGGGTTGGCATGGACTGCTCGTTGCACTAGGAATTCTGGAGGTACCCGGGCTCGGGCCTCATCCCCCAGTATCTGCTCCCTCCCAATCCAGCCATCAGCATTTAGCAGCCCCAGCCAGTGGCCTAGGGCTTCCCGGGTGAGGGAGGGATCCCACCGCTGAACCACCAGCTGGTGAAAGCCCTCATCCCAAAGGAAGCCTCGTGGGAAGAATGACCGGGAAGGCACTGCTGTAAAAAGAGGTAGGGGTGGAAAGAGGGCTGGGTCCACCTTCTGCTCAGACCCTTCCACCCCCATGTCTGGCAATACCAGTCCTTGTCCATAGAAGTAGCCAATTCCACCAAGGAGGCTGCTGAGGGCAGCCTGACCCAAAGCCTGCTCGCCAGGGCTCAGGCCCTTCTCCTTCAGCTGGAAGGTCTTCTCAAAGCGCTCTCTAAAGGCCTCAGCATGGCTCTCCAGGGCATGGGTCAGTAGACTGCCTGCCAGTCTTGGTAGGACTTGATTTCCTCCTGCCTTGGCACTGCCCGATTCAAACACAAACTCTATGGAAAAGGGAACTTTCAGGGTCACCTGCTGTATCAAGAACTGCCCCTGCCCTTGCCCACTTGGGCCTCTGTCCTCCCACTTCAGAGATCCTGGCAAGCCGAGGTAGCGTTCAGGGGAGGCCCCTGGGGGCCGATGCTGAAACCAGCTATTTAGGCGACTCTTTACCATCTCTGTCAGCAGGGGCAGTCCTGGGTTGGAGGTCCAGAAGACATTGTAGCTTGAAGGGGAGAAGATAAATAGGAAATATTATTCAAGAGAAGGCAGTGGGCATTATAAAGAGAAATACGAAATGTTCAGGAGTCAGGTTGGGAGGTCTCAGGCAGGGGACATGGAGACTGGTGAAAATGGGAATAACCACCCCTTCCATCCCTGAACATTCTCTTCCCCCAATTACCTGCCATACTTGGGGGCTGTATCCCCTGGACTAGTTGGTGGCAGAAGTGTAAAACGGAAGTCACCAAGTTCACTGGTGTGCCCACTGATGAACTTCAACTGCCCCTTGGACCCAACCTCTGGTATTAGGACTTCATTGCTATCTGTCACCACATAGAAGAACAGGGAGACCAAAGGGATGGCAGAGGTACCTGAGGCCTAAGTGACCAAGGAGGACAGAAAAGAACAGTGTTAGACTGGCATTCTCTCTTGAGAATCAGCCTTAGTGAGGGAAAGGAACAGCAGGCAGGGGTAATGTAAACAACATACATCTGGCAGTACTGAGGGTCACTGAGGGTAACCAGGTACACCCAAGTGGGATGAGATAAAGAGCCTTGCACTGGGTGCCCTGGAAGATAACAGTATACTTTGTACTATGTCCTACACTAAGAAATCTACACAGTTTATTTCATTTAATTCTTTTTTTTTTTTTTTTTTTTTTTTTTTTTGAGACACAGTTTCGCTCTTGTTGCCCAGGCTGGAGTGCAATGGCACGATCTTGGCTCAGTGCAACCTCCACCTCCTGGGTTCAAGCAATTCTCCTGCCTCAGCCTCCCGAGTAGCTTGGATTACAGGCATGCGCCACCATGCCCGGCTAATTTTGTATTTTTAGTAGAGACGGAGTTTCTCCATGTTGGCCAGGCTGGTCTGGAACTCCCGACCTCAGGTGATCTGACAGCCTCAGCCTCCCAGAGTACTGGGATTACAGGCGTGAGCCACCGCGCCCAGCCTCTTTTTCATTTAATTCTTACAGTCCTGTGAGTTAGGTGCTATTATTATCTACATTTTACATTTTACAAGCAAGGAAATCAAGGCTTAGAGATGCTCATAGAGGCAGCTGTTTAAGGCAGGATTTAAGCCAGGCAGCCAGAGCCCACTTCATGCTGCATTTGCTGGCAGCAAGGGAAGGATAGAGGGGGTCTGGGCTGAGAAAAGGGTGTCCTGAGGCCCTGACCTGAGGCTCTACAGTCACTCTCCAGCTCCAGTCCCCTCCGTGCTGACCCCCAGGCCTCTTGACGAACTCAGTGGTGAGCTTTAAGGCCCCATCCTGGATGTGCTGCCGCCCGAAGGAGAGGCCGTCGTGGAACTCCCAGCCATAGGGACCCACACCGTCCCCCTGCTCACACGTGTGCCTGAGCTTAGGAGTCCCCGGGGTGGTGCCCTGCTGCGCCCACATCAGTCCTGGGGGTAGAATGGCCACGTAAGTCAACGAGCAGGGGACCTGTCCCTCCGGGTCTCTGGGTCATCCCTCTTCATAACTCTCCTGATCCATTCCTCCCCACCCTTGATCTGGCTTCAAGCTGGGGCGCCCAGATTAGGAGTCCGCCTGCCTGCCCGCCCTGGGGCCCGGTTACCGGTGAGGAGTGGCTTCGGGCTGCGGGTCTTCATGCCGAAGTAGACGTGAGGGCGGTAAGTTCCCCAGAAGAGGTCCGGGGCCACGGCGGGGCTGGAGGAGTCGGCAGGCAACACAGGAGGCGCGGAGTGCAGCGTGACCGCCCGCCGCGCACGGTGCCACGCCAGCACCCAGCGCCCCGACATGCCCAGGGCCAAAGACAGGACCACGACGGCCAGAGCCACTCCTCCAGCCGTGCTACGCTGCCCGCCGCCCCGGCCGTCCCGTCGCCCGGGGCCTCCCCGAGCCGCCCTCTCGACGGTACGCACTCCCTCTGCCGGCACTGCGCGGCGCCGCCGCTCGCCCCGAGCCATTCTGGCACTGAGGTCCGCGTCGCGAGAGCTCAGAGAGGCGGCAGTGGAGCCGGGGTCCTGCCTCGCCTCTCCGGCTCCAGCTTCTCGCCCCAGCGACCACCGTCCGGTCAGCGACACCTGCCAGCCCGCGCCTGCGCCTCCGCCGCCGCGTCAGCCTCCCGCCGGAAGTCCCGCCCCGCCACATTAGGTTAAGTCCCAGAGTCCGGAACCGCTGCCTGCGGCTTGGCATAGGGTTCGTCTACAGCATCCGTCCTGGGCGTTGGTCCACCGGGACTGCGCTTATCTGGCAACTCCATGGAGTTCACAGGCTCGGAAAAACCAATCTAGCGTTGGGCTGAGGCATGAGAATCATTTGAACCCGGGAGGCGGAGGTTACAGTGAGCCGAGATCGTGCCATTGCACTCCAACCTGGGCGACAGAACGAGACTTCGTCTCAAAACAAAACAAAACAAAACAAAACAAAACACTGATGTGGCCAGGCTTGGAGGCTAACATCTGTAATCCCAGCACTTTGGGAGGCCAAA
Source organism: Macaca thibetana thibetana (assembly GCF_024542745.1). Classification (NCBI taxonomy): domain Eukaryota; kingdom Metazoa; phylum Chordata; class Mammalia; order Primates; family Cercopithecidae; genus Macaca; species Macaca thibetana. Next base: position 32,577,700 of record NC_065590.1, on the reverse strand, counting down.
GCAGGTGGATCACCTGACATCAGTTCGAGACCAGCCTGGTCCACTTGGTAAAACCCTATCTCTACTAAAAATACAAAAATTAGCCGGGTGTGGTGGTGGGTGCCTGTAATCCCAGCTACTCGGGAGGCTGAGGCAGGAGAATTGCTTGAATCCGGGAGGCGAAGGTTGCAGTGAGCCAAGATCGGGCCATTGCACTCCAGCCTGGGCAACAAGAGTGAAACTCTATCTCAAAAAAAGAAAGGAAAGAAAGAAAGAAGGAAGGAAAGGAGGAAAGAAAATACTGATGCTTTATGCAACACGACCACTTATATTTCACTATAATCTGACTTCTGGCCCCACTCTCCACTGGTGGTAGACTTTTCGCTTATTAAACAATCATCTGACCAAACCCAGTGGTCAGTCCTATTTTTGTCTTTCTTGCTACCATTGCATTTGTCTACATCCTTATTGTAGCACTTATTACATACCTGTTTCATTATTCATCTTTGTATCACAGTACTAATCAATTATAGGCATAAGGTAGATGCTAAATATTTAGAAATTCAACAAATGTTTATTGTATACCCTATATTGCATTATGCAAGGTGCTGGGGACTCAGAGAAAATGGCCCCAACCTCAAGTTCACAATCTTGAAGCACAATGCCAGCGCTCAGTGCATGTGCAACCATCCCCATTTTTTTTAATTTGATTTTTTTTTTTTTTTTTTTTTTTTTTGAGACAGAGTCCCGCTCTGTCACCCAGGCTGGAGTGCAATGGCGTGATCTCAGTTCACTGCAACCTCTGCCTCCAGAGTTCAAGTGATTCTTCTTCCTCAGCCTCCCGAGTAGCTGGGATTACAGGCACCCACCACCATGCCCAGCTAATTTTTGTATTTTTAGTAGAGATGGAGTTTCACCAGGTTTGCCAGGCTGGTCTCGAACTCCTGACCTCAGGTGATCCAACCACCTCAGCCTCCCAAAGTGCTGGGATTACAGGTGTGAGCCAACACACCTGGCCAGGCCACCCCCATTTTTACAGATGAGGAGAGTAGTTAAGATTGACCCAAATAACAGCCAGTTAATTTTGGAGCTGGGGAACTCAAATCCAGGTTGTTCTTTTGACTTTAGAATAAGGCCTCTTAGGCCGGGTGCAGTGGCTCACACCTGTAATCCCAGCACTTTGGGAGGCCAAGGCGGGCAGATCACCTGAGGTCGAGAGTTCGAGACCAGCCTGACCAACATGGAGAAACCCCGTCTCTACTAAAAATACAGAATTAGCTGGGCATGATGGTGCATGCCTGTAATCCCAGCTACTCGTGAGGCAGAGTCAGGAGGATTACTTGAACCCAGGAAGCAGAGGTTTCAGTAAGCCGAGATCGTGCCATTGCAATCCAGCCTGGGTGACAAGAGTGAAACTCTGTCTAAAAAAAAAAAAAAAAAAGAATAAATAAGTCCTCTTAGATATGCTCCCAGCAATATTTTAGGCACTTTACAGATATTAATTCATTTAATCTCAACAGTCCAATGAGGAAAGTACTATTATTTTCATTTTACAAATGAAATAGGCACTGAGAGATTAAATAATTTGTCTAAAGTCATACAGCTACATAAGAACAAAGCTAGGATCTCAACCCCAAGCAGTCTGGCTCATTACAACAGTATACTGCCTCCTCCTAGCTTTCTTTTTTAAAGGGGGAGGGGAAAAACAGTCCTTTGAAGATAGCACCCTTTTAGACAGGGAAAAGGTATAGTAATGCTGCTGTAGGAGGGTTGTGGGAAATGTATCTGGCAAAGTACACAGCAGGCCACTGACTACAGATCTTTTGTTACCTAGCTGAGCATTCTGAAGGTGTCTAAAGCAGTGGCTTTCAACCATTTTCCTACAACCCACAATAAGAAATAATTCCATAGTGCAACCCAGTATGTGCAGATACACATGCACACACAACTTATATACAGATTACAGACTTAAAACGAGTTTCCTAAAAGAATACTTCCAACTGGGTGTGGTGGCTCATGTCTGTAATCACAGCACTTTAGGACGCTAAGGCAGGAGAATCGCTTGAGTTCAGGTGTTCTAGGAGGAGACCCCCCCCCATCTACAAAAAAATTAAAAATTAGGGTTGGCCAGGTGTGGTGGCTCACGCCTGTAATCCCGACACCTTGGAAGGCTGAGGCGGGTGGATCACCTGAGGTCAGGAGTTCGAGACCAGACTGGCAAACATGGTGAAACCCTGCCTCTACTAAAAACACAAAAAATAGACGGGCATGGTGGTGCGCACCTGTAATCCCAGCTACTTGGGAGGCTGAGGCAGGATAATTGCTTGAACCTGGGAGGCAGAGGTTGCAGTGAGCCGAGATGGCACCATCGCACTCCAGCCTGGGGTGACAGAGCAAGACTCCGTCTCAAAAAAAAAAATTTGGGAGGCCAAGACCAGTGGATTACTTGAGATCAGGAGTTCCTGACCAGCCTGGCCAACATGGTGAAACTCCGTCTCTGCTGAAAATACAAAAATTTGCTGGAAATTGCTTGAACCCAGGAGATGGAGGTTGCAGTGAGCCAAGATTGTGCTCCAGTGCACTCCAGCCTGGGCAACAGAGCAAGACTCCATCTCAAAAAAAAAAAAAAAAAAAAATTAAGCCAGGCATGGTGGCTCACGCCTGTAATCCCAGCTACTTGGGAGGCTGAGGTGGGAGAACAATCCCAGCTACTTGGGAGGCTGAGGTGGGAGAACTGCTTGAGCCCAGGAGATGGAGGCTGCAGTGAGCTACAATTGTGCCACCGCACTCCAGCCTGGGTGACAAAGCATGACTTAATCTATTTAAACTTCCTATTCTAAGTGCCATGCAGTCTGATTTTTTTTTTTTTTTTTTGAGATGGAGCCTTGTTCTTGTCAACCAGGCTAGAGTGCAGTGGTGCCATCGGCTCACTGCAACCTCCACCTCCCGGGTTAAAGCAATTCTTCTGCCTCAGCCTCCCAAGTGGCTGGGATTACAGGTGCCAACCACCACGCCTGGCTAATTTTTTGTATTTTTAGTACAGATGAGGTTTCACCATATTGGTCAGGCTGGTCTCGAACTCCTGACCTCAGGTGATTTTGCCCACCTCGGCTTCTCAAAGTGATGGGATTACAGGCATGAGCCACTGAACTCAGCCTCAGTCTGAAAATTTTTATTCTATTCTTTTTTTTTTTTGACAAAGTCTCACTCCATCACCGGAGCTGGAGTGCAGTGGCATGATCTTGGCTCACCGCAGCCTCTACCTCCTGGGTTCAAGCAATTTTCCTGTCTCAGCCTCCTGAGTAGGTGGGATTACAGGTGCCCGCCACCACACCCAGCTAATTTTTTTGTCTTTTTAGTAGAGACAGGGTTTCATCATATTGGCCAGGCTGGTCTCTAACTCCCAACCTCAGGCAATCTGCCTGCCAAGGCCTCCCAAAGTGCTGGGATTACAGGCATGAGCCACGGCACCCAGCCTACCTTTTTTTTTTTTTTTTTTTTTTTTTTTTAAGAATGGTTGCCGGGCGCGGTGGCTCACGCCTGTAATCCCAGCACTTTGGGAGGCCGAGGCGGGCGGATCACAAGGTCAGGAGATCGAGACCACGGTGAAACCCCGTCTCTACTAAAAATACAAAAAATTAGCTGGGCGCGGTTGTGGGCGCCTGTAGTCCCAGCTACTCGGGAGGCTGAGGCAGGAGAATGGCGTGAACCCGGGAGGCGGAGCTTGCAGTGAGCCGAGATCGCGCCACTGCACTCCAGCCTGGGCGACAGAGCGAGACTCCGTCTCAAAAAAAAAAAAAAAAAAAAAAAAAAAAAAGAATGGTTTAGGCTGGGTGCGGTGGCTCACGCCTGTAATACCAGCATTTTGGGAGGCCGAGGTGGGCAGATCACCTGAGGCCTGGAGTTTGAGACCAGCCTGACCAACATGGAGAAACCCCGTCTCTACTAAAAATATAAAATTAGGCATGGTGGTGCATGCCTGTTATCCCAGCTACTTGCAAGGTTGAGGCAGGAGAATTGCTTGAACCTGGGATGTGGAGGTTGCAGTGAGCCGAGATTGTGCCATTGCACTCCAGCCTGGGAAACAAGAGTAAAACCCTGTCTCCAAAAAAAAAAAAAAAAAAGAATGGTTGAACTCCCTAAATTGATTGCATGGTCCACACTAATGAGTGTTGAGGAAGTATGAAAAACACTTTAGGAACTTTTTTCTTTTTGAGATGGAGTCTTGCTCTGTCGCCCAGGCTGGAGTGCAGTGGTGCAATATTGGCTCACTGTAACCTCCGCTTCTTGGGTTCAAGCGATTCTCCTGCCTCAGCCTCCTGAGTAGCTGGCATTACAGGCACCCACCACCATGCCTGGCTAATTTTTGTATTTTTAATAGAGATGAGATTTCACCATGTTGGTCGGGCTGGTCTTGAACTCCTGGCCTCATGATCCACCCACCTTGGTCTCCCAGAGTGCTGGGATTACAGGCGTGAGCCACTGCACCCAGCCGGCACTGTTTTCTTAAACAGGGAGTACTGAGAGATAAAACCAATCGCATGCTTTGGAATGATAAAATTAAGTGGCAGCAAAAATGTTTAGGAAATAGACTGGATAGCAGAAGGCAATAATGATGAATAGAGTGAATGGGAATGGAGAGATCATTTCAGAGGTTTTTTTTTTTTTTTCTTGAGATGGTATCTTGCTCTGTCACCAGGCTAGAGTACAGTGGTGCAACCATAGCTCACTGTAGCCTTGAATTCTTGGGCTCAAAAGATCCTCCTGTCTCAGCCTTCTGAGTAGGTGGGACTACAAGTATGAGCTACCTTGCCCGACTTTCAGGCACGTTTTTAAAAGACAGAATATTCTGAACTGAGTGACCAGATATGCAGAGACAGAAAGGAGCAGAACTAGAGAACACTGTGGTTTCCAGCCCAGGTGGCTGAGTAGATGAAGTGCCTGTTTTTAAAAAGGAATGGGTAAGTCAGGGAAGAGAGGCAAGTATATGTGTATGTAAGATTATCAATTCTATTTTAGACAAAGATAGTTGGTGGGATTTGGAGGGAATTGGTAGCAGGTAACCTGACTATGCACAGAAGTTGGGATTAGAACCAAAAGAAACAGTTTAACCCCAGAAGGTGTAATTCAAGTTGTGAAAGAGGATGAGATGCCCCAGAAAAAAATAGAGAAAAAGAATGAAGGTAGAACACCTGTGTAGTTCTAAAGAAAAAGGACCCAAGAGGGAGAGAAGTTCCACAAATGCGTGAATTAAGAGTTGCAGGCTGAGCGCAGTGGCTCATGCCTGTAATCCCAGCACTTTGGGAAGCTGAGGGGGGCAGATCACCTGAGGTCAGGAGTTTGAGGCCAGCCTGGCTGACATGGCAAAATCCCATCTCTACTAAAAATACAAAAATCAGCCAGGAGTGGTGGCACATGCCTGTAATCTCAGCCACCCAGGAGGCTGAAACAGGAGAATCACTGGAACCCGGAAGGCGGAGGCTGCAGTGAGACAAGGTCACACCACTGCACTCCAGCCTGGGTGACAGTGAGACTGTCTCAAAAACAAACAAAAGAGTTGTCGATGTGGCCAGGCATTGGTGGCACACGCCTGTAATCCCAGGGCTTTGGGAAGCCAAGGCAGGAGGGTCACTTGTGTCCAAGAGCTAGAGACCAGCCCATGGAACAGGACAAGACCCCCCCCCAAAACAAGTGACAGATGGAACTGGGATAGAAAGACGAGAGCTGAAAAAACAACACTGTCAGTGTGTGTGTGTGTTCTGAGACAGAGTCTCACTCTGTTGTCCAGGCTGGAGTGCAGTGGTGTGACCTCAGCTCACTTCAACCTCCACCTCCTGGATTTGAGCGATTCTCTTGCCTCTCTCGGCCTCCCGAGTAGCTGGGATTACAGGCTTGTGCCACCACACCCAGATAATTTTTTTGTATTTTCTAGTAGAGGTGGGATTTCTCCAAGCAGGTGATCTGCTGGCCTCAGCCTCCTAAAGTGCTGCGATTACAGATGTGAGCCACCGTGCTCAGCCTATCAGTGTTCTTTCACACTGGATTTGGTAAAAGTAAGAGGGCTGGGCACAGTGGCCCACGCCCAACACTTTGGGAGGCCAAGGTGGGAGGATCACTTGAGTCCAGAACTTCAAGACCAGCCTGGGAAACAGCGAAAATCCTTCTCTACAAAAAACTTAAAAATTAACTAAACCTGGTGGCACGTGCCTGTAGTCCCAGCTTCCCAGTTACTCGAGAGGCTCGACTAAGCCCAGGTTACAGTGAGCTATGATTATGCCACTGCACTCCAGCCTGAGTGACAGAAACAGACCTGTCTCAAAAACAAACAAACAAACAAAAGTACCTTGAGTGAGTGGTAGGAGAAGCCAGAAGCCAAATTCAAAAGGGTTAAGCAATAAGTGATGATAGTAAGAAAGTGAAATAAATCCAGGTTCATCCAGACACCTCCCTGATCTAGTCTTGTTCCAGAAACATTGTGGTAGCAGGGTTTTACATTTTATTTTGCGCTCCGCGGCCCTCCAGATAGTGATTTGAATGATTAAGTGAAACTCTTCTTAGGTTAAGTGTCCTAGTCCACGCTAAAATCATCTTGTTGGTCTCTCTGACGCTGTCAGCGACTAGTATCAGCGCCCGGCTTGTCCGCGCTGCCCGCCGCGTCCCTGGCCCGGATATGGGAAGCGAAGGCAGTGAGCATTTCCACAGCGGTGAGATGAGCGCCGCGCATAATCAGGCGATGCCCGTCTCCTGGGGAAGAAACAAACGAGTCAGATAGGGAGGGACGGCAGTGCTGGGGCTTAGGGGCGCGCGGGCTGTTTGCTGTCCCCTCCTGCCCGTCTCTCCACCAAGCCCACCGAACAGCACGTCCACGCAGGGATCGGAGCCGTCGTGCCTCACGTCCGCAATCACTGAGCAGTTGAGATTAGTGGAGCGGACCTTCTCGCTGCTCACTGCTTGGAGGAAGGTCCTACGGTGGAAAAACACAGTGAGCGCCAGGCTGAGGGCTTAAAGCCCCAGCTGAAGGAAGGCGCACCACTTCCCGCTTCTACCCACTTCCCCTTCGTACCTCGTCGATTCCACGTTTTTCTCGAAGGGGCAGAACTGAACCCGAACCTCCTTGACAGGCCGCAGACCAAGCCGAGCCAAGGCAGCTGCCATGGTGACCTCCACCCCGGAAGAGCTCGTGCAGGCGGAAGTGTCGCATTGCGTTAGGCCGTGAATGGCTGCGCTTCTGCGGGATAGATACTTCCGGCCGTCGGCAGGCAAGTAGGCCTGCGAACCGCAGCTCAGGGCTCCCGAGCCGAGGCGGAGGAAGTCAGGAAGGAGAGAGGTGGTTTCGGCACAATGCATGGGGGAGCCTAAAGTAGGCGGTCAGCAAATACAACCTATCATTAATAGTCCTCTCATACAATGGTGAAAACCATAAATAAATGGCGCCAAAAACCTTTTGGCACGAATATACGCCTGTTTTCTGCAGCCTTTCCCCTTCTGTACCCTGCTGGGCCAGATCTAGGCTAACTCGAGCTGAAGTCCTGGCTCCTTCCAAAGAGAGAGCACTAACACAAGCCAGGATGATCCACACCAGAAGGTAAACACCGTTCAGGTAACTGAAGATTAAACACAGTGAGCTCTGAATAGCCAAAGCTTCAACGCGAAAATACTACAGCCTAATATTCGTAAATGACTGAAAATAGTAATAGGAAGGGCAGTACAGGGTAATACAGTCCTTGGGGCTGATCCAGGTGTAGAAATGCCTATTACACCTCTGTAGTTCCCCATGAATTAGCCTGGCTCCGAGGACTTAAGTTGAAGTGCATTCTAGCCTGTTTTCTTTTTCTTTCTTTTTCATTTTTTTGAGACAAAGTTTCGCTCTTGTTGCCCAGGCTGGAATGCAATGGCGCGATCTCGGCTCACTGCAATCTCTGCCTCCAGGGTTCAAGCGATTCTCCTGCCTCAGCCTCCTGAGTAGCTGGGACTACAGGCGTGTGCCACCACGCCCGGCTAATTTTTTGTATTTTTAGTAGAGGCGGGGTTTCACCGCGTTAGCCAGGATGGTCTTGATTGGACCTCGCCTCCCAAAGTGCTGGGATTACAGGCGTGAGCCACGGCGCGCGGCCGAGCACTCAACTCTTTATCCCTGAGATGTCTTCAGTGATGGAGAACTAGGCCTGAACCTCCCAAGGGTGCTGACCTTCAGGTTCCAGGCTGTGGTCTTGCGGTCTTGCTCTTTACTCTGGATTCCAGGTGCTGGAGTGATTTTTTTTTTTTTTTTTTTTTTTTTTTTGGAGACAGAGTTTCACCCTTGTTGCCCAGGCTGGAGTGCAATGGCACAATCTCAGCTCAGCGCAACCTCTGCCTCCCAGGTTCAAGCGATTCTCCTGCCTCAGCCTCCTGAGTAGCTGGGATTACAGGCATGTGCCACCACGCCTGGCTAATTTTGTATTTTCAGTAAAGACGGGGTTTCTCCACGTTGGTCAGGCTGGTCTCGAATTCCCGACCTCAGGTGATCCACCTGCCTCAGCCTCCCAAAGTGCTGGGATTACAGGCATGAGCCACCATGCCCTGCCTAATCTTGGATTCTTTTTTTTTTTCTTTTGAGACGGAGTCTCTCTCTGTCACCCAGGCTGGAGTGCAGTGGCTCAGTCTTGGCTCACTGCAAGCTCCATCTCCCAGGTTCACGTCATTGTCCTGCCTCAGCCTCCTGAGTAGCTGGGACTACAGGCGCCCACCACCACACCCAGCTACTTTTTTGTATTTTTAGTGGAGACTGGGTTTCACTGTGTTAGCCAGGATGGTCTTGATCTCCTGACCTCATGATCCGCCTGCCTTGGCCTCCCAAAGTGCTGGGATTACAGGTGTGAGCCACTGTGCCCAGCCCCTAATCTTGGATTCTTAAGCCCAGGCTCTTTGTAGCTTATTCTCCAGTATGCTTTCCTCCAAGCTTCCAGTTCTAGGCTTCCTTAATATGTAATTCCAAATGTCTGGATTTTTCCAGCTAGAGATGGGGAGCTCTTAACTTTCTGGCTCCTGGTCCCAGGCTCCTTAGGATTCAGGACTAGTTCGCAGGCAGGAAAAAAATGGCAGGTGCCAACGGGGTCGCTGGTGTTGCCTGAGGGCAAGCCAGGCCTGCTGATTTCCCACTAGGTAGCCCTCTGGGCTAGGTCCCCCTCCCTCTAGTGTGTTTTGCAGCTGAGCTGTCTGGGCTGGAGATGTTCCAGGCTGGAGAGGGGGCTCCAAGCTCTCCAGGCTATTGAGGCAGCTGCTGGGCAATTCCGTGGTCTGGACCTCCTGACAAGCACCTGGTAAGGCAGAAGCAGAAGGCAGGTGGCTGGTGGGGATATACTGAAGCCAGATCAATGGTGAGAATGGGGTTTGGGACACACAAAGCGGTGAGCGAAGGGGAGTGACTCACAGCAACAGGGGGGCCTCCTGTGGACTTGAGACTTGGGCAAGGGCTGCTGCAACAGACACAGCAGGGCTCCATCCAGCTGCTGGAAGATGCTGAGCATAAGCAGCGTCTGGCGGAGATCAGGGGTCAGGCTCCACTGCTCCTCTTCCAGCAACTCCCTGACCACTCCAAAGTCTTGTCTGAGCTGCAGCGCTCCCTGCAGGCTGAAGGCAGAGGTACAGTATGGCCACTTGACCCTCCTGCCTCTCCCACTTATCCCCTTCCTTTTCCCTGTTCCATTCACCCCCTGCCACTTCCGCCTTTACTCCTGACCTGAACCGAATCCCATGGGTAAGAATGTGGTCGAGCCAGGCACCCACGATGGCTGTCAGTGCCTGACCAAGGGCAGGGGCCTGGGCTTGGGGTGGCAACCCTTGCAATCCTTGTAACACAGGCTCCAGTACGGTACGGACCACTAAACCAGCATACTCACTAGGAGCACTGGGAAGTTCTGGAGTAGAGAAGACAGAATATAAGGCTGTGGAGATCCACTGAACCCCTAAATGGAGTGTTTGGGAGAAGAGGGTAGGATTTCAGCAGGGAAGGGAACAGAAGCTGAGGACAAGGATGGAGACAGTGGAGGGGAATTGGGATTTGGCAGGGCTGAGACACTATTACCCTCTTGGAACCCTGGAAGGAGAAGCTGGGATGAGGAGTTACCAGGACAGAGATGAAGCCGCCAGTACCGACCCCGTGGCATGTAGAGCTTGAAACCTTGCATGGCTTGTTTATGACATTCTTGAGAAAAGAGACTTAGTGACTCTTCAGGCAGGAGCTGTAGGGATAGGGAAAAAGTAAAAGGGGCTTGTCAAATTATGATGATCCTGTATATCTAAGGAGCTCTATGTCCAACTTGACATCCATAAAACCCCAGAATTGTTGCAGAGTTGTGTATGCCTGGCCATTTTTTGAGAAGCAATGCCATAGTTGTCATTGGGTTTTCCAAGAGGTCTGGACCCAAATTATGAACAATTGTCCTAGGGTTACCTTGCTCTCCCCAGCTTGGTTCAAAACATGGAAAATCCTTGAGGTTAATTTTATTATACAGGAGCTTTCAGGAAAAAGACATACCCTGCCCCCACCCCCACAACACACACACATAGTACATGCCAGAGAGAGGGATTGTATGATCTGCAATGGGCCAGAGGTTGAGGGAAGAAAGGGGAATTACAATGACCTTTCATTTTTGAGACAGAGTCTTGCTCTGTCACCCAGACTGGAGTGCAGTGGCGTGATCTCGGCTCATTGCAACCTCTGCCTCCCAGGTTCAAGTGATTCTCCTGCCTCAGGCTCCCAAGTAGGTGGTACTACAGGAGTGCACCACCACACCCAGCTAATTTTTGTATTTTTAGTAGAGACAAGGTTTTGCCATGTTGGTCAGGCTGGTCTTGAACTCCTGATCTCAGGTGATCTGCCTGCCTCTGCCTCCCAAAGTGCTGGGATTACAGATGTTAGCCACTACACCCAGCCTACAATGATCTTTTGGTTATCACCTACAAAAGGAAGACAATAACTGTATGTAGACCAGAAGCAATGACTATTTGAACGTTCTGAGACTCAGGAAGTTTTGGAATGTCCTTACATTGAAGGGCATTATTATTATATATTATTATTCTTGACAGCCCACTCCAGAGCAATATAGCAAGAAAAGGCCTATATGCTGGTTTTGTTTCTTTGGTTTGATAGATTGTTTTTGGAGGGAAAGAACACAGCAATAAAGCTGGTTTCTGCTCTACAGCCCATCTTGAGGGAGAGGAACCCCAATAAATGTGGTTAATGGCAGCTGCTCTGTAAAGAAATGGTAGATACCAGGGAGCCTGAAGACAGGATAGACCTGGGTGGGGGGCAGACATGGAGTGGAGTCCATATGGCTCCTGGCACATCTGACAACCTGTCTAAATCCAAAATCTTCCTCTCTTCTCCAGTAAATGCAAACCCCCTTCTCTTTCCTTATTTATGTCAAGGAAATTACCCTTTTGTCAATGGACTTTTGTTAGGAGCCTCTGTACTCAACATCAAGGGAATACAAGGTGCAGAGTATGTGACAGTCTCTCCCCGAACCACTGGGATCTTACAGTCCAAACAGGGAGAAAACTCATAATGCCTCTTTTTTTATTGAGACGGAGTTTCACTCTTGTTGCCCAAGGTGGAGTGCAGTTGTGCAATCTCAGCTCGCTGCAACCTCTGCCTCCCAGGTTCAACTGCTTCTCATGCCTCAGCCTCTTGAGCAGCTGGGATTACAGGCACCCGTCACCACGCCCGGCTAATTTTTGCATTTTTAGTAGAGATGGGGTTTCACCATGTTGGCCAGGCTGGTCACAAACTCCTCATCTCAAATGATCCGCCCATCTCGGCCTCCCAAAATGCTGGGATTACTGCCCTTCTGCTCTTACAATGTCACCCCATCACTCATGAGGTAAAGCCCAAATTCTTGGGGCTGGTGTTCATGCCCTCCACAATTTGATGCCAAATTGCTTACTACTTTACCCACACACCCAACCCCGGTGAACATACCCACAAAAGGAACCTCTGCTCTGGTAAGACCACCTCTCTGCTACTCCCCCAAGGATCGACAAACTGCCCACTTCCAGTAACCCCAGCCACTCCTCCGAGGCTTCCCAGCCACCATCTCCAGCAGTAGGCCATGTATGGAGCCTTCTGTAAACCACATGCCCACTATAGCCTTCCTTCCTCAGGGCTCTATGACCGTCACTGTGTGCAGTACTCATGATAAGCCAGCTCTGGGGCATGTTGAGTTTAAGTAGATAGCAGTAAATTGAGGTAGAAATGCCCAACAGGCAAATGCAGATGTTTGACTAGAACTCTGGGAGCCAGGCTGGGCGCGGTGGCTCATGCCTATAATCCCAGCACTTTGGGAGGCCAAGGAGGTGGATTGCTTTGAGCTCAAGAGTTCAAGAACAGGGCACATGTTTTCAGGATCTCCTGAGGCTGTGTCACGAGCCAAACTTTTTTTTGAGACAGTCTCGCTCTGTCACCCAGGCTGGAGTGCAGTGGCGTGATCTCGGCTCACTGCAAGCTCCGCCTCCCGGTTTTACACCATTCTCCTGCCTCAGCCTCCCGAGTAGCTGGGACTACGGGCGCCCGCTACCTCGCCTGGCTAGTTTTTTGTATTTTTTTTAGTAGAGATGGGGTTTCACCGTGTTAGCCACGATGCTCTCGATCTCCTGACCTCGTGATCCGCCCGTCTCGGCCTCCCAAAGTGCTGGGATTACAGGCTTGAGCCACCGTGCCCGGCCCAAACTTTTAATTAAAACAAATATATATATACACATATATATATAAATATATATATACACATATATAGATACACATATATGTGTATATATATATACACTCTGTTGCCCAGGCTGGAGTGCAATGCCATGCTCTCAGCTCACTGCAACCTCCACCTCCCAGATTCAAGTGATTCTCCTGCCTCAGCTTCCGAAGTAGCTGGGGTTACAGGCGAGCATCACAATGTCCAGCTAATTTTTGTATTTTTAGAAGAGACAGGTTTCACCATGTTGGCCACGCCGGTCTTGATCTCCTAACCTCAGATGATCTGCCTGCTTCGGCTTCCCAAAGTCCTGGGATTACAGGTGTGAGCCACTGCACCTGGCCAAAAAAGTTTCGTTTTTTGTTTTCTTTGAGACAGAGTTTTTGTTCTTGTTGCCCAGGCTGGAGTGCAATGGCGCTATCTCAGCTCACTGCAACCTCTGCCTCCCGGGTTCAGGCGATTCTCCTGCCTGCCTCAACCTCCCGAGTAGCTGGGATTACAGGCCCCCACCACCATACCAGTACTTTTTTGTATTTTTAATAGAGACAGGGTTTCACCATGTTGGTCAGGCTGGTCTTAAACTCCTGACCTCAGGCGATCCACCCACCTCGGCCTCCCAAAAAAGTTTTTAAAAAATATTTTTAAAAAGAGTTCAAGACCAGCCTGGGCAACATGGCAAAACCTTGTCTCTACAAAAAAAAAAAAAAAAATTTAAGTAGCTGGGCATTGGCCAGGCAGGGTGGCTCACACCTATAATCCCAGCACTTTGGGAGGCTGAGGCGGGTGGATCACCTGAGGCCAGGGGTTCGAGACCAGCTTGGCCAACATGGCGAAACCCATCTCTACTAAAAATACAAAAATTAGCCGGGTGTGGTGGTGGGCGCCTGTAATCCCAGCCACTCAGGAGGCTGAGGCAGGAGAATCACTTGAACCCAAGAGGTGAAGATTGCAGTGAGTGGTGATCATGCCACTGCACTCCAGCCTGGGTGACAGAGTGAGACTCCTTCTCAAAAAAAAAAAAAAAATGTAGCTAGGCATTGTGGCTTGCATCTGTGGTCCCAGCTACTCAGGAGGCTGAGGTGGGAGGATTGCTTGAGCCCAGGAGGTGGAGGTTGCAGTGAGCCAAGATCACATAACTGCACTTCAGCCTGGGTGACAGTGAGACCCTGTCTTAGAAAAAAAAAAAAAAGAACTCTGGGACCCAAGACACTGTGGGTAAGCAGGACTACAGAGAGAAAAGCAGAGAGTTAAGGACTGAACCCTACAGCCATGCCCCTATTCAGGGCAAAGAGGAGAAAACTGAGCAGGGAAACAAAAACCAGACATCTTCGACATAGGAACAGATAAATGTGCAAAATGGGGAAGAGAAAGTATAATGGCTTTATTCATAAATATATAAGAAAATGTTAGGAGAAACAGGCAAACATGGATGAAGGTTACTACTGTGAAACAGAAATCAGAGGTGGGTGAGGGCAAACAAAGTGCTATTTTTTCATTAGTTTTCTAAAATAATATTCTATTTCACTTTTTAAACTATAGACATGCATTATTTTATTTTTTGAGACAGGATCTCTCACTGTATTGCCTAGGATGGCTGAAATGCAGTGGCTATCATAGCTTACTGCAGCCTCGGCCTCCTGGGCTCAAACGATCCTCTTACCTCAGCCTCCCAAGTAGCTGGGACTACAGGCGCAGCCACCATGCTCAGCTAAATTTTTTAATTTTTGTAGAGACGGGGGTCTGTGTTGCTTAGGGTGGTCTCGCTATGTTGCCCCTGGTGGTCTCAAACTCCTGGCCTCAAGCAATCCTCTTGCCTTGGCCTCCCAAAGCATTAATAAAAATACAAATTAAACTTTTAAGAGAGGAGAAATGTGCCGATAACTGGTAAGTAAAGGGAAAGATGCAATCATGTATCCTGAATTTTCTCTTTAAAATATACCTAAGAGTAACCAAATCATTAATGAAGGCAAGTTTTTCTTCATAGGAGTAATCCAACTCATAAATGAAGTAGGAATGATGAGAATTGAAATGTTACCCCTTTACAACCTCTAATGAAATAATGAATCAAGGCAATGATCCGCTGGTGCCATCACAAAACGAGAGTCTGGCATTACTGGGGAGAGGATGGGGGATACACAGATGAAATTGACCATGAGTTGATAATTGTTAAATGCTTGGTGATAGACATATGGGAGTCCATTATATACCTCTACATTTGTACATGTTTGAAATTTTCCATAGTAAAATGTTAAAGGGGCCAGGCATGGTGGCACATGCCTGTAATCCCAGCGCTTTGGGAGACCAAGGTAGGTGGATCACTTGAGCTCAGGGGTCCAAGACCAGATTGGGCAACATAGTGAAACCCTATCTCTACCAAAAAAAATACAAAAGTTAGCCAGGTGTGGTGGCACAAGCCTGTAGTCTCAGCTACTAGGGAGGCTGAGGTGGGAGGACCGTTTGAGCCCAGGAGGTAGAGGCTGCAGTGAGCTGAGATTGTGCCACTGCACTCCAGCCTGGGTGACAAAGTGAGACCCTGTCTCAGAGAGAAAAAAAAAAGTTAAAGAGAACAAAAAATAAAAAATGAACAGAGCAAAAAAAGATAAATTTAGCAGAGATTCCAAGGAGATTCCAAGTTACTGAGATGCTCTACTCTTCCCACCCCTGATACTTGGCACAGAACACAGGGTCTTAAACTGCCACTGTTAAGGCCCCTGTTCTCACCTGGATCTGTGCAGTCAGCTTCTGGATCTCCAGGCCCAGCTGCTGCTCCACTTCCAGAGCTAAGCTTTCCTCTGAGGCCAGGCTAGACAAAGCTTCTGCCTCATGCAATAGAGGCTTTGGGTGGAAACAGGAAGTGAGGGCTCAGCCTAGCTCAGGCTGCTCCCCTCCCTACTCCCCAGCCACTCACAGGTAAGTCCTTTTGGATCAGGAGCAGGAAGGAAGCTGGGTCCCATGCTGCCAAGTACTGCTGAGCTCTGCCCAGGAACCAAAGCAAGGTGGTCTGCAGGGTACAGAGACCTAGGGCGACAGGCGCAGGATCTGGGGATTTGAGCAGTAAAGTGAGTATCTTAGGGGTCATGGAGTACCTTTGGGAAGAGGCAGACTTCAGAACAAAGAAAAGAGATATCCTCAACTGCTTTGTCTCCCCAGACCCAGCCCCTTGTCTCACCTGCAGGCTGGCAGAAAATCAGTCGTAACCTGGGCTCTCGAAGGGCATCCAAGAGAGGAGGAAAGAGCTGCTGCAAAAGTTCAGCAGTGCGAGAGGATGTGGGAAGGCTGCTCTGACCCCCAAGAGCTGATCCCAAGGCCTGGCAGAAACCTGAGGATGAGAGACTATAGTGTGGTGGGGAAGCGGTAACCTGGGATTTATGTCACCCCCAGGGCCCCTTCCTTCTCACCTTGGTCCCAGTTCCAGATAAGCGACTGATGAAGTAAGCTGTGACACAAAGAAGCCAGCTCCTTCTCACACTCCTGAGGCAGGGATGCTAGTGGGAGAAATGACTCTGGAGCCTGAAAACAAGGTCTCACTTTCCACAACCCCTGCCCACTCAATGATGAGGGAAGAAGGCATGCTTCCTCCAAGACTCAGGACTGGGGTGGAAAGCAAGACTTCGCCTTGAAAGTTCAGAAGATATAGTCTGAACCCAGGGATGTTCATTCTAAAGGGCCTGCCTTTGCCTTCAGGATGGAAGGTGAGTGAGTTTGCCAGGGGGAAGAGACCCCAGCCTTCCCAAACGCCCACCCAAGCCCATCACTCACCCTGACCCAGTGCCTGACTCAGCTGTTGCGCTGTTGCCCTGAGGTCCCTCCAGGGTCCCAGATTTAGGTCCAGACTCTGAGCACAGGCTGCCCACAGCAGGGTCCAATATTGGCTCCACAAGGCTCCAGCCCCTCCAAGCCGTAGTCCACAGCTGGCTGAACCCGCCACGCCCCCTACCAGGCCCAGCAGCCCTGGTAGCAGATCCCGCTCCTCATGGCACCGCCTGCGGAGCTGGTCTCTCAATCCCGATCCCCGGAGCGCCTCGTCCAGCCGACTTGCCACCTGGCAACCCCGCTCCCCCGTCAAGAGGCGGAGCACACGGGACGTGGGGAAAGGACGTGCAGCCCCCGGGACGTGGCTCAAGGTTTTTCCCTGTAGCGTGTGATAGGCGGGAAGTGCCAGGAGAAGTTCGGCAAGTTGAGATGACAGGCCTGGGCTGGCAGGCTCCCGGCCGAGAGCGCGAAGCTGCATCTCAATGACAGCCTCCAGGCACTGGGCGGCTAGTCCGATGGGGCGCGCTAGCAGCAACGGCTCGAGAGTCTCCCCAAGGCCGATTCGCAGGACTGCCCCTTGGGAAGGGTGCAGCTGCAGGTCGCGGCACCACTGGGGCAAGGGGCTAGGGCCGCCGGATGGCGAGCCAGGACTCAGGGTCTTCATGAGGCGCACAGCCGCCTGTAGGTGGCAGGCGCAGTTTCGGGCCTGGAGGAGCTGCTCCCGCTCGCGATGCAGCCGCAGCAACACGGCCCGGAGACGCTGCAGCGCGGGAGGGATCGGGCCGCCACCTGCGGGCCCTCGCCTCCAGGCCGCAGCATCAGCCTCATAGTCCTCGCTCACACCCGCCGGCGTCGGCCACCACGGCGTCCCTCCAGAAGTTCCGCCCGGCCAACCGTGAACCTCCCCGCGAAGAGCGCCCGTTCGCCTTCTCTCCCACTGCTCCTCCCCAGTGCCCCCGGGTTGCGCCCTCAGCGGGGGCACGATAACAAGTGGAGGCAGGCTACCAGAGCGAGACGCCTGAGCCATGAGCGGCGGGTCCGGAACGAACCTAGCGATTCCCACTTCCCCGCACGGACCAACGCCCACCGTAGCTCGGACTTCGCCCCATTCCAAGAGCCGTTTTCTCCAGTCCAGGAGTCGCGGGGACCTTCATGGACCCTCTCGTACTCCGTAATGGGAGGCTTCTGCCCCTAACAAAGATGGCCGCCTTCTCTGTCCCACCCCGCCCTTTGGCTGGTATCAAATACTAGACTACCTTTCACTTCCGGGTCACTGTAGACGCGATGGCGCCGATTCCGAAGGCTGTGGAGAGGATCAAGCTAGGTGAGCAGTATGACAAGACCAGAGAGGGTCTAGGAGGGCAGAGGCAGCCCCTCTTGGGTCCACCTGTGGTCTGAACGTTTCGAGTAGGATTTTATGCAGAGGGCAGAGGGTGGAGAGTCGAGGGTGGAGTAGGGAGGACTCAAGCCCATCTATCCCAAGCCCGCTGACGAGGCTCCGCCTTCCTTTCCTGTAGACTGCCCTCTGCAGCCCAGCTGCCCACTGGAGGTCGCTGCTGTACCCAAACTTTGCAAGGAATTCGGTCCAGAGGATTACGGCGAAGAGGTAAAAGCGACCCCCAGTTTCCCCCAGTCCTGCTTATTTTGGTCACGCCTCTTTTAAATCAGCTGTGCAGAAACCGGCGACGGGTGAGCGCCAGACGGGGCCCTGGAGGCTTTGGGGAGTTGTAGTCTCCGGCCATGCCCTTGAGGATCGTAGGCAAGTGAGGGGCAGGGGACCAGGAGGATGATCCTGCTGTAACAGATGCTCCAAGTGGATAGAATTGAGCAGACAAGGGCCTCTGAGGTGAGGATTAGGGAGTGGGTACGAGTTCCTTGGGGAAAGATGTTATGGAGGCCGGGCGCGGTGGCTTGTGCGTGTAATCTCAACACGTTGGGAGACTGAGACGGGAGGATTGCTTGAACCCACGAGTTCGAGACCAGCCTGGGCAACATAGTGAGACCCCATCTCTACAAAAATGTTTTTTAAAAATTTAGCCGCATGGTGGGTGGGGGATATCTGGAGCGCGAGAGGTCGAGGTTGCAGTGAACCATGATCATGCCACTGCACTCCAGCCTGGGGAACAGTGAGACTCTGTCTAAAAAACTTTTTAAAAAGCCAGGCCCAGTGACTCACACCTGTAATCCCAGCACTTTGGGAGGCTTAGGCGGGAGGATCACTTGAGGTCCGTGGTTTGAGACCATCCCGGCCAACATGGTGAAACCCCATCTCTACCAAAAATACAAAAAACTAGTTGGGTGTGGTGGTGTGCACCTGTAATCCCAGCCCCTCTGGTGGCTGAGGCAGGAGGATCGCTTGAACCTGGGAGGCAGAGGTTGCAGTGAGCTGAGATCACACCACTGCACTCCAGCCTGAGCAACAGAGGGAGACTCCATCTCAAAAAAAAGAAAAAATATTTTTTTATAGATGGAGGGGACGGTGTGAGCAAAGACAGTAAAACAAGGAAAAGTTGAGAGAACTTTACTAAAGTGAGACCAGAGTGGAGAATTTGGTTGGAACAGTAAAAGATGGGGTGGGAGAGAAGGCAGCAGATAGTTTGAAAGGCTTTGACTTAGCACAGGGATTTGGATGTTCTCAGTAGGCAACAGGGTTTTTTTGGTTTTTGGTTTTTTTGAGATGGAGTCTTACTCTGTCACCCAGGCTGGAGTGCAGTGGTGTGACCTTGGCTCACTGCAACCTCCACCTCCCTGATTCAAGCAATTCTTCTGCCTCAGCCTCCTGAGTAGCTGGGACTACAGGCACATGCCACCACTCCCAGCTAATTTTTGTATTTTTAGTAGAGACCGGGTTTCACTATGTTGGCCAGCATAGTCTCGATCTCTTGACCTCGTGATCCGCCCACCTTGGCCTCCCAAAGTGCTGGGATTACAGGCGTGAGCCACCACGCCCGGCCTTTTTTTTTTTTTTTTTTTTTTTTGAGACAGAGTCTCACTCTGTCACCCAGACTGGAGTGCAGTGGCTCCATCTCCACTCACTGCAACCTCCACCTCCCGGATTCAGGCAATTCTCCTGCCTCAGCCTACTGAGGAGCTGAGATGACAGACGCCTCCCACCACGCCCAGCTAATTTTTGTATTTTTAGTAGAGAGGGGTTTCACCATATTGGCCAGGCTGGTCTCAAACTCCTGACCTTGTGATCCACCCGTCTCGGCCTCCCAGAGTGCTGGGATTACAGGCATGAGCCATCGTGCCAGCCACTAAAATCTACTTCTGAAATGTCTCTTGACAGAAGCCCCTCATTTCCATTCCTGGTCTCACTGCCACTCCTTTAGATCAAGACTCCTTGTATCTGGCCTGAACTAAACATTACATCCATAGCCTCATCTTCCCTCAGCAGTATTTCTTTTTCTTTTTCTTTTCTTTTTTCTTTTTTTTTTTTTTTGAGACGGAGTTTCGCTCTTGTTGTCCAGGCTGGAGTGCAATGGTGCAATCTTGGCACACCGCAACCTCCACCTCCGGATTCAAGCAATTCTCCTGCCTCAGCCTCCCGAGTAGCTGGGATTACAGGCATGCGCCACCATGCCTGGATAATTCTGTATTTTTGTAGAGACTGCGTTTCTCCATGTTGGTCATGCTGATCTCAAACTCCAGACCTCAGGTGATCTACCTACCTTGACTTCCCAAAGTGCTGGGATTACAGGCTTGAGCCACCGCGCCCGGCCACTGCGCCCGGCTGTCTCAACACTATTTCATTTGATTGTTTCATTCCCCAGATCAAGTCCACTGCTATCACTGACAAGATAAAGTCCATACTCACGGCCAGGCGCGGTGGCTCACACCTGTAATCCCAGCACTTTGGGAGGTTGGTGCGGGCGGATCATGAGGTCAGGAGACGGAGACCATCCTGGCCAACATGGTGAAACACCGTCTCTACTAAAATACAAAAAATTAGCCGAGTGTGGTGGTGGGTGCCTGTAGTCCCAGCTACTCGGGAGGCTGAAACAAGAGAATCGCTTGAACCCAGGAGACAGAGGTTGCAGTGAGTTGAAATTGTGCCATTGCACTCCAGCCTGGCGACAGGGTGAGAATGTGTCTCAAAAAAAAACAAAAAAAATTTACACTCACTGTGTCACACATGTTTCTTCACACACGGTTCCTGGCTATGTCTCTACTGGAATAGCCTCCTCACCAATCTCTTTGTTTACTCAGCACACACTTACAGAATACCACCTATGTACTGGACACTGTTGTAGGTACTGGGAGATAGCAGTAAACCAAACAGACAAAAATCTTTGTATTCAACAAATTAGGAGCATCTAATGAGGGCAGCCAGTGAACAAATAAATAAGCAACATAGTATGTTAAATATGAGAAGTACAAAGAAAAAGCAAGAAGGAGGATAGGGAATGCTAGTGGAGTTGGGAAGTTTCTCCTTCTAAAAGGAGTGGTCAGACCAAGTGTGGTGGCTCACGCCTGTAATCCCAGCACTTTGGGAGGCTGAGGCAGGCGGATCACCTGAGGTCAGGAGTTCGAGACCAGTCTGACCAACATGGAGAAACCCCGTCTCTACTAAAAAATACAAAATTAGCTGGGCATGGTGGTGCATGCCTGTAACCCCAGCTACTCCGGAGGCTGAGGCAGGAGAATCACTTGAACCCTGGAGGCGGAGGTTGCGGTGAGCTGAGTTCATACTATTCACTCCAGCCTGGGCAACAAGGGCAAAACTCCACCTCAAAAAAAAAAAAAAAGGAGTGGTCAGAGAAGTCCTCTCTGAGAAAGTGACATTTACGTAGAGATCTAAAAATGATGAAGGGGTGAGCTGTTCACTGGGGAAAGAGCATTCCAGGCAAAGTAAAGTGCAAAGCCCTAAGATGGGAGCACAGCTGGTGTGTTGTGGGAACTTCCAAGGACAGTACTGTGGCTGGAGGAGAGTGACAAGATAGCAGAAGATTCACAGTGATATTGGGGGACCAGATCATATGTAGGGGCCATGTAGTGAATTCAAAGAGTAGCACAGACTGTGGTTTGGGGACAGGTAGTAGAAGGTCAAGGAAATACCTGTTTGTTTTTTTTGAGACGGAGTCTCTCTCTGTTGCCCAGGCTGGAGTGCAGTGGCACGATCTCGGCTCACCACAACCTCCACCTCCCAGTTTCCAGCAATTCTCCTACCTCAGCCTCCCAAGTAGCTGGGATTACAGATGCGTGCCACCACGCCTGGCTGATTTTTGTATTTTTAGCAGAGACGGGTTTCACCATGTTGGTCAGGTTGGTCTCAAACTCCTGACCTCAAGTGATCCACTCGCCTCAGCCTCCCAAAGTGCTGAGATTACAGGCGTGAGCCACTGCACCCAGCTTTTTTTTTATTTTTATTTTTTATTTTTAATGATGATTACACTGGTTTGAGGAGGAAGAGAGAGGAAATACAGTATATATTTGAGTGGCACATCCTGAGGAGGCTGCCTAACATGGGGCAGAGAGCATGCTTTATTGATTGATTGATTTATTATTTATTTATTTATTTATGTTTATGAGACAGAGTCTCGCTCTCTCACCCAGGCTGGTGTGCAGTGGTGTGATCTTGGCTACTGCAACATCTGCCTCCCAGGTTCAAGCAATTCTCATGCCTAAGCCTCCTGAGTAGCTGGGACTACAGGCGTGTGCCACCCATGCCCAGCTCATTTTTGTATCTTTAGTATAGGTGGGGTTTTGCCATGTTGGCCAGGCTGGTCTAAAACTCTTGACCTCAAGTGATCCACCCGTCTTGGCCTCCCAAAGTGCTGGGATTACAGGCGTGAGCCACCGTGCCCAGCCATATTTATTTATCGAGACAGGGTCTCCCTCTGTTATCCAGGCTTCAGTGCAGTGGCATGATCATAGTTCACTGCAGTCTTGAACTCCTGGGCTCAAACAGTCCTTCGACTTCAGCCTCCCAAGTAGCTGGGACTATAGGCATGCGCCACCACACCTGGCTCATTATTTATGCTTATGTTGCAGTTAGGAAGGTGAAACAAACCCACCAGGAAATTGAATTTAAGTATAGGACTGATGAAGGTGCCTAGCAGTATAAGTGGAGATGCTGTTAAGCCAGGACTGTCTTCGGAGGGAAGCCTTGGATCGAAGATTGTTTAGAAAATTGAGTATACCTCAATCATCTGAAGTCCTGCCTACAGCTTTTTTTTAGCATGCTGGAGTTTCTAAGTTTGTGGCTTCTAAATCAAAAAATCCAAAAGATCATTGACTTCTAAGCTGCTCAGTCAGTCCTGCTCTGTTTAGGCCTGATTAGGCAAATAGGAATGTAATCATTCCTGTCTTTGAAGCTTATACTCCCTGAGGAAATGACTCTCATCAGAACCACAGAATGTGTGAGCCAGGTCTTAAAGAGTCTTGCCTTATTTTGTGAATGAGGGAGAGGTCCAAAGAAGTTAAATGACATCTCCAGAATCAAACAGCCAGGAAGTGGCAGAGTGAAAACTTGGACAAGCTGGGCATGATGGTGCACACCTGAAGTCCCATCTACTCAGGAGGCACAGGCAGGAGGATCACTTGAGCCTAGGTGTTTCGGTCTAGCCTGGGCAACACAGCAAGACCTTGCCTCAGAAACAAACAAAAAATAGTTGGCCGGGCACAGTGGCTAACGCCTGCAATCCCAGCACTTTGGGAGGCCGAGGCAGGTGGGTCACTTGAGGTCAAGAGTTCAAGAAACCTGGCCAATGTGGTGAAACCCCATCTCTACTAAAAATACAAATGGCATTGTGGCACGTGTCTGTAATCCCAGCTACTTGGGAGGGTGAAGCAGGAGAATCGCTTGAACACAGGAGGGAGGGGTTGCAGTGAGCTGAGATTGTGCCATTGCACTCCAGCCTGGGTGACAGAGCAAGACTCCGCCTCAAAAGAAAAAATAACCTCAGATGCAAGTGGCTCCACTCCAGCACAATGCCCTTTGCAATTCCATGCTGCCTGGCCAATGAGGAGAGCAATAGAAAGCAATCAATAACAAGGTTCTAAATTGTGTAACACAGACCACGTGGGTGCAGATTAGTTGGAGGGGGCAGAGATAATTGGAGATGAAAGGGTCTGGGAAGGTTTGAAGGGAGATAGAATTTGAACTGGACCTTGCAGGTAAGGCACGATGTGGTGAGAAAGAAGCTCAGAGTTAGGAGGGATTGGAGAGCAGCTGGGGGAAGGCCCCAAGGCTGGAGGGAGCCTGGTGGTGAGAGGGAGGACAGCAGTGAAGCAGGGGAGGATTAAAAGGAGGGCTAGAAGAGTCAGTCTGGGAGCCTTTTGGAAGGCTCTGAATCCTAGGCTGGGAACTGGGTTCAACGCTGCCTATGGCCTTGGCAGTGGGGGATTATTGGATGTCCCTGAGTAGGGAAGTAATTTCTCAGAGCTGAGCTTTGTGGAGAAACAGATGAGGTTCAGAGGAGCAGCCAGCCAGGAGCTGCTGTACTTGTTTAGGTGTGAGCTAACCTCAGGGTGGGTTATGTGGGGCTGTTCATACTGCAGATATGACAGGGGGCCTAGCTGAAAGAGCAGGTGAGAGAGCTTCATTCCAGGGGCTTCAGTGTGGCTAACTCAGGTTGAGGAGAGAAGATCCTGGATGGTGGAGAAGGCTAGGCTGAATACCATACTCAACCCTTGGGAAGGCAGGAGAGCAGCAAGGGGAGGTGATTCACTACAAAAGCCGGGGGCAGCAGATTTTGTGGTGCTGAGGAGGGAGAGGTCAGAGCCAGTGAGAGTCTTGGGCTGGATGGCTGGTTGGTGGCTGCCATGGTGGAGAGATCAAGCCAGCGAAGCCCTCGCTCTCTCCAGGAACTGCCCCCAACACCAGCCTCCCCTCCCCTCCCCCTCCCAGGACATAGTGGATTTTCTTCGACGGCTTGTGGAGAGTGATCCCCAGGGCCTGCACCGGATCCATGTGGATGGGAGCAGCGGGCGGCTGCAGCTGTGGCACCATGGTGGGGAGTGCAGGGGCTGGGCCCAGGGATCGAGGCTGGTACCCTGGGAGGGCTGACCCTCAGATGCACCCCTGTCTCATGTTCTTTCTTTCCTGTCTGTTTCTCCCTCCTGACAGATTACCTCCTGGGCCACTTGGATGATGAAGGGAAATCAACTCGACAGAGTGACGGGGGCAAGGGGGCTGAGGGACTGGGCACCTACTGTGGTCTCCGCAAGTCCTTCCTGTATCCTCCCCAAGAGTCTGAGCCCTGCCCTCAAAGCCCTTCTGCCTCTGCCACCTTCCCCAGTGTCTCAGACAGCCTGCTTCAGGTGGCCATGCCCCAGAAGCTCCTGGTGACAGAAGAGGTGAGATTCTCAGGAGAGGGCTTTGCCGTCCCCCGGGGTTCTTTCAATCCCCGTATTCCCATCCCTATATTCTCCCCTAGTTGGTACCTTTCAAGATCCTTCTGCACTGCCTGCCCCCTTTCATGTTTGCTCTCCATTTCCCTGTTTCTCCCTTTTTCTGTCACCTGCCCTTTGTCCTTCAGGAAGCCAACCGCCTGGCTGAGGAGCTGGTGGCTGAGGAGGAGCGCATGAAACAGAAAGCAGAGAAGAAGCGACTTAAGAAGAAGGTGGCTAGAGCATAGCTGGAGGGTGCAGGGGAGCCAAAGCGATTTGGGAGAGGGAAAGAGGAAGCTTTGTGGGAACAGGAGAGAGCTCAAGATGGCCTGCAGTGGACTGTCTTGCCAGGAGGACACAAGGGGCCCGGGGACTGGGGGGTCTCTCACAGGCTATCTGGTGCAGTGGTTCTGGAATCCTACTGTGCTGCCTAGGTAGGAATCTGCCTCCTTACATGAGGCCTCTGGCTGGTGCCTCTCTTGTCTGCTTTTTTACCTGCAAAATGAGGATAATAACGATGCCTGTCTCATAGAGCTGCAAAGATGGAATGAGAAATCTTAGCCCAACAGATGACATACAGTAAGTATTCAAAATACATCATTATTACCATTACTATTGCAGCGTCAAAAGGAACGAAAGCGACAGGAGCGTTTGGAGCAGTACTGTGGGGAGCCCAAGGTGAGTATCTACGGCCGGTACTAAGAGCACCAAGTGCCAGGAAGGTGAGGGCCAAGAAAGCAGACAGCTCCAGGTGATCCCAGCTGTGTACCTGTCCACCTTTCTTCCAGGCCAGCGCTATCTCAGATGGGGATGAGAGCCCCCCATCCAGCCCTGGAAACCCAGTTCAGGGACAGTGTGGTGAAGAAGAGGTAAGAACCCTTTTTTTCTCTTCTTGGTCTTTGCTCATTTTCCTCCTCTTCCTCCAGAATGTACTTTATCCCCACCCCCTCCCTAACTTTCCATTTTGTTCACAGGACTCACTGGATCTGTCTAGCACTTTTGTGTCTCTGGCTTTGCGCAAGGTTGGCGATTGGCCCCTCAGTGCCCGCAGAGAGAAGGGACTGAATCAGGAGCCCCAAGGCAGGGGCCTGCCCCTCCAGAAGATGGGTCAAAAGGAAGAGAGCCCTTCAAGAAAGGAGAGGCCCCAGCAGAGTCCAAAGGCACAGGTGAGGTGGCTGAAGAACCTTTTTCAGCTGGAACCGTGGAAGGGGCACAAGGATCTGCTGGGGAGGCACAGGATCTAAGGACTGACGCAGGGTCCAGTGGGAGTTCTCTGGCCCTAGGGTCAAGAGACGTGGAGTCAGGCCCTGTCACTGTCACCATGACCCCGGGTGGTTTCCTCTCTAGGAAGATAGGGCTGATACCATCTTGTAGGGCTGTCATGAGGATTACATGAGTTGGGTAATACTAATTATAGTGTTATCTGTTTAAACAAAGGAGAAGGATTTGGGGAGGCTGAGACCTCAAGGCCTGCTTGACTTTGCACCCTATCCCCAGGCATCTCCGGGACTGTTGGCAGCTGCCTTACAACGGAGCCAGGAACTGGCAAGTGAGATCCTTTCTCTCTCCCTCCTTACCCTGCCTTCCCTGGGGTAGCCCCTTCTGAACCTTCTCACCCTCTTTCCTTTCCAGAGTTGGGTACCAGCTTTGCTCAAAATGGTTTCTACCATGAGGCCGTGGTCCTCTTCACCCAGGCCTTGAAGCTCAACCCCCAGGACCACCGGTAGGTGGGGGCTTGGCCAGGGCAGGGCAGTGTTGAGGACTCAGACATTTGGCCACCTTCTGTCTTTATCAGGTTATTTGGAAATCGTTCCTTCTGCCATGAGCGGCTGGGTCAGCCAGTGTGGGCCCTGGCTGATGCCCAAGTGGCCCTTACCCTACTGCCTGGCTGGCCCCGGGGCCTCTTCCGCCTGGGCAAGGCCTTGATGGGACTACAGGTAATAGGTCTGGGACTGGAAACAGGAGAGATTTGGGTGGGATGGAGTGGGGAGAGGGTCTATGTTGACTTCCTAGATAAGCTTCTAGTACCAAAATGTCACAATGGTGTGGTACTAGGAGCAGGGGCCAGTTTTGGAAAAGGTACTTTTAAGCTCCTTGACACCCTGACACCTAATCTTTTCTTTCTGATCCCTCTGGGACCAAAGCGCTTCAGAGAGGCAGCTGCTGTGTTTCAGGAGACTCTGAAAGGTGGGTCCCAGCCTGATGCAGCCCGAGAGCTCCGCTCTTGCCTTCTCCAACTCACACTGGTAAGGGGGCCAGGCCCACTGTCATGCTGAGGCGGGTATCGGGGAGAATTGGCTGGGATTGCAATACCAAGCCTCAGGTGGCTAAGGAGGGGGTGGGGAAGGATGGGTGGAATGAGAGGCATGGGCTGTCCTGCTTAGAAGGATCTGGTGCCCTTCTCTCTCCCTTCTCAGCAGGGTCAGCGAAGAGGAATCTGTGTACCACCTCTGTCACCTGGGGCCCTCCAGCCACTTCCCCATGCTGAGCTGGGAGCCTCAGGCCTACCTTCCCTCAGGTGCCCTCGAAGCACTGCTCCGAGGTCCCCTGGCCTGTGTCCACTCTTGCATTATCCTCCGTGTCACCGAAGCCACCCCAGCCAGCCCCTCTCCCAGACTCAGAGTAGAAGGCCCCATCCTCTCCAGCCCCAGGATTCCTCAAAGGGCTGGGACATCCTGGGACTTGGGCTCCAGCATCTACCTCAGGCCAGATGAGGGGGTACCAGTCCCTATATACATCCCATGGCGGGGGACATAGTGTGGTGACACTTCACTGCATATTTTGAGACCTTATTCTCTAGATCCATAGTTAATGATGTCCCTAGCAGTCATTCCTCTTGCCATGGGGAAGTTTCTGATGAGAGAAAGGAGCCCCACATCCATTGAAACATCCTTTGGTTCTCAAGCAGAAGGCTTCTTCTGGGGGCAGTAAGGAAAAATAAAACCCAACAAGGCTCAAGAAGGGAACTATAGGAAAGTTCAGGTTTTTAGGCTATAACAGAGACAGTGAGAAAGCATCTGGGCCTTGCTCTTCCTCTTGGTCCTGGGGGCCTCATTCACCAACTAGAGCTTGGTGTGCAGGAACAGGGTCACAATGCTGAGGGGTCTTGAGTCCCACCTTTCAGCTTAATAGATGCTCACCTCTTCCCAGCCCCAGCTCATGCCCTGTTTTTCTAGCCACAGCCCCCAGATTGCTCACAGCTCCTCATGCCATTTCCTGTCCAGATAGCTGTGTATGACTCTGACCTCTCTTGTTCAGTGGTCTGGTGCTCACCTCCTCTCACTGCTAGAATATTCACCAAGGGTTGCATTTGGGAAGTCTCTTACCAGCTCCTGCTTAGAGCTGGTAGGGCCGTACATGTCCACGCTCCTGACTGGTGGCTCTCCTGCTGAATGGGGCCTCAGCAGGTGCCCAGGCTGCTACAACCTTGGCCACTCTATTTCTCTACCCCACCATTGGGTATTGTAATTAGCCTTTCCCCATGTTAATTTATTCAGTTTTTCCAAGGGTCAACTGAATTCACCACTTCCTGTGTAAGAATCATGATCTCCTTTTAATTTCACCACTAAGATCCTGGCAGCTTCCCCTAGCTGGTTCCTCCGTAGTCCTACTGGGACTGTCAGCTCATTTAAATGTGGGTCTGCAGGAGGCTTTAGCTCTCCCCCAAGCCCCTTGCCTTTCACAGAGGAACCATTCATCAGGATAAATGATTATTGCTGCCCTATGGGTCTTGCTCAATACTGTTCATACCTGGAGAGAGGAGGTATTGAAACATCTCCTTTATGTGTGACTTTCGCAAATTTTAAAAACTTGTTTATGGTTTAGGCCCCTTAAATACTGTGTAGCAGGATGAAGTCTACCATTACCAACTGAGTCACCTTGGACGGGTCTGTCAACATCTAAGCCTCAGTTCCCTCGTCTATAAAAATGAGGGTAGTCCCTACCTCATAAGAGATATTGTGAGGATGGAAAGCGAAAGTGTGAGAAAATACCTCCCAAGTGCCTGGTACATAGTGGGTGCTAAATAAACCAGTTTTTGTCTGCAACTGTCCTACATAGTCATGCTTCCCACAGTAGGAAGAGAGGAGTATGGGTGAATTGGTACTGAAATTCACAAAATCTATAGTTCTGGGACTGTGATTCTCAAAGTGTGGTTTCTAAGCTAGCAGCATCAGCATCATCCAGGAACTTATTAGAAATGCAATTTCTCAGGCTGGGCACGGTGGCTCACGTCTGTAATCCCAGCAGGGGAGATTACAGGGAGATTACTTGGGAGGCCAAGACGGGTGATCAGGTCAGGAGTTTGAGAGCAGCCTGACCAACATGGAGAAATGCCTCCTCTACTAAAAATACAAAATTAACCAGGCGTAGTGTCACGTGTCAAGTAGCTAGTAATCCCAGCTACTCGGGAGGCTGAGGCAGGAGAATCACTTGAACCCGGGAGGTGGAGGTTGCGGTGAGCCAAGATCGCGCCATTGCACTCCAGCCTGGGTAACGAGCAAAACTCCTCTCAAAAAAAAAAAAAAAGAAAGAAATGCAATTTTTCAGGCCCCATCCTAGACCTTCTATGTCAGAAACCATGGGAGCAGAGCCCAGCAATTTGTGTTTCAATAAACCTACCAAGTGATCCTGATACACACTATTCGAGGGCTTAGCTGAGCAGACCTTGATCCAGAGGCCATTTTTGTGGGACAGGTTTGAGTTTTGTTGTCCAAGGCTTGAGTGTAAGAGGTAGCAGTGCTAGCTGGGCGAGAATTTGGGAAACCTTAACGGGGAGAGAGGTTATGACTCAAAGCCAGTTAACTTGACTGGACCCTACCTTCCTAACTAGAAGGATTTGCTGTGAGAGTTCTTTGCTCACCCCTGGTTGGGGAGCAGGATGGGCATAGGTGGTTGTGTTTGTTCAAGGGGTGATTATATTACAGTGGTTCCATAAGAGGTCTGCTCATCTGGCTTTCCGTTTTTGAGCAGGGACCTGCACGCTTTTGGGACTTCTGTGGGGCTCCTGGCCTCTCAAACAATGGCCGCCCACCACTACTCAATGGTATTTTTGCCTTCCAGCTGAACTGGCTCCTTGTTCTAGCTTCTCAAGTAAATGTTCCCTCCCCAGTACCTTAGCCTGTCCTGGACTTCTAGGTTTTCCAAGAGTCATGTGACTCCTGACACTTTGCCCCACTTTCACCCTCCTAATTAATAGGGGTCTGACCCAATAGCCTGAGTTCTGAGTTCCCAGGACTGGAAAGTTGGGTGACCAACCATCCTGGTTTTCCTGGAACTGAGGGATGTCCTGGAATGAGGGACTTTCAGTGCCAAAACTTGGAAAATGCTGGGCAGATGGAAAAGAGTTGATCACTCTACTGGAAATGTTCCAGAGAGGCATTATTTAGAAGGTATGAAGGGAGTACTGAGGGGGCAATGCAGTTGCAAAGAGGTTTTTTTTGCATATGCATAATGGCTGACAGATTCTTAGCTCTACACCAGTGGTCACTGTCTGTTTCCATGTTGCCATTTTTCTTCCAGTTGCCGACATTTGCTAGGTTGTCATTGACTCATGCAATCCTTAATCCCTGGGGCAATCGCAGATTCCTCTTCTGTGACCACCTCCCAGCCCCACCTCAAGTCTGGCCCTGAGTTCTCTGTTGTTACCTTCTGCAGTGGCCAGAGATATACTCCCTTCCTCAGGTCTCTATCAGTCTCTGATCCACCCTGCGCCCACAGCCAGATTGGCCTACCCTAAACAATGGTCTCATGTCTCTCTCTAAAACCTCCAGGGACCATGCTCTAAAGTACAATGCCTAAGTTCCTACCTGTGGCCCTTTCTCCTCCCCTCTCTCTGTAAATCCTTTGCTGCTTTCCTTTAGGATCAGTCACCTTTATAGAGACCAAGAGCATGGGCTCCTGAATCAGACAAGCAAACAACTCAGTCCCTGTGCTACCACTTGCAAACTGTCACGTGGCCAAGTTTCCTCAGGGTTCTGTGATTCAGTCTCCTTATCCTTAAAATGGGAAGAAAATTCTCTGTCCCGTTGGGTTATTTTAAGGATTAATACCTGCAAAACACTTGGAACTGCTTAATAAATGGTAGTTAATTGTCTGAAAATGCCAGGTTCCCTTCTACCTTCCAGCCTTGTTCACTCCCCAAGGCATATCCTCTCTTGGGCCCTCCACCTGCAACTAAGGCCCTAGCTGACCCCCCTTGAACCCATGGAGCTTCCTTGAAAGTGGGGTTGTCACACTTAGGCAGAGGCAGGAGAAAGTCTGAAGAGAGCTGGAGGACTGACAGGAGAGAAGGGAAGCAGGAAAGACACCTGAGCTTGGTCTGGGACCATTGGGGAGGGGAAGGCTTGCAACTACTGAGCGTTCCCCCTCCTCTCCCCTCATACTGCAGGAGGGTGATTATCACCAGTGGAATAAATGAATGTCAGAAATGTCCACTGGCTGAGTTAGGCTGGAATCCCTACCAGGCAAGGCCACTACTCCAAGCTTCACCCCAGCGGGCCAGGCCTTTCCACCCTCTGGCTGCTGGCACCATCATAGTGGGAACATTTCCAGCCCAGGGGCCTGGCAGAGGGCTTCCAAGTAGGGGTGTGGCCTCTCTGGGCACCCATCTCTTTGCCTGTGTCCCAGCGGAGGGTTCTTTTGGCAGGATGGGGAAAGGGTCAGGCACCCATTAACAAATGACCTATGGGTAGGGAAGCAATGTCATCACCCTGGGGCCCACCTAGGGATTAGAATCAAGGTCTCCCAGGCACAGAGTAGGTGGACCAAGACCCCACTGTCTTTCACTTAGGCCCGGTGACTTCCCCTTGGTAGACTGGTAAGCATCAGTCCTGATGGCTGGCTGGATGCTGGGTCCAAAACTTGACCTTAGGGTTCTTACTTTGTAAAAATGGCGTAATTATTACCTACCTTAAGGGTTGCTATAAGGGCTAAAGGAAACATTGCATTGAAAGCCCTGGCACAGTGCCAAGTGCAGACTCCATAGCACTACAGATTTTACTGTTCTTTGTTCATGACGGGAGTCTGAATAGAGGCATGGTGCGGCAGAGTCTCGACTTTATTCTAAAATATTGGGAAAGGTAGCCTGGACAACATAGCGGGACCTCCTCTCTAAAAAAAAGTTTTTAAAATTAGCCTGAGGTGGGGTTGCACGTCTGTAATCCCAGCTAGTCAGGAGATTGAAGCAGGAGGATTGCTTGAGCCAAGGAGGTCGAGGCTGCAGTGAGTGGTGATCGCTCCACGGCACTCCAGCCTGGGCGACAGAGCGAGGCCCTGTCTCAAACAACAAAACAAACTTACCAAAAAAAAAAAAAAAAAACGGGAAAGGTGAGCGTCTGGACTGTGGGCCGGAAGAGGCCCAAGTGGACCTCCTTCCTCCACCCTGGAACTCGGGCAGGAGGCAGAGCACGAGGTGAGGAGTCCCGGACCCCAGAGCCCAGGGTTGGCGGCGGCTTTGTCTTCAATCGTCCACCTGTATCTCCTCGTCTGACTGGTGGGGCCGGGAGTCAGGGCCGGCGGGTCCGAGGCGGAGGCTGGGATCTGGAGCGCCGTCGGGCAGTGCTAAACTGCACAGGACTTCGGGGGACAGCGCACGTAGCGAGGCGACGTCGGCGCGCATCTCCTCCACGTCGCGCTTGAGCTTGGCTCGTCGGTTCTGGAACCAAGTGACCACTTGCGCGTTGGCCAGGCCTAGTCGCGTAGCTAGCCCGTCTCGCTCGGACGGCGCCAGGTACTTCTGGAAGACAAAGCGCCGCTCCAGCTCCAGCACCTGTTGCGCGGTGAACGCCGTGCGTGACTTGCGCCGTTTGCGGCCGGCAGGGCCAGGGCCCAGCGCGTTCGCGGCTGCCCGCCCTGCAGGGATAGGGAGGGGGTCAGTTTCCAGTCTCCGGGAATCAGGCTGCGGCCTGGAAAGAAAAATTGGGGGTGGGGTTGGGCCGGTGGCGGTGGGGAAAGTAGAGGGAGAGCCAGGAAGGCGGATGGGGACCCGAACTGTGATCCCTTGTCGGGAGTCAGGCCCAGGTGGGGATAGGGGGCGCAAAGCGGGCTGGCCACAAGGATACGAAAGGCAGCAGACTGAGGGCGTATTGTAGGGGCAAGGAAGTGAAGGAAGGGAGGGATGATTCAGAGGGGACCGGGTGCAGGGTCAAACCTTCTGGGGTGGAGCCTTTGAGGCTTTTAGGAGCCTCAGGCTGAGCAGGCTATAGGTTGAGGGTGACACCAGAGGCGAGTAAGAGTCAGGGCAGCCGACCCAGCGTGGCGGTGTTAACAGGACTTAGATCATGCCCTTCCATGGATCGGGTCGGGCATTCGGCTTACAGTTCCTTAGTGACACCAGAGCCCGCTCCTCGAGCCCAAAAGGGAAGATAATGAGGTACAGAAAGCGAGGAAAAGCAGAGTGCGCAGTCCCGCGCCCAATGCTGCGCCAAGGACTTTCTGCTCCTTGACTCCTCTCGAGAAGAGAGTGCCTTGGAGCGGAGCTTGGTCACACGGAGAGACTCGACCCTCTTTCCAGCGCTTTCTGTGCCTCCCTTGCAGGCTCAGTCGTTTACCGCCTGCGGCTCAAGCCTTTTGTCTCTTTCTCTCCTGCCTTTCTCTATCGCGACTGCCCTGCCTACAGGGAACAGAGCAACTGGTAGCTCAGTTGGCGACAGTCTGCCCTTTCCCTGCGGTACTGGCGGCCTTCCGGAGCCGCCGCGGAAACTAGGGACTAACGGAAGAGAGGTGAGAAGTCGCAGGTGCGAGTCCTGGCATGTGGGCTGAGGACAGGGGACGGATTAGGGTGGGTGGCCTGGGTGGGACAAAGGTTTGAGACAGGGAACCAGGAGGAGAGAGGTGGGGAAAAGGCCAAGTCAGAGTCCGCGACCTTGCCGGCTCTATACCTTCAGAGGGCTGCGGAGCGCGCGCGTCAAGTCCGCGGAAAGTTTTACTAGTCAGCTCCTCCAGCGCGCACAGCGGCGACGTTGGACCCGGACCCGACTCTGGAAGCTGCGGCGCAGAGGGTGCTCGGGGGACCATGCCCGGGGCTAGGATGTCTGCGATGCTTAAGAGTGTCCGGGGTGTTCGGGGCTCGCGTCCCGAGTTCATGGTCGGCCGGGCTGGGGCGGTCCCGCTGCCCGCTGCGCTCGGCTCCGCAGCCGCCTGGGCCCCACCGCTTGGCTCCCGATCCGGGCCCCTAGCCTCGGACCCGCCCCCGGCTCTGGGCCCGAGTCCCGTGTGCCCCTCCTCCTGCGTCCCCACCTCTCCACCCTGGGCCCTGGTGGGTTTGGAGCTCCTAGATGTCCGGGGAGGGTAATTCTGCAGGCTGGGGCAGGCGCGGAGAGCAGAAGCCGACCAAACTACCCTTCAGAGCAGGGCCGCGGGGCTGCTCCGCGCTGCGGGGTGCTGCACTGTGCACAGTCAGGCCGGGCCATACCTCCAGACGCTGTATGCCGCCGACTCCCCGCCTAGCAGCCGCTCTGGCTCATAAACTCGTAGACGATAAAATTGCCTTCTCTGGCCCCAGCGGCTGGGGATTTGCAAAGTTCTAAGGAAGGCTATCAGGGCTGACTGTGCTGGGATATCTGATCCCAGCTAGGACCTCAGTCTCCTAACCTGGCTCCCTCTTCCCCACCCCACCCCTGAGAAACGTTGTTTAAAAGGTCCTGGCGGCTGGAAGTGATTAGTGCTGCGTGGGTCGGGGGCGCAACACTTGAGATGACCTGGCCTGGCAGAGCGACTGCAACTGGGAGTAGTGGGGATGCCACGAAGAAGTAAGCACAGGTGAATGGATTCTAGGCTGCCCCACCTGACGAGGTCAGAACACACAGAGAAGCTGCCAGGAGACCCGGGCCGCAGGAGAGAAGACCCAGGGAACTCCAAACTGGTGCAACTGCCCAGGAGGGGTCTTTGTCAGTGAGGACTGGCAAAATCAGTCGATTTCGTCTGTCTTTGTCTTCTTCTTCTTAAGCTCCCATAGTTCAGGTATGTATGGTTTCCCCAGCCTGCGGAGGCTCAGAAACTGCCAAGGGGAGCAAGGTGCCCTGGCCAGAGCGGGGTCACTCCCCATAGAAGAGAGACTTGAAGGGCAGACTTTACGAACCCAACTGGATTTTGGGACAGGCATCCTGACAACCCAGGTGCTAACTGTGAGGCCTGGTGTATTCATTCCTCTTTAATCTGGGTTTTATCTGCCACACTTATACTGGTTCTGGGCTCATACCTGGGTAAGCACCTGCAGCCCTCCTTTGTAGGAAGAAGGCAGCTCAGGGACAGCGGTGCCTCAGCAGTGGAGACCCAGCAAGGTATGGGTTTTGTTCCTACATTCCACCCCAAACAGTTGGAGGATTGACAGCCCAGAGGCAGGGAAGCCCTGCCACTCCTGAGGAGCCTGCAGCTTTGCTGCCCAGGGAAGTTAGAAACTGATGTGCTTCTAGCTTTTTAAAACAGTGCCACGAAGAACCAGGCCAGTCCCTCCTGGACTGTCCATTATGTCACTTTCCTTGTAGACTGCTGCGTCTCTCACCATCTGTGCAGTGTCCACCTGTCTATTCCCTGGGGCAACTGCAGCATGCAATTGGGGTTCCCTAAACAGGGCTTAGGAGATCCAAGGCACCTGGGCCAAAGACTCTTTGACAAAGATGGGAAGGCACCTTCATCGGGTCTTCTTGGTAAAGGGCTCACTCCAACAACCCCCCTCCCCCACCCGCAACATTCACACAATGCCCTCCTGGAAAGCTGAGCAACACACTTAAAGCCTGATAGGCCACTGCTGGATCAAAGAGCAGAGCCAGGCCATGGTGGAAAGCTGAGCTGCCTCAGGACCTTGTTAAATGGTTATTAATGGTGAGGGGCAGAGGAGGTCCTGGAGAGATCTTCGGGCTACAGGCCTCAGCCCTGGAAACCATCCCAGTGGTTTCACTTAATGTGCAATAAAGCAGCTCTCTGGAGGCAGCAGGAACTGCCCCACTGCATCCCAGGCATGTCACCAAGCAGACGCTGCAATCTTCACTCATACATCCTCTATGTGGCTTTTGTGTCTGTCTCTACCTCTGCTCTCAATTACTTGTGTGTGTCTGTGAGGAGTGCGGAGCTCCTTATGGGCCTGTGCCTTGAAGCCCCTTCCATCTCTCCCGCCTGGTTCTCCCCTCTGCAGCTGGGCTCAGGTACTGGGATTGGACAGCTCCCAAACATGAGTTTGGGGGAGGAGATGGAAGTGGAGACTAGCAAAGGGAGGAGGCCAGGACAGCAGAGGCCCCTCTAAGGTCATCATAGCGGCCAGGGACTAGTCCAGGGGATCGTGGGGCCACAGAAGGGGACTTCTCCCAGTACTGGAACTCGAGCTGGGGAGAAACCGGATCCACAGAGAGGGGTAGGAGGAGGGTGAGTGATTAATGAGGAAGATTAAGAGATTAAACCTTGTTCTAGGTTGGGGAGGGGACACTTACTCGGCTGTCCTATAGGCTACCCCCAACCCCAGCTTGGAAGCGCAGAAAATCCCGGGTGCTCGCCTCTTCCCGCCCACGGGTGGAACCCTCCCTGTTCAAGATCCTTCTCAAGAGATGCAGGGAGGCCAGCCTTCACCACTGGCCCCGCAGGGCGGGGCGGACGGTTTTCCTTCCCCGTCATCCTCAGGCAATCTCTTGTGTTTCCCACCTTCTCAGATTCCTTTTATTGTCCCTTCAGACATTTCAGGGCCCTGCACTCCCTCCCCTTGTAGAGATCCCCACATTCCAAATTCGGTCTCTTGGGAAGGCACCCCATTCCCACTTAAGGATGCTTTCTCACACCTCCCGTTTCAGATTTCCCATTCTCATCCCCCAGCCCTACCCCCACCTCATCTTGCATACCCCATTGGCGGATTCCTCCACCCAGGGCTGCCCCTGCTCAACCCAGTTCCCCACTGGTGGCACGGAGTCCTGCTCAATAAACGACCTTTAGTCTCTGATTGCCTGGCCCGGACATTCCACTGAATTCTGTGAATGTGTAGGAGGGTTGGAGTAACCCCTTAGAATAACCCGTTGGGGAGGTGGACAAGGACAGTCTCAGAGAAGAGCTTGCCCCCCTCCTCCCCACCCTTAGGGAACATCCGTGAACGGGAGTGAGAGGGAAGTGGGAGTTCAGGGAGGAAAGTCCAGGCAGAGGAGCGTGAGAAGGGGCGTCCGTCCGTCCCGCACACTTCTGGGATTGTTTTCTCTTTCAAAAAGAGCTACTGCGGAGTGAACCGATCCTTATATTTTAGTTTCATGACTTGGGGCGCGGCAGGCCTATGAGTTGTTTTGCTCCCTGGACGTTGTTTTGCAAAGATCTCTGCGCGCCCACCGCCACCCTCCCAGGTGTGCGGGTGGGGAAGCAGCCAGCGGTGGGAAACTCGGACGCCCTCCCCGACACTTTTCTCCCCCCAACTCCGCAATAATCACTTCTAGGGAAGTCCTTTTTCCCATCAAGCCCTGGGAATGATTGGCCAGGCTGAGAGAGGGACCCGTCCTCCTCTGTGCCAAAGGCTGGAGCAAATCCTGGTGCTGTCGCCTTTGCGTGTGAGTCCTGGAAATGGCGGGGTTGAGGAAGGTGGGCAGAGGCAAGGTTTGGCCCCCCAGGGGAGAACGGACGCCTTGTCCCGAAAGTGCAGCACGGCCGAGAGCGTCCGGGGGTGCAGACAGCGCCCTGGGGTGGTCCTGCCGCCGCCTCTCCTTTGACTCCGGAGCGCCGCGCCGCGTCCGGGCGCGTTCTCAGTTGCTCGAAGCCAGAGAGGACCCTGGGCGTGATTCTCCCTCCCTGGCACAGACGGAGACCCGAGTGACCCCGGGGTCCGGGTGGGAGTGGGGAATGGACCCATAGGCCCGGGACGAGCGGCGCGGAGCCCGCAGCTGGCCAGCTTCAGCCCCCTTGGGAGACGCAGTGCAGCTGCCGCTGCTGACAGACTAGACCAAGGCTCAGCGGGGCCCCACCCCAGATCCGGCCAGAGCGCCTTCCGCGCTGCTTGGCCTCAAGGCGTGAGTCACCAAGGGCCTCAAGTCCCGTGACTTGGTTCTCAGGGTCTCCGGCCTCGGGCCCATTAATCTTCAGACCTGGCTTTTTCGACGCCGAGCTGCCGCCCAGCCCCAACGGGAGGGCCTTCCAGGGAGACCAAGTCGGACTGCTCCCCAACTCCCGCAGCTGCTCGGCCCCTGCAAAGCCCCCGGGAGCGTTTCTACTCTCCCTTGAGCCCATGCCACTCCCCTGTCACTCCTAGGAAACTCGTTTTTGCGCAGAAACTCCTGGAGAACAGCCCTGGGCGCCACGTACTTGCCCGGACTG
Organism: Macaca thibetana thibetana; assembly: GCF_024542745.1. NCBI lineage: Eukaryota > Metazoa > Chordata > Mammalia > Primates > Cercopithecidae > Macaca > Macaca thibetana. The sequence continues at coordinate 32,539,640 of NC_065590.1, read as the reverse complement.
CAAAGCCCACAGAGCTTCAATTCGGAGGAAGAGGAGTGGGGAGCCCTGAGCTGGGGTGTTCCTGGAGGAGGTCGAGGAGGGGGCTAGTGGGGGAGAGGCATTCCCTGGAAACGTTTGGAAGCTTTGGTAATCTTGGAGACCATGTCAGGAAAGAAGCGTACCCATGCCGTCTGCGGTGTGCCCACCCGGGTCCCCATCAGTGCCCCACGCACTCGAGCTCTTCCTCGGCGTCTGCAGCCTCTGCATCCGCGCGGAGAGGCGGAGGTCTCCCGGAAAGCCAGTCTGACTGTAGCACCCCAGAGCGTCCAATGCGAGCTCAGGCCTTTCCCACAAGTCTGGAGTTTTCTTACCCAGTTGAGGCCACCTTTGCTGTACTCACTCCCTACCCTCCCGCCCCATCCTCTGCCACCCTACCTCCATCTTTGATGGTTAGCGCCTTCAGCCCTCAACAGCTTCGCACAACCAATCCCCTAGAAGCTGTGAAGTCAGACCAGCCAGGGTGGGACCTAGGTTTTAACTCGGGTTCTGGCTACACATGCTGCGCCTCCGTACAGTTTGTCCCAGATTTGGCAGCAGGCCGGAACTCTGCTTTGGCCTCTGTCTGTTCCTGTCGCAGTTGGGCAAGTTTCTAGCTACCCCACTGAGAGGACCATAGAACAAGGACCCTGGCATGGCATACAGACAAGGAATGTTTGCTCAATTAATGGAGCTGGTGCCTTGCAGCTTCCCTCTTGTTCCTTGAAGTTGCCCTTGCTGTCCTCCACATCAGCTCCCTCCCCTCCTCAGCTACTTATTCTCCATCCTGACTTCTAGTCTTGGTCCCCAAGTACTTGTTGAATTCTGTATGGACAGCCAAGCATCCACTTTTGACAATCCCTGTGGCCCCACCCCATTTGTTTTTTAGACTTCTCCCTCCTTTTTGTCCCCATCCCCCAAGTTATAAAACTATAACACAATTCTTTGGATTTTTTTTTTTAAATATCTCACTTGTTCAATCCTGCAGCAGCCACTGTCCAACTCCAGCCTTCTCACCACCGCTGAATTAGGACATCTCCTAAGAGGCCCGCACCCACACTGTATGCTGCAGCATACAAGGACAGCTGAGAGCTCCCCGCGAGGAAGGCTTCCCATAACCAAAAAGAGTGGTGTGGGAGGCCTGGTTTCACACATATAGGGATCCTCTACCCTTCTCCTTTGGCAAGACATTGAGGACCCATGGCCATAGAGCACAGGTCCTTCTTCACAATGAAACTCAGGATTTTTGAAGAAGGCAGGACACAGCATGAGTGTGAGGCAGGAAGAATAAGGAAGAGAGGTGCTTTTTAAAAGTTTTTATTTCAAAAAATAAAGCTGCAGTTCATTTCACATAAATATCTGGGGAGGGAAGGGGAGTGGGATGGGGTGGGGGCTTGGCCCCTACCTCCTCTTCTCTTTCACACTGTATTGTAAAAGCAAAGGGGATGGCTAAGGAGAGAATGAGGAAGTAGTAGTCAGTGGGGAGTATTATTATATTATCCAAAGGGCCCCTCAGCCCACCCTTCCCCTGCAGACTGTGGGTTGGTTGGGGGGAGTCTGAAGGGGGGTGAAGCCAGGGAGGGTGGCCTGGCTTACCTTGCCGAACCAGCGGGAGAGCCATATCTGCTTCATTGTCATGTGATCAGGGAGAACTTCATTGTCAAAAAGGAGCTGCACCTAGGAGGGAGATGGGGGTATAATTTTAGGAACTTTCTGGCAGGTCAAAAACTACCCTGGTCCACCCTAGACTTTGTCCCTCCTTTCTTAGCCCCTTCTCCCCTCCAAGAAACCAACTGTGAGACTACTCACATGCTGAGGGTTTAGCATCAAGCGGTGACACAGGACCCTCCGGAGATGGCGTACCTCAGCTCTAACAGAACATCGGACATACTTGTTCTGGGAGCAGGGAGGGGAGGGAAGAGGGCAAGGTGTGTGAGGGAAGGGCCATGGGAGGTGAGTCTCCTTAGAGAGGCCCTCCCCTCAGCCCTTCTCACCTGCAGGACGCTTTTATTCTTGTCTTTGCCAGAACTGGGGGGAAATAGACACAGGTTAGGGAACCCTATCTTTCCTCCTCTCCCCCACCCAGAGCCATGATATACTCTCTTCAAGGGGATAGGTACTCACTCACTGCTTGGCCTCTCCCCCATACCCTCCCTGGCTCTGGGTCATTGGCACTGTCACCTTCTGCAACCCCTGACCTTCTCCTACCTCAGCCGCTCCAGGCACAGGTTCAGCTGCTCATCATAGCGATAGTAGTGGGCTTTAGAGTGGTCAAAGCTGCTGAAGGGGAGGCCAAGGTTGCTCAGTGCTGGCTCTGAGAAAGATAGGGTAGTGAGGTGGCTGGTGGCACACATTCCATACTCCTCTTTCCCCAGAGAGCAAAACTGGGCAAGAAGAATGCTCTGGGGGCTTTACTCTCCCGCGGCCAAGGACATACCTTCCCCACTGGGCTGGGTGACCCGGTCCAAACCTCGGGACTGGTAGAATTCCCGAATCCGTTTCTCTTCACCTAGAAGAAGGTGAAATATGAGAATAAAGTATTAGCCCCTCCTCACTCTTTGTCCTTCCCTCATCTTTGGCCTTCTGCCTACATGATTCCTACCAAAGCCCCTGTCACCTCAAGCTGCCACTCAGCAATTAGTCCTCAAGAAGCCCCTCAAAGTCAGGTTAGTCACTCACTGTCTTGCAAGCCAGGCACCAGCTTGTACACGATGTCCTGCATGACCCGGTCCAGTTTGAGGTTGAGCAGTGGCTGTGTCTCGTGGATCTTAATGTTGCACATGGGGCAGTACTTGCTAGTTTGGAGGTACTTCACAATACAACTCTTGCAGACTGCAGGAAAAGAAAAGTAGATTCTCAGGCCCTCTGGAAACTGGATTCATGGGCTGGGTGGGGTGCCTGGATTCGTGGGGCAGGCCGCACAGAAGCTGGCAGTCGGCTTGGTGAAGACTAGGGACTGGAAGAACTAGGCAGTCTCCAAGGCACTCACAAGTATGAAGACACTCTGTGATGGTGGTGGCATCCACGAAGTAGCCGGCGCATAGGCAGCAAACAATGTGTTCATTCAAGTCTTTGATCTTCACTCGAACTTCCTCCTGAATATACACCCTCCGTCACCAACTATCCACCCTCAGCCCCCAACCCGTGCGCCTTCCCACTCTGGGGGTCGCCTCCTTCATCACACTCCACGGCCAAGCCCCGCGTCCTGCGCCATCAGCCGGGGATGAGCTCCAGGGGGCTGGCACTCCCCCTCCGCCCAGCAGAGGGCTCCGCGCACAGCGGGGGCTTCCCTCACGTCGACTCGCCTGACCCTCCTTTCCCAGGGGAGACTACACGACGTCGGCGACACAATGCGCAGGCGTCCTAAGCGGAGTTTGGCAACTCGATCGCAATCACGCAGGCGCACTGGGTACTCTGTCTCTGCGCAGGCGCACTGGGCGCCCGGCCAGCCACCGCCCGTCCTTTAGCCCGCCCCAGTTCGCACCGCTGGCCGACCACAGCAGTAACCCTGCCGCCCTTGCACCTCGTTCCGTAGCGGGTCCATCTTGTACACTGACTGGAGCTGGTTCCGAAGCCTCATCGCGATCGCAATCTGGCCCCCCTGAGGAGACGCCATCTTAAAGGCTGATCCCAGCCTGCCACTTCCGGTGCCGCCTGCAGGGCGGGACTTGTCTCCCAGCAACGAGGTTCTAGGTCTTTTCGGATTCGCTCACCCTCTGTAAGGCCCCGCCCACGTTCCTTTCTCCCCGTGTGCTCACCTGAGCCCCACCGGCCCCTCCCCTCCTCAATCCGTAATTAAGGAGTGGTGGGGGGGCATAGGGAAGGGTCCTATCTCTTCAGCCTCCTGTAGAACTCATCATAGTAGACCCTAAGCGACCTCAAGACTAACTTTTGGAGCCTGCGAAAGACTGCCCCCTCCTACCCCCAAAGGCCCGGCAGTCTTGTGCCTGCTACCCGCTCAGGGTCGTCGGTCTTCTGTGACGACTACCCTGCTGAAGAAGCCCCTCCTGGGTCCTCTCCTCGTAATGCCGCCCTGTCGGCGTCCGCGGAGCGGAGCTTCATCCAGATGGCGGGCCTTCTCCCCGCTCCACGGAGGGAGTTTCTCGGGCTTTGCAGAGTCTCGGAGAGGGTGCCGGGGGATGGGGAGGGAGAGACCCCCAGGGACTTGGTAGTGATCTTATCCCCCCATTCTCCCCCTGCTGCCGGGGATGGGGGGGGCAGGCCCTGGTTAATGATGATGATTTAATCATCGGCGCCTGCGGAGGCCTGGGACAGACTAATGCAGAGCAGATGCCGAAGGAGGAGGGGAGGACGACTAGGACACTGCCACACACAGAAAGGCTTAGGCAGCGAGCGCCTGTAGTAGCATAGGCCCAGCCTCGCACTTGGGGATTACGCGGGATGCTCGAGAGCTCTACACCGCCAGCCCTGGGTACTTAAAAAAGGATAAATTTCCTTTGAGGTATTAACATCAAATGTAACTGGAGATTCGAGAAGGGAGAGATTCCAATGGAGACCTCAAAAAGGCTTTCTGGAGAAAGTGGGACTTTGGGCACAATTTAGACTTGGGGGAGGGGGTGGAAGTGTGCTGAAATAGAAAGGACGTGGAGGGGAATGACCAGAGGACAGGAAGGTCAAGATGTAGATTTGAGAGTGGTAATAGAAAAAGCAGGGCCTTAAAGAGTTGTAATTTTTAGCCTGAGGGCAATTGGGAGCTAGCGGACTTTTTTGAAGGGAGGAGGTTATCCTGTGAAAGCGACATTTTTGTTCATTTCTCTTCAGAGGGAATTGGAGTGAATATGCAGCAAGAAGTTATGAGATTAGTGATTAATCAACTATTCATTACAGCCACTGTTTACCTACTTCCCTGGTCCAAGTCACTATCCTCTGTAGTGGCTTCTTGACTGTTTTCCTTGAGTCCCCCTTCGCGTGTTCTCAACATAACAGCTCAGTGCTATGTTTCTCAGAGCTAGTGATTCTGATAAAATATGAAACACAAAGGACAAAGGACAATTTTTGAGATGTGGATGTGTTTATTATTTTTATGGTGATGTTGGTTTCATGGGTATATACATATGTCAAAACTTATCAAACTGTACACTTCAAATATCTGCAGTTTATGTGTCCATTATACCTCAAGAAAGCTATTAAAAATAAAGTTGAAAAATTAGGTTGTGGCCGGGCGCGGTGGCTCAAGCCTGTAATCCCAGCACTTTGGGAGGCCAAGACGGGCGGATCACGAGGTCAGGAGATCGAGACCATCCTGGCTAACACAGTGAAACCCCGTCTCTACTAAAAAATACAAAAAACTAGCCGGGCGAGGTGGCGGGCGCCTGTAGTCCCAGCTACTCGGGAGGCTGAGGCAGGAGAATGGCGTAAACCTGGGAGGCGGAGCTTGCAGTGAGCTGAGATCCGGCCACTGCACTCCAGCCCGGGCGACAGAGCGAGACTCCGTCTCAAAAAAAAAAAAAAAAAAAAAAAAAAAAAGAAAAATTAGGTTGTTTCTTTTTTACTGTTTAAAACCTGTTGAGAGCTTCCCTTTTCAATCAGAATAAAAGTCAAAGTCTTACAGTGGTGTGCAAGGGCCTGCATAGTCTCTTCAGATACACCAGGATATCCTTCCACTGTGTCCCCAACTTGAAATGCTTAGGCATCCAAAATGGCTCCCCCCTTCTTTCAGGTCTTTACTCATGAGGCTTCTGTAATCACTCTAGATGAATAACAACTCACCCACCCTTTCACTTCCTTTTTTTTTTTTTTTTTTGTTAGCATTTATTAGCATTCTTAGCATTTATTATTATTTAATATACATTTCTAATATATATTATAAATATTTTCTAGTTATTTTCAGAAAATATTTTCTAGAAAACATATTTCCTAGTTTTTCATCTGCCCTTTCCACTAGACTATAAGCTTCTCAGTGGCAGGGATTTTTTTCCTCTGTTGTGTTCACAGATACAGCTCCAGTGCCAGCTGCATAGTTGGTGTTCAATAAAAATTTTCTGGATGAATACATGAATGAATCCAAGTGGTGGTGATGACAGCCTCAATTAGGGTTTTAGCAATGGCAATGGAAAGGAAGGGCTGTATCTGAAACATTTCAAAGGAAAGTATAATAGGAGGAAGTAGCCAGGAACCTGGCTTGGTAGGCCTGGGTAAGAGGGTGAAAGAAGAGCTTTGGAGGGAAGCATGTCCTCCAGCCTGCTGGACTTATGTGGCTGCAGGGAAGCAGGGGGAGCTTGTTAGAAGGCTAGAAGAGTGAGTGGTGGGGCTGAAGTGTCAGAACGAACCAGGGATGGAGGTCTCAGAGTTATCTGGCTGGATATGAGAGTTGGGACTTTTGGAATGGGTGGAACTTGAGCAGATGTAGAGATAAAGAAAGTTTAAGGCCTGGTGCAGTGGCTCACGCCTGTAATACCAGCACTTTGGGAGGCTGAGGTGGGTGTATACTTGAGCCCAGGAGTTGGAGACCAGCCTGGGCAACATGGTGGGACTCCGTCTCTACAAAAAGTACAAAAATTAGCCTGGCATGGTGGCGCATACCTGTAGTCTCAGCTACTTGGGAGGCTAAGGTGGGAAGATTGCTCGAGCCTGGGATGTTGAGGCAGCAGTGAACTATGATCGTGCTACTGCACTCCAGCCTGAGCAACAGAGTGAGATCCCATGTCTTAAAAAAAAAGAAAAAAGAAAGCTTAAGTGTGAGCTCTGAAGAATCCTCACAGTCTTCAGTGGAAAAAGCCAAATCAGTGGAAGAAAAACATAAGCAGTGACTACGAAAGTCCAAAGATGTGGAATAAGATATTACAGAAGCAAAAAGAAGGGACACTTCAAAAAATAATTGATGACCAACAAAGTAAAACATGTCAGGGAAGTCCTGGAGGAGGGATACTGAACACTGGAGCTCTCTGAGAAAGGGTTACTATAATGAAGGCAGCTTGCACTGAGTTAAGAATAAATCATGATGAAATGGAGGCAGTACGCATGAAGTAAAAAGGAAAGGAAAAGCATGATCTCTTTTGAAGACTCAGGCCAAGATTTTGTCCAGATAATAAAGATCTGAGACAGTTGAGGCATAGGAAAGACTAAGTTGATGAGAGCCACGGACACACAGGACATGGTGAGACAGATCCAAAGCAGTGTGTTTGAGGGGGCACTCATTCCAGCACCTCTATCTTCAACATAAACCAGCAGGAACAATCCTTTCCCTGTGAATCAGATTCAAGGAGGCAAGAGAGGACATTTCAAGCCAGGTTGGGATGGTGGCACACACCTGTAACTCTAGATACTCAGGAGGTCAAGGTGGGAGGATTGTTTGAGCCCAGGAGTTTGAGGCCAGTCAGCCAGCCTGGGCATCATAGTGAGATGTCTCTTAAAAAAAGAGAAAGTCCTAGGACTGTGGTCTGAGTGACATAACTGGATACCATCTGTTCTTGAAGTGGGGCACTAAAATATTTTTAAAACTCCCCAGAAGACTTGTATGAACTACTGAGTTTGTGACCATTCTTAAACGATTAGTTGGACAGTCTCTGGGTGGCAGTACCATCTGTGCTGAACTCAAAAGGCAGGGGTGTGTGTACGGGTCTGCATGATGTTGCCTTTTTTTTCATTTGTTGATTCACTCACGGACTCATTCAAGGATTTATTTAGGTTGGCTGGAGACACACTGGTTACCCTGCCCGCCTGCCCCCAGACTCACCCTTCAGAGCAGAGAAAGGGACTAGCAAACTCCTAACCTGCACACCAGCCCCCCATTCAGAGATTATATTTCTTTGCTGTCTCCCTAGGTTCCCTGTTCCCATCTGGGGGAATCCAGCCCTTGCTATCAAGGAAGATTTTTTTTTTTTTGAGATGGAGTCTTGCTCTGTCACCCCAGACTGGAATGCAGTAGTGATCTCGGCTCACTGAAACCTCTGCCTCCCGGATTCAAGTGATTCTCAGCCTCCCCAGTAGCTGGGATTACAGGTGCCTGCCACCATGCCCAGCTAATTTTTTTGTATTTTTAGTAGAGACAGGGTTTCACCATGTTGGCCAGGCTGGTCTGTCTTGAACTCCTGACATCAGGTGATCTGCCCCCTCTTGGCCTTCCAAAGTGCTGGGATTACAGGTGTGAGTCACTGCTCCCGGCCTGAAGATTTGAACAGGTTCATGCTTCCTTGTAGCCCTCTCAACTGCTGAGAAAAGTGCATGGGTTTCTGTAAAGGGATGGGAGGTGATAATGTTGTTTGTCTTCTCCATCAAGATGAAAATACATCTGGTAAATTGGTAGGAGCCCCCATCCTCTTTCAGAACAGGCTGTGAGCAGGGCTGAGGAGGGGCTGGACAAATTGGATAGTAGAGGTGGTCAAGATGGGGGAGGTTGACACTTGTTTTTTGAGACAGTCTTGCTCTGTCACCCAGGCTGGAGTGCAGTGGCATGATCTCGCCTCACTGCAAGCTCCATCTCCTGGGTTCATGCCATTCTCCTGCCTCAGCCTCCCAAGTAGCTGGGACTACAGGCACCCGCCACCTCGCCCGGCTAATTTTTGTATTTTTAGTAGAGACGGGGTTTCACCGTGTTAACCAGGAAGGTCTCAATCTCCTGACCTCATGATCCCCTCCCCCCCGCCGCCTCGGCCCCCCAAAGTGCTGGGGTTACAGGCATGAGCCACTGCGCCCGCCAGGTTGACACTGTTCCCCCTACTGCCCTCTGTCCCATTTATGGTTCACCTCCTCTAGACATAAGGCTTCGGAGAACACTGGAGGGCTGGTAGGGCTGGTGGACAGAGCTCACTCTTCTTTCTCTTCATCTTCCTGCCCAGATGCCCAAATATCATTCCTGGTTCCCAGGGGAGAAAAGACCCCCTCACCCTGCCCCAGGCACCAGGCTGCCGGCCCATCTGCTGGGGAGAAAGGAGGGGGCAGAGTCTTTCCCAGGGGATCCTGAAGAATCAGTTTGAAGATCAGTGCTCCCAGGGAGATCCAGCTACTAGACTTCCAAGGCATTTCGGTTCACACGGGAAACCAGCAGGATGGAGCTGAACAGCGGGATGGGCTGGGGACCAGGGTAGAGGGCTGGCACAGCAGAGTAAGGTCCTTTGGCTACCACGTGTCAGAGGTAGGCTGAGCTGCTCATTGGTGCCCACCCGCCATCGCCACCGCAGGATGGTAGAAGCGCCCCCCTCTCTGAGCCCAGTCTCACCGGCTCAGAGGCGCCAGGGCCCCCCCGGGGGCCGGGGCGGGCCGGGGAAGGTAATGTAATTCCGGCCCAGCTAACCCGATTACGGCGGCCTGCACCGGGCAGGGCGGCGGCGGGGGCGGGTCTAAGGCTCAGGGGCCCGTCCGGCGGGGGTCCCATCCCCGGGAAGGACGCAGAGTTCACACACTCCCAGCTCCTGGATCCACGGCCAGAGGTCACAGGGTCACCAAGCGGCTTGGGTCTTTCCCCACCTCCCTTCTCTGACAGCTCCAGGCCGTTTTCTGATTTTGGGTGGGGTAAAATGTTTATGGGAAACAAGGCGGCCAGGATCCAACCAAGGCCTCAGTGAGGTCCCACGTGTCCCTTGTGGCGAGATTTCGCCCTCCCGCCGTTGAGGAGGAAGAGTGTGAGAACAGACTTCCTAGGCACAGAATGGAAGGGCGGAGTCCTGCACTGGGGACTCCCTGCACTTGGGGTCCGGGGTAGAGCGCCAGCCCCAAGAACCCACTGGCCTGATTTGGCCGGGGTTGAGCCATGGTCCAGTTTACACGGATTTCGGAAAATCGAAATTCTAAGAAACACGGGACATCAATTACCGGTGCGCATGAACAGGGCTGGGGGGGACCTGCAGGAGAGGCCGGAAGGCGCACCATGGTCGCCGGCCCAAAGCGGCCGTTCCCCGCCCTTAGCCCCTGCCGTCCCCTTCCCACACCTGTTCTCTTCCTGGGCCTGCAGCTCACCGGGCGCCGTTCCCCAGCAGCTTCTTACGCAGCCGGGAAACCACAACGAGATTTGGTCTTCGAGGGCACTTAGGCGGGGACCACAACGAATCCAGGAGTTGGCCAGCAGGATCCATCGAGAGGCGAAGAGTGGGGGCTGGGGGAGGAGGCACCTGCGCAGGAAGCCGGTGAGGCGGAGGCAACCCAAAGGCGGAGGCCAGCAAGGATGGAGGCGCGGTGAGCATCTCCGCTGACTCAGCGGCCCATGCTCGGCCCCTCCCGCGCTGAGCCTGGTTCCTAACACCCTGGCCCCCTGTCCCCCGCCCCGCACATCTCCACCAGCCAGCCTTCCCCCTGCGCTTGGCGCAAACAGGCGTCCCTTCCCCTTTAACTGCTGGGCCCCGCCCCTGCCCTACCCCCAGCCCCCACTACCCACCCGGGCCGATCCGTCAGTCACTGCCCCAGCCGGAGCTGGCCAACCCTCTCCACCCGGGACTTGGGCAGCGGCGCCGGCAGCCCAGCGTCTATTTGCGCTTGAGAGCCAGCAAGAAAGCTCCAGGGGCCCCAGCCGGCCGTGCTCCCCCGGGATGCAAGTCCCTGCGCGGACGCCCGGCAGCGGCTGGCACGGGCGCGGCTGCTCCGGGTGCACAGGGATGCTGCTGTTCTGGGGACCCCGGCGCCCTGCCTTGGCCAGCCCCGCGGGCCCCTGAGGTCACTGTCCGGAGCGCGCCGCCGCCGGGCTTCTGGAGCTGCCTGAGGCATCCTCCCCAACCACCGAACCTCCGGCGGTTCTTCTCGGCCCGGGCCGATGGAGCCGGGGATGCTGGGTCCACACAACCTCCCACACCACGAGCCAATCAGCTTCGGCATCGATCAGATCCTGAGCGGCCCCGAAACCCCTGGGGGCGGCCTAGGTCCGGGTCGCGGGGGCCAGGGTCATGGGGAGAGTGGGGCGTTCTCGGGTGGATACCACGGAGCCTCGGGCTACGGTCCCGCTGGCTCACTGGCCCCGCTGCCCGGCAGCTCCGGAGTGGGCCCGGGCGGCGTGATCCGCGTCCCTGCGCACCGCCCGCTGCCTGTGCCGCCGCCCGCGGCGGGGGCGCCTGCAGTGCCTGGGCCCTCGGGTTTGGGCGGCGCCGGAGGCCTAGCGGGACTCACCTTCCCCTGGATGGACAGCGGCCGCCGCTTTGCCAAGGACCGGCTCACGGGTGAGGTTGTCTGACCCCTCCAGTGTCACGCCCGACTCTGACCCCGTCTCCTCATCTCTTAGCTTTCTGCTCCAACTCAAGGACCCCTTTCACACCTCCCACTAGATCCTCCCAGGGGATCCTCCCCCAACTCGAATCTCTGGGTCCTGCCTCCGAGAGGCGATGGGGAGGGAGCTGCCGTCGGTGCCCGCGCCCTCCTTTGCAGTCCCACTGTCCAGGCGGGGAGGGTAGGGTGAAGTTACAGGGGACGCCTCCCTAGCATCTCAGGGGAAGGGCCTTTCTTGGCTATAGGGCTCGGCTGATGCTTAGGATCCGGGTAAGGGCAGGGCGCGGGAGCTCTGAGGCCTGGACAGCGGCGCGGCCTTCTTAGTGGCACCTAGGGCTACCCTGCAAACCCTGCCCTGCTCTTTCTTCCTCCCGGTAGCTGCGCTCTCGCCCTTCTCTGGGACGCGCCGCATAGGCCACCCCTACCAAAACCGGACCCCTCCGAAAAGGAAGAAGCCGCGCACGTCCTTCTCCCGCTCACAGGTGCTGGAGCTGGAGCGGCGCTTCCTGCGCCAGAAGTACCTGGCCTCTGCGGAGAGGGCGGCATTGGCCAAGGCCTTGCGCATGACCGACGCACAGGTCAAAACGTGGTTCCAGAACCGACGCACCAAGTGGCGGTGAGGCGCGGCGCGGGCGAGGGCGGACGGCGTCCCCGGGCCGGGCCTGGTGAGAAGCGAGGCGGCGGGCAACCCCGCTGACCCCGCGTCTCCCTTCCCCAGGCGCCAGACGGCGGAGGAGCGCGAGGCCGAGCGGCACCGCGCGGGCCGGCTGCTCCTGCACCTGCAGCAGGACGCGTTGCCACGGCCGCTGCGGCCGCCGCTGCCCCCGGACCCTCTCTGCCTGCACAACTCGTCGCTCTTCGCGCTGCAGAACCTGCAGCCCTGGGCCGAGGACAACAAAGTGGCTTCCGTGTCCGGGCTCGCCTCGGTGGTGTGAGCGACGCCCGTCCGATCGGCGTGGAACGCCGGGCCCGGAGCGGTGGAGCGCGCGGCTGCCTGAGCACATGGTCTGGTGGCAGCCGGGCGCGTGAGGAGCGGCAGGCCTTGAGGCTGTCGTCGAGGGCTCCCCCACCACCGGCTGACTCCCAAGCCAGCGTTGCGCAGATGCACGGTCCGCTCAGAGGCGGCCCTTCCCGCCATTTTTCACTTCACTGCAGTTAAGCCGCCGCTGGAACCTGAGGCGCCGAGAGGGCGGGACCTGCAGGACAGTAGCCAATGAGGTGCGGGGAGGGGGCCGGGCTGGCCAATGGGAGCTGCTTTCCTGAGGGACTCGGAATTCTCCGGCGGGTGGTCGGGAGCTGGGGCTCTGCGGGGCGCTAGCGGCATTGCGCGCGGTGCACGCTGGGTCCGTACCAAAGGTGTGAAGGAAGGAAGACATCTACCACTGCGAAGTCATGGAGGGGGTGCCGGAGCGCGAGAGGCTGGCTGATTGTGACCGGAACCAGAGGGTTGTCCACCCCGGGCATCATCCCTCAACTGTAAAATAATCGCTAAGGATTCCTTCCTGACTTTGAGCCTCACGTTGTCATGTGTGTTCAGCCTGCTGGCAACATCCTCCGGCAACACGCCTGGGCAGGAGGCGAGTAGGATACTTTACACACCCAACGAAAGAGAAAATCTAGAAAGAAAATCTGGCTCTGGTGTCACATAGGGACAGAGAAGGGAGAGGAGGAAACAGTGGACAAAGTTAATGGGCCCAGTGGAGTTAGGGTGAAGAGAATTTTGAAAATAATTTGGAAGTGACAAGCTTAAGAAGAATCAAAGGTAATTCCACGACTGGAAATGTGCAGCATCAGGAAATCAGTGGTGCTGTGGATGATGAAAGGGAAATTGGGAAGATTGGAGCAAGATTAACTATACAGGCAAAACTAAATGTTATACCTAGAGAAAATAAATCCTGGAGAAGTGCCTTTGAGGGAGATCAACTGACATCCACATAGAGGTGGACCTAGATAGAATGAATGAGAACAGATAGAATCTCTGAGGGAGGGCACTCTGAGGAGAAAAGCCGAGTTCTAAGGACTAAACCTTTCCACCAAATTCGACAACCACGTTTGCAATGTGCAAGATGATGGAGAATACCTAAGTCAATAGTCCAAGGGCAGGCCGGGCACGGTGGCTCACGCCTATAATTCCAGCACTTTGGGCTGACGTGGGAGGATCACGAGGTCAGGAGATCAAGACCATCCTGGCCAACATGGTGAAATCCCCTCTCTACTAAAAATACAAAAATTAGCCGGGCATGGTGGCATGTGCCTGTAGTCCCAGCTACTCGGGCAGCTGAGGCAGGAGAATCGCTTGAACCTGGGAGGTGGAGGTTGCAGTAAGCCGAGATCACACCACTGCACTCCAGCCTGGGTGACAAAGTGAGACTTCATCTAAAAAAAAAAAAAAAAAAAAAAAAAAAAAATTCGAGGGCAGAAAAGGGGAAGGGAAGGAGGAGAACCTAGGAAGAAAGAAAGGAAAGCATGATGTCTCTGAAGTTGTTCAAAAGACTTCAGCTTGTCGGTGTGTCTGGGCTGCTGGGAAGCTTGTTAATAGAAAGTCTAGTTAGGGGATGGTTGCATTAGCCTTAAGGGTTAAAAAGGAATTGGATTTAAGTTGTATGAGGAAGGGAAGAATTTATCTGATTCCTCTAGCACCCCCATCCTTTGTCCCCTGGAGACTGGTGCACTGTGACAGAGGGAAGAGAGGCCAGGCTAGAGACCAACCGTAGTCAGACAACTCATGCCTGTGCTAGTGACAACTATGTTGATCATAGAATGAAGGCCTGACTGGAGATGGGAAGAGGCTGCAAACTATAGTTGGAGGAGCTGGCCCTGGTTCTTTACTGTAGTATCATCGCTGATTTATGGATGTTGTATATGGCACTGCAGGACCAAACTAAAAACTGGCACCACAGAAAAATCTTTTATAGACCACAAGGGAGTACAAGAATGGGTTTGGCAAAGTTGAGAGAATGGGGAGCATGTCAGTCCCTCTCCAATCAATAAGAGAAGGCTAAGGAAAGAGTCCTTCCCTATGTAGACTGTGGTTTACCCCATTCTCTCCATTCCCAGCCTACCATTTCTTGGGACTCACTTTCCAGGGTTTATATTTAACCCTAAACTTTGGGCTTCTAAATCTGTCTGGGTGCTTTGGTGCCACCCTGAGGGAGAATCTAATGTGATGAGATGAACCCAGCTCCATTCCATAGGCAGGCAGGTCACTGCAGGACACAGGGATCTCTGAACTCCTGGACTGAGGATGATTCGCTCCCTGCTGAAGAATCTGCCATTCCTTCCCTTAGCTGGTTCAGGAGGTCTCTGCTCTCACTGGGAGGCAAGTTACTCAGGAAGTATGGAGGGGCCAATTCCACCAGCCTAATAGAGAGAGTCATAATTAGATGATCTGCATCTTCTCTTTCTCTGTCTCTTTTTAGAGACAGGGTCTTGCTCTGTTGCCTGGGCTGGAGTTCAGTGGCATCATCATAACTCACTGTAGCCTTAGACTCCTGAGCTCAAGTAATCCTCCCACTTCAATCTCTGAAGTAGCTGGGACTACAGGTGCACACCACCACACCCAGCTAATCTTTTTAAAATAATTTTTGTAGAGACAGGGTCTCAGTATGTTGCACAGGGTGGTTTCAAACTCTTAGCCTCAAGCACTCCTCCTGCCTAGGTCTCCAAAAGTGCATCTTCTCTTATGATGCAGACTTTTAAACTTCTCACCAGCCCTTCCACAATTCCTTTCTCTTCAGATCATGTTTTTACTAACCACTAAGATCCCTTCTTCTGTCTCTCTAACTCCCCAGCCATAATTTTGGCCCCAGGGAGAGGAATAGGCAGTGTAGGAGGATGTCAGGGAACTCACATCTGTGGTTCAATCTCAGAAACAATGGAAAGGCAGTTGTCTTTGGATATGGTGAAATTGTGGTAGAGCACCCACGGTGGGGGTCTGGCAGGAGCTCTACGACTTCGGTAGCAGCAGTATGAGGAGAGCTGGGCCACATGCTTATGGGTTAGGAGTAGGTAATTTCCAGTCCCGTCTGTGTCTCTGGCCACCTTATTGAAAGGCAAAAATATTGATGGAATAAATAAAAGGGAAGAGGCAGACAGTAGAAAAAAAGAAAAGGGGACTGAGAAAGAGTAAGGGTGGTGAGAGTATTAAAAGTAAAGCATTACCTCTAGGTGTTGTCTGGTCTCTACTATACCTCATGGCATTTTCCATAGCCCCTTGTGCCCCAAATCCTCAAGGGAAAAGTCCTTTCTGGATCTAAAGAATCTTTTGAATGGCCACCTGGACCCTGATTTCAAAGTGGCTTACCAATATTTGTTCTCTTTGCCTTTTGCTCCTTTGATCATCCTCACCCCCACCCTTTCCTCTAACCTTGAGAAAGTATCCTGACACCAGTGCTTTCTGAAGGTCTCTGCGATTCTGCTCAGAGCCAAAGGCTGGTAGGGACAAGGGAAGTTCAATTCGTTGCATGAGTTCTAGGAGCTCTCTCCGAAGTTTATGGGCTTGGCACAATGCTGCCCAATTCAGACCTCGAGCCTGGCACCAAGCCTCATCTGCTCCACCTAGGAGAAGAAAGGGACCAGCTAAACTAAAGTCCTTGAGACCCCTGAAATAACCCAACCCTTAGCCAAAGGTCCTCCTCTTTCTGAACATAGAGATCTGTCAGCTGGCTGCATAACATTTCCCCTCTTTGGACAATCTGGGATTCTATAAGAGGATGCAGAGCTCACTTTGTATAAAGGCTTCATACACCTGGATCAGAGAACTGTGGTCACCATCTGTGTGTTCCAGGGCCCGACGCAGGGCAGCTTCTTCTGCACTGAGTGGAGGACGGGTAAACCCAGGGGCAGCTGGAGGCAGAAGAGCGGAAGGTAGAATCTGCCATTTGGGAAATGGGAAGGGATAGTAGTAAAGGTGGAATGCTGAAAAGGCCGAAGTGTCCCTTTGGGAACTTTATTCAAAAGACAGATAACTTCTAGGTGTTATGCACTTTATTAAACGTTGAGGATAAACAAATGAAATACAATCTGCCATCAAGGAGCTTCAAGTCTGGTGGGAGAGACCAACAGGTAAGCAGACTTGATAAGCATGATAGGTGTTTGTATATGGTACTGTGGAAACAAAGAGGAGGATAACTAATCAAGGCTTTAGGTGGTGAGGATGTGAGTGATGTAACAGAAAAGGATGAGGACCCTTGGGTTAGTATTTGAAATCTGAGTAGGAATTAGCAGAGTGGAGAAGGGGCAGGGAGTATGTTTTAGACTGTGGCAACAGCATAGCACCTAAGTTAATAACATAGCATATTTGGGGAACTGCAAGCCATCTGGGATGGGTGGAGGGAATGAAATGACATGTTGCAGAATGGCAGGAGATAAAGCTGAAGAGGTAGGTATAGGTAAGGTCATGAGACCCTGGAGTACTGAGGAAAGGAACTATCTTCAAGGTAAAGAGTAGCTGTAGAGGAAGAGTTGTGTTTTTTGTTGTTGTTGTTTGTTTGAGACAGGGTCTCACTATCTTGCCCAGGCTAGAGTGAAATGGCGTGATTATGGCCCACTGCAGCCTCAACCTCCCAGGCTTAAATGATCCTCCTACCTCAGTCTCTTCAGTAGCTGAGACTATAGGTACATGCCACCACACCCGACTAATTTTTTGTTTTTATAGAGACAGGGTCTCACTATGTTGCCCAGGTTGGTCTCAAACTCCTGACCTCATGTGATCCTCCCATCTCAGCCTCCCAAAGTGCTGAGATTACAGGCACAAGCCACCATGCCTGGCTGAAGAAGAGTTTTTAAGTAAGAGAGTCCATGTGTCTGAAAAAGTTCACATTAGTAGTTAGGAGGTTACTGAGGAAATCCAGCTGAGCAATGAGGAGGACCTACCATTGGCAGATCCTGCCTACCATATTCACTGGAAGTGAATATGGAGAAGGGCAGGTGAATATATATTTACTTTTACAAGATAAAAGTGAAATAACCTGGAGAAAGACTGGTCTAGAGTGATGGTAGCAGAGCAGCAGGATAATAGTATTATCTGAATCTGAGACTCTAGAGAGAGGAAAAGATTTTGTGGTGATAGTGGCGAGGGAGTGGTTTAATAGAGCATTCGAGTTCAGTTCTGAGCTGAGGTACTGTTAACTATTCTGGTAGAAATGTCCATCGGGGCTGGGCGCCGAGGCTCAGGGCTGTAATCCCAGCAGTTTGGGAGGCTGAGGTGCGTGGATCACCTGAGGTCAGGACTTTGAGACCAGCCTGGCCAACATGGTGAAATCCCGACTCTACTAAAAATACAAGAATCAGCTGGGTGTGGTGGTGCATGCCTGTAGTCCCAGCTACTTGGGAGGCTGAGGCACGAGAATTGCTTGAACCTGGCAGACAAAGGTTGCAGTGAGCCGAGATCATGCCATTGCACTCCAGCCTGGGTGACAGAGTGAGATTTTGTCTCAAAAAAAAAAAAAAAAAAGAAAATGAAAAAAAGAAACGTCCATCAGGAGTTGGGGTATGCTCTCTCTGTCTCTCCCTCTCTCCCCCTCTCCCCATCCCTCTCTCCATCTCTCTCTTTCTCTCTGTCTCTCAGATTCAGAAGAATGGTATTGGGTGAGAGATACAAGGCACAAGGTTTGGAAATGTTAAGGCTAAAGGTAGAACTTCAAACCATGGTTGTGGATAAACTTGCTCAGAGAGTTCAGGGAATAGAAGACAAAAGAGGCAAGAATAGAACCCTGAGGACCAATTTACAATGGATAACAAGAGGACAAAGAGCTCGAGGAAAAGATAAAGGGGATGGCCAGAGATGTAGGATGAAAACCATGAGGAGCAGCATTACAGAGGCCTAGGGAGGAGGCAGTTTCAAGGTGAAGCGGTCAGCAATTTCAAGTATAAAAGAAGGTCATGAATAAGGGCTCAAAAGTATCCACTGGATTAGGTACCTGGGAGGTCACTGGTGAGTTGAAAGCTGTTTCACTGGCATGGTAGACCTGAAGCTGGAGTGCAGTAGGTGAGCAATACACCAGTTAGAATAGGATAGAAATCATGCTGCACAGCTGAAGGGGAGGATAGGGTTGAGGAAGAGGAGTGTGTGAGTTTTAGCAATAACAGATTAGGAGAGATTTAAGCATGCTGGGGGCAAGAACCAGCAGAGAAAAAAGGCTAAAGAGACAAGAGGGAGATAGGTGACTAAGCCTGGTTCTTTAGGCATTGTGAGGGGTGGCAACTGGAGCAGAGAGGAAAGGGCTAGCCTCAGGAGCACCAAAACCCAAGGGGAAGGGCTGAAGTGGCTGCAAGAGCTACAGATTTACAGCAGGGATTTATACCTGTGAGCATGGCAGCCAGGGTGAGCATCTCGTCCACACAGTCAAACTCGCATGAGGCCAGCAGGGCTTTGGCCAGCTCAGGGGCCAGAGGGAATTCTGATAGTATGACGCCCAGATCTGACAGGTCCCCATCATCATCCAGGGCTGCCAGATAGTCTAAATCTTCCAGGGCTTGCATCAATGCTTCTGGAGCTGGTGAGGAAACAGGGCTTACAGGATGTGAAATTTCAGAACTGGGTGATCAGATGGCAATACTTGGGCAGGAGAGGTACTCACCAGGCTGGTCCAGGAAGTGACACTCCCCTGGCTCTGCAATCTGTCTCCTTTTTAGTAGTAACACCAGGGAGCTCAGATTCTCCTCACACACCCTGGGTTGGGGCAATGGTGGAGCTTCTAGTTCTAAGAAGGACTTAGGATACAGGCAGAGGCAGGATCCTGAGGGGAAAAAGACCTGGGAAAGACCACTGTAGATTTCTCAGGGCTTGCATGTTGGTGACTCTTGGGTTTTTTATTTCAGTGAGGGCAAAGGCTCTTACCTGGTGGGAACCCTCTTGCTCGCAGTCGTCTTGCCTCTGCCTGACACTTGCTGATTGGCCTCAACACTTGGAATTCTGCTCGGATCCTAGGATTGTAAACCTGTTGCCCGTGCCCCAACCAAGGCCAAGACAGATCAGAGTGGGCCATTTCTGTCTTTACTACCCCACCGCCATCTCTCTCTCACTCACACTTCGGAGCTCCAGTCCTGAGTCGATGACATGTTGGATGGAAGGGAGGGAGAAGGAGAAGTCAGCCAGCCAGTGAGTGACCACAACCTTTCGGGCATCCATGTCCTCATATACAGCCTGAACGGCTTGTCCACAGTCTGGGTGAAGGGGCAGTACTCGTGGTGGAAGCCTTTGGAGAGGCAGGGACTCTACCTCCCTGGACAAGGATTCACAGCAGAGGGAAATTTCCTGAGGAGAAGGGTGGGACATTAGGGCAGTTCTCACCTTTTTGGGGTCACAGATCCCTTTGAAAGACTGTTGAAAGTTATGGCCCTTCACTCTGAGAAAATGCAAATACTCATAAAGTTGAAGATTTTATAATTTCAGAGGTTCACTGAATCACAAATCTCTGCATTAAAGGGAATAAAAAAGTGAGTGGTAAACCTCTTTACTCTGAAATCCTCAAGTTTTTCTCTGGGACCCCAGGGGAGAGTAAATACTGCAACTCTACTGTTCCTAACAGGCATTGCTCCCATTCCCATTCCCTAGGACTAGAAGATGATGAGTACCTCCTTTTGCAGGCTTTTTTTTTTTTTTTTTTTTTTTTTTTTTTTTTACCTCCTCACTGGGCAGGTACACTAGCACATCTCCTGGAGCCTCCTTCCGACACAACTCAAGCACTGCTTGGCAGGCAGCTTCCACTCGATCAGAGGGGATGGTGTCCCGGTAGATGGGGGAAGGTCTCTCACCAGCCTCTCTGGGTATATGCACAATAGGAGGATTGCCCCAGAAAGCTTGGAGCTTAGGTTCAAAGGCTGGGTCAGTAACCACAACCACTCTGAGGTCCCCCGGAAGGTTTTCCAGCCTGGCATCTTGCAGTAGCCCCTGGAGTGAATCTGATGCCACCGACCGCTCCTGAGCCTCATCTAGTACCAGCACGCCCCAGACTCCAGTGCCCCGGGTCGAGGCCACCTCCTGCAGAAGCAGCCTGTCCCAGCAGAACCTGTTGACATTGGTAGTGGGCAGAGGAATCAGTGTGGACACTGACCAGCCACACAAGCTCAGGGGAACTTCTCCCCAAGGGACGTAGATTTTGATATTGAAGGTCAGAAAAATATGCTGTGACTTCCTGAGCCTGTGGACCCATAACTGTGACCCCACAACCCCACTGAGAACACTTTGTTCACAAGGTATACTCCAACTGGGAAGTGACATTTTTCTGATGAGAGTTAGGCTGAATGTCTGAGGCCCTGGCTGGGATTCAAGGGCTTAATTTAGCCATTGTACCACACACAATTTAGAGTGAGTGGGAGTCAGGCGCGGTGGCTCATGCTTTATACTTTGGGAGACCGAGGTGGGCGGATCACTTGAGCTCAGGAGTTTGAGACCAGCCTGGGCAACATGGCAAAAAATATAAAAATTAGCCAGGCGTGGTGGTATGCGCCTGTCATCCCAGTTACTTGGGAGGCTGAGGTGGGAGGATCACTTGAGCCCGGGAGGTTGAGGCTGCAGTGAGTTGTGATTGCACCACTGCACTCCAGCCTGGGTGACAGAGTGAGACCCTGTCTCCAAAATAAATAAAATAAAAAAGAGTGAGTTGGGCTGAGGGAGGGTATGGTGAGATGCCAGAGGAATGGGTTTGTTTCTACGGAGTGAGGGGAATTAGATTTGGGTAAGGCCTGCAGAGGCCCCCACCTGAGCAGGGTGTTGGGCCCTGTGCAGTCCTCCTGGGGGATGCTGTATCCAACTTCATGACCCAGGGTCAGGTCCATCTCATCAGCAACCCGCAGAGCCAGGCTCCGGGCTGCAAGAGGGTAGGGCTGCGTGACAGTAACCTGTCCTTTCTGGAACCCTCTGGCCAGCACAAACTCTGCACACCACTGAGGGATCTGGGATAGAAGTAGGGAAGGACAACCAGTGAGGAAGTTGTAGGACTTCAGTCAGAAGTGCTCAGGGAACTATGGCCACTTTAATCTTTCTATATTTGGGGAGTCCCCTGGTCTTTCACCAGCCTCCTGGGCCAGCCTAACCCATCCCATCTCTCTTTGTTCACCTTCCTCATGACCCCACGAAGTCCAGTACCCCCCGTGCCCAGGGAAAGGCCAATTCCCTAGCTCCTCCCTTTGTCCACTCCCAGAATCAGCCTGCCCCTACAACCCCCACCACACCTGGGTGCTCTTGCCAGAACCAGGCTCCCCAGACACCAGCACCACTCCAGTGGGGTTACTCTCCAACTGCTCCAAGAAGGTAAAGCGAGCAGCCCAGATGGGCAAGGTGTGGCGCTGCTCCAGCAGCTCATAGTAGCGGGAAGAGAAGGGAAGCCCATCAAAGGGGTTCACAGCCAGTTCAGATTCCCCAGGACTTGGGCCATACTCTTCTGCCAGCCTGAGAGGCTGAGAGGCCATGGTGGCTCTCTGGCAGGACCTGCAGAAGGCAGAGCAGTCAGTAAGGTCATATTTGGTGACTGACACCATCTTCCCACCTCAGCCCTGATCCTTAACCTCTACCTTTAGTTGATCATGCTCTGGGGCCCACCCTTCCCAGCATTTCCTGCCAGGAAACAGTGCTAGGTATTTTCATAAGGGGCTACTGAGAGTTAGTCGACAGTCCCTATAGTCAGGTAGTAGAAACCTGCCTGATACTAGTATTGTCGGCAGGTAGTAGAAATCTTACTTAGGCAGGGGTCCTCAAGGGCAGTAGAAATTATGTGAGACCTAGTAACCTGTGGGAAAGTCCTGAAGGGAAAAGGATAAAGAATATAGGGGGTGGGGAGAGGAACAGCAGTCCAAGTGATCCTGGATTCAAACCTGCTTGCAGCTCTAGGACGTGTCAGGACGGCAGCCAGCTCCAGACCCATGTAGTCACCACCAACCCTGACCGTGTAAGTACAAAGGTAAATTCCGGCTCTACCTCAGGGCTAGGCTCAAACTTCAAATCCTGAAGCCTGCTTTTGGGGTGGGGCTATTTGCTCCACCTTATTTAACCTAGTCAGGAACCTATGGAAAACAGGCTCCAGCCACCACACTGAGCATGTGTGAATTCTACAGATGATGTGTAGTGTGCTTGTGAAAGGCATGCTGGGACTTGTAGTTTTGCAGCAGCTTCGTCCAAAACCTGGGCTGATCACCCAAGCTGGGTCTTCAGTTCAGTTACACTTCCTTAATTTATCACTCATCGCTTGGCATGAGGAGTTGATTTTAGACAGTTGCAGTCTGACTACCCCCTTCAAATGTACAAGACTCTCACCCCCATCCCCCCAAGCCAAGGAATAAGGAACCCACTCACAGGGCTTTTGAGACCCAGAGAGACAACATACACCTTGAATGAAAACCATGAATTTAATGTGATATTGGGGGAGCCTCATCCTTCCCTTTTACCACCCACCCATCCAGCCTGTTGTGAGTTGGGTGAGGGCTGCCCCCAGTCTCCGTCCTGCGGCTCTGGGTGCCATCCTGTTCCTTTGAGCTCAGTCAGCCTCCTGGGCTCGTCTCTCTGTGAATCTCCTGTGGGACATAGGGAGAGACATTATTCAGGCTTTGCCATAGTAGCTCCATAATTCCATTCTCCAATTTGCCCCAACTTATTCATTGCCCTCTAACCCCCTCACCTTCTTGCGTATTCATATAGTGCTTGCTTGCGCTCCTGCAGGCTCTCCTGCCGGGCCCAGGAAGACTTGGCAAATGTTAGGGCTGTTGGCTGAGGGGTCACCGGGCCAGAGCTGGGGAACTGAGGTGATCACAATGTCAGAGGGCTTGCGGAGTCATCATCATTAAACACGCATCGAATGCCTACTTTGCAAGAGAGGCACTATGCTAGGGTCTCAGGATCAAAAAAGAAAGGTCAGGGATAAGGGAGTATGTAGCCTGCCCCCAACTCACCGCAAGACTTGGATCTGACCATTTCCTGGGTCTCACCTTGGGGGCAGAGGCTGTGGGTAGGGACTGAGTTCCCTTGGTGATGTCTTCAGGCATGAAAGCTACGGCTCCTTCAAGCAGATTAGTGATAGTCAAGTCTACACAGCCAGTCTTGGCTGAGGAGAAAAGAGAAGGGAGTCCACTCCTTGCTCACTTTCTTCCTTCACAACCCACTTTTCCTCCCTGTGCCCAATCTCCCGGTGTGGGGCCACCCTTTCCCATACCCAGGTCTCTCTGGATGACACCCAATGGCACATGGGGCAAAACTTCCTTAACTCTCTGAGCCAGAGTTGCCAGTTGCACATCAGGAGAAGTACCAGGGGAGGGAGGGAAAGAAGACTGGGCTGTGGAAAAAGAAAAAAAAAGAAATTCTGGTAAGTAGAGAACTAGGAGAGGCTAACTAGCACAGGAAAAGGGGAGGAATCACAGTAGGGTGAAAAACAAAAAACTCCAAAGCTGTAATGTATAGAGACCACATACCTGACTGGGGGCGCAATCTGGGGTGTCTTTGTCGCTTCATGTGTTCTGCTTTGTCAGCTGGAGTGAGCCGTGTCCCTGTCTGGCCCAATTCCTTGGCCACCAGCTAGGGAGAATTGGAAGACTGGAAGTGTCAAGATCTCAAGCTTTCCTCCCTCTCCTCCTAAGTAGGGACCCCACCTCCACCCTGCCTGTGCACCCGACCACCTGTTGTACACGGAGCGCAAACTCCTCATTCGCTTCCCCTAGTTGGCGATGAACAGGACGAAGCCACCTGCAAAAAAAACAATCCAGGGCTATGTTGTGGGCACCCAGGGTAGAGGCTGTCACCATTCCCCGCTTTGGTAACTCTTTGCATGGTGAGGATGGGAAAATAGTAAATACTGTAAACACTTTGTGTTGCTTCTGTGGTAGAACTCTGATATAAAGATCTACAAATGGACAGGGCAGAGGCCACTAATTCCTTGACCTTGAGGTGAGCCGCTCCCCAGCGACCAAAATGTGAGGGCAGTTAATAATACCTTACTTGATACACCGTGAAAGGGACGAAAAGTGACCACAGCAGTTCTGAGACCCAGGAGGCGTCTGACACCGTCTGAGGGGAGGGCATGAAGTGAGGCCTAAGCCAGGGCCAGGGATGGGAAACTTCCCCTCCAAGCCCCAGAGATTCCTTGTTCAACACACACTCACCACAGAGACCAGGGGTCTCTGAACTTGCAGGGTAAGAGGCTGTACCACATCTTGGATAGAAAATGGCCAGGAACTAGAAGAGGAAGGAGAAAGTAGGATGGGAATCCAGCCAGGCTAGTCAGCAGATCATAGGTGCCTTAAAACAGGCAACTGTCAAACTCTACAAGCACACAATTGAAGAAAGAAGGCATTCAGGAGAAAGAACTAAAAGTGGACAGAAAGGAAATGAACTAGAGATGTTGGGGGCTAAGGGCCGAAGAAGGTTGTAAAAACTCAAGGGCCCACAAGCTTGACCACCTACCCAGTTGGCACCCGATACCTGTGCTAAACCCACCTGAAGCGCAGGAGCCCCTCCCGGCCATTGGTGGCCTCTTCCTCAGGGAATAGCAGCAGAGGAGTGGGGGGAAGCCTCGTGGAAGCACAGAATCTCTTGAGTGACTCCACCAACTCCCCCCGCCCATCCATCTCCATGAAGCCCCGAGACCAGCACACAAAGCTGGGGGGACTATTAAGTAGAGGCTGGGAACCAGGAGAAGAGAAAGCAAGAAGAAAAAAATTGAGGAAAATGAAAAAAAATGACATGTGGGGTAGAGGATCGGGATTAGGGGTAAGGCTCAGTATCCTCCATGGGGAACGCGAGTGGGACAGGGGGGCCTTCAGCTGGGCCCCAGGGAACCGCCCCGTGGCGCTCTCGGCCTCGCTCTCACTCACGGTGCTACAGGTGGTGAGCAAATTGACTATGTTGTGGTCGAAAGGTGTCACGTGGTTGGAAATGAGGACCCTGACACTGTGATCCCGGAGTCCGGAGTCCTCCTGCCGGGCCACGAGCCCCAGCACCGCACACATGGTCCGCACTACGAACCTGGGGACACAGGCGGTGGTGACTGTGTGGCCTCGGGCCAGGCCCAGCTTTGACACTCCCCAAACGCCCGCGTCAGAACCTGCGAAGGACGCTGTCTGGCAGCGCGCAGCTGACCAGGAAGACGTGAATCCCGAGAAAGAGGCGCAGGACGAGGAGGCAGAACCCGACCGGCGCGTAGAGCAGCAGCGCGAGCAGCAGGAAGCAGTCACCCGGGAGCCTGGGGGCGAGAGGCGAAGTGGTCGGGCGCCGAAGGCCGAGAGGACGCAGGGGTAGGTCTCTTCCCGCCGGGTCTCTTACCGGTGCGAGTCAAAGAGCCGCTCCGGCCCCGGCCCTGAGGGAAGCTCCATAACTGCTGCTTCAGGAGCGCCCAGCCGTCGCCGCCGCCATCTTCGCGCCCGGCCGCAGGGGCTCCTGGGAAGGCGGAGTCTTTGGGCATCCGCCCGGGGTGACAGGACCCGAAGTCTTGAGGCGCGCCGGAAGGGCTAGCGGTCCCAGCATACCCTGCGGCCCCTTGGGCCGTCTCACAACTCGCGTCCCACGGAGACCACAATTCCCGGCATTCGCGGGACGGGGAGGAGTCGGCCTCCCGGAATCCTGGTCCCGACGTGCACTTCTGGAGGACTTCAGGTACCGGCGTGCCCCGCGTCCTACTGTCCGCCTGCTCGCGTCCTGGGTGCCGCCTCTGAGTAGGGCGGGCGAGGAGGTAGCCGAGGCGGAGCTGATGGCTGCGCCGAGGGCGGGGCGGGGTGCAGGCTGGAGCCTTCGGGCATGGCGGGCTTTGGGGGGCATTCGCTGGGGGAGGAGACCCCGGTTGACCCCTGACCTCCGGGCCCTGCTGACGTCAGGAACTTCTGACCCCCGGGCCCGAGTGACTTATGGGACCCCCAGTCTCTGGGCCCGGTTGTGTGTTGGGGTCCCTGAACCCCAAGCATGTCTGACGTCTGGGACCCCGGGTCCCCGGGCACAACTGACTGCGGTGACCCCAGATACCAGGACCCGGGAGGCCTCAGAGAACTCTGGAACCCGTTCGCGCGCGTGGCTGCCTGTGGCACTGGGCGCTGGGGGGGCAGTGCTGTTGTTGTTGTGGGGCGGGGGTCGGGGTCCTCCGGCCGTCCTCGCCGCCGTCCCTGGCCCGCCGCCCGCTTCTCCCCGGAGTCAGTACAACTTCATCGCAGATGTGGTGGAGAAGACAGCACCTGCCGTGGTCTATATCGAGATCCTGGACCGGTAATGGGGGTAGACCGGGAGGCACTGAAGCCACGGGCCGGAGGGCGGGCGGGTAGGAGGGGTCAGAGCCTCCTCTTATCCGTGCTTTCCCTCCATTCCAGGCACCCTTTCTTGGGCCGTGAAGTCCCTATCTCGAACGGCTCAGGATTCGTGGTGGCTGCCGATGGGCTCATTGTCACCAACGCCCATGTGGTGGCTGATCGGCGCAGAGTCCGTGTGAGACTGCTTAGCGGCGACACGTATGAGGCCGTGGTCACAGCTGTGGATCCCGTGGCAGACATCGCAACGCTGAGGATTCAGACTAAGGTGGGGGCTGGGGTAGGCCAGGTCTGGTTGGAGCTGCTTGTTTGCTCGCATCTCCAGATGACAGGTCTCTTATACCCATTCTCCCTTAGGAGCCTCTCCCCACGCTGCCTCTGGGACGCTCAGCTGATGTCCGGCAAGGGGAGTTTGTTGTTGCCATGGGAAGTCCCTTTGCACTGCAGAACACGATCACATCCGGCATTGTTAGCTCTGCTCAGCGTCCAGCCAGAGACCTGGGACTCCCCCAAACCAATGTGGAATACATTCAGACGGATGCAGCTATTGATGTGCGTCCTGATAGGAGAGAAATGACACATGATGGGGGAGTGGGGAGAGGCTGTGTGGTACAAGCACCAACTGATATATGGTGGATGAGCCTATATACAGAGCTTAGGCTGCAAAAATGTGGCCACTCATTCATGGGCTGAGAAAGAAGAGAATTTGGAGAAAGTACCTACATCCTGGTATGCCCCCAGACTTAGAATCCTCAGATCTCTTTCATGTTTTCTCCTTGTCCTGCAGTTTGGGAACTCTGGAGGTCCCCTGGTTAACCTGGTGAGTGAGACATCCTTCCTTCCAAGAATCCCAGCCCCAGGTCTGTGTGGGAAGGGTAGGTTTTCCCTAATTCAAGGATGTTTGGTCAAGTTTCTGAGCAGTTCTTTGTTGGCTATCTCTCAACATCCAACTGGATCTCCCCAATACTTGCTGCTACTTTTGTTCGGGTGCCCCCATCCCCTACTATTTGTTTGGGCTAGGGAACTGGGGGATGTATCCCTGCAGGATGGAGAGGTGATTGGAGTGAACACCATGAAGGTCACAGCTGGAATCTCCTTTGCCATCCCTTCTGATCGCCTTCGAGAGTTTCTGCATCGTGGGGAAAAGAAGAGTGAGCCTGGCTTATGGGGAAATACGGGAGGGGCATTCATTGGGACTTCCTGGAGGGTGGTCTATTGGGAGAAGAGGGCAGGGAAGGAAGGATGTAGCTGGGTGGGGCTTATTTGTCCCTCTGTCACAGATTCCTCCTCTGGAATCAGTGGGTCCCAGCGGCGCTACATTGGGGTGATGATGCTGACCCTGAGTCCCAGGTATGAGCTTTAGGGATAGTGACATGTAATGTGACCAGTGTAATCAGAGGTGGGCACCTCTATTGAGCTTTGTTCTCATTTCTGTCTTTATCTAAAATGAACTGTGTCACACTTGAAATAATCACAAGAGCTGTCTCCCTTCATCATCTTGACTTTCTTATTCCACTCCACTTTGTACACCTGTCAGACTGATTTCATCCTGTTACTGCTTTGATTTCAAGCCTTCAATCCATTAACTTGGCATTTAAGGGCATTTTCCATCTGTCTGTAAATCAACTTTCTAGACCTGGCTGTAATACCTTCCTATATGAATACTCAGCCAACCTGATTTCCTACTCCCATGTTTTTTATTTATGCTGTTCTTGTTTTATATGGTTAATATTGGACCCATCCTTTTAGGCTCAGCTTAAGTTTTTTCCCCTTAAAGCTTCTTTTAGTACTCTAGAATGACATTAGTGCTATTGATTTCATACTGTTTGTCATTTGGTGCCCTCATGTGGTGTACATCTTTTATGTACATGTTGCACTTTATTGCTAGAAGACAGAAAGTGAGTTGCCGTTGTATTTTGTAGTACCTAGCGCATGTCCTGTCCATCTATTTGCCAATGTGTTGATGAGAGACTTGAGGTGGAACTCAGGATGGGGAGAATGCCTGGGTTTGGCTAATAGGGTGATCTGTGTACTTTCAGCATCCTTGCTGAACTACAGCTTCGAGAACCAAGCTTTCCTGATGTTCAGCATGGTGTACTCATCCATAAAGTCATCCTGGGCTCCCCTGCACACCGGTGAGGGAGCGGCTGCAGTGTGATATGGGGATGGGTGAGGTGTGCATGTGTCCTTGAACTAGGCTTTGTACTCCTTCTTTTCTCTCTGTCCATTTTTCTCTGTAGGGCTGGTCTGCGGCCTGGTGATGTGATTTTGGCCATTGGGGGGCAGATGGTACAAAATGCTGAAGATGTTTATGAAGCTGTTCGAACCCAATCCCAGCTGGCAGTGCAGATCCGGCGGGGACGAGAAACACTGACCTTATATGTGACCCCTGAGGTCACAGAATGAATAGATCACCAAGAGTGTGAGGCTCCTGCTCTGATTTCCTCCTTGCCTTCCTGGCTGAGGCTCTGAGGGCGCCGGGACAGAGGGTTAAATGAACCAGTGGGGGCAGGTCCCTCCAACCACCAGCACTGATTCCAGGGCTCTAAAGAATCACAGAAACACTTTTTATATAAAATAAAATTATACCTAGCAACATATTATAGTCAAAAATGAGGTGGGAGGGCTGGATCTTTTCCCCCACCAAAAGGCTAGAGGTAAAGCTGTATCCCCCTAAGGTTAGGGGAGATACTGGAGCTGACCATCCTGACCTCCTATTAAAGAAAATGAGCTGCTGCCATCTTTTGTTGTGGGCAGTTAGTCAGGTGCTGCTCTTTGTGGTGTGGTGGGCTCTGCTCTGTTCTGCTCGGTGCTGGGCCTGGGAGAAAAGATTCCCATGCTTGGCTACAGGTACTGACAGCTGGCCTCTGAAGGAGGGTGAGAACTTCTGCTTGACAGTTGCACATCCATAGTACATGGTCTGATGAGTGCGGTTGCTGACATGGGTTTCTTGGTAAGCTCCTGAGGTAATGGCAGCCTCAGACCCCTGCCATTAGGGGCCAGTGGTGGTTTGCAGAGGGCGATGGCACTTAGATAATCTGGTTGCTGGTCTGGCCAGGGTAGCGTTCAAACCTCCTGTTGGCCTCTTCACTGAAGGCATCACCTGCAGAGTGGACAGGCAATTTGGGAGGCGCCCTGCACAGAGGGAGGAAGACAGACCCACTGTGGAGAAAGATGGGTACAAGTGGAGGGACTGAGAGCTCCAGAGGAGGGTGGGAAGATGCAGAAACAAGTTACAGAAAAGAGAATGAACGTCTTTCCCTCCCATCCCCTAATCTTCCTGGGTTGCTCTTCCCATCAAATACCAATGTGGCAGTTGTGCACCCAGATTCGATGTCCATCATATTTGCAGTTACATTTCATTGCATTGTTGGTAAAGTCACTCTCTGCTACTTCAAAATTTGGGTTGATGACAACCTGTGAGTGAGAAAAAGGCCACTTAACCCAGCAACAATCCTCAAATTCAAAGGTGTCTTTAACGCTCCCCCCAGTAACCCATCTGGAAGCCCCAGACTCCAGGTACCTGGAGAATGTAGTTTCCTGGCTTCACATCTGTGATATCAATCCACTGACAGTCAATGTCATGCCGGTAGAGATCCCAGCAACCCACGGTGATGCCTTGCTCTCCAAAGTTGGCACACTCATATCTCTTGGAGACATCTGGAGGGATTGGCATATGTCAGTGTAAGGAAAGGCTGTGCGATGGATACCATGTGGTCCACTTCAGGCCCCAACTCACCCTCCTGACACTCAGTGTCTTCGAGACAGAAACTAGCTTTGTGGCCCTCAGCTACCTTGGTGCCATTTGGGGTGAGGATATCATAGTGAGTGAAGATGTCCATGCTGTGGTAATGCCTGTGGGGAGAAGGGAACTTCTGTTTCCTTCTCTGCCCCCAGAAGGTTTGCCCCATCCCCGTGGCCTTGCCTTTCTACTTGACTCCCTACCCTCTCACCCATGGCACTCGTGCCACACCCAGGAGTGGCGCCCAGCCTTGGGCCTGAAGTCAGCTCGTCCCAGGTTGTGGATCTGGGAGGAGAATCGGAGTAGACGCCGGTGACCATAGGGCCAGTTGGCTGAGCGGGCTGAGCTGGCCAGGCAGTTCTCTTCCGCAGCACAGTACAACATATGCAGGGGCCGGTCTTCGATATAGGCGGTTTCCTGCACCAATGCTGAGTGCAGCAGCAGATCCGATGCAGCTGCACCGATAAAGGAAGAGGGTGTTAGAAGTCACTGCTGACTTCACAGAGAGGGGTGCTTCCATCCCTCCCTAGTGTGTGAGACTGTTTTTTTGGTTGTGGTTTTTTTTTTTTTTTTTGAGAAAGAGTCTCTCTGTCGCCCAGGATGGAGTGCAGTGGCGTGATCTTGGCTCACTGCAACCTCTGCCGCCCAGGTTCAAGTGATTCTGCTGCCTCAGCCTCCCAAGTAGCTGGGATTACAGGCGCCTGCCACCGCACCTGGCTAATTTTTGTAGTTTTAGTAGAGACAGGGTTTCACCATGTTGGCCAGGCTGGTCTTGAACTCCTGACCTCGTGATCCATCTGCCTTGGCTTCCTAAAGTGCTGGGATTACAGGTGTGAGCCACCACGCCTGCCTGGTGAAACTGGTTCTTTTATGGGGTACGAGTGCCCCTCCAGATTACAGCCCCCGTTCCCAGCAAAGGGGTGGCCCAGACCCTCCCTTCCCTGGCATGCATCACCCCCTCCTTCACTCACTCTCAGAACAGATGACTCCAGCAGTGAAGCGGGTCCCTGTCCTCTTGCAGGTAGTGTGGGTGCCATGATGGGCACACTGATCCAGGGACAGCTCAGTCCCCGTGCAGCGCACTCCACTCATCACCACCTCTGTTATATTCCCAGAGTCCCAGTACCAGGTCTCCTGGGGATATATGCAGATGTTTCTGTAAGGCCCAGGATCCAGCATCTTGGGCCAAGGGACTCATTCCTCAGCCCTCTGCCCAAAACACAGGCTTTGAGAAAACAGCCTCGGCTCCCCTCTCCTTCCCACTCACCTGCAGGCCGTGGTTGGCGTAGCCCAGACCCAGTTGCCTACAGGCCACCATGGCTTCCAGGGTCCCCCAGTCATCCCCACAGATGAGGCCCCAGCGAAGGGGCCCAGGTCCCCCTATTTGCACCTCGACTCGCCCCTCATGTTGGCTGCGGCCCCCACTGAGTCGGATCTGTAGTGACACAGAATGGAAGCGCTGGAGGAAGCTTTGAGGTGAGGTAGTGGGAGTCTGTAACATAGATGTAGCTGAAGCATGACTCAGAGGCACATAATGGGCTAGCAAGTGATGGGTCAGGTGGGAGCTGCAGGATGGCAGGGGCCAGTCCACGGGCTGGGGGCCATTGGACTGTAGATTGGAGGCCAGGCCTGGATAGGATGAAAGAGACCTCAACCAAGGTGGAGAGGATGACTGACCCTGGTCTCCGCCCCAGTGTAAGGTAGGTTGCACCGGACCCCGGCATCCTGGCTATGCGAACAATCCTCAGCTGTGATGTTCTTGTGGGGGCACTTCCAGAGGGAGAGCTCCTGTCCAGAGCAGCGAACTTCACTCAGGTGGATAGCACCCATGCCTAGGACCGGATGGCAAAGATCAGGAAGTTGTAACTAAGCATATACTGTCTGCCCAGGGGACACCTAACCTTCCGAAGGAGTGTGCCCCCCAGGAGCATGTACCTCCTTCCCTCTCCCTCCCACCTCCATGCCGCCTCACCCTGCCCCATGCGAGCGCCACTCAGAGCTTCTCGAGCACTCCCGAAGCCCAGCTCCCGACACACCACGCTGGCTGCATGCAGGTCCCACTTGCGGTCACAGACTGTGCCCCATGTGCTGGCCTTCAGGACTTCTACCCGGCCCTCTCCAGGGTGGGCGCCGCTCTTTAGACGGACACGGGCCTACAGAACAGAGAAGTGCCCAACAGAGGCAAATGGCAACATCTGCACGGAGAGGGCACCTAGGAGATGAGTGAGACTTTGGTGGGAGGGAGTGGGTGGTATCAGGTCTGTGGCCCACCCCCTGGAAGGCTCCTCTCTGTCCTCAAAGGTCAGGGCTGTGCTTAATCAGGGGTTGCCAGGCTAGGGGTTCTCCACCTGGGGTGGGAAAGGTCATAGTCACTGTCTCACACACCTCCCCCTGAGGCTTCGACTGTTGTTGCTTCTTCTGGCCACTGGATGCTGCGTAGAGAGGGCCTGGCACACAGCTCACCACCGCAGGGCCCCCCCCAGGGCACCTGGCGGTGTCATTGGCACGATAGAACTCCAGGGAACAGAGGGAGAGGTGGGCCTCCGTGCCCATGCACGCCACCCCATGCAGACCAAAGGAGTGTTGCTGCCGCTGGGCCAGCAGCCTGGGGGGACAGGAGTGAGGTGCAGTAGGGTAAAACAATGCTCCTGCCTCTTGGCCCCACAACCATCCTCCCACTTCAAGCCTCCACCATGCCCCCCACCCTTTTGTGACCATTTATCCCCTCTTCTTCCCCCTTCTGTGTTTCCCTCCGGAGATATGTGGGGACTGCTGCGTTTCCAGGCTGAGGGAGCCTCAACTACCTAGACAGGAGGGCCCTTGGGGACCTCCTACAGTAGAACAACCCTAAGGGAAGGATGGCTAGCCTCGACTTGCCTGGAAGAAACTGTTCCAAGTGGTTTCAGGCTGCTGGCCCTAAAGGAGGCTGAGGCTAAGGCCTCAGGGAAGGGGAAACCAGGACTTTCCAGTTGGAAGAAATGGCCAGGAGGGAGTGGCTGACACAGGAAGCCTGAAAAGCCGGGGCGAGCAAGTCCTTCTGTGATGCTGAGACTGGAATAACTGAGTAAGTCAGGATGCAAAGGACTAAGGAAGTCTCCCATCTACATGGCTCTGCAGAGGCCAGAGACTCTGCAGGACAGATTAGGAGGGGCAGATGCAGCAAGAACAGACCAGCAGGTAGATGCAGGAAGAACTGGGACTGGCATATGCAAGAATGAAGATGTATAAATGCAGGACAGGTCAACGTCTGAGGGAATAAATGACCAGAGAAAGGAGGTGGATGTGAACAACAAAATGGCAGAGACATCCCAGGACCTGTGCTGTGTAAGTCTTTAAAAAGGCAGTCCATGCTTCTGCAATTTCAACATAACAGTGTCCCAAAGCCATCTGAATAGGATAATGGGACTGAACTATAGATGCTAAAGCTTGGAAATGGTGCCGAGATGTTTGAGAGAATGGGGGGACTTGTTTATCGATACCAATAGAATGAGAGGCTGCAGTGAGGCATGTGCCTGAGTGAAGTACACTCTGCCCAAAACAGTTGGGTCAAGCCCACAGAAAAAGGGAAGAAGATGAGGTCTGGTGTCAGTGGAATGGGTCTGTGAGGCTGATGTGGTCATGCATTATTAAAGTAATGTGCCCTATCACCTGATGTCAGAGGAAGGACGGAGTATGATGACTTGAAGCCACTGGCTAGGAAGACACAGGAGGAGGAAAAGTTTATACACAAAACAGACAAAGGAAGCCTGGAGACTTTACAGAACACCTTTGGAAGCTCAGGATAAATGGATCCTGAAGATCTAGAGATCAGGCACTCTCCCAGAGTCCTGTTTGGCTGAAAGTAAAAAAGAGCCCATCACAGGAAAAAGACATCTATCTTCTAAACATCCTCATCCCCGTTGTCTACAATGAACAAAATAAAAATGGCAGTGTGTACTTTAATGTGGGGGTCAGGGAAGGCTAGAGTGTGGCCATGTTGGGCAAAGGTGACCCTAAGCTAGAAGGGCACTACAAGAACATCCCCAAATTTCTGGGATCCTTTGAAACCACCAGAGAACCTGGGGAATGAGGGCTATGAGGGGACCACTGGGTGAGACTAGAACTTGTTGAGAACAGGAGAGGAGAAAGGGATGAATTATCGATACTTCAGTCCCTGTTGAAGTTATCAGGGAGACTTTTAATGTGCAAACTGCCTTTTGAAGACAAGTTAGATGTAATCACAGGGGTTGGAAGCTTCCCACTTCCAGTTCTAAAGGAGCCCAGGAGGAAGATTAGGGAACTGGGAGCCTAATTGTGGAAAATGAGCCAGAGAGGCAGGGGCTGTCAATCTGTCCACATTCCTGGTAAAGGTTCCAAAGGGGACCCTGAGTTTCACTCCATCTTGAGTAAGCTGGTAGCACTTATTTTCAACAACTAATCAAATAAAACATTTGATTTGGGAACACTGATCCCTTAGGCAAATGTAGCCTCTTACAGGAGAGGCAAGTATGGCGTCTGAAAGAGAAAAGCACCAGGTTGTCTCCTGGAACTCACCAGGGGAAGATAAGTAAGCATGTGGAACGAGGCAGTCAGTGAGTGAAAAAACCAACAAATCCTGGGACGAGCATCATTCCTGAGACCAAGGTAAGGACCAGTCTTGCGTAACACTTTGGTTAAAGCCCTGGAAAGTGATTTCTAAGAGCTGCTGCTGCTCCTCTTCTTGGTCAGCTCTTTCAGCCACACAGGCCTCCTGGACCCCCTCCCTCCCTGGCCACAGCTGGGTAACTCCGTGCTCCCTCTCCTTTCCACCCAACCTGAATTTTATTTACCTCTTGGTTGGCCCCCTGCCCACTCGGGGTTTGGGTTTGACTTTAAGCTTGGTGATTGGTCTGCAAAAAGGAGAAGGAAGTTGGTAGAGGTAGTGGTTACGTATGTGGCACAGGAAAGGTAGAGGGTTATTTTTCTGTTTCTGGGAAAGACCCTTCGCGGGCAGCATGGGGACAGGAAAAGTGAAGGACGGCCAGATTTTCCACGTCCACCGTCTGCCGAATACCACTAAACTGCATTTCAGGAACTCTTGCTGCTCTCTGGATTCAGCAACAGTAATGGGAAATCTAGCGATGTCAATCGACGTGGCAGAGTTGGGAGGGGAAGGAGGGAAGAAGAAAGGTGGAGAGGGGAGAGAATGGGAATGTGGGTGAACTAAGTGAAGTGATGGAGGGGGCAGGAAGGAGGAGGAATGAAGGTGGCTGAGGTTGGAGGGACATGTAAAGATGGCAGGCTTCTCAGCCACTCCTACATTACTTCCTCCTTGTGTTCCCTAAGATCAAAGCTTGCCCAACCCTTGCCTTCTCCCTTCACCTCCCCACAGGAAAAGCCATTTTCCTCACATCCCTAATCCATCAGTTTGGGTTCTGGGATGGATATGGATAGGCTGCCATCCATCCATCCACCTCCTGGGGCCACGGGGTGAGCAGGAGGTCCCAGGGCTCTTGCCCCATTACCTTCCAAGGGACTTGGGGTATCGGGCTGAGACCTTGGCCGCTCGCTTCCTCAACTTTCTGTGAGGATAAGACAATAGTAGTCAGGGTCAGTGTAGAACCAAGTGGAAAAGGCTGGTGCAACTAGGACCAGGGGCAAGATTTCTCTTCTAGCAGTCAGAAGGCTTCCTGGTGGCACGACATTATAACAGCAGACAAGACACTCCTGAGACCCGAGCTTGCTTGCTTTCTTTTTTTTTTTGTATTTTTAGTAGAGATGGGGTTTCACTATCTTGGCCAGGCTGGTCTCAAACTCCTGACCTTGTGATCCGCCAATCTTAGCCTCCAGAAGTGCTGGGATTACAGGTGTGAGTCACTGTCCCTGGCCGAGACCCGAGGTTTCATGGTTGCTTGGCCTCATCAGCACATGACCAGGTGGGTGAGCAGAAATGAAGGCCGTGGACTCAGGATGGTGTCCCCATGCTACCACCCTCAGAAATTAGATAGGGCAGATGGCAAGTAAGGACTCCTGGGTCCAGATGTTAGTGCTAAACCTCAGTGGAGGGCTAAGGGGAGCATTGTTAGGATTGTTAGGATTGCTAGACTGAGCAGGCTAGGAGGGAGAACCAGCCTGAGTCAGGCCTAGGGAGGCTACCGTGTCTTTTTTTCCTGGATGCTCTCTTTGAGAAAGAATTCTGACACTGTCCATGCCTGAGGCTGCTGGGCCAGGACCAAGAACGAAGGCTGAATATCCAAGGGCGTTAACTTGGTTTGACTGGGGAACACAGGCCAGGCTCCTCACAATGACACCGCCCTTCCTGCTGAAGTTCCAATCCCATATGCTGTGGTCATTCACAAACTGAGCTCATCTCCCTAACTTCCAGGGAAATAAATCATTTTTCCTTTTTTTTTTTTTTTTGAGACAGGGTCACTCTGTCACCCAGGCTGCAGTGCCATGGTGCAACCATGGCTTACTGCAGCCTTGACCTCCTGGGCTCAAGTGATTCTCCCACCTTAGCCTTCTGAATAGCTGGGACCACAGGCGTACACCATCATGACTGGCTAATATTTTTGATTATTATTATTTTTTTCTTGTAGAAGCAGGGTCTCACTACGTTGTCCAGGCTGGTCTCATCTCAAATTTCTGAGCCCAAGCTATCCTCCTGCCTCGGCCTCCCAAATTGCTTGGATAACAGGCATGAACCACTGAGCCCAGCCTTAGTTGTCCTTTCTTTGAACATGTTCCTGCTCTGCTGTTTCTCTTGAGGAGTCATATTTCAACACAGTACAGCT
The DNA here is from genome assembly GCF_024542745.1 of Macaca thibetana thibetana. Taxonomy (NCBI): domain Eukaryota; kingdom Metazoa; phylum Chordata; class Mammalia; order Primates; family Cercopithecidae; genus Macaca; species Macaca thibetana. Next base: position 32,502,767 of record NC_065590.1, on the reverse strand, counting down.
GGCCTTCCATATCCATGGGCTCTGCATCTGTGGATTCAACCTGCATCTGTACTGAACACGTACCAACTTTTTTTCTTGTCATTATTCCCTAAGCAATAAAATATAACAACTACTTATGTAGCATTTACATTATGTTCGGTATTATAAGTAATCTAGAGATGATTTAAAGCATACAGAGGATGTGCATAGGTTATATGTAAATACTATAGCATTTTATATCAGGGACTTGAGCATCTTTGAATTATGGTATCCTTGGGAGGTTCTGGAACCAATCCCCCATGGGTACGGAGGGATGACTGTTTAATGTGTGAAGACACCTTGGGATTTAAATATATGTATATATTTTAAACCAGTCAGAAGCTGTTTGATATTTCCTGCCTCAGCTTCTTCCTGAGGATCTACTTAGTTGGTCTCTTTGTCAAAGTGTCCAAAATGTTGGACATTCTTGGCAAAGAATATACAACTTTCAGGTCCCTTTACTGAGACATTACTAGTAGTTAGACTCTTTCATCTTATAAATATGGTGTGAAATTTTTTCTCCAAATGTATTTTTCTTAAACATGTCTAAAATGTGCAAAATGAAATACACTTGGCCTCTTCACCAATCAACCTGGAGAGATCACCTTGATCTCCAGAGTAGTACTCAAACATTTTGGTATTGTCTAGAAATTTAGAAGTACCTCTTCTCTAAATTATTTAATGACATTATATCATAAGGTCTTTGTATTATTTATATATATATATACCCGTACATATATGTAATCTTTTTTTTTTTTTTTTTTTGAGACGGAGTCTCGCTCTGTCGCCCAGGCTGGAGTGCAGTGGCGCGATCTCGGCTCACTGCAAGCTCCGCCTCCCGGGTTCACGCCATTCTCCTGCCTCAGCCTCCCGAGTAGCTGGGACTACAGGCACCCACAACCGCGCCCGGCTAATTTTTTGTATTTTTAGTAGAGACGGGGTTTCACTGTGGTCTCGATCTCCTGACCTTGTGATCCGCCCGCCTCGGCCTCCCAAAGTGCTGGGATTACAGGCGTGAGCCACCGCGCCCGGCCCATATATGTAATCTTATTTCATATTTATATAAAAGAGTTTAGACCCTTTTATCTTATAAATATTTTATATATAAAATTATATATAAGTTATGTTAAGGACTTTGTCTTATTGAGGACCAGTGCTGTTATTTGTCTTGATTTAAATTTCTTCACTCACAGATATGTTTGTTTCCACCTACCATTTGTTCATTCCTTCAACCATAAAACATAAAAACCTATGTATAGGCCAGGGGCAGCGACTTACGCCTGTAATCCCAGCACTTTGGGAGGCTGAGACAGGAGGACTGCTTGAGCCCAGAAATTTGAGACCAGCCTGGGCAACATAGTGAGACCTCATCTCTACAAAAAATTTAAAAATTAGCCAGATGTGGTGGCTCGAGCCTTTAGTTCCAGCTACTCATGAGGCTGAGATGGGAGGATTGCTTGAGCCCAGGAGGTCGAGGTTGCAGTGAGCCATGATGGTGCCATTGCACTCCGGCCTGGTCAACACAGAGAGACTATATCTCAAAAACAAAGAATCAAACAAACAGAAAAAAACCCAAAACAAAAACCTGTCTATATTTGCATATCTTCTTCTCATTCCTTTCAACTATCTTTCTTCTCTAAGTCTACTGTCCCTAAATGTTTCTAAATTCCATCTCTTACAATTTCTGTCCTGCACACAATTTCTTTTTCTCAACTGAATCCTTTTAAACATTCAAATCACTCCTACACACACACAGACACATATATACACACACACATACACACCCTCTACTCATCTCTCCTCCCCTTCATAGTAACATTTTTCAGGAGCTGTCCATATTTACCATCTTTATATCCTCTCTTCGCACCTTTTTTTTTTTTTTTTTTTTTTTTTTTTTTTTTTTTTTTAGACAAAGTCTCGATCTGTCACTCAGGCTGGAGTGCAGTGGTGCAATCTTGGCTTACTGCAACCTCCGCCTCCTGGGCTCAGCAATTGTCTTGCCTTAGCCTCCCAGGTACCTGGGATTACAGGCATGCACCACCACATCCAGCTAATTTTTGTATTTTTAGTAGAGACGGAGTTTCACCATGTTGGCCAGGGTGGTCTCAAACTCCTGACCTCAAGTGATCCACCTGCCTTGGCCTCCCAAAGTGCTGGGATTACAGGTGTGAGCCACCACGCCCAGCCTCCTCTCACTCATTCTTTAACCCACTTCCTCTGGTTTTCCCTACCTATCACTCTGCAAACTTCTATTTTGTTAAATCCAGCAGACATTTTTCAGTCTTTATCTTACTGACCTCTCTGCAACATCTGACTGTCCTCTCTTTCTTTGGCTGCTATAACACTACAATATCCTGGTTTTATTTCTAATTCTGCTTATTATTATTATTATTAAAATATTTTTAATTTCCGGAGTGGCTCCCCAGGGAGCAGGGCTGACTCCTAGGCAGTGTGCCCAGAGCCGCCTATTCCTAATTCTGGTTGCTCTTTCTTGGTCTTCTCTGCAGGCTCCTCCCCTATCTGGTCATTAAAATTTGTGGAGCTCTTATCTTAGGCATTCTGTTCTCACTTCATATAGGGCCCTCTATATGGTCTAATTCACACCATAATCTAATACACACAATATAAAGTGTATCCGTAATCTTATCTATTTCATTGTCTTCTTGATGTTTCTAGGTAGAGATCTGAAAGTAATCTAAAATGTAATGTAGGTCAAAAAAAAAAAAAAAAAAAAGAAGAAAGATAATTATCTCAGCAAAATCCACTCCAGAAACCTAGGGGTTAATCCTGACTTCTCCCTTTCTAGGATCCCAAAGTCAATCAATAACCAAGTCCTGTCAATTTTACTTCCTAAATCTCTCCAATCCATATATCTTGCTCCTCTCCCGACCATTCTCAGAAATAGAGTCAAAGGCCGGGCATGGTGGCTCACAGCTGTAATCCCAGCACTTTGGGAGGCCAGGACAGGCAGAACACTTGAGGTCAGGAGTTCAAGACCAGCCTGGGCAACATGGAGAAACCCCATCTTTACTAAAAATACAAAAAAAAAAAAAAAAAAAAAAAAAGCAAATTACCCAGGCACGGTGGTGCGTGCCTGTAACTCCAACTACTCGAGAGGCTGAGGCAGGAGAACTGCTTGAACCCGGGAGGCGGAGGTTGCAGTGAGCCAAGATTGCACCACTACACTCCAGCCTGGGTGACAAAGCAAGGCTCTGTCTGAAAAGAAAAGAAAAGAAAAAGAAAAATAAATAGATTCAAAATGATCTTTTGGAGTCACAAACCTGATCATGCCATCTCACAGCCCTCCCCATTAAAACACTTCAATGGGCCAGGCACAGTGACTCACACCTGTAATCCTAGCACTTTGAGAGGCCGAGGCGGGTGATCACGAGGTCAGGGGATCGAGACCATCCTGGCTAACACAGTGAAACCCTGTCTCTGTTAAAAATACAAAAAATTAGCTGGGAGTGGCCACGGGCGCCTGTAGTCACAGCTACTCCAAAGGCTGAGGCAGAAGAACGGCGTGAATCCGGGAGGCGGAGCTTGCAGTGAGCTGAGATCAAGCCACTGCACTCCAGCCTGGGTGACAAGAGAGACTCCGTCTCAAAAAACAAACAAAGAAACAAACAAAAAACACTTCAATGGCTGGGAGCGGTGGCTCACGCCTGTAATTCCAGCACTTTGGGAGGCCGAGGTGGGCGAATCAACTGAGGTGAGGAGTTCAAGACCAGCCTGGCCAACATGGTGAAACCTCGTCTCTACTAAAAACACAAAAATTAGCTGGGCGTGGTGGTGGGCACCTGTAGTCCTAGCCACTCAGGAGGCTGATGCAGAAGAATCACTTGAACCTGGGGAGGCGGAGGTTGCAGTGAGCAGAGATTGTGCCACTGTACTCCAGCCTGGGCAACAGAGCCAGACTCCCTCTCAAAACAAAAAAAGAAAAAAACCCAAACATCAATGGCTTCCCAATCCTTTTATTATAAGGACCATAAGGTCTTCTATGGTGTGCAGCCTAATAACCTCTCTTGTCATTTATTCACCTTTGTATTCTCAGCACCTTGCAGAGTACTTGGCAAATAGGAGTTCAATAAACATCTGTCAAGCTGAAATGAACTAGAAGAGTGACTTCTTAAATAGCACTGAAGCTCTTAGAGCCTCAATTTCATTCCCTGTAAAAGAGCAGTAAATAGTTCAATTATCTGTACATTATTTTCTTATTCTAAAGTTCTACAACTTTTACACGTTCTAGGGTAGAACTACCAAAACAAATTGAAAAATGTTTAATACATCAGGTTTTGATTTTCTCATTCCCTAAATCTTACTTCCTCTAAAAGCTAGCAGATCCATCTTTTTTCCCCCTAGGGAGGGGAGAGTTGTTCACAACTATCTTGCCTGTCTTTCATAATTGTATCACCTGCGAGAATGCTCCCTCTGCTGGGCCTGACCTGTGAAGGATCTAGATCATAGCCCCATCACAGAATCTCCCAGGACTCCCGCAATCTCTTTCCCCAAGAAAAATGGCCTCTGTGCTTTAGTGTATCTCTTTCCCCAGGCTTTATATCCCAGACTTAGTATGAGATTCCGATATGTCCAACAAATATTCCTGATCTCTAAAAATTATTTCAGCTTTGCATACCTGGGGACAATTCCTGTGTCTCAAACTTTCCAAAGACGGCCCATCTCTAAAGCTAATTCATATTAACCTGAAGCCCAGAGATGGCTGCTGGTACCATCCTTCTCTCAGGCAGTGTCGGAATCATTTTAGGTGTCTCTTCTCTCATCTCTATGTTCTATCAGTCATCCTACATCTATTTATTTTCCTCCATCTTTGTTGTTACCCTCCTGATAAGCTTCAATTTTAGAACAAACTCCTGGCTGGTTTTACTGCATCCAGACCCTCCTCTCCTCATCTACTACTATCAGGCAAACTTTCAAAAACACTGGCTTTATTCTTGTCCCATACAAATACTTTTATTTGTAATTTTTCTATAAGGCAAAGGCCAAGCTCTCCAATTTGGCACCTAAAGCATTCCATTTTCTGGCCTCCCTTTATCTAGATCTCCCACTATTTCTCAGTATAAACCTACTCTTGCTAACTTACTGTTTTCCAAATATAAGCCATTCATTATCATCTCTGTTGGGGACAACAGTGACTTCCCTGTTGCTAAATCCAGCATTTGTTTCTCAGTCCTCATGTTTTTAGGTCTGGGCAGCACTGACTCAGCTGGTCACTCTCTCCTCTTTGAAGCACTTTACTTAGCTCCCAGGCCACTACACTCCACTGGTTTTCTTCCTACCTCACCTCACTGTTTGCATTTCATCTTATCTTCTGACTTTTAAATATTTAGTCTCCCCAAGGTTCAGTCTCTGGGCCTCTTTCTCTCTGTCTTTTAAATTTACATTCACTTCCTTGGTATGTTGTCCAGTTTCAGGACTTTATATGTTTTACTCAACTGAACTCCGAGTCCTATATTAAATTGCCTAACTTAGCCTCACCACTTCAATGTCTTAAAGAATCTTAAATTTGCCGGGCGCGGTGGCTCACGCCTGTAATCCCAGCACTTTGGGAGGCCGAGGCGGGCGGATCACAAGGTCAGGAGATCGAGACCACGGTGAAACCCCGTCTCTACTAAAAATACAAAAAATTAGCCGGGCGCGGTTGTGGGCGCCTGTAGTCCCAGCTACTCGGGAGGCTGAGGCAGGAGAATGGCGTGAACCCGGGAGGTGGCGCTTGCAGTGAGCCGAGATCGCGCCACTGCACTCCAGCCTGGGCGACAGAGCGAGACTCTGTCTCAAAAAAAAAAAAAAAAAAAAAAAAAAAAAAAAAAGAATCTTAAATTTAACAGGTCTAAAACCAAGTTCCTACCCTCCACCCCCAAGCCCATCTCCCAACAAAACATGCTCCATCCACTATTTTGCTTGTCAGGTGAGGCCAATTCCATACTTAGCTGGGGCCAAAAACCTGGAGAGCCTTAACTCCTCTCTCTCACATCACAACTATCTATAAAACTTTATCATTTTTCACCACTTTCTCTGGTCATCATCATCTTTCACTTTCTTTACGTGGCTTTCAGAAGACGATAACCCCATAACTAGCCACCTGACTTCTTGCTTCTACTGCATCCCTTACAGTCTATTCCTAATAAAGCAGTGAAAGTAGTACTGAAAAAAAATGGAAGCCCAATGTCACAACCCTGCTCCAAACCCTCCAGTGGTTCCTTATCTCCCACAGAACAAAAGCCAGCTTCCCCCAGATGGCCCACAGGATCTGGCTCCCCATTCTTTTCTGATCACCACCTACACTGCATGTCCTACCATTTTCCTCTTTTTCACTCAGCTCCAGCCACAGTGGCCTCCAGGAGAAGGACAAGAATGCCTTATCTCATCACCCACTACACACACACACACACGCACACACATATACAGGCACACACACCCCAGAATATTTTCATTTTTGATCCTTCTTCCTGGAAATGTTTATCTAGAGGTCTGCATAGCTTGTGCCCTCACCTCCTTTAAGTCTTTTCTCAAATGATGCCTTCTCCAAGAGGCCTTCCTTGACCACTTATTTATTTACTTACTTTATTTTATTTTTATTTGAGATGGAGTTTCGCTCTTGTTGCCCAGGCTGGCGCAATCTCAGTTCACTGCAACCTCCGCCTCCTGGGTTCAAGCGATTCTCCTGCCTCAGCCTCCCGAGTAGCTGGGATTATAGTCATGCGCCACCATACCCAGCTAATTTTGTATTTTTAGTAGAGACGGGGTTTCTCCGTGTTGGTCAGGCTGGTCTCGAACTCCCGACCTCAGGTGATTTACCTGCCTCAGCCTCCCAAAGTGCTGGGATTACAGGTGTGAGCCAACGCGCCCAGCCTTAGTTAATTTATTTTTTGAGACAGGGTCTTGCTCTGCCACCCAGGCTGCAGTGTAGTGGCATAATCACGGCTCACTGCAGCCTTGACTTCCTGGGCTCAAGCAATCTTCCCGCCTCAGCCTCTCAAGTAGCTAGAACCACAGGTACACACCACCATGTTCAGCTAATTTTATTTTTTAAAAATTATCTGTAGAGACAGGGTCTCACTATGTTGCCCAGGCTGGTCTCGAATTCCTGGGCTCAAATAATCCTTCCACCTTGGCCTCCCACAGTGCTGGGATTACAGGCATGAGCCACGGCTAGCGTCTACAACAGTACCTGGCACACAGTAAGATCTCAGTAAATAAATATTGGGTGAATGGATCTCTACACCTTTGTTCATGCTATCCTCTTCACTGGAAATGTCTATTTAAATGCTATGCATCTTTCAGAACATGGGGTTTAAATTAGGGAAGGTAAGCAGCACAGAGAAGGAAATGCAGCCCCAAGATGGATGAAAGTAAAGAGGCACAGCACATGTTTGTTTTAAAGTGGTTTGAGTGTCCAAGCCAGATAAAGTACTGAAAATCCTCAGTACTGAAAGACATTTCAGATGAGCCTCAGAGCCAAGTCAAAGAAAGTGTGAGCAGGTATAGAAAAGACTGGAGACTGGATAATATCCTGACTTTCAAAAGAAAAAAAAGGCGAAAAAGGATTCCTCAATTCCTCAATCTACACATAAGTAATATTCTAGAATAAATTATTAACTAGAAGTTTGTGAGCATTTAGGAAAAAATAAGGTGATTCTTAAGAGACCTAAAAGGATTTCAGTAAAAATAGGCTCAAACTACTATGATTTTCTTTTTTGACAGGGTTACTAAATTGGAAGGCTGGAGAATGACTGTGAATATAGCATTTCTGGATTTTTTTATCAAAGACTAACAAAATCTCCCATGATTTCATTACAGATAAGAAGTATGTAGATAGATCAGGTGAAATGTTGGTTATATCATTGAAGTGTTCTGTTTCTTCCCAGTTGGTGGAAGGAACATATTTTACAGCTGATGATTAGAAGCTTGATGAAAATCTGCAGGAACATTTTGCAAGAAGAGTTAGACTTTGGTTTTAAACATTTTCACAACAACTTTTAGCCATTTGGATGAAGCCAGAAGGCAAAGCTGCCATGTCTGTTCAGCAGAGGAGGCTGAGAGGGATGACAGATGGAAAGTCACATCAGGACTCAAGATAACATCTCATGGGATCATCATGGCTTTTTTATGGCTTCTAAATTCTGTATCAAAACAAATGTAATAGGGTAAACGTCACCTATACCTGGGTTGGAAAAGGCTGCTCTATCAGTAGGAAGCATAGGGAAGACCTGAACTGGTTTTAGGTGATGACAAGTTCAGTATAAGCAGTGGGAAGCTGCCGCAGTAGGAAGACAGTGTAATCCGAGCATGCTTCTGTCGGAGTTGAGGATTTCTATAGTGTCAGACCCCATCTGCAGTAGTGTGCCCGCGGAAAGCTATCCGGACATCAAGTGGCCTTTCAGCAATACTGATCTAGGGAACCACTGAAGAAAGGGAGGATTTTTGACTTGCAAAGTAGATTACAGAGAGAGCGTGTAAAGATTTCCAAATAAATGTCTGGCTGTCAATGGCAGTTTCTCAAAAAGATCAAAGGAGATGCTCCAGGGAAGGGAGACGCTAAGCACATACAGTTCCCAGGGTGATGCGTTTCCCTGGAAGCCGGACTGGACCCCAGGGCTCCAACGCAGGTGGAGAGGTTGGGCCTCGCCAAAAGAGATTCTGGGAAACTCCAGGACTTCCAGGAGTCCGAGGGCTCGAGCGCTCACACACGCGCCCGGGGGCGGCCCGGGCAGAGAGGGGGCGCCGTGTCTCCTGGCGCCCTTCGGCCACCGCGCGCCGCCGTCCCGGGGTCCCCAGACCCTGGGCGCCCAGCCCGCGCGGGACACACCCAGGCGCCGCCTCCCAGGGGCGGCCGCGTCCTTGCTGAACTCGGAACTCGCTGGCCGGCGGCGCCAGCGTTGGAATCGCCCCAGGGCCTGGGAGTGGCCTCGCGAGGCCGCGCACGCCCCGGGCCGAGGAATCTGCCCTGCCCAGCCAGGCGTCGGCCGCGAGAGAGCGGGACCCTCACTGGTCCCCATTTCAGGTACTCCCTTGGGGCACCTTTCGTGGTCCCACAAGATTTCCCAACAATCCAGCTTCGCAACGGCCTCCATATTTTCCCGCGCGTCTCGACCCCCGGCTTCTCCCGTGCCCCGGACCTGCTCAGATGTCTCCCAAGGCTATTCATCAGGGAGCACCCCAATCCCGGCCCGCTCCGCCCGGTGCCCGCGGCCCCTCACCTGTAGAAGGCCGCGTTGACCCTCTTTTCGCTGGGGAAGCCCAGCATCCCGCAGACCACGTGGCTGTTGTGGGCGCTCCAGCCTTTGTCGCACACTTGCGACCAGCCGTCAGGAAGCCTGACTTCCACCAGCCCCTCCGTCACGGGCAGGGGTCGTCTGCCCCACCCAACGGCGGGTCGAATTCGCACCTCCTCCACTTGCAGGTGATGCTCTACCTGGGGGCGGGGCCACAAGCAGGGAAAGAATCCCAGTGGCACCTTTCCTGTCCTGCCACTCTTAAGGAACCCTGCTTGGTGCCCCTGCTGTAAACCCAGTTGGCCAGATGGGCCCGAGGCGGCACTGAGAGAGCGGCCACAAGGGCCGCAGTCCGCGGTGTGGACTCTCTTGCAGCCAGCAGCGCGGGGGGATATGCTTGCTCCCAGAGAGGATTCAGGGCACTAGGAAGGAGCACCTCCCTGTGCCTGGAGCAGGAGGGCGCACTTCAGAGAGGAAATGGCTTTGAAGGAGGAGAAAGTCAGAAGGAAGATGTCTCAGGAAAGCAGGAACCTTTGAGAAGGAGAGCACCAGGTGCCCCAGGGGTGACTGGGGATGAAGCTGGAGAGGCTCATGCCAGGTGTAGCCCCTTGAATGCGAATGCTAAAAACCCTGTTGGATTTTACAGCATCTGGGAGCTCTATCATTTGCTTTTCCAAGCCTCCCACCAATCCAAATGATCCCCCAGTGGTAACTACTTTCTAATGTCTCCCCTAACCACCCCACAGTCCTCTTGGCTATCCTGGGTGGTATGTGTGTGTATGTCTAGGAAGTGCAGACCTCAATGACATTGGAGTCTGAGAAGCCAGGGAGGCGCTGGTCCTTGCAGATGACCCCAGCATCCTCATCGTGCGTACAGTCACTGTTCCCCCAGCCCCGGGAGGCACATTCAGTCACACTCTGCTCCGTCCCACTGCAGCTCAGGTTGTCCAGCCAGATGCGGCCTGTGGAAGGGGAGACGAAGGGACAGAGAAGCTTGGGGAGGGAGGATGGGGGAGTAATGGGGATGTTGGAAAGAGTGAGTGCTGATGCCTCCCACCTGGCCATGATGATCCCATCTTTCTGGTATGATAACGGGTGGAGAAGGGACAGGGGACCCTGGCAGGGAATAGGAAGGGGGCATAAGATTGAGGGAAGTTTGGTGTGATCTGGGGGTACTCAAGAACCTGATAGGGTGAATAAAAAACCAAGAATCAACCCTGATGTTCTGATTAGTCTCTACCCATTCAATGATAGCTACAATTAATCAGGTACCTACTGCGTGCCAGGTTTTCTACCATGGTGTGCACATATGTGATCATTCTTAGAACAGAGCTGCCAGAACACCGTTTTATATAAAGAAACTGGAGTTTAGAGAAGCTAAGTAAATTGCTTAAGACCACACAGCCAATACATGGGGGCTTAGGAGTTTGATCTATCTGTGAGGCTTGGACATCCAAGATCCTTTCATCACATCCTTGCATTCTCTTCTGTGCTCGCCCTGTCTGTGCTGCCCTTGTTCTTCTCTCTGTCCGAAACCTGATTTTTTTTTTTTTTTTTTTTTTTTGAGACAGAGTCTCACTCTGTCGCCCGGGCTGGAGTGCAGCGGCCAGATCTCGGCTCACTGCAAGCTCCGCCTCCTGGGTTTACGCCATTCTCCTGCCTCAGCCTCCCGAGTAGCTGGGACTACAGGCACCCGCCACCTCGCCCGGCTAGTTTTTTGTATTTTTTAGTAGAGACGGGGTTTCACCGTGTTAGCCAGGATGGTCTCGATCTCCCGACCTCGTGATCTGCTTGTCTCGGCCTCCCAAAGTGCTGGGATTACAGGCTTGAGCCACCGCGCCCAGCCCTGATTTTGTTTTTTAAACGAAGTCTTGTCCTGTCGCCTAGGCTGAAGTGCAGTGGCGTGATCTCGGCTCACTGCAACCTCCGTCTCCCAGATTCAAGCAATTCTCCTGCCTTAGCCTCCCAAGTAGCTGGGACTATAAGCGCAGCCACCATGCCCGGCTAATTTTTATATTTTTAGTACAGACAGGGTTTCACCATGTTGGCCAGGCTGGTCTTGAAGTCCTGACCTCAGGTGATCCACCCGCCTCAGCCTCCCAAAGTGCTGGGATTCCATGCATGAGCCACCGTGCCTGGCCTGAACCCTGTGGAGTATCACTGACTTCCTCTCAGAATTAGGCGCAGCCTCAAAGGTCATCTGTCCTAGCCAATGTTCAAGGTCGTCAAAGTCCTTGTGACTCTTCGTGACTTTCCCCCACCACATCTGATTCAGTCCTTTGGTGCCAACCAGAAAAATCCCTCAGCCACACGACTGTCCGTCTCATATTTGAAAACAACCATTATGTCATTGCTATTGCAAGGCTTTTACTTTCCGTATCAATTCCCTGATTCTTCAGCAATTCCTCGTTGAAACTTGGCTTCTGAATCTTTCACATCTAGGCAGCTCTCCTGTGAAAGTATTTCCATTTTCTACTGTCCCTCTTAAAACACAGCATCTACAAATGACACTTAATTCCACAGGTGGTCTAGCCAGTGGGAACTGGGGGATCAGCTGCAGGTTGCACCTGCTTCTGTCCATCAATCCCACTGTGGGTTCATACCATGGGCGCAGTCCTAGGCCTCACCCAGGGAACTGCTCTTAAGCCTCCACCACCCACACTCATACTTGTCCTAGATTTTATACTTGTCCTTAGACAGTACCACCTTGTTAATTTTAGCTCTGGCCTATAGCCTGATTTTGTTAACTGCAGTGTCTGTGACCCCTTATGACTTTGGGACATCCAGATATCATTTACCTGCTCTTAGCGTCCCATGAAACCAACTGTACTTTATTTGTACAGGGCTCACCTGTATCTGGGCTATTTTGCGGATGGCTTTGTAGGATCATACTTTTGCAGCAGAAAAGAACTTAGACATCATCTAGTCATTTTGCACACACGGCATCCAAGGCTCAGAGAAAGCACCAACTAGCCTAAGGTCACACAGCTCTGAGAAGTAACTATGTTGCTTGGTTTGTCACCCATGGGTTTACTCAATGCTGGCTGTTCTTGATGTCATGGGTCCCTATGGCTGTGCCATCCTGGTGTTCCCTTTCCCTGCACTTCAGCCACACTTAGGTAATACCTAGGATATGCCTGGATCATTGCTCACCGGTTCCAGGGCCATATTTGGCACTGTGGGTCCAGCCTGTGGCCTCTGTGAAGCCCAGCTCCCGGCAGAGGACATGGGCAGCCTGCAGCGTGAAGTCATCATCGCAGATGGTGCCCCATTCACCAGCTCGCTGTATCTCCACGCGGCCCTCGTAGGGCTTCCTGGGGAAGCCAGCCAGCCGGAACCGCAGCCCCTGGCTCCCGGCCCTCTTCTCAGGGTCCGTGGAAGGGGACGGAGACCCCAAGCACGAGCTGCACAGCAGGCACAGGAGCAGCCCCCAGGGGCTCCACTGCCAGACACTGACAGGTCGCATGGTAGGGAAGGCCTGGGTGCCCCAGAGAGAAAGTACGTGTGAGAGAAACTGAGATTGAGTGGGGCCCACAGTTAGAAAGAGAGGGAGAAGTCACGAAAGAAAAACAGACACTGAGTAAGACAGAGATCGTGAGAGACAGCAGGAGAGAAAGAGCCCCAGGGACCAAGAGAGACAGGGAGAGAAGCACATTAAATAAGGGCAGAGGCACAGGTCATAGAGGAACAGCCTGAGAGACCCAGAGATAAGAGACAGCTATGAAAGATCAAGAGTCAGAGAAGGGTCAAGAAAAAGAGACAGAGACTGAGCAAGAGACACGCAGAGAGGAAGACCCAGACAGACAGGATGTGAGAGGAAGGGAAACTGTGGGAACGAGAGAGAGAAAAACAGAAAGACACAGAGGAGAGAGACAACAGATAGAAGGTGATAGGAAAAGAACCAAGCACTCAGTATAGGGGAATGAAGCAAGCCCTGGGTGAGGAGGAGAGAGATTGACAAGAGCCAAGGGGCGGACGTGGGAGGGATCCAGATGACCCCATTTACCCAGAGGGAGGACAGACAGCTGTACTGATTGTGCAGAGAGGCACGTAAGGGGCCCTAGGCGTCCCTGGGATCACAGATCCCCTGAATGAAAGCCCAGAGTCCTAACCCAGCAGATTCCCAGGCAGGGAAGGCTGGCACCAAAGCTCACCTGGAGAGCCTGCTGCATGCCCTCCCCAGTACACAGGCTCTTAGATGCCCTGCAGGGTCAAGAGGCCCAGGAGGGCCAGGCCTTAAGGCTGGGTGGGGGATGGGGTAGGGTTGTCCCAGCCTCCTGCCAACACCACCATCGCTGTCACCTGGCAACCGGAGGCCAGGCGCTATGGCTCCTCAGCCAAGGCCTTCTCTGCCTAGGGCTGAGAACAGCCCCTCTACAGCAAGCCCCCGTCAACATGCTTCCCCCAACCCAAACAATCAATCCAACAAGGCAGCTTTGTTCTGGGGACATTTTGGCTTGGGGACCCAGGGGTAGGGCCTCCCGGAGGAGCCCCCTCCCTTAGGGCGCGCCTGGTGGCCCTGTTCAGAACACCCGGAGCCCCCGCCTCCGGTATGTGCCTCCTCTCTGTACTCTGTCTCACATGCCCTTAGACAAGAATCAAACTCTCAGTTGGGTGGCTTCCCCTCGACTCCATCCCACACCACCGTTTTCTCTGGTCCCTCCACATCCTCTCCATCCCCTACTCTCTCCCTCTGCGGTTAACATGACTCCCCCTACCTTGGCCGAGCAGGACCCTAAGGGCTGGGAGAAGAGTGCTGGTCCTGGAGATCAGTCCTAGGACTTCCAAAAAAAAAAAAAAAAAAAAAAAAAGATCGGCCAGGGGAGACTAGACCCCCCTCTCTCCCCCTTCTCCGTTCTTCCCTCCCACATCCCCCTGAGCCCTCCCACATTCCGCCTTCTCGCTCCATTCCTCCCGGCCAGTTCCCTCCTCTCCTCCTCTGGGTCCTCCCTCCCTGTGGAGCGGGCCACTGCTGCGCCCCCTCCCCCTCCCCGGCCCTCCCGGCCGGCTCAAAGAAGCTTTCTCTTCCCGCGGCATGGAGGCCAGGCCTCTGCGGTCAGGGAGCTGACATGCAAGCGGCCGCCGGGCGGCGGGGCGTCCCCGGTGGTGGCGGGAAGCGGTTCAGTCCCAGCCCTCCCTCCGAGTCCCGGGTCAGCGGAGTGTAAACAGCCCGGCTCGGGCGGGGCTGGGGGCGGGCCCGCCCAGGGGAACTGAAGCTCTGGAGGTCCGTGTGGGTCTCTCCGGTGCCTCCGGGGGCTTTCGGGGTGAGGTCATGGCTTTCACTCTGATGTCACGTTGGACATATGACGTCAGGCGCAGCCACCACGTCCAGAGGCCAGGGTCCTCGCGCCAAAACCGAGTACTTTCGGTGGAGCTACCGGCGCGCCCCTACGACGGCGGGTAGGGGCCTGGGTAGCGCCAGGCTAATCCGGGGGCCTCCACCCTTCCTTCTCGCTCTTCTCCCTCACCCCACCGCGACCCCCCAGCGGCCGCCGGTGGGGGCCGGGGAGGGGCGGAAACGCCTCCAGGGAACCCGGCCCCGCCTCCCGCCCCGCCTCCCGCCGCAGGGCCAGGAAGCGCGGAAGGAACCGCCGGGGGCCATGGACGGAGCCGTGATGGAAGGGCCGCTGTTTTTGCAGAGTCAGCGCTTTGGGACCAAGGTAGTCTGGGGCACGGATGCCGAACCTTATCCGGGCTAGTAGTGGGTGAGAGAGCCCAGAAACAGGGAGAGGTGGGCAGCAGGCTGGAGCGCGGCGCGGGCAGTTGGAGAGCCTGTGACTGTCCTGCGAAGTTGCTTTGTACGCTCCCAGGAAGCGTCTCTAGTCTCGGGGTTCTGGTCCTGGGGAGACGGAGTGGCATCCTCCTTGGGAAACTTCGCCCCCCCGTTTGGAAGCCCCAGACCCCAAATCGACCTGCGCCGCTCCCTCCTTCCCCGTCGGGACCCGGGCCGCCCGCGCACGCCACTCACTCTCCAGCCCTCTCACTCTCTCCCTAGAGGTGGAGGAAGACATGGGCCGTGCTCTACCCGGCCAGTCCTCACGGCGTAGCGCGGCTCGAGTTCTTTGACCATAAGGGATCGAGCTCTGGGGGTGGCCGAGGGAGCTCGCGCCGCCTGGACTGCAAGGTGATCCGTCTGGCTGAGTGTGTGAGTGTGGCCCCTGTTACCGTGGAGACCCCGCCTGAGCCCGGCGCCACTGCCTTCCGCCTGGACACTGCTCAGCGCTCGCACTTGCTGGCGGCCGACGCGCCGTCCAGTGCAGCCTGGGTGCAGACGCTGTGCCGAAACGCCTTTCCGGTGAGGAGCTGCGGCGATGCGGGGTGGGGGCAGTTACAGAGGCAGAGAAATGGGGCTGGCTTAGACCGACACCCACTCCCCGTTGAGAAAATTACAGGTTTCTCGATGCTCTCTCTTTACTACAGAAAGGCAGCTGGACTCTGGCGCCTTCAGATAACCCACCTAAGCTTTCTGCCCTGGAGATGCTGGAGAACTCCTTGTACAGCCCCACCTGGGAAGGTAGACGCCTAAGAAGCCGGGGCAGGGATGGAGTGAGGAGGAGGGCCTTTGGAAAGTGGGTGGATACCCAGGGGCCCATGGGGAAGTAGGAAGGCCCTGAGATCTGGCTTCCAAGTGAGTGCTTGGACATTACGCTCATGAGTCCTCTGGGTCCCCACTGCTGCCCCCGCCCCTCCCCCAGCAGCTGTCTAATCGTATATGCCTTCCAGGATCCCAATTCTGGGTAACGGTGCAGAGGACTGAGGCCGCCGAGCGCTGTGGCCTGCATGGCTCCTACGTGCTGAGGGTGGAGACTGAGAGGCTGACTCTCCTGACCATGGGGGCCCAGAGTCAGATACTGGAGCCACTTCTGTCCTGGCCCTACACTCTGTTGCGTCGCTATGGCCGGGACAAGGTGCAGGGGCTGTCCGGGAGGGCTTCCTGGGTTGGGCAGCTGTGGGAGGGGTGGGGCAGGACAGAAGGTGGGAAGCGCTGACCTTTGGATCCCCCTTTCTTGCCTACCCGGTGACCCCAGGTGGTCTCTTCTTTGTAGATACCCTAACTAGTGCAGGCCTGTGACTCACTTCCTCTGATGGCTCCTGGTAATGTGTTTCCCTCTCTACCCTCCTCAGGTCATGTTCTCTTTCGAGGCCGGCCGCCGCTGCCCCTCCGGCCCTGGAACCTTCACCTTCCAGACAGCACAGGGAAATGACATCTTCCAGGCAGTTGAGACTGCCATCCACCGGCAGAAGGCCCAGGGAAAGGCCGGACAGGGGCACGATGTTCTCAGAGCTGATTCCCATGAAGGGGAGGTGGCAGAGGGGAAGTTGCCTTCCCCACCTGGCCCCCAAGAGCTCCTTGACAGCCCCCCAGCCCTGTACGCTGAGCCCTTAGACTCCTTGCGAATTGCTCCATGCCCTTCCCAGGACTCCCTATACTCAGACCCCTTGGACAGCACCCCTGCCCGGGCAGGAGAGGGAGTGCAACGGAAGAAACCTCTCTATTGGGACTTGTTTGAGCATGCACAGCAGCAGTTGCTAAAGGCCAAGCTGACGGACCCCAAAGAGGACCCCATCTATGATGAACCTGAAGGCTTGGCCCCAGTCCCTCCCCAGGGCCTTTATGATCTGCCTCGGGAGCCCAAGGATGCATGGTGGTGCCAAGCCCGGGTGAAGGAGGAGGGCTATGAGCTCCCCTACAACCCTGCCACTGATGACTATGCTGTGCCACCCCCTCGGAGCACAAAGCCCCTCCCTGCTCCCAAGCCTGAACCTGGTACTGCAACTGGCAGTGGCAGCAAAAGCTACAACTCAGCCCTATACAGCCAGGTCCATAAAAGCGGGGCCTCAGGGAGCTGAGACTGTGAGCTGTCTAGAGTAGGGACTGACAAGACTGGGGTCAAGTCAGAGGCCTCTACCTGAGAAGGAGGGCAAGGCTGAGGTGGCTAAGGAGGACCATGGGGAGGTGGCACTAGGGATCTAAGAAAATGGTTAGAACCAGCAGAAGCCAGAAGGTGGGAGGGGCCGTGCTGTATGAGACCGGGGACCAGAGGGATAGGGGAGTCAAAGGAAGGACAATCCCAGGAAGTCCTAAGAAGTGGGGCAGATGGCAAGGCTGAGGGATGGGCTCTGTATCCTCCTAAAGCTGTCCCTTCTCCACTTCCCCAAAGGAAGGGACAGCTGCGGGACCAGGTCTGTGGAAAGTGGTGCATGGTCAGAGTGGGTGCAGTTTGAGGGGCCCATGTGGAGGCCTCAGGGAGATGTTGGACTGTGCCTGGATTCTTACTCCTGCATTGTTCTTTGCCAGAGACCTATTTAAAAATTTTAAAATTCTCATTAAAGTCAGCTTGGGTTTAAGAAGTTTATGTGTGTGAACAGAAAAAGAGGGGACACAGTGGTTGGGTTGGGTGTGGTGGGGATCAAGAGGACAACAAGGAATGTGTTGAGAGTCACGGAAAGGCGTCCAGGAAGGGAACAACAGGAGTGTGGCGGTTCAGTGCCTGGGGAGTCAAGTCAGGCTGCCCTGGGCTAGACATGAGCTCTGTGGCCCTGGGTGAGTTGTATAACATCTGCAACCCTCAGTTTCCTCTGTGTCCCTCTGTAAAATGGGAAAGCTATAATGGGCCCTACCTCACAGGGCTTTTTGTATGAAATTAGATACATTATAAGTATATAGTGTAATCTGAAGCACAGAGTGGTTTTTAAAAAAAATATTTTTTATGTAGAGATGGGGGTCTCACTGTGTTGCTCAGGTTGGTCTCGAACTGCTGGCCCCAAGTGATCATCCCACCTCAGTCTCTCAAAGTGTTGGGATAAAAGGTGTGAGCCACTGCTCCCAGCCCAGAGTAAACATTTTATAAATGGTAGCTATTATTCTGTGGATGGAGGGAGCAACAGGAAGGTTGGTACATGTAGGGAGAGAGTAACAGGAAAGGAGTAGGTCTTTTTTACACCATCCTCTCCCCTGTTCTGGGCTGTATGGCAGCCCTCCCACCCCACAACACACACACTTTGCATGTAGGTACCAAGCACTTGTCTTTTTGGAGGCTTACGCCTGGTGGTGTAGCGGGAAGGGCACAGGCTCTGCAATGAGGCCTGGATTTCAATTCTACTTGTTTTTTATGAGCTTTGAAAACCTCATCCTTGTTCCTGAGGTCCTGTTTACCAAAGGTGATCTGACCTCATCCACCTGCTTACACAGAGCTACAAGAAGAAATTCTGGGTTAGGAATGCTCCTAACAATGGTGGAAGCTTACTGGGTGTTTAATCTTCACCTGTGTAAACAGTATCAAATGATTCAAAAGAAAATGAGAGTCCTTGCTGGAGAAGGGACAGGCTCGGGTGTGTTGCTTCCCGACTTGAGGAGTGGGACAGCAGCGAAACAGAGGAGGGGAAGGCTGTTGTTTCCCAGTCAGCCCTCACTCACAGAGGCTCAGGTGGATAGAAAGCAGGTCTGACCACACACAGATAGCCATTATGTGAACCTGAGCATGGATGTAGTTAAGCTGGGCAGCTGGGCTCTGGTGCTGGTGACTTAGGGCCCTGAGGGATCTTCCTCCCACTCTGAAGGCAGAAAGAAGGCATCTGAGGAAGATTTGCTGACTGCTGGCATCTTGGAGGCTCTGCCTGGGACAGGAGTTATAGGCAGGGGGGCCACAGTGGCTCGAGCTCGGTTGGTCTGCAACTGCCCAGTCTGCAAAGAGAGCAACCAGAGTCTTCTCTGAAGATCAGAGTTTCTGAGCACCTATCCCATTCTCTGTTGGGCTTCCTGTCCTAACTCTTTCGTAAGTCCCATCCCTGGAGTGACAGCCTCAAGGCCCAGGACAGTGATCTGGAGTCCCTTGAGCCCAGCCTCCACAGTGCCTATCTCCTTGCCCAGTGTCCTACCTCTGGCAGCTTGCCCAGCAGCTAACTTGTGGTAGCCCCTGCTCCTACCTCTAGTTTGAAAATGAAATCCTGTAATTTTAGCTAAGACAAAATGACTTTTTTTTTTTTTTTTTTTTTTTTTTTTTAAGACAGGAACTTGCTCTGTTACCCAAGCTGGAGTGCAGTGGCACAATCTTGGCTCACTGCAGCCACAACCTCCTGGGCTCAAGCAATCCCCCGACCTTAGCCTCCCAGGTAGCTGGGACTACAGTGAGCACCACCACTCCCAGCTAATTTTTTGTATTTTTGTAGAGGCGAGGTTTTGCCATGTTGCCCAGGCTGGTCTCAAACTCCTGAGCTCAAGCGATCCACCTGCCTCGGCCTTCCAAAGTGCTGGAGTTATAGGCATGAGCCACCATGCCTGGCCCAAAATGAGAATTTTTCTAAAGGCTGTGTTACTAAGAAACTGAGAAAAAGTTAATAAGGGCAGAAGGAAGCCCAAATATTATATAGAACATGGGTCTCATAAAAATATTTCTCCATCCTCAATCATTCTTCCCTCTTCAACCCCAACTGTCTTCAATCCCAGTCATGGGAGTCCTCTCGAGTTACTAACCTTGGTCAGCCTCCTTTCCTCATCTATAAATGAGCAAACACGTACCTTGCAGGGATGCTGTGAGGATTAAATGAGAAAAATATATGAGCAAGCACTTATCATAAAACCTGGCAAATGACTGGTGCTCTATAAATATTAATTTCCCATCCCTTGGGCATTTCTTTTCCCACCTTTCCTTCAGCCTTTTCTTTCAGGAGGACTGTGGTCGTAGTTCCTGTGTAGCCAGTTTGCTTAATGGGACAATAGTCTGGTAAATGACTAATGAGTTATCATAAACACTACAATTAAAACACCTAAACATTATCATATGTAAATGCCCTAGCAAACAGGCCTCCCTACCCAGTAAGAGTTCTAATTTTCCCTTCCACCAGGGGTGGGATCCAGGAAGAGGGCTACTCCCTTGGATGGGGGTGGTGTTGGGATGGGGGAGGAGGGCTTTCTAGGACTCTGGGCGTGAAGGGGAGGGAGGGGAAATAAGGAAGAGGAGGGAAGGAGAGGAGTGGTACCTTTCTCGGGGCTTGGCTCTCCCAGTGTGGGTGGAGCCGCCCCTGAGGCTTGGCATAGATGTTGCTCAGGTGTGAGTACAGGTGGCTCTGAACCTGCAAGGGGTTGTAGGTGGGCTCCAGCTCCAGGCTATCCAGCATGCTCTGAGGAAAAGAAAAGAGGGGCCTTACCCAGGGAACTTGAGGTCACAGAACACAAGATGTCAGGCAGTGATCCAGAGTGTGAGGGGCTGGAGGAAGTGTGAAACCCCAGGGCTGCCATGAAGGCTGTGAAATAGATGCTGTCCCACTGGGTGTTCTGGCCTGAGGTCCAGTGCTTGTGATGTAAGGGACAGGCATGGGTAGGAGAAGTAGGAAAAACCCTAAGTGGTTAGGAACACTGAACACTCTGGCCCCAAGACGCATGTCCAGGGGTTCTGAGGGGGCTGGCGCACATGAATGCTACAAGGGATCCCCTGTGAGCACGGAGGGAGAGTGTGTCAGCGGGCTACACAGCAGGGCGGGGTGCTCACAGCCTGCAAGGCGAGTACATGGAGTTCTCAGCCTGGAGGTGAGCTGAGCTGAATGGAAAGGGAGGAGGGGATACAGGAGTACAACATTCCTGTGCAGTCAGGTTTTCCGGCCACAACATCCTGTGCCAGGAATCACTGGCCCCAAAGTGAGACGCTGAGCGGGCCATGGCCATTTGTGCCCACCTCTCTCTGTGTCTCTGTGGCCGCCAAGCCAAGAGTACAATCCCAGGCCTTGTCCTTGCTGCGTTTAAGCCAGCGAGCCAGCAGCAATGTGGTTCCAGTTCTCCCTACCCAGAGCCATCCCTCCCACCCTTAGCCTGGGGAGACTAGCAGAGCAAATGTAGAGAATCCAGATCCCAGGAGGAGGAGGAGGAGGAAAAAATGGCCTTTGCATCTACATCCATCTCGTCTCATTTTGAAGCCCTTCCTATTTTGGGCACCTACATTGGCTGCCTTTTCCTCCTTTTCTCAACAAACATAAATGAGCGCAACACAGGTATACACATATGCACACATGCAATGCAGAAAGTTAGACCCCTAAGAATACACCAGCACAGATATGCACAGGCACATCTATACCCACTGCCACCAATTTGGAGACCCAAGCGCTGACACATTCAAAAAATAAACACACAAAGACACGAAAACCCATACAAAGAATGATTTTTTGGGTCTCCTTTTACACCCTTCTCCTTTCTTTTTTCTTCTGTCTTCCGCTGTTGTCTTCTCCTTTCCTTTCCCTCCCAATGTTCTGCTCTCCCTTGTCTAACATCACAATCTCCTCTCTGGGGAGGAGGTGGGGGCAGGAGAACCAGTCTGTGCAAAGACAAAACCGACAAAACAAGTGTCCAGTGCATCCCCAGGAGCTGGAGCTGCCGGTGCTGTGGCTTCCTCCCCTGCTTCCCTGTGCCCTGGCCTGCCATCAGGCTTCTACTCTGTGATGCTCCCTTTTCTCCTTCACAGCCACCTTCCTCAGATTTCAGGTCCGTGTGCATGTCGTGAGTCCTCTAGGATGACTCTAATTCCCAGTCATCACTGATGCCAATATCCCTTTTCTCTCCCAGTTTTTTCTTCTCAAGTCTCATTTCCCTCAACCCAGCCTCCATTCTATTTCACTCCTTACCCTGCTGCCATCATCTAAGTGTTTACTTCCTTCTTCTGGCATCATTGCCTATTCTTGCTTTCTCTTCTTACTGTCTTACCACACTCCTTCCTCAGCTCCCCATCCATTCCCTCCTGGGCTCACTCCTCTCCCTCCTCCCTTTCTCAAACTCCATTCGCTTCTAGATCTGTCCCATGAGATCTGGGCTGCACTTGCCTCCACATTCTTAAGACTGTCATCACGTGGGTCCTCAGGTAGCAGGGGGAAGGTGCTGGGAAGCATCAGTTCCCGTGTGGCCACCGCCTTCACCAGCAGTGTGAGGGAGCGTGATGGCATGATCACATAGAAGGTGCTGGCAGGAATTCTCTGGCTGTGTCCTGGGCCCAGTGGTTCCCCCTTGGCTAACAGCAGCCATTCTCTTTTCTGAAACAAGGACATACAGAAATACTGGTTCATCTTTAGTCTATGGCATGATTTGAGGATCAGTCCCAATTGAAGTTTCCCTGACTTCCAGGGGTGCTGAGGGGGCAGAGCCATTTAACTTTGGCCCTGGTAGGGAGGGACTTCCTGCTTGAATCATCAATATCACGAGGTACTACTCTTCCTGCCTGGTCTGGGATATGCCAGAGAGAGTATATAAAAGGGTCAACAATGGAGAGAAAAGTTAAGAAATGCCCTGTAACTTGAAGTAGATGTTCATCCCAGAGGGGCCTACCATATTCAACACTACATGTGGACTTTTAAGAATTATAATTCTTAAAAACAGAGTCTTGAAGCCCATGGTGCGTGACTATACTCCTAGCTACTCAGGAGGGTGAGGTGGGAGGATCCCTTGAGCCTAGCAGATCAAGGCTGCAGTGAGCCATGATTGTACCACTGCACTCCAGCCTGGGTGACAGAGTGAGACCCTGTCTGTCTCAAAAGGAAAAAGAAAAAAGCAGTATCTTGAAACCAAGACTTGTATGAAGTGTTGTCTGTTGTAGAAATTCAGTTCTTCTTTTGAGGGTAATAAAGTCTGGTTTGTTAACAACTGGGATTAGAACGGGCTGACTGGGGAATATCCCTGGAATGTCCAGAGAGTGTACAAGGTAGTAAGGCCAGATGTGGTGGCTCACATCTGTAATCCCAGCATTTTGGGAGGCCAAGGCAAGAAGACCACTTGAGCCCAGGAGTTCAAGACCAGTCTGTGCAACATACCAAGACTCTACAAAAAATTAAATAAATAAAGATAGATAGATGATTGATAGATAGACAGATAGAGAGAAGGCAGTGAAAGCAGCCTGCAAAGTGGGAGGAGAAAGAGAGAGCAGGGCCGGGAGCGGTGGCACACACCTGTAATCCAGCACTTTGGGAGGCCAAGGCGGGTGGATCACCTGAGGTCAGGAGTTCTTGACCAGCCTGACTAACATGGTGAAACTCCGTCTCTACTAAATACAAAAAAATTAGCTGGGCCTGGTGGCACATGCCTGTAATCCGAGCTACTTGGGAGGCTGAGATAGGAGAATCGCTTGTACCTGGGAAGCAGAGGTTGCAGTGAGCCAAGATTGTACCATTGCACTTTAGCCTGGGCAATAAGAGCGAAACTGTCTCAAAAAATAAAAAAAACATAAATAAAGAAAGAGCAGAGGGAGAGGTGGGTGGGTGCAGGGCCCTTGAGATCATCTTAGCCGATCACAGGACAAGAAGAGTCAGGATGCTGGGGGCAGTGCCACTGTGGATGACGGGTATTATGGAACAGAGGGTGGCACTTTGCCATATGCCATGGAGATGGCAGAGGTTAGGGCATGGGTAAGAATAAGAGACAACCAGACTTCTGAGAAGATTTCGTAGGTGTATCCTTTTAAATGAGCCATGAAAATGAGGCAATTTTTTGTGGTAGCTTTTCAACAAAAACCACAAAACTCCAGGAAATATGGAGTTAGAACTATTATAATCATCTCAAACTGTGTCCTCTTACTGGGGGTGATCGTTAGTTACATCTGGTACAAACCATAACAACCTCCCTGCTACATAAGATGGAAGAAAACACAATGAGTTCTGGCTACTCTTATATGAAAAGTTGAGACAAATAAAAAAATAGGAAAGGCAAAGCAGGGGAAAAGATTTTCAGAGAAAGAGGAGTATCAGTGTCTTGGGGAAGACAAATAGAAAGAGACACAGTGAGACAGAAAATACTTGCTGTACCATTAGAGTTAGACCCCAGCGGGGAGGTGCTGGGGTGGTCATAGGGGAGGCTCTGCACTTTGAAGCAGTGTCATCATTCTGTGCAGTGTGGAGCTCTGAGGAGGTCTGGTAGGCACAGCAAATGGTAGAAAACCTGTTAACATCTCCAAGAAAAACAGGTATGTACCATTCCTGTGGTTGCTGACCTTTGTGGGGTAGGACTTGACTGATAATTCGGGAGGCATGATGCATCCTCATTAGAAGGTTTCAGGGGTGGGGCAGATGATTTGGGCATGGGAAAATTAGTCATAATCATAATTACAAACTTTAATGGAATGCTTATCAGGCACCAGGTACTGTGCCAAGAGCTTTATGCATGCCTTCAGAAGTTCATGCTTGCTTAGTGCTTTGCTTCTATCTAGAGATGTGCTGTCTTCCTGAAGAACAAATTCAAATGTGCAGGAAAGTCAGCTTGATGCTTAGAATCCATCACACTGGGAATAAATGGTATAGAAATCATGGTGTGTGTGTATGTGGGTGGGCGGGGGGGAACTGCCACTGCTCTGAGGACATGGCCTGTTTAAGCCTGGAAGGGATAGTAACCAGGAAGTTTCAGGGGACTCCATTTCAGTTGGCTTAAGTAACTTCTGATGGGGCTCAGGGGCTCAGGATTTGGATTATTAGTATTGTTTTAAATCTTCTATTTTTACATTGATTCCTGCATTTGCTTGTGAATTTTTTGTCTATTAAGAATTTATTGGCCGGTCACGGTGCCTCACGCCTGTAATCCCAGCACTTTAGAAGGACGAGGTGGGCGGATCACCTGAGGTCCGGAGTTCGAGACCAGCCTGACCAACATGGAGAAACCCCGTCTCCACTAAAAATACAAAATTAGCTGGGCATGGTGGTGCATGTCTGTAATCCCAGCTACTCCGGAGGCTGAGGCAGGAGAATGGCTTGAACCTGGGAGGCGGAGATTGCTGTTGGCCGAGATGGTGCCATTGCATTCCACAGCTAACCTCATACGTGGTGGTGAAAGAGTGGATTCTCTGCCTGTATCATCAGAAACAAGGCAGAGATGTCTGCTCTTGCTACTTCTATTCAGTATTGTCCTGGGAGGTGTGTTGAAGACCAGAAGGCCATTTCCCACATTTTCTGACCTGTTTTAAGCTCCTTGGATTTTGGGTATGATTCTAGGGGGAGAGGCACCCATAAAGATATTGAGTGTGTCAACATCCTGGCCCTTGGGAACCAATGTTTTCTAAATTTGATTTAGAAAAAATATAGTAATGTGACATTTCTCATATCAGAGAGCTATGGTGCAAAAGGTCTAGATAGATGTGGCAACAAGTACATGGGTGTGGAAAGGCAAGAAAGATGAATGGAGACAGGCTGTGGTGGAGGCAAGAAAGGCTTCGTAGTGAAATTATTTAAGCAGCATCTAGAAAAAAATGAGTAGATACTTGTCAGGTGGACAGAGGCAAGAGGAAGGGAACAGCATGAAAAAAGGTGTGGAGGTGTGAAACAGTTCAGCATATTTGGAGAACATTCAGTCATTTATTAGTGTGGCTGGGGTGGAGGATGTGAGGGGCGTAGGTGAAAGATGAAGCAAGAGAAACAAAGCTGGGTCACAGGAAGCCCACTGACTCATGCTAGGCTGCTGTTCTAGCACCTGTCCATCCCCTGACCCGCCCAGATGCTACACTCTAACCTCATTCTGTTCTCGAATGGCTCCTGACCTGCCATCACCCCACTCTCAGCTTGGATTCTTGGTCTTGAGTCTTCGCCTATTTAACCAAGGACTTTCCGTTTCCCCACCCAGTTATAGCCCAACTGGCTCATTGCCTGTGTACTTAGACTCCTGCTGAACACATCATGGCTTGAATCCTGTAACTTCTGTGGCCAATTAGGGCAGACATGGACTGCAAAGCTCTGGAATGTGTCTCCAGAGACTCTGACATTTTAAGTAGGAAACTGAAAGACCTAGGTGGTATTTTCATTTCTTTTTCTAGCTCACACAGATATGACTTTGTAATTGAAATGAGGATGTGGAAAGTGAGTCACTAGCTACATAACTAGGACTATACAGCAAGATTTGGTAATAGAAATGATATTTTCCTGGCAATGGATAGATTGATCTCATAAAGACTTGGAAAAAATTAATTTTATTTATATATTTATTTCCTACCACATTCCACAAAACAGCTACGCCAGTTTAGAAAAATGGAACAGCATAAAAAGATAAAATAAATAATTATGGGGACTGGGCAAAAGAAAAATAAAATAGGGCAATAAAACAGCCAGGATTAGATAAGCTCACAGAAATACAAACCACCCACTTTTGCTAGAAGGGAGCCCCATAGCTTTTCCTGATATAAAATGTGGGTGAAGCTGTCTGTGGCTTATTGAGTAGTGAATATATTTCAGAGCACTCCTGCAATCAATATGCTGATAAATTTCACGGAGCTGTAGAGTGGTGTAGAGTTTGGGGCCTGAAGCCAGCCTTTCAATCCCAACTCTACCATTTACTCTCTGGGCCTCAGTTTCCTCATCTGTAAAACAGGGATAATAATTCTTACTTCAGAGAATGGTTATGGGGATAAAATAAGTTAGTAGCTGTGAAGTGTTTAGAACTGTGTCAGGTACATGGTAAGCACCATGAAGTGTTAACTTTTCAAAATTAAAAATACATTTAATTATGAATGTTTATTTAACTTGGTTAAATTAAAAATACTTGAATAATTCTTAGATATAGATCTATAAAAGCTCCAAAGAATGCTGCCAAAACACATAGCTCTCTTGTGGTCTGTATTAATCTAAGAGTGACATTTATGGGAGTGGTGGACAATACATATTTTTCAGAAAAGACTGGGAAAAGTCTTGCCTATCTGATGAAGTGATCATTTTCCGAGGAAAAGCAAGGAAATACCTGAATACAGCAAAATAATCTATGAGGAAGACAGAAAAAATTTTCAAGTGAAAAATCAGGGAATGAAACAACAAGGCTGTGATTGACGAAGGCTTAGAGTATGTGTAAAATGTAATTTGAAAAGTTGCACAACATTTATAGTCGATGAGGACTGGTGGGTTGGCACTAATCATTACGACTTAATTATGGCAATGTGAACTCTGTTCAGAAGAACTGCTCAAAAAAAAAAAAAAAAAAAAAAAAAGCGCAAGTGAAGAGGCAGTGGTTGAATAAACTGAGCTATACCCACACTTGTAAGGAAATCCACGAGCCTGAAAATGAAAATATGGTGAAGCCAGCCAAATGGCTAAGGGGAACTTAGAAGATGTGCTGTATGTCTGAACAGATAGCAAAGGGGGAATAAATGAGCATTTAATAAACATCTACTTCTGCATCTAAGTGGGTTGGAGTGGCCAGAGGCAGACTGGTTCTCCTGCCTAGAACAATCAGAAAAGCTGGATAATTTGTTGGAAGGCATTAAGGAGTTGCTGAGGCAATGAGATCTAGAGGTATCTAAGTCTCTAGAGAAGGAAGAGTCCACAGAGATGAGGGAATTATTGCAGCTGCTTATACCCTGGGAGTATATGTTGATTCTGGGACAGAGGGCATGCTGGTAGTGGTGGCTGGAGGAGCTGAAAATCCAAGACTTCCACCTGTGGAGGCAAGTATAGGAGAACAGAGAAACTAGCAGATTTTTTGGTGGAGCCTTGGTGGTGGGAAGGGATGGGAATCAAGTTAATTTTCCCCCAAACACATTTGCCAAATATTAGGGCTGCATGGAGCAAAAGGCAAAAACACTTAAGGAGAAAGATTCCAAAAAGTAGAATGTTTGAGCAGACTTGGGCGCCAGTGATTAGAGGTGGGACCTTCCAAAGGGAGGGGATACACATAATACACCAGGCTTTCAGTGGAAAACTCTGGAGGGCCAGGAACAAACCCTGGATAGATTGAGCATTAGCAGGACTGCAGCCCAGCCTTGACTCAGCACAGTTTCTAGTGAAACAGGATGCTCAGCCACCACTCTATCTGCCTAGTGTGGGAAGGGTGAGCCCTCTCTAGAGAAAGCTAACACCAGCTGGAGTCTCTACAATTTATTTATATATGTTATTGCCAGGTGTGACAAAAGACATGTGCCACATGTCTGAACACCAAGAGAAAAAAGAGACAATAGAAACAAATACATAAGTGATCCAGGTATTGGGGTTAGGTGACAAGAACCTTAAAATTACCATGATTAGTATATTTAAGAAATTAGGGCCAGGCGCGGTGGCTCATGCCTGTAATCCCAGCACTTTGGGAGGCCAAGGTGGGCGGATCATGAGGTCAGGAGATCGAGACCATCCTGGCTAACACGGTGAAACCCCGTCTCTACTAAAAGTACAAAAAATTAGCCGGGTGTGGTGGCAGGCGCCTGTAGTCCCAGCTACTTAGGAGGCTGAGGCAGGAGAAAGGAGTGAACCTAGGATGTGGAGCTTGCAGTGAGCCGAGATCACACGACTGCACTCTAGCTTAAGCAACAGTGCAAGACTCTGTCTAAAAAAAAAAAGAAAAGAAAAGAAAAAAAAAGAAATTAGATGAAAATATGGAGAATTTCTTCAGAGAATTAGAATCTACAAAAATAGAAACAAAAGGAAACTGTAGAACTGCTAGCCAACCACTGTGTGGAAATCATGTGCTAGACATGTGCTGGGTGCTTTACACACCCAATATTTAATCATCTTAAAAACCACATGAGGTATATTTTATTGTCTATATTTTATATGTGATGGGACAATAGTTACCAATGTGTGTGTCATGCACCTTCTCCCTTACTCTACTTTTTTTTTCTTTTTTTTTTTGAGATGGAGTCTCACTCTGTCACCCAGGCTGCCAGGCTGGAGTGCAATGGCGTGATCTCGGCTCACTGCAACCTCCGCCTCCTCGGTTCAAGTGATTCTCGTGCTTCAGCCTCCCAAGTAGCTGGGATTACAGGTATGCACCACTACCACCAGCTAATTTTTACATTTTTAGTAGAGATGAGGTTTCACCATGTTGGCCAGGCTGGTCTTGAACTCCTAACCTCAGTTGATCTGCCTGCCTCTGCCTCCCAAAGTGCTGGGATTAGAGGTGTGAGTCACCGTGCCCGGCCCTCCCTCACTCTACTTCTATTGATTAAAGAAGAAGCTTTATCAGCTTTAGTTCTTAGTATTTTAAATAGGTAGAAGGAGACAGGACCTGAGAGAGAGGAGGACTACATTATGTCAGAGAGGCTAAGTCAATTTATAATATATGGCTAAGAGAGGGAGGAAGAGGATTGAGAGAGAACAGGGACTGAGGAGGTAGAGATATTTTGTGTATGTGTATGTGTGTGTGTGTGTGTATGTATACCTGTGTGTGTGAAACGTTCTAGGAACAGCTTCAGGTTAGAGATAATTGGGTGGGGGAAGAATATTTGAGAAATGTCATCATGGGTTATGAACTAGATCCTCTTTGCTGTCCTTTGAATACACAAATCACTTTAAAATTTACTTTTGGGCCTCCGATAGTGCTTCCATATATGCCATTTGTGCAGAGACTAAGCCACATAGGGGCCATTACATTTGTTAGGGTTACAAATAGATAAATACCCCAATGCTTAGTGAGGGTAGGCAAGTTGCCTAAGTTCACACAGTTGGAAAATGAAAAAAGCTGTCAGGAACCTAAGGCCATGTGATTCCACAATCCAGGATTTTCCTGGACAATACAAATTATATTTTACTACAACATATTAGAAAACTGCCTTGCCTTGACTCCTCCAAAAAGAGAAGTAAGAACGGGGGAATTTCTACTGTGGGCCTAAATTTGACCAAAGCCTAGGAATTGGTTAGTAAAGTGGGGGAGTGGTAGAAAAGGCACTATGTCAATCTGGAGTTTGGGTAGTCAAATTATATCTTTGACTTTAATCTCAAACATAGGATCATATACTTAAAAACCTACTTGAAATATGCTTTTCTCCAAAAAGAAACAGCATACAAATGTCTAATGACAAGTGGAAGAAACTGGAGGGCTCTCATTCAAGAAGTACCACTTGAGCTTGGTCTTTCAGGATAGGGTAAGATTTGAACACACAGAAATGAGAGAAAGGTCAACATGAACAAAGGCTCAAAGGCGGAAAAATTTAAGGTTTTTATATTAATTTGATTGGAGTGTATGGTTAACGAAGGGGAATAATGGGAGATAAGGTGGGACCTTGAATATTAGGCTAAGGAATATGGACTTTATGGATGAACAATGGTAAGCCACAAAGTATTTTTAAGCTGAGTAGTGGCAGAATCAGTGCTGAATAGACTAATCAAAAGATTAATCTGTTGGCATTATGCGAAGTGGACTAGGAATGGGAAGCACTAAAAGCATTGAGACAAGTTGAGAGATTATTGCAGTATTAAAGGAAAGGTTAAAAGGGCTTGAACTAGGATAGTGATAACAGATGCTATAGGGATACAATAAGCAAGGTGTAATATGTGATTGAATATTGATAACATAGAAAAACATGTGATAGGGGAATGCTTCAAGGAAATTAAGCTGGTGCCAATGTGCAGGGAAAACCAGAAGAGAGAGAGATTGGAGGCAGGGAAGCCTGTTAGGAGTTTACTGAAGAAGTCCTGGTGAGACAAGCAGTGGGAACAGGAAGTAAAGGAGAGTTAACAACTCATGTTATGAGTGGAAAATTGATGTGACTTAGTGATGAAGTAGGTGTAAAGGGTGAGATGGCTGAAAGTGACTGAGGTTTCAAGCCTGGGTGACTAGACAATGGCGGTGCTGCTATTAACAGAAAGGCAGAAGTTAGAACGAGAACTTGGCTGGGGGGGAACATCACAATGAAAAACAGAAAGCAAGAGAGTTAAATAGGGAGCTGACTTGAAGTCAGATTTTAAAAGAACATATGAAAAAGGTATATGAAAGAATAAAAAACCAAAGATGGAGTTAAAGAAGCATGGCAAACTTGTAAAAATAGGCTTAGGAGGTTAAAACCCTAAATAAATCTTTTTTTTTTTTTAATTGTAACCAAATGTGTGATTTATTTTGGGAAGAAAATAATTAAAACTGAGGCCTTTTTCCAAAAAAGGGGAGAAATAACAATAGCAGATAGTACCCTGAAAACCCTAAATAAATCTTGTCACACTTAAAAATATTTGTGTTGAATTAATGAGCTGAAGTTTGTGAAAAGTTTGTACTCTATAACATACTGCCATTCAGGATTTTTGCTGCTTGGAGAAAATGTCATGTGAAAAGCAAGAAGGAAGAGGCATTTAAACACTGTTTTGCAGCCAGGCGCGGTGGCTCACGCGTGTAATCCCAGCACTTTGGGAGGCTGAGGTGGGCAGATCAACTGAGGTTGGGAGTTCGTGACCAGCCTGACCAACATGGAGAAACCCTGTCTCTACTAAAAATACAAAATTAGCTGGGCGTAGTGGTACATGCTTGTAATCCCAGCTACTCGGGAGGCTGAGGCAGGAGAATTGCTTGAACCCAGGAGGTGAAGGTTGTGGTGAGCCGAGATCGCGCCATTGCACTCCAGCCTCGGCAACAAGAGTGAAACTCTCTCAAAAAAACAAAAAACAAACAAACAAAAAAACTGTTTTGCTTCTCTCTTTTCCAGAATAGGAGAGTGATCTTTAATCTAGAGGAGGTGGACCAAACAGAGTAAAGAGAACAGCAGTACAAGATGGGTAAGCAGCTGTTATGAGTACTGTGCCATTTTAAGTGAGTTCAGCTCCGCTGAAGTACAGAAGCATAGGGTGTAAGCGAAGGGAGAATTAGCTTCAGTGTTATAGTCTGTATTTATCTGGCTACATCCAGAGTAGGGAGTTCAGCAAATAAGTTAAAAACATGGGCTTTGTAGTCAACAGAACTATGTTCAAATTCTTTTTAAATTTTCTTTCTTTTTTTTCCCCCTCAGACAGGGTCTCCCTCTGTCACCCAGAGTGCAGCGGTGCAATCGTGGGTCACTGCAGCCTTGAACTCCTGCGCTCAGGCGAGCCTTCCACCTCAGACTCCCGAGTAGCTGGGACTACAGGCATGAGTCACTGCTCCTGGCTAATTTCTTAATTTTTAATAAAGACAGGGTTTCACTCTGTTTCTCAGGCTAGTCTTGAATTCCTGGGCACAAGTTATCCTTCTGCCTTGGCCTCCTAAAGTGCTCGGATTACATGTATGAGCTAGGTCCTCAAATTCTGACAAGACTACTTTGGCAGCCGTGTGACCTTTGGTAACTCACTTGGTCTTTTTAGGCCTCAGCCTCCTGCATCTGCAAAAGTTGGGATAACAATCCCTACTTCACAGAGTATTGTGAGGATTAAATGAGGTAAAGTATGCAAAACACCTGGTTAAGTGACTACCACTTAGTAAATGCTCCAAAATATGGGTATCTACTAGTGACAGGTCAACTACATCCCTGTCCTTTTCCATGAAAGAAGACTAATAAAGAGGTCTCAGCCGGGCGCGGTGGCTCACGCCTGTAATCCCAGCACTTTGGGAGGCCAAGGCGGGCAGATCCTGAGGTCAGGAGATCGAGACCATCCTGGCTAACACGGTGAAACCCTGTCTCTACTAAAAATACAAAAAATTAGCCGGGCGTGGTGGCGGGCGCCTGTAGTCCCAGCTACTCGGGAGGCTGAGGAGGGAGAATGGCGTGAACCCGGGAGGCGGAGCTTGCAGTGAGCCGAGATCATGCCACAGAACTCCAGCCTGGGCGACAGAGCCAGACTCTGTCCCCTCAAAAAAAAAAAAAAAGAAGAGGTCTCTTCATCCCTACAACAGTGCTTGGCACACAGTGGTCAGTAAATATTTGATAAATAGATAGATAGATAAATGCAGATCCTCAGACCCTGAGTTTAGTGGCAGGGAGACTCTAATCTTGTGTAGGTAAGCCAGGATGGAAGGGAATACTTTTTCCTATCCTTATTATTACTTTTTTTTTTTTTTTTTTTTTTGAAACAGAGTTTCACACTGTTGCCCAGGCTGGAGTGCAGTGGCACAATCTCGGCTCACAGCAACCTCTGCCTCCCAGGTTCAAGCGATTCTCCTGCATCAGCCTCCCAAGTAGCAGGGATTACAGGTGCCTGCCACCACGCCCAGCTAATTTTTTATCTTGTTTTATTTTTAGTAGAGATGGGGTTTCGTTATGTCGGCCAGGTTGGTCTCGAATGCCTGACTTTGTGATCCACCCACCTTGGCCTCCCAAAGTGCTGGGATTACAGGCGTGAGCCACCATGCCCGGCCTATTATAACTATTTTTTGAGACAGGGTCTTGCTCTGTCACCCAGGCTGGAGTGCAGTGGTGCGCTCTTGGCTCACTGCAACCTCCGCCTCCCAGGTTCAAGTGATTTTTATGTCTCAGCCTCCGGAGTAGCTGGGATTACAGGGGCGTGCCACTATGCCTAGCTACGTTTTGTATTTTTAGTAGCGATGGGATTTCACCATGTTGGCCAGGCTGGTCTTGAACTCCTGGCTTCAAGTGATCCACCTGCCTTGGACTCCCAAAATGCTGAGATTACAGGCGTGAGTCACCACACCAGGTTATAGTTCCTATAACTTTTCCCCTACTTAGGACATTTGAGTTGTTTCCAATTTTTCGCCATTGTAAATAACACTAAGATGAACATGCTGGTACATATCTTCGCTCCCTTTCCTGACTGTTTTCTTGGGCTACATTCCCAGCAAAAGGAAAGGGTATCATTTTCCAGAAAATTTACACCCTCTCTAGCAGTGTATTAAAATGTCAGTGTATGTTTAAAATATCAAATACTGTAAGAATGTATTGAAGCCACCTGGGAGAAATTCTTCCCAAGTGATGTATCATCTCAGATTCTGAGGAACTGGGTGGAGTAAATAGTGAACTGAGCTGTCGGGCACTAACAGTTACAACGGCTCGGTTGTCTCTGCTCTGCAAAGACAGGAGATGGGTGTTCTTCAGACAGGAAACAGGAACTCAGTGGGCGGACCTAAAGGGGAGTGTGGGCTTTGAAACAGGAAAAAAAGAAGTCTGCTTCTGATAGTGAAAGAGATGCATTGCTGTGCTGTCCTCATCATCCTACTAGGTCAAACCTTCATTCTATATCTGTCTTTGCATTCTATTTGCAGTTGTTTTAATTTTGCTAAGTGTTGTGTTAGTTTCATGTGACTGCTTTTATTTTTTCCATTTCAGGGAATGACATCCATCTAGTTCAAGTCAGAAACTGGGCAGTTATTTGATACTTCCTGTTTCTCACTCTCTATATCCAATCTCTCAAACAAGTTCTGACAATCCTGTCTCTGAAATATTTCTACACTTGGTCATAGCCAAAAGGCCAAGAAACAATTCTAAAATATTTCTCTAATTGGTTTGCTCATCTCATCTTGACTTGCAATGTTCTAGTCCGAATCACCACTGTCTCTTGCCTAGACTACTGCAATACCCTCCTATCTCATTTTCATGTTTCCATTTTTGCTTCTGCAAGTTCATTTCCAAATTTCTGCCCAAGTAATATTTTAAAAACTTAAATAGATAATGTTATTTCTCATGATTTGTTTCCTTAAGTCCAAATCCTTAATTTGGCCTACAAAGCTTTGCATGATTTGACCCCTGCTCACCTCTCTAACCCTACCTTTTGTCACTCTCTCCCTTCCTCCCTGTTTCAGTCACAATGGCTTTTCTGTTCTTGATTTTTCTCTCAGCTCTTTCCAGCCTTAGGGTCTTTGCACATGCCTTTCCCTACACCTGGAATGCTCTTCCTGCCACCCTTCACCTGGTTAATTCTCACTTATCTTGTAGGTCTTAGTTTAAATGTCACTTTTATAGACAGGCTTTCTTATAGCAGCCTCTTCCTTTATAAACTTCTCATAATTAAGAATATATACATTTCTGTTTCTTCCATTGGAGAGTGGGTTTCTTGAGGTCATAGTTAATGTCTTTTAGGTCACTACAGAATACATATCTAGGGCTTGACACAATGTCTGGCACAGACTAAGTGCTCTTCATTTAAATGAACCATAATGTCTATCACAGTGTTAGGAAGGAAGTAGGTTTTAAAATACAGGTACTTATGGAAAATTCCCTGTTGCCATTTAAATGTTAAGCTTACAAATAGGGAATTTTCAAGTTTAGTGTTGTATAACTGAATTCAGGAATTATTCTCTATAGCATGAAACCAACAAAAGGCAAGTCATATTTACTCCAAATTTCAGAGTATATCCAGTTTTTTCTGTCCTCTTGAGGGTTGAGGCAGATTTAGGATTGGGCAGAGTTAGTTAGCTGCTTTTCTGTGGTTGGTACTTTAAAAATGATTCTTCTTTTTCACCTGGGGACATGGGTACTCACCAGCAGGCTGTGACACAAAGCATGGAAATGTTGCTGATTTGTCTCTAGCTCATCCCAGTCCAGCTGCCAACAGCTTGTAGGTCTGAGGATGAATGGGAGTCCATATGTCAATGACTCACAGAGCCCGCTAGATTTTAAAGCCCTAGGAAGAGATAATTACAGTGAAAGACTCCTTAGTGATATCTGGAACCTCTACCTAGATCCACTTCAATTCAGCTTAACTCTAAGATGCTACTGTGAAAGCTTTTAAATTAGTGTCTGTGAACTATCCATCTTTGTATGGCCAGCATCTAGCATAGTATCTAGCACACAGAAGATCGTCAAAGTTCAGGAACCTTTGCATGGGCACAGTGGTAGCAACTGGGAAGAGTTGAAGTGGACTCTGCCATCATTGCTAATTCATTGTGTGTGTGTGTGCTTTTTTTTTTTTCTTCAAGATAAGGGCTTGCTCTGTTACCCAGGCTGGAGTGCAGTGGTCCGATTATAACTCACTGCAGCCTTGAACTCTTAGGCTCAAGCGATCCTCCTGCCTCAGCTTCCCAGAGTGGCTGGGATTACAGGCATGAGCCACCATGCCTGGCCTGCTAATTCTCTTCTACAATTGGTTCTCCTGGAAGAAGGAATTCTAGTAGTTAGAGAAATGGGAGGGGGCAGGGGTAGATCCTATGTACCACTTACTCCTTGAAGGTTGGATCTCTGTCCTGATGCTTAAACAAAGTAGTTATTCAGTAAACATTTACTGAATGGATAAACACCTTTCTAATGAGTCAAAAGAAAAACAATCCTCATGCAGACCTCAGCATGTTCTACTGTAGCGCTTCTCCCACCATCTGCACATTTAGCCTCCACATGCTGAGTAGCCTGTCTTTGCTTCCTCATGCCGTAGCTGTAACTGCTACTTTGGAACTGACTCTTGCCTGCCTGACACTTAAGAGATACCATCTATCTCTGGACCTCCTAGTCACAGAACCACTAAGAATAGCATTTGCATGGATTGGGGAGGTTCCCTTGGACCATACTTGATCACTTGGAGCTCGTAATGAGAGGTCGATGACTGGGAAGCCATCTGATAGAGTGTGATGAAGTCTCCTTTGGGGTCATCCATTCTCAAGGAGCCGTCAGCTGTGCCAGGGAGTAGGGATGGGCTGAGCAGTCGCTCTTGGAGATCACATTTCAGACACACTACAATAAAAGCAGCATTGGAGGAAGGATTGTGAGTAATAAGTTACCTTAGGCTATGCCATTAAGAGACAACATCTGCTATCCATTCCATCTCTACCAGGCAAGCAAGGGATAGGAGTAGGCAGGAGAGTGGAAAGAGGAAAGTCTGACTGGTTTGGGAAGGGAAAGCAGGTCTGGAACCTATAAGTATCTCTATCGCTCTACACAAGAGTTAACTTATTTTCAAGGGTCTGACATGATTTTTACTTGTTTTACTTCTGAGCTGGCTGAGGAGTTGTCTCATAGTGAGACATCTGGCTTGTGATCCAGTCTGAGGAACATGCATCCTCTGTGGAGGAGGTAGCTAATGCCAAAATATGCAGAGGCCCTTTGGCAATCACAGAAGGAAATCTTGCTTCTGCTGCTTCCTTGTGGCTAAGCTTTGGCAACAGTGCAGGTCAGATGAAGGAAGAGCAGGAAAGCAGAAGTCAGGCAGTCAGATGACTGCTACTGTTTCTCTGTGGGCTCATTCAGGGACATTCCGGGTGGGGGGAAAGGAATAAGTTCCTGAAATAGCTTATTTTTTAATTCCCCCAAGGAAACATGAATTTAGGACCTTCTGGGCCTTGGAGCATCACAGTGGCATCAGACAATTCTGAGGAGTGCTTAGGCTAGGTAGGAGTTACTCATCTCGGTATTATACTCTTCTGTATTAAGCTTCTGCTCCAGTAGGGAACTGCATATGCCATGGTGTATGATGATCTGTTGCACAAACTTGAATCCTTGATATTACAAAGTTCTTCAATAAAACATATACCTGGTTTGAATACTGATAACAAACTTGTGAATATACGAATGTTAAGTATTTCTGAGAAGGCTGGTAGTTGATGTTAGTGACTTGTGAAATGACTGTACTAACTGCAACATGAGGTAAAAAAACAACATAGAAAAAAATAGAATGGCAGAACAGATGTCAGATCCAGCTGGCCCTCCTGGGCCCCGTGAATAAGACCTAGACATTAGGTCTTATCACATTAGACATTGTTAATAAGACACTAATTCTGGGTGAGACGGCCCTCAGCCTGACATGTCCCAGAGCACAGGAAGTCAGTAGGAGGGACTTTGCCTAGGACTCCAGCTTCCTCTCATTTTCTCTGTGCCTGACTTCTCCATTTCCAGTCCTGAGGCTTTAGGACTGGACAGGACTCCAGCTTCCTCTCATTTCCTCTGTGCCTGACTTCTCCATTTCCAGTCCTGAGGCTTTAGGACTGGACAGCTGTGTTCATCGGGCTGAGGTTTTCAATTCTGGTTGCAGTAAGAATCATCTAGGGCAGCAATCCTCAATCATTTTGCCATTAGTGACTGGTTTCATAAAAGACTGGTTTTTCCACGGGGTGGTGGGGGATGGTACTGTTCCACCTCAGATCAGCAGGCATTAGATTCTCATAAGGAGTGCACAACCTAGATCCCTTGCATGTGTAGTTCACAATAAGGTTTGGGCTCCTGTGAGAATCTAATGACGCAGCTGATCTGACAGGACGCAGAGCTCAGATGGTAATGCTCGTTCACCTGTTGCTCACCTCCTGCTGATCCAGTTCCTAACAGGCCACAGGGGTTGGGGACCCCTGATCTAGGAAACCTGAAAAAGATACTGATGTCTGGGCCCTACCCCAGACCAACTGAATCAGAGTCTCTGGGGGTGAAGCCCAGACACTGGTATTTTTTTTTATACTTTAAGTTCTAGGGTACATGTACAAAACGTGCAGGTTTGTTACATATGTATACACGTCATGTTGGTTTTCTGCACCCATTAACTCATCATTTACATTAGGTATTTCTCCTAATGCTATCCCTCCCCCAATCCCCCACCCAATGGCAGGCCCCAGTGTATGATGTTCCCCGCCCTGAGACACTGGTATTTTTTGTAAGTTCCCCATGTGATTCTTATTGCAGCCTGGATTACGAACTACCCAAACTGTGGTCTCAGCAGAGTGTCCCAAAGCTGGGAAAGCTGTTTTAGCAGGGTTTGAATTTAGAAGCAGGTGTGCTTCTCCTACCCAGAGCCCAGATGCAGATGTGGCAGACACGGTACCTAAGAACAAGAAAAGAAACTCATGTGTAGCTCACCGTGTGCTCTGTCAGAGGAAGGCCTTTCTAAGGGAAGCACCTAGAGATGGGGTGAAGGGCCCTAGGCAGTCAAAGAAGCAGGTGGCATCAGATAGAGAACCTTGTAAGAAGGAGTCAGAGTGAACATCTGAGACACACAACCCAAAGAGTCTAGAGGAGGAAAACTTGGGGTTTTTGTTTTCTTTCAGTTTTTGTAGTGAGCCATAGTCCAGAAATCTACATGTGTGGCAATACATAAATTTTTAAAATAATAGTGATAGCATAATCTTTATTGTGGTTGTTTAAAATCTCACATCCACCCTAGAAGAGGCCTAATTTCCCCAGACCTCATTCCAGCTGTGCCTGAACATCTGGATTCCAGTGAAGACCTCCCCAGCAGAAAAGCTGACTGCAGTCTGGATCTAAGTTCCACTCTGCATCCCGCAGACCTACAAATTTCTGAAAAAATGATTATAGATGGAGATAAATATTCTGGCTCTGACCCTGGTGCTGAAAGCTTTGGAAAGAGAGAGGGGAAGCCAGAGAAATTCCAATTAGCACCATGGGCAAATGCCATGTGATAGTGGAAGAAAGGCTGGTTACAGGAGTTCTTGACCTCTGAGGGTCCCAGCCCTCCTAATGAAAGAAGTGAATCTCTAGCCCCTTTGTTCAGAATTGCTTAGCACGAGGCAGGTTAATATAGTATATAAAAGCCCAGGTTCTGGAGGAAGACAGACCTGGGTTTATTGACATTGTCTGGGCTGAGAGTGTCAAGTGTACAAAATATAGATTTCTGATCCTAAGGTTTAAGAGTAGGCCCTGTTGCCTGACTTCAAATCTTAGCTCTGCTACTAATTTTCTGTGCAGCCCTGGGAAAGTATGTTTAATTTCTCTAAGTCTCAGTTTTCTCATATGTAAAATGGGGGTAATATTGTATTTAATTGATTCTAAGACATATTTTTTTTCATCTCTATCTGTGTCTTACAATTGCCATTGGCCAGGTAGGCACTCTAAGTCCTTACTTACTACTCTAATCTAAAAGAGCTCTCTCAATGCAGGTAAAATACTACTTCTAAGTGACAAGAAAGAGCTGTGTAATGTTTAATGGGCAATGTCTTCTTTCTTTTTTTTAAGAAAACTTTATCATTAGGAAAATTTTTTTAGAGACAGGGTCTCACTCTGTTACCCAGGCTGAAGTGCAGAGGCTCCATCACGGCTCACTGCAACCTTGAACTCCTAGGTGCAAGTGATCCTCTTGGCTCAGCCTCCTGAGTAGCTGAGACTATAGGTGCATGCCACCGTGTCTGGCTAATTTTTTATTTTTATTTTTTGTAGAGACAGATCTATGTTGCACAGGCTGTCATTAATTCCTGGCTTCAACGGATCCTCCCACCTTTGCCTCCCAGAATGCTGGCATTATAGGAGTGAGCCACTGCACCTAGCCTGTTTTCTTTCTTACTGGTACATAAAATAGTGGTGTATCTTACAATTATAGCATCTTAGATTCAATGACATATGGTAACAGTACCTGCCTCATAGTGTTATGTGAAGATAAAATGGGATAATGCAAGAAATGAAGTTAATTTAGTGCTTGGCACAGAGGAAGGGCTTAGTAATGTTAGCTATACACTAGCTTCTGTATAAAGGTGCTGGCTGCCTTAAATAGGGAAAACAGATAAGTGAATTCCAGAGGATAGGACAGGGAGAAATTGGTACTATCAGTCTTGGACAAAAGGGGTGGAAAGGAGGTTCTGGGAAGAATATTTTACACAAAGAAAAGACAGATTAAAATCAAGTTAAGTTGGCAAAGGCATCCTGGGCACTAGGTTGAAATGGGGGAGAGAGGAAAAGACTTGACAGCCATTCTTAGACAGAAAGGGTCTTGGGAAGCCTTAATCCTGTGTAGTAACACCTCCAAAAAGCCCTTCCCTGTCCTAAAGAAACAATGGTCATAAAGAGTTCTATAATAGCTGAAGAAAAGGAACATATATAAAAACTCAAATAGACTGCCAATGGCCAAGAAACAGCTCTCAGAGGCGGCAGTAACCCTAGTGAATCGTGTCAAAGCTTAGGAGAAGGGCTTTGGTAAACATCATGTTCAATCTATTCTTCAACCCTCAATGATTTCTGTAGCCATTACCAGTATTCTGTTCAATGAGAAAGATAGGTACAACTCCCAGCCCTAAAGAAGATATACTTTGGTCATTTCTCTTTGGAGCTGGTCCCTGAGGACTCAGCTTTCCCAACCTCAGTGTGGCTCATTAGACTGATAGATGGGCCCATCCATCTGCAGGCCCAGCCGCCCCAGGTCCTGCCTGAGCCAGCCTTCTGAGGAGATGGGAGAATGGAAATGGCCTTATTCCTGCCATCTAGTGGGACCTGGAATGAAGTATAATTGCCAGGCAGAACAGTATCTATTATCCAGAATCATTCTGGCATGCCCAGAATACTGGATTGATTTCTTGGTTGCAGTAATTGCCTGAACTACTTTGTGAACATGGTCTTGAGCACTGGTTGTCCTCCCTGGGGCGTATCTCTGTAGGTTCTTTAGTTTTCCCCCATTTGCTGCCTCCCTAGTGAGAAGATCTTTATTTAACCTTGGTTCTCTTCCTCTTGCCAGAGGCCATATTGATATTGCTGAGGTAGCAGCATGCTCCAAATTATAATGTCAAATATATTTACCACATTAAACATAAGAATATTGAGAAATGTGGGCCGGGCGCGGTGGCTCAAGCCTGTAATCCCAGCACTTTGGGAGGCCGAGACGGGCGGATCACTAGGTCAGGAGATCGAGACCATCCTGGCTAACACGGTGAAACCCCGTCTCTACTAAAAAATACAAAAAACTAGCCGGGCGAGGTGGCGGGCGCCTGTAGTCCCAGCTACTCAGGAGGCTGAGACAGGAGAATGGCGGGAACCCGGGAGGCGGAGCTTGCAGTGAGCTGAGATCCGGCCACTGCACTCCAGCCTGGGCGACAGAGCGAGACTCCGTCTCAAAAAAAAAAAAAAAAAAAAAAAAAAAAAAAAAAAAAAAAAAAAAAAAGAATATTGAGAAATGTGATCCACTGTGTTCTTACGTAGTCTAGCCAATTCTCTGTCATTGAGGTATCTCAGACTTTGCCCCTAAACTAACTGGCCCTTGCTGGTTGGGCTTAATTAGGTTCAGCTTTCTAACTGTGATTGCTTCTTAGAACTTCTCTTCTTATTCCTCATGCTTATACTGGACAGCCTCATCCAATCCTCTTCCAGTCCCCAAACCTCAACAATGCTTTATTCCACTGACTCACCAATCTAGAGTCCTGATCCCAGATAAGAATAATCATAGCCTAAATATCTTTTGGGGGTTATGTACTTGGATTATCTCTGGGTCTGGAAATGTTGCTGAAACACTGTGAAGAAAGAAGAAGATGGATTTGTTCTTGGTCTGTTCCACCGTTATGTAGCCAGGCTTTGAAGAAAATCTCCATGCTGACAATATCATTGTCTATAGTCTGAAGGTCAATGTCAGTTCCCAGAATAGAACTCTCTGCAAAAGAAAGGGAAATAAAGTGTTCGCTTAGATTGTAAATTTTGAGTAATATAAAATTTTAAATACATCCATCTTTTCTTTTTTGAGACGGGGTCTCATTATGTCACCCAGGCTAGAGGACAGTGGCTGTTCACACCCGCAGTTATTGCTCACTGCAGCCTCCAAATGCCTGAGCTCTAGCAATCCTCCTGCCTCAGCCTCCTGAGTAGCTGGGACTACAAGCACTCACCACCAGGACTAATTTTTTTAAAAACTATTTTTTAGAGATGAGGTCTCACTATGTTGCTCAGGCTGGTCTCTAACTCTTGGCCTCAAAGCAATCTTCTTGTCTCAGCCTCCCAAGTAGCTGGGATTAGCTGGGATTATAGGCACTTGTCACTGGCCCAGCTTCCATATCCATTTTTTGATCCATTGACTGTACCTCTAGACATCTAGCCTAGAGACATTCTTGAGTAGTACACAAAGAGACATATGCAAAGATGTTTGGTATAGCATTGCTGTAGTAACAATCAAAACCCCAAACAGGAAGCAACTCAAATCCCCTCAATAGGGAAATATTTAAATTATACACACTGAAACTATGTAGTATTATGCGTTTGTTAACAAAGCTAAATGTA
This sequence comes from Macaca thibetana thibetana, assembly GCF_024542745.1. NCBI lineage: Eukaryota > Metazoa > Chordata > Mammalia > Primates > Cercopithecidae > Macaca > Macaca thibetana. The sequence goes on along the minus strand of NC_065590.1, from coordinate 32,460,064 downwards.
CTGACATGAAAAACTAGGAGATAGTAAGTAAATAAAGGAAGTTGTAGAACAGATATAACATGATCCCATTTATATAAAAATAAAACTATCTACATATAAATATACATATACGTAAATGCATTTTACAAAGCTCTGGAAGGCTATCATCAAACTGTTAACAGTGGACAGGAAGTAGAAATAGGGCAGGGTTCTGAGATACTTTCCCTTTTTACTATTCATACTTCTATACTGTTTTAATTTTATTGGCATCGTGCATTTCTTGTGTTAAAAAAAAATCCTAGGTCAGTCATGGTGGCTCACACCTGTAATCCCAGCACTTTGGGAGGCCGAGGCGGCAGATCACTTGAACTCAGGAGTTCGAGACCAGCCTGGCCAACATGGTGAAATCCTATCTCCACTAAAAATACAAAAATTAGCCAGGTGTGGTGGTGGGCGCCTGTAATCCCAGCTATGTGAAAGGTTGAGACACAAGAATTGCTTGAACCTGGGAGGCAGAGGCTACAGTGAACTAAGATCGGGCCACTGCACTCCAGCCTGGGCGACTCCATCTCAAAAGAAAAGAAATAATAATAATAAATAAAATAAATAAAAAATAAAACAAAGGAGAAAGAAATTCACTGTGAAAGCAAACAACCCCAAAATATTCTAGAATATAAAAACAACCAAAAATTATACAGCAATGCAAATTAAATAGTTTAACAAAGGGGACTTAAGCTTCATGTTGTTGTTTTACAGTGAAAATGTGTTCTGTTACTACTTGTTATAAAAAACAAATTTAAAAAAACTAAAAGAAAAAAAGATGAATTTTTGGGCATCCCCTTATAGTAGAAAACCAAGCCCGGAGCATCAGTCATTGGCATACTGTATCTCACACGTGTGGTTAATAGCAAAGAGGATGGGGAGGGTCTAGTGGAGTGTGATTTAATTCCAAATCTGAATGAATGGAGCTGGGTAGGAGGAGTAATGAGGCTTTGCTGGTATAATTCCAGCTTCAGGCAACACTAGCTAAGGAACTGGGGTCTGGGTCTGCAGGTAAAGGTCATCAGTGAAAGCCAAATATGAGGTGGTGGAAGAAGCACAGAGCAAATAAGGGAAGAGCTAGAAAGGAGCTGAGGGGGAACCCTACTTTCCTTGCTTCATCAGGAGGGATCTCTGAAATACTTTTACAAAGGGCCTAAGAAAAGCCAGTTGCTCCAATGAATTAGCTTCTGTGTATGACTCATAGACCCCAGGGAGAAGGCTGGATTATTTCTAGAACGACATTCCTGAGGACAAGTTTGCAGAGGTGGCAGACTTTCCACAGGGAACAAAGGGGCTTCAGTCCAACATACTTCTTCCAACACAGGGGAACTGTGGTGAAAAATGACTTCATGTCATATTTAACAACTTATCCTGCAGCTGAAAAGGGGCATGAAATGCATTTCTCTATGGCCAGAATGATGAAAACTCTGCCATCTTCCATGAATAGTTATGAGGATTCATTAGTTAACTAGTTAGTTATTTCATTCATTCCATCAGATATAACTGACACTCTGTGCCCTTAAGGAGTTTATAAAGCAACATGAATCTTGACCATTTTTCCCCAAATTCTCATCTGCCTCATTATGTTTTAGGGTACTACTGTGATATATATAAAGTCATTGTCAAAAAAAAAACTTCTTGTAAGTAAAGAGAAATGTCTTTTTAAAAAATAATGTGAATTTTATTTTGTCACAGGCAAAACAAAAAGTAATTTAATTTTTCTAAGCCTGAAGCCTGTGCTTTGATTTGAGTAACAAGTATGAAAATGACTGAGCAGCTTCTCCTCAGTGAGGCAAAACAGTTCTTAAAGCATAAAGTGGCAGCTACTAAAGCAATGCAATCAACACCAGGCGTGGTGGCTCATGCCTGTAGTCCCAGCTACTTAGAAGTCTGAGGCAGGAGGATAGCTTGAGCCCAAAAGTTCAAGACCCACCTGGGCAACATAGTGAGACGCTGTCTCAGTTGCAAAAACAAAAACAAAAACAAAACAAAACAACAAAAAAAACAAAAACAAAACCAGAATTGAGCAAAGGAGCTAAGAAAGTAGAGAAGATAAAATTGCTTAGAGTTGAAATGACAGAATTTTGGGGAAAATAAGTGTTTCTTTTCTTCCCCCCAGGGAAAGGGTGGATGATTAGACACTCCTACCACAGACAATGTGAGGGAACAATGCAAAGCCATCTCCCATCAAGAATCTGGAAGTAAGGAAAATAAAGGTTTCCTCAGAGAGTTAAACTATAAAATCAACCAGAATGGTGAGGCCAATGAAAAAGTTACCCTAAGAAGGGAGAATGGCTTATTGTCCAGGGCAAGATTTGACTGTAGCCTTATTTGACTTTTGATGTTATGGGCATATGTGTGTGTGTGTGTGTGTGTATATATATATATATATATTTTTTTTTTTTTTTTGAGATAGGGTCTCACTCTGTCACCCATGTTGGAGTGTAGTGGTGTGATCTCAGCTCTCTGCAACCTCCACCTCTTGGGCTCAAGTGATTCTCCTGCCTCAGCATCCCAAGTAGCTGGGAATACAGGTGCTTGCCACCACAATGGGCTAATTTTTGTATTTTTTGTAGAGATGGGGTTTTACCGTGTTGCTCAGGGTGGTCTCAAACTCCTGAGCTCAAGAAATCCATCTGCGTCAACCTCCCAAAATGCTAGGATTGCAGGTGTGAGCCACCCTGCCCGGCCTATATTGGCATATCTAAAGAATGAATGCATCTATTGGAAGAGGGTTGGCCAAAAACGCAGAGAACGGGAACAACAGGGATGCATGCTGGCAATGCCCACCTGAGTGCAGCTCAGAGAAGGCATGCGGACTCAGTGATGTGTCCCAGTGGCAGAGATGTGTTTTTCAAGTCTCTGCTCTTTTTTGTGATTATGGTTATGCTTCTCCCTCTAAAACATTCTGGCTTATCCTTTAGTCTTGAGCCTAGGAAGGTGTGTGTCTTTAAAAGAGTGCTGGCAAAATTAACTTTCTGATCCTGCAGAGCTAAACAGCCAGGCTTAAAGCACAGCCTCTCTATGAAGGAAAATGTCATGTGGTTAGGTCCTCCTGGCAGCCAGCTAGGCAGCAGTCTTCCCTGCTGTCACCCATTAATGTTCTGACATTCCTTTCTAAGTTCTTAACCTACATGTTCTTGGAAGAGCCATGGAGCAGAACTGCTTTCTTGAAAAAGTTCTCATATAATCTCCATAGAGGTGCTGTGTCTCAGGTTTGAGTTTTCAGTTCTGCAGTTTCAGAAGGGAGTGAACCCTCTCTTGGGGACAGACTTACATTATCTAAACTAGAGACTTATGTGTAAACCAGAATGTTTTAGAGGCTAAACTTATTTTCCATTTTCTTTGTCACTGGTCTAGGCATTCATTTCCTTGTGCCTGGATTATGGCAGTAGCTTCTTAACTGCATTAGCAAACTCCATTTCTTTCCTTCCATTACTTATTATTACTACTACCAGTTACTTTTTCTGAAACATGGTTTCATCAGATCCCTCCTTTGCTCAAGAGCACACACTGCCTTCTTGTTGTCATTCACTCATCCTGTATCACTTGGTACTACTCATTATTCCACAAGTACCCTACTCTTTCCTTCCTCTGTGATGGCTCAGACTATTTCCTCCTCATCAATACCTGTTGAGATATTGGCATCCTTGAAGCCTAAGTTCAAATGTCACCTCCTTCATGAAGTCTGCCATTATTGTATTCCCTCCATTATTGTAGCCCCACAGCTTTTGGTTTACATTTGTAATATAGTTCATATTACACTTTACCTTGGTACTATTGTTATTTGGGAATACCTTTGATCTCTCCCATCTAAACGTGAATTAAAAGGTAGAAATTGTTTCTTTTCACTTTTATCCTCCCTATCAGTGCCTTGCATAGAGCTGAAGCTTAGCAAATGCCTGAGTTGAACAGTGGCTCCCTCGTCCTCAGCTCTCATTACTTTTTCCTGTAACTCTTGAGCTTCGTCTAAGTTAGTCTCTTTGCCACATGACTTCCTTCCTTCCTTAGTGCTTTCATTACTGTCAGCCCATGGCCTGCAGCTCTTCCAGAACTCAACTCTTTGTCCAAGAAGTTATGCTTAACTATATCCTCCCTTATCTAGCTTTAATTGCCATCCCTGGGTATCTGTGGGCTTCATTTGGGCAATATTAATCACATTGCTGATTTTTTAAAAAAAGATTTTCTTCTTTTCCCGAGTTTATGAAAGGCTTGATGGAAAGATCAGGGTTTGACGTGAGGCTTAAAAGTTGTTAGCAGCCAGGCACGGTGGCTCATGCCTGTAATCCCAGCACTTTGGGAGGCCAAGGCGGCCAGATCACCTAAGGTTGGGAGTTCAAGACCAGCCTGACCAATATGGAGAAACCCCGTCTCTACTAAAAATACAAAAAATTAGCCAGGTGTGGTGGTGCATGCCTGTAATCCCAGCTACTTGGGAGGCTGAGGCAGGAGAATCGCTTGAACCTGGGAGGTGGAGGTTGTGGTGAGCTGAGATTGCGCCATTGCACTCTAACCTGGGCAACAAGAGTGAAACTCCATCTCCAAAAAAAAAAAAAAAGTTGTTAGCTATGTGATTTTGGGCAAAGTGGAATAGTACAAACTATTTCTTAATAAAGCACTAAAAAGCGAGATGATTATCTATAAATGGCATCCAGTAGGTCCAACAAATATAATTTTCTTCCTTTTCTCTCATCCACAAAATGATGAACTCTTATATGAAAATAGTATGTTTTCCTTTTTTTTTTTTTTCTTTTTTGAGATGGAGTCTCGCTCTGTTCCCCAGGCTGGAGTGCAGTGGCGCAATCTTGGCTCACTGCAAGCTCCGCCTCCCAGGTTCACACCATTCTCCTGCCTCAGCCTTGCGAGTAGCTGGGACTACAGGTGCCCGCCACCACACCCGGCTAATTGTTTTGTATTTTTAGTAGAGACAGGGTTTCACCGTGTTAGCTAGGATGGTCTCGATCTCCTGACCTCGTGATCCACCCGTCTCGGCCTCCCAAAGTGCTGGGATTACAGGCGTGAGCCACCGCGCCCGGCCATATGTTTTCCTTTTTCAATGCTTTTTTCCCCCTTGGTCACTGCTTTCTACTCCCAACTACCATACATAGAACACCAACAACTAGTACGTATTGTGTTCCTCACAAATACAACTAAATGTTTTAAATCTGGGGATCAGGGAGGAGACTCCTCAGATGTTGAAAAATAGCTCCCTCGCTGGCAGGGGAGCAGGGCATCCGTGCACTAGATGAACAGGTCACACCAATGTCATGAAATGGAAAGGTTACAGGAGTGAAAGGGTAGCCCTTTGTGTTTGGATAGTTAAAGCAGTGAGGAAGGCCTGGTTCACTGCAGCCCAAGCTGCAGCCAGCATTCACATTGTTTTTGGACTTATCCTGCCCTCCTGTGGCCACAATGGGAAAAAACTAAGAAAGCCAAATGAAGATTAGGTGATACCTGAAGTAGACCCTCTCAGAAGAAAGCTTAAAATAGGGTTATAAAATTAAAGTGTGTTTAAAATAGGAGACTTTAACACACATACGTGCATATACAATGTCTGTATTTCTCTCTTCACATAAAATGTCGAAAGTAGAGGCCCAGAAAAGGTGCTCTTGCCCAATCCTCCACATCTTCCCCTGTGCCACAGGGCCCTAACCTCTAGGCCTGACCTGTTCCTTTCTGAATGACATTTATGAGGCCTGTACTTGGATGTCACGGATGGGCTTCAGACATTCTGAGAACTCCTTGAAATTATACACAGTTCATCTGTACTTGCATAGATGTATTTTGGTGGGGTGGGGGAAGGGGGAAAGCCCCTAGCTTTTATCAGATTCTCAAAAGAGCTCTATGACCCCCAAAAGGTCAAGAACCACTACAGAGACTATAGAGTCACAGTATCTTAGCCTGCCTGGGTTGGTTTACAATTAGCTGTCTACTCTTTGAATACAGGATAGTTATAGGATGTTAACAACCAGGGTAAGTAATCACAGCAGATAAAGCTTAGTCAGGAACAACAGTGCAGCATCATCCAACCATTGTCTTTAAATCAACACAACATGAGAATAATCTAGCAGCTCACAACGGTGAGGCAGTCGAGCTTGTCTTTCTAAGCTCATTTGCCCCATTTGTGGAAGTGATGCTTGGACCCTAGGAAAAAAGAGAAGCCCCTTGAAAAGAGGTGGCAGGGGTGGTGGTAGTGGTTATCAACATGCGAACTCAGTGCAGAGAGGTGAGTGCAGGAATGGACCTAGTGGTGACTACCTTCCTGGAGCCCCAGTCTGTAAGAGGATCAAAACATCACCATAACTGTAATGAGATAGAGAAAATTTATATCCCAGAATTCTTTGCAGAGAGAGAACTGTTGTCATTCATTCATTCGCCTAGTCATTCATTTATTTAGTTTGTCATTGAAGCACTTATTAGTTTACTGTCTTTTACGAGCCAGGTGCTTATTGGTGTCATCAAGAAAAGAGACAAATTGCCTACTTTCGTGGCTTACATTCTAGTGAGAGAACAGATAATAAGCAAATAAAATAGAATACAATTTCAGACAATGATAAGATACTATGAATAAAAATAAAGGGGGGTGTGTGTGTGTATGTGTGTGTGTGTGCGTGCACGCGTGCATGCATGTGAATTTTTAGCTTGGCTGGCCAGGGAAGTATTCTCTAAGAAGGTGATAGTTGGGCAGAAACTTGAATGAAGTGAAGTGAGTCATAAAAACATTTGTGCGAAGATTGTTTCTTACAGAGAGATGAGCCAGTTCAAAGGTCTTGAGATGGAAATGAGTTTTTTCTTTTGGGGGATTAGCCAGAAGACTAAAGCAGAATAAAGAAGGAAGTGAGGATGAGCTAATAAGCTGCTGGGGTGAAGGACAGGACCCCCAAAGTGGCACACTAATGTATCAACAGGGCTCACTACACTTGCTTTGAAGAAGGGTGGGTTTCATTATTTGGTATTGCTCAGGAAGTGTGCAAGAATGGGGCAAAGTAAAGCAAGTTCCTTTTTCTTTCTCTTTTTCTTTGCAGCTCTTAGCTTCTAAACAATTGCTGAATTAGCATTTTAAAAATATTTGTTTGAAGGTGTGCCCAAGCTATCAGCTTGTGTGAGGTGCCACATGTCCCAGCCCAGCCTTACCGCTTATGCTTTCCTGTTGTGTGGTGCTGGCAGGCAGTGGGGAAGGAGGGAAGAGGAATCTGGGAGTTCTATGAGCAGAGCTCAAGCAGAGATCCTTCAGCTTGTAGTGGACATGCCTCTTTCCCAGCTCTGGTCAGCTACCCAGGGAATTCTATTGTTAGCAGTTGTCCATTCACCTGCCCTCATCAAGCTAATATAGTCTAAGGCAGGCTGAAAAAAATAATTGACTGTTAACTAAAGAACAAATGGTTCACAATGGATGATTTATATTAGGGATGTCCAATCTTTTGGCTTCCCTGGGCCACACTGGAAGAAGAAGATTTGTCTTGGGCCACACATAAAATGCACTAACACTGATGATAGCTGAGGAGCTAAAAAACAAACCTTATAATGTTTTAAAAAAGTTTACGAATTTGTGTTGGGTTGCATTCAAACCCATCCTGGGCTGCATACGGCCTGCGGGAAGCAGGTTGGACAAACTTGATTTACATCATTTCTGACTAGGGAATAGTGGGTTCTGTTTGGGCTGCTATCACAAAATACCATAAACCAGTGTTTTTTTTTTTTTTTTTTAACCAAAGCCACTATTTCTCACTGTTTTGGAGGCTGGGAAGTCCAAGATCAAGGTGCTGGCAGATTCAATGTCTGGGGAGGACCTTTTTTGGTTGATAAACGGCCCCTTCTCACTGTGTCCTCATATGGTGGAGGCGGCAAACAAGCTCCTAAGGGAACATTTTATAAAAGCACTAATCCCATTCAGGAGGATTCTGCCCTCCCTCATGACCTAAGCCAGCATTCAAAGGCCCCACCTCCTAATACTATCTTACTGGTGATTAAAGGTTTCAAAGATTAATTTTAGGGGGGGGGGCGGGATACAACATTCAGACCATAGCAGACTCCCTTAGCTCTAAGATAGGTCTCAAATACTATAGTTTCAAATGTAGTATTTCAGCCTTTAGTAAACAGATGAATTGGGTAAGAAAAAGTTTAGGGAGTGTTTTGGCTGGGAGTGTAGCCTTTTTAGAATCTCTTTTTCTTAGGCTTGTGTGTTTCTAAGAGGGCAGAAGTGGGGACTGCCCTGTGAGAGAAGCTGTACTGCACCCCTCACCTCTGGAGCCACGTAAGTGTTCCCGGATTGCCAATCCCACTTTGAATTGAGCGACTTGCTCTGCCCTGGACAGCCCAGAGAGAAGATATTGCAGGTACAGGAGAGAAGGGCCCTGGTTAAGGCAGGATATACCTGCCTCTGGCACCAGTTGTAGCACCTTATCTACCTCTGTACCCACTGCACTAGCACAGTGTTCAGCATATAACAGGGGCTCAGTAAACGTTATCTTGAACAGAAGAAACTAGCCAGCGTGGTGCTTACTTTCTCTGTGACCTTAGGCCAGTCACTTCATCTCTTTAAGCTCAATTTCTCCATCTGTAAAATGAGAATGATAGTAATACCTAGGCTAAGGGTTTACTTGAATATGAAATAATGACACTTGACTCCTGAAAGCAATTTGTGGACTTTAAAGCACCATGCAACTGTAAGGGATGATGGAGTATAAAGCTGCCTCCCAGCTGTCTATGTAGTAGATATGAACATTTTATTCACTAAAAGCCAGTGCCATTTCTTTTGCTGAAAATTTTCTCTTCAATAAATATCTAAGTTGCAGGAAAATATATTTTATCTATGGGTCTCAATGGCTCTCTTTTCATTTTATTGGAAAAATGCAGCTTATATGCAAAAGAGATTGATCACTATTGATTGAAATATTCCAAAGTCTAAAGTAATTTTTTGACAGGAGAAACACTAGACTTAGAAGGTATTTTAAAAGTCTTCTTTTTCTACAGAGACTAATACATATATTCTATAAACCAAAAAGCATTTAATGTAAATTGCAATGCAAAATTGAAAAGCTGGGAAGAAATGTTGTCATAGGCACTGTGGTGGGGGAGGGAGCAAGGGAAGGGGTTATTGAGAAGTTTGAATCAAGAAGAAAGCAGAGCTAGGAAGGCATTACATCTTTTGACATGACCCAAGAATCACACCAAGCAGTTGTGACTCCTTAATACCTAAGGGAATTGAAAGAAAGAGCTGCCTTGAGGTGAAAATAAAAGTAAGTGGAGCCATGAAAGAAAGGACTTACTTGGGGGAGCTAAATAGAGTAAGGAAAAGCTAAATAAGACACTCAAATCAAAGAAAGTCGTAAGACATACTCTTTTATTTTTTTGAGACGGAGTCTCTAGGCTGGAGTGCAGTGGTGCGACCTCGGCTCACTGCAACCTACATCTCACAGGTTCAAGTGATTTTCCCTTCTCAGCCTCCTGAGTAGCCGGGATTACAGGTGCCTGCCACCATGCCTGCCTAATTTTTGTGTATGTGTGTGTTTTTTATTTTTATTTTTTTTAGTAGAGACGGGGTTTCACCATGTTGGCCAGGCTTGTCTTGAACTCCTGACCTAAGTGATCTGCCCACCTCGGCCTCCCAAAGTGCTGGGATCACAGGCATGAGTCACTGTACCCAGCCCTAAGACATATTCTTAAAAAAATTGTAGATAGACTGTATAACAGCTGTGCAAGAGACTCTGTGTATATATATGCATTTTTGTAGATCAGCGGGTGTATCTTCAGGGTATTACATTCCTAGCAGTGGGCCTGGTGACTTCTAGGGATAGAAGTAAAACATATATGTAATTTTGTGTTTAAAAATAAACACATGCCACTTCTATTGGTGTTATACTTTTAAACTTTTGCCAATCTAATAATGGGTAGGAAATAATATTTTGGTATAGTATTAATTATCATTTCTCTAATTATGGGTAAGGTTGAACATATTTTCATGTTTAAGGACCATTTAAAAATCTGTTTTTGAATTATGTGTTTATGACTTTTGTCCATTTTTCTCTAGTGTTTTTGGTCTTTTACTCCTCAGTTTTAAAGTGTTCTTTATATATTAGTGATATTAGCCTTTTTTTTTTTTTCCCATGGCATAAATTGCAAATACTTTCTCCTGGTTTTTCAGTTGTCTTTTGACATTGTTTATGGTACTTTCTGCCATGCCAAAGATTTTTATTTTCATATAGTTAAATAAATAAATCTTTTCTTTATTGTACCTGGATTCTGAATCACAGTTAAATGACCTTTATCTATGCTGAGATTATAAAGAAATTCGCCAATGTTTACTTTTAATACTTTTAATATTATTATTTACATTTGGATTCCTGGTCCATTTGGAATCTTTTCCAGATGGCTAACCAGTTGTCCCTGCATTACTTTTTGAGCAAGTTCATCTCTGCCTTAGTGATTTGAGATGTCTCCTTTATCCTATGCTAAATTTTTTTTTTTTTTTTTTTTTTTTTTTTGAGACGGAGTCTCGCTCTGCTGCCCAGGCTGGAGTGCAGTGGCCGGATCTCAGCTCACTGCAAGCTCCGCCTCCCGGGTTCACACCATTCTCCTGCCTCAGCCTCCCGAGTAGTTGGGACTATAGGCGCCCGCCACCGCGCCCGGCTAGTTTTTTGTATTTTTTAGTAGAGACGGGGTTTCACCGTGTTAGCCAGGATGGTCTCGATCTCCTGACCTCGTGATCCGCCCGTCTCGGCCTCCCAAAGTGCTGGGATTACAGGCGTGAGCCACCGCGCCCGGCCTATCCTATGCTAAATTAATATCTATATTTGTGCCTCTTTCTGGACCTTGAATATGTATATAGTTGTGTCCCAATCAATTCTTGCACTGTACTAACTAATGCTCTAGTGCTGGGTATATGATGGGGCTGATTTCAGACAGAGAAGTGGCCAGATTGTCCCCAGATTGGGTAATGGCAACATAAGTCATTTGCCAAGTAAAGCAGTGGTGTCAAGCATGTTAGGGGATGGGGAATGAGGACAGAAGAGGTGAGATTTAATCAGAACTTCTTTTAAGCAAAAATCTCCTAAAGACAGAGAGTGAGAGATATGACAGAGAACTTGAGCTTATTGAGTTGAAGAGAAGGCAGAAAATGAGGTAAAAAGAAAGAACCAAAATGAAGAAGAGTAAATAAGGGAATTCCAGTCTGGTTAGGTTCCAGTACCCAACCAACTGATTTTCTTGTAAAAAACAGCTATAAACTCTGAACAATATTTATTTTATTTATTTATTTAGTTATTTATTTTTTTGAGACAGAGACTCATTCTGTCACTCCAGCTGGAGTACAGTGGTGCAATCTTGACTCACTGCAACTTCCACCTTCCAGACTCAAATGATTCTCATGCTTCAGCCTCCTGAATAGCTGGGACTACAGGTGTGCACCACTGCATCTGGCTAAGCTTTGTATTTTTAGTAGAGACAGGGTTTCACAATGTTTGCCAGGCTGGTCCTGAACTCCTGGCCTCAAGTGATCTGCCTGCCTCAGCCTCCCAAAGAGCTGGGATTACAGGTGTGAGCCCCTGTGCCTGGCCTGAACAATATTTAAAAATCAACTACCTGAAGGCTCTGCAGAGTGAACAAAAGTAGACAGACTTTGGAGAGGAGTTGAAACTTGAAGTAACCAAGTAAACCAGCAAGGAATGAATTCCCCATTTTTTGTACTTTCTAAGAGTGGCTGTAGTCACAACAGTGTGGAGGCAGCTAAAAATTGGAAAGGAAGGCCTTTGTATTTCACTAGCATTGCCAGGGTAAGGAGTCTGGGGCAACCAGGACCTCCAGAGAGTGAGGAAGAAATCCATGAAATGAGAGAGCCAGAGCCGGAGTGCCCTAAATTATGTGTTTAAACTTGGCCTAGGTAAATAGCTGATTGGACCGTGCACTATACACATATGGGGTGAACTGAAAGCAGCTTATAGTTTAGGCTTAAAGATTGAGACTAAGATCTGAGTCCCTGCTCACTGCAGGCACAACAGGTTGTAGTTTGAGTTTAACTGAGTTAATTGTCTGAAAAATAAACACTTTTCAGAGCAATATAATAGAATCCAGAGTCTTTATAACGCAATGTTCACAAAATACAACCCAAATGTTTTGGCATACTGAGACAGAAAACTGTGACTCAGTCTCAAAGGAAGATATAAGCCAACAGATGCAAACCCCAAGATGACAGAGATGTTGGATTTATCAGGCAAGTATTTTAAAATAGCATAATTAGAATTTGCTCAATGAAGAATGGAAAATATGTTTATAATAAATGAAAAGATAGGACAATACTAACCAACCAAGCAAAAAGTCACAGTCTTGGGCTGTGCAGAACAATTTAAAAAGATTTAACATGTGGGTAATTGAAGTCCTAGAAAGAGAGAGAGAAAGAATGAGGCAGACAAAATACAAAAACAACAACAACAACAAAAAAAGGCAGAAAATTTCCTAAGTTGGGTTAAAGATGTAAATTTACAGGCTGGGCACAGTGACTCATGCCTGTAATCCTGGCATTTTCAGAGGCCAAGGCGGGAGGATTGCCTGAGCCCGGGAGTTTGAGATCAGCCTGGGCAACACAGTGAAACCTCATCTCTACAAAAAAAATTACAAAAATTAGCTGGGTGTGGTAGCACGAGTCTGTGGTCCCAGCTACTTGGGGGGCTGAAGTGGGAGGATCACCTGAGCCCAGGAGATAGAGGCTGCAGTGAACTGTGATCACACTACTGCACTCCAGCCTGAGTGACACAGTGAGATCCTATCTCAAAATAAAAAAGATAATCAATTTTCAGATTCACGAGGCTCAGGAAACCCCAAATAGGATGAATTAGAAGAAATTCACACCTAAACACATCATTGTCAAGCTGCTGAATAATAAACATAAGAGAAATTTCTTGAAAGTGCTAGAAAAAATTATCCTTTACATACAGAGAAAAATGAGTTAGGGACTGTAACTTTTGATCAGAAACCATGAAAGGCCAGAAGACAGTGGAACAACATCAAGCAATCCTCCCACCTCAGCTTTCCAAGTAGCTGGGACTACAGGTGTGCACCACCACACCCGGCTAATTTTTTGATTTTTTGTAGATGAAGTCTCACTATGTTGCCCAGGCTGGTCTTCAACTCCTGACCTCAAGCAATCCTCCCTGCTTGGCCTCCCAAAGTGCTGGGATTACAGGTATGAGCCACCATGCCTGGCCCTCTTAAGTTCTTTAAAATATGTTCTTTAAGTTCTTTAAAACATGTTTGCTTAAAGGCAAAAACTTTTTTTTTTTTTTTTTTTTGGAGACAGGGTCTTACTCTGTCACTCAGGCTGGAGTGCAGTGGCGTGATTATGGCTCACTGCAGCCTTGACCTTCCAGGCTCAAGTGATCCTCCCATCTCAGCCTCCCGAGTAGCTGTGATTACAGGTGCACACTACCATGCCAGGTTAATTTTCGTATTTTTTGTAGTGATGGGGTTTCACCATGTTGCCCAGGCTGGTCTTGAACTCCTGAGCTCAAGGGATCTGCCTGTCTTGGCCTCTCAAGGTGCTGGGATTATAGGCTAAAGCAAAGATTTCAACACTTTCTTGTGGAGTTTATATAGATGTAATACACATGACAATTTTAACATGAAAGATAGTGTATGTGAATGGGAGCAGTAAATGGACTTAACAGCAAGTTTTCTATATTTTACATGAAATGGTACTATATATATTAATTCTGAGTAGGCTATAAAATAGTTTTTAAAATACATTTTAATTCCCACAAGGTCTTTATATTTTACGTGAATATTGTAATCCTGAGGTTTCTATATTTTATATTAAATGGTATTATATTGACTCTAAGTAGACTGTAAAAAGTTAGGTATATATAATGTAATTCATAGAGAAACCACAAAAAGTGCAAAGATGAATGGCTAAATGACAATAGATAAATTAACATGAAATTGAAAAATATTTAAATAATCTAAAAGAAAGCAGGAAAGCAGGGAAGAAAAATGAAAAACAGGACAAACAGAAAATGAAATGGTAGACCTCAGTCCAACTATAAGAATATGTATGGTAAATGTTAAGGGACTCTACATTCTAAATAAAAGCCAGAGATGATCAGAATAGACATAAAGCAATACCCAGCTATATGCTGTCTATAAGAGAGAGACTTTAAGTACAAAGACATAAATGAATTGAAAGTAAATGGATGGGAAAAGATAAACCATAAAAACAGTAAGACGGCAGGGCCTGGTGGCTCACGCCTGTAATCCCAGCACTTTGGGAGGCCAAGGCAGGCGGATCATGAGGTCAAGAGATCGAGACCATCCTGGCTAACACGGTGAAACCCTGTCTCTACTAAAAATACAAAAAATTAGCTGGGTGTGGTGGCGGGCACCTGTAGTCCCAGCTACTCAGGAGGCTGAGGCAGGAGAATGGTATGAACCTGGGAGGCAGAGCTTGCAGTGAGCCGAGATCACACCACTGCACTCCAGCCTGGGCAACAGAGTGAGACTCTGTCTCAAAACAACAACAACAACAAAACAGTAAGACCCAAGATAAATGAAAACATATATCCACACAAAGATTTGTGTACAAACATTCATAGCAGCTTTCTTCACAACAGTCAAAAAATGGAAACAATAGAAATATCCATTAATATGTAAATGTTTAAACAAAATATGACACATTCATGCAATATACCACTACGCAGCAATAAAAAGAAAACTCACTACTGATATAAACAACATGGACGAATCTCAAAATCTGAATTAAAAAATATAAATACAAAAGGTGTGGGTACTTCAGGATTCCACTTACACAAAATACAGACTAATCTACAGACGAAAAGCAGATAAGTGGTCTTACCTGGGGCTGGAGGGATGGATGGAATGTAAAGCGGCAAGAAAAATCTTTTTTGAGGATGAGGGAAATGTTCTGTATCTTGATTGTGATGATGATTTGTGGGCATATACATTGGTCAAAATTCACTGAACTGTATACTTTGAATGGATGCAACTTACGGCATGTAAATTAATCCCCAATAAAGGAAGGAAAGGAAACATTTTTTAAATTCCAATTTTTAAATAATTTTATATTTTCTACTGAACTCAAAAAATTATTTAACTCCAGTTTTAAAGAGAACAATTTGCTATTTTTCTGAGACCATGACTTCTGTTAATGAAATAAACAAATATCTTTCTGTATTAAAAATCTTTAGGTAATAAATACAACAGTGGTTCTAATTTAGTCTTAATGCCAGAGGGAAATGACTTTAATGCAGTTATCAAAGGCAGACACAATGAACAGTTGTGTTTTCCGGTCTATTTTCTAAGACACCGAAAGGGAGAAAATCAATATCTGTTCTGACAATTGCACTGAAGCATAGAAGAGGCTCCCTACCCGCCTCCAGCCCTTTTTTTTCTGGCATTCTTTAGGAAGCAATGAATCTTTATCTTCTATGTTTGGGTTGTTAACATTTGGTGTTTCCTGAGAACACATATGGAGAAAATACCTTCCCAAAAGAGCTTGACATTGATCCCTGGCAAAGTCTAGGAGGAAATACTAAACAGATGGTTTGCGAGCACTTAGAAAGGAAACTTGATATCCTTGTGTATGACTGAGAGATGTAGACTAGCTGACAGCATCATTAGGTTGATTTGTAACTGGCTGAATGACTTACATACCCAGTGAGTGCAGACTGCTGTCAACCTGCACAGATGCCCTCTGGATACCAAAGTTATCAATCTCAGTGGCTATTTTAGTTTTGGCATATTTATTACTTAGTCATTCTTCATAAAGCTATTGCAAAATTTTTATTGTATGCAAATACATGCAATAAAAATGTAAGCTATGAAGCACAACAACAAAAGCGAGCACTCATGAATCCTTCATTTAACTTCAGATGTAGAACATCATCAATACTCCTGAGATATCTACATGCTTTTCCCTAATCTTCTCCAGAAGAAATCTTGCCACACTGACTTTTATTTTTATCATATCTTTCTTTTTAAAAGTAGTTTTGTGGCTGGATGCGGTGGCTCACACCTGTAATCCCAGCACTTTGGGAGGCCAAGGTGGACAGATCACTTGAGGTCAGGAGTTCAAGACCAGCCTGGCCAACATGGTGCAACCCTGTCTCTACTCAAAATACAAAAATTAGCCAGGCGTGGTGATGTGTGCCTGTAATCCCAGCTACTCGGGAGGCTGAGGCAGGAGAATGGCTTGAGCCTGGGAGGTGGAGGTTGTGGTGAGCTGAGACTGCACCACCGTACTCCAGCCTGGGCGATAGAGCGAGACTTCATGTCAAAAAACAAATAAATAAATAAAAGTACTTTTGTTACTTTAAATAACACTTTATAATTTTAGTTTTGAGCTTTATAAATAAGTGTCATACAGTATACACTGTATCTGTTTTTTTCCTCAATATTGAAAAGATTCATTCACATTGTTATGTATAGCTGTGGCCCATTTATTTTAAAAAATGTATGCTATTCCACCAAACATTCCTTGTAATATTTATTCTGTATATCAACTAACTTTTTTTTTTTTTTTTTTTTTTTTTTTTTGAGACAGAGTCTTGCTCTGTCATCCAGGCTGGAGTGCCGTGGTGTGATCTTGATTTATTGCAGCCTTGACCGCCTGGGCTTAAGCGATCCTCCTGCCTCAGACTCCTGAGTAGCTAGGACTACAAGTGCATGCCACCATACCTGGCTAATTTTGTTTATTTTTTGTAGAGATGAGGTCTCACTATGTTGTTGAGGCTGATCTTGAACTCTTGGGCTCAAGTGATCCTCCTGCCTTGGCCTCCCAAAATGCTAGGATTATAGGCATGAGCCACCACACTCAGTCATTTTCATGTATATTTTGATGAACCGAAATTCTTCATTTTAATGTAATTATACTTATCAATCTTTTGTTATAAGGGCCGGGCGCAGTGGCTCATGCCTGTAATCCTAGCCCTTTGGTAGGCCGAGGCGGGCATATCACCTGAGGTCAGGAGTTCGAGATCAGCCTGGTCAACATGGTGAAATCCTGTCTCTATTAAAAATACAAAAAATGGCTGGGCGTGGTGGCTCAAGCCTGTAATCCCAGCACTTTGGGAGGCCGAGACGGGCGGATCACGAGGTCAGGCGATCGAGACCATCCTGGCTAACACGGTGAAACCCCGTCTCTACTAAAACATACAAAAAAATAGCCGGGCGAGGTGGCGTGCGCCTGTAGTCCCAACTACTTGGGAGGCTGAGGCAAGAGAATGGCGTAAACCCGGGAGGCAGAGCTTGCAGTGAGCTGAGATCCGGCCACTGCACTCCAGCCCGGGCGGCAGAGCGAGACTCCGTCTCAAAAAAAAAAAAAAAAAAAAAATTAGCTGGGCATGGTGATGCGCACCTGTAATCCCAGTTACTTGGGAGGCTGAGGCAGGAGAATTGCTTGAACCCAGGAGGCGGAGGTTGCAGTGAGCTGAGATCATGCGACTGCAGTCCAGCTTGGGTGACAGAGACTCCGTCAAAAATCTTTTATTTTGTGATTAGCAAACTTTATGTCTCATTTAGAAAACGCTTCTTCCTCTTCCCCAACCCCTGTCATGAAAATTTTCTCCTATACCTTTTTTTTAAAGTTTTACATGTTACTTTTCACATTGAAGTCTTTAATCCATCTAAAAACATGATTATAAATGGTGTGAAGTAGGAATATTTTTTCCTATATGGAATATTGATAGTTTCAATATGACTTAATGGCTAAATCCATCCTTTTCACACTGCTCTGCCACGTCAGCCAAGCCACATATCAAGTTTTCATGTGGCTGTTTCCGGACTTCTCTAATCTATTCCAGTTTGGACAATTTGTCTATTCCTATGTAAATATGACACTATTTTTTTTTTTTTTTTTTTTTTTTTTTTGAGTCGGAGTCTCGCTCTGTCGCCCAGGCTGGAGTGCAGTGGCCGGATCTCAGCTCACTGCAAGCTCCGCCTCCTGGGTTTACACCATTCTCCTGCCTCAGCCTCCCGAGTAGCTGGGACTACAGGTGCCCGCCACCTCGCCCAGCTAGTTTTTTGTATTTTTTAGTGGAGAGGGGTTTCACCATATTAGCCAGGATGGTCTCGATCTCCTGACCTCGTAATCCGCCCGTCTCGGCCTCCCAAAGTGCTGGGATTACAGGCTTGAGCCACCGCGCCCGGCCTGACACTATCTTAATTAGAATAACTTTATAAACCATCTAAACATCTGGTAAGGCAAACCCCTAGCCTTAATATGTATCTTTACTTCTAATATATAGAATATATATATTCTAGAATATATATGCTCCCTCTATATATAATATATAATACACACACACACACATACACAAATCAGCTTGTCAAGTTCATCTAAAAACTCTGACAGGATTTTTTTTTTTTTTTTTTAAGAGACGGAGTCTTGCTCTCACCCAGGCTGGAGTGCACTGATGCGATCATAGCTCACTATAACTTTAAACTCCTGAGCTGAGGAGATCCTTCCTCCTCAGCCTGCCTAAACATTTTTTTGTAGAGAGAGGGTTTTGTTATATTGCTCTGGCTCAAACTTCTGACCTCAAGCTATCCTCCCACCTCAGCCTCTCAAAGTGCTAGGATTACAGGTATGAGCCATCACACCTGGCTCTGAACTGTTGATCTCTATTGCTCTTTTCAACTGAAGCAGTATAGAGAAGAGTTAAGCATGGGGGCATTGGAGCCACACTGCTTGGATGTGAATCCTTTTCTGTCTCAACTGAAAAACCCTGGGAAAGTTATTATAGACAAGAAAATATGCCTTAGTTTTTTCATCTAGATAAACAAGGATTAAATAAGATAATATGTAGAAACTATTTAGAACAGAAAGTATTTGAACAGTAAGTATTCAATAAAATGTTGCTGTAATTATGATCTAAAAACAAATGTTAGAATATTAAGAGACTGTGGCTTTAGTTCACATATCTTTTCCTCAAGGCTCAGAATTTATTTAAAAACAAAATAAGTTAGCAGCATTATTCCCATGATTTATGGCTCTTCTATAGGGTTAACCTTGGTTGCTAGAATGGGCAGGTTCTCCTCTATCCTAAAATATATGATCAAGATCCAGCATTAGGGATCTGCTCTAGGGTTGTAGGGTTGGCTTATATTGTAAAGAGGACATTTAAGGACAAAGAAAGCATCTGGCTTTCCCTGTGAGAGGTATATCTCTTCTTATCTCTATTTCTTGAACCAACAGTTCCTAGTTCTCCTT
The DNA here is from genome assembly GCF_024542745.1 of Macaca thibetana thibetana. Lineage (NCBI taxonomy): Eukaryota > Metazoa > Chordata > Mammalia > Primates > Cercopithecidae > Macaca > Macaca thibetana. Next base: position 32,440,830 of record NC_065590.1, on the reverse strand, counting down.
CAAGAGGAAAAGAGAAAAGAGGAACAAAATAGAGAATGAACAGCAAAGAAAGGCTATGAGAACTATGGAAAAAGTTTTATATTATGTTACATGAAAACAAAAAATTATATACATGAATTATAACTATGTAACATAAACACGAGTGAACAACTGAGCATCAATGTGCAAAAATAAAAGTGCAATGAAATGGTGAAATGAGTAATTTTAAATTAAAAATTATAGTCATATTCTTAATAAAATATGAATTATTAGAGCTTGAAATTTTCTCAGTAAAAGGCATATATAAGAAGGACTTCTACTACTATTAATAACAGTAGATGACATTTATTTGATTGTGCCAGGCACTGTTGTAAGTGCTTTCTTTCCATGTAAGTTGTATTTAATCATCACAAAAACCCCATAAGGTAGCTATTATTTTACAAATGAGCTTTATAAAATAGCTTATTATTTTATAAATGAGAAATTTGTGGAATAGTTAAATTAACTTGTTCAAGGTTACTTAGTTCTAGAGTAAAATGTAAAAACCCAAAAGGATAGTTAAATAAATGATGATTAATTCATACATTGGAATACTTCATAGCTATGAAAAGGAAGGTGTTAGATCTCTATGTGCCAATATGGAAAAATCCTAGATAAATAGCTAAATGTAAAAAAAGCAGAGCAGTTGGTATGGTATAGTCTCATTTTTTGTCAAAGTAAGTAATATCAATAATAATGTTACATGTATATCAGTATACATGCATGTGTAAGGAGGGCAATTCAGTAGAATGTGTCCTACAGTGTTGATGGTAGTTATCTCTGGAGGCTGGAATTTTGGTCATTTTGAACTGTTTCTATTATGCCTCTATAATGTTTACATTTGTATAATGCATAATAAAAAATATTAAAATAGCCAGGCAAAAGCTACTACAAACAGCACTGGACAGGGTATTTCAGCAAAATTTTAAAATAAAGAATAAAATGAAAAAGACCAGGAACAAATTAAAGGAAGTCCCATTTATACAGTTAGAAGAAAATATATAATAGGCTATATGGTTAAAATTTATAGAAAACCTTATCTAATGTGGATGCAATTTAAAGTTAACCTTTCCATATTAGATCCTGTTAAGGAACTTTCTAAAATGTGAGTCTACTTTCTTAATTTCTAAATTCATTCTTTTTTGATGATACTGGATCTTGCAGGGTCTCTAAGTAATTTTTGTGATAATTAGTTCTCACTGTGCAGAACTGTACTAAAGTAGGCAGAATTTAGATTGATCAAAGGACATACTCTCATAGTTATTTTATAAATGAATCTGCAATATCAACATTTGCTTTTGACTTAGTTCTCTCCGAAAAGTGGAGTATAGATAATTTGTATTTAGTTGATGATCATGGCTATTGGAGTAAAAGAATTATAACTAGGTTAAGAAGTGTTTGAATCAATTCATGATATTCACGAGTTATTGAGGGAAGCTATGGTTGTTTGGGACATATCCCTAACTATTTTAGCAGATGTCACAGAGGCTGACCCCAACCACTCACAAATCATTTGTTGTTTTTTTTTTTCAATCATTCATGTGTTTTGTCCAGAAATATTTATTGAGAATCTACTGTGTGCCAGGTGGAGTGATAAGCATTAGTGATAGAAAGATATATAAGACACAGTCTTAGTTCCAGGTAACTGAGAGTTCACTTGAGACCTGGCCATTAAAAACAAATCTCAGAAATATAACAAACCATCCATATACAAAAAATTTCAAAAATATTAATAATAAGTATAGCTAACTTTTATGGGGCACTTGCATGAGCTCATTTAATTCCCACAACTACTACATGGGGTAGGAATAACTGAGGCTTAGTGAGGCTAAATACCTTGCCCAAAGTTGCACACCTAGAAAGTCATAGAAACTGCAGTTTAGACTTGGGCAACCTAATTTTGGAACACCCATCCTTCTGAGAATGAGAGAGGCTGCTGTTGCTAATGTCTTGATAACAACACCAAGATGAATTAAAACACTAAGGGAATAAAATAATTAATTATGAGGAAAGCACAGGCAAACTAGGAAGATTTTGAGCAATGAGTCATATACACTTAACCCACAAAGAGAAATTACAAGCTATTTATGGGAGGATGCATTATTCAGAAGCAAATGGGAAGTTACTGGAAGAGTCATCGGCACTGACACAGGTAGAAAGCTGTTTTCCTGCATTTAAAAGCTCTTCTATACAATGCTAGCCACTAACTATTCTAAAGAAAGGCATCAGGCAGCCTTAGTGTACTCTACGCTGTATGCCATTAGAGACATAACAAGTTCTTTCTGGTGACAGTCACAGAAGGCAAAGAACATAGTCCATGCCTGATTCTGTCATTGGCCAAAGAGAGAGAAAAAGAGCTTCTCTCTCACAGATTCATTTTCAGAACCCAATGAAAAGGGCTCTGACTGGTGGCCTAGGGAACTATGATTGCCTCAACCTGGGTCATGACCCATTCTGTGACCAGGAAGGTGGAGGTGTACCGGAGAAAGGGGATATAGAGGATGCCAGGCTGACCAAGAGTAGCCTCCATGGGTATCAAAGTCATTGATTCACTCAACAAATATGTACTGATAATGTAGGATATACACCAGGACACAGAAATGAGTAAGACAAGTTTCTAATGCCAAGGTGCTTACAGTTTAATGTAGAGGGAAAAGATATCAAGTAGTTTACAATTTAGGTGAGAAGACACAATTATTGCACAAATAAAGCAATGGTGAACGATTCTACATGCTATATAATTAAGTGGTAAATTGCATGGTAGAGAACACAAGTGATGTAGTTGTTCTAAGAAGTGATGTAGTTGTTCTAAAAAGAGGAAAATCAATACAGTAGTAATGAACTTGAATTTGGATTTAAGGAATGAGTAGGGTTTGTCTGGAAGAGAACAGAGGAAGGAATTCAGAGGGAAGAAGAGGGAATTCAGAGGAAAAGACTGCTGTGAGTGCAGGGATGGAGATAGAAAGGACAGTCAGTGAAGAGACAGGAGTGCACACAGTGAGAGCTCACGAATCACACAGCTAAGGCTGGTTGCCTTCCCTCCCCTGCCAGAACAATGTCAGTGGCTGCATGATGGTGGAAGGATCTACATGTGTCAGAATCTGACAGGAACCACACCCTTAGTTACCAACCCTCCCTCCTACGTAATTAGAGGGAGATGAGATAGGAGGGGGAGGAAGAGTGAAGTCATCCGCATGGCACCAGAAAGAGATCGACGGTCTCAGAACAGTGGCCACTTCCATGTGTGCACAACCATGGAAAAGGCCAGTACAGCCCAAAAGGACTGAAGGAGGGTGAACTGTAACTTGAGTGTTGGATAAATTAAAACTGGTCCAAAAACCTTTGAACTCCATAATTTAGAGATCTCTACTTGACTTCGTGACTAAAATATTTTCATACATTTCCACTACCTTAGAAAGAAATCCAAATGTTTTAGCATGACAGAGATGGTCATTTTCATCTAATCCTTGCCTACCTTTAACCCTCACTCCCACCTCTGCCTGACAGGCTCTGGTATAGGGAACCATGGGCATTTCTCATGGGCACATCTTGCTTTTCAAGTCTCTGGGTCTCCTTTTTGAGTGGCCCTTTTCCTCTTTCTCTGCTTAGCTAATTCCTACTTGTCTTCCAAGACAGTGGTCCCCAAACTTTTTGACATGATGGGCTGGTTTCATGGAAGACAATTTTTCCACAGATGGGTGGGTGGAATGGTTTTGGGATGAAACTGTTCCACCTCTGATCATCAGGGATTAATCAGATTATCATATAAGGAGCACACAATCTAGATCCCTCACGTGCACAGTTCACAATAGGATTTGCTCTCCTATAAGAATCTAATGTCACAGCTGATCTGACAAGAGGTGGAGCCCAGGCAGTAATGCTCACTTTCCACCACCCTTCCCTCCCCTCCTGCTGTGTGACCCACTTCTTAACGGGCCACAGATGGTACCAGTTCATGGCCTGGGTGTTGGAGACCCCTGCTCTAAGACATAGTTTGAATATTTCTTCTTCTAGGAATTGTCGGATTGTGGGTAACTTAGATTTACTTATTTGTGCTTATTTGTAGTTTTAATTTGTAATAAACATGAATATTTTTCAGTATGTAAATATCAAGGAAAATGTCATTAAGGTAAACAGAGTGACTGGAACAAGGGGAAAGACCACTACGTAGGACCACTCCACACTTTCTCTCCAAAGAAATCCTAGGAGGTAATTCAAAAAATAAAAGTCTGGCCAGGTGTGGTGGCTCACACCTGTAATCCCAGCACTTTGGGAGGCCAAGGCGGGTGGATCACCTGAGGTCGGTTCGAGACCAGCCTGGCCAACATGGTGAAAGAAAGTCAAAACTAGACTTTTTTTTTTCCCCATGGGGTTAGCAAAGATAAAAAAACAAACAAACAAGGATAATTCCTAGTAGGAAAGTCTTATTTACTGTTGGTGGAAGTGTGAATTAGTATGATCTTTTTTGGAGAGTTTTTTGGCAATAACTGTCAAAAATGCATATATTGTTTTACCTCCTAGTAACTTTATTTCTAGAAATTCATTCCACAGAAAACATCCTCACAAATGCACAGTTATACACATAAACAGGAAAGGCTACATAATTTGTGGGCTCAGAGCAAAATGAAAATGCAGAGCCCTTTGTTCAAAAAGCAGGAAAAAAGTGCCATCGACAATACTAAAATATAAAACTTTTTCCTTTTCCTTTCTCCCATGATCTCTTATCTTAAGATATCATGGTGTGTGTGTATGTGTGTGTGCGTGTTGTTTTTCAATTGTGGTAAGAACACCATGCATGAAATCTACCCTTTTAACACATTTTTACACGTACAGTAGTACAGTATTGTTAATTCTAGGTATAATGTTGTATAGCAGATATCTAGAACTTATTCATCCTTTTCATCATGACATGGTTTTTAAAAGTTTGCTGCCGGGTGTGGTGGCTCACGCCTGCAATCCCAGCACTTTGGGAGGCCGAGGTGGGCAGATCATGAGGTCAGGAGATCGAGACCATCCTGCCTAACACAGTGAAATCCTACTAACACAGTGAAACCCTACTAAAAACACACAAAAAATTAGCCGGGCCTGGTGGCAGGTGCCTGTAATCCCAGCTACTCGGCAGGCTGAGGCAGGAGAATGGTGTAAACCCAGGAGGCAGAGCTTGCACTGAGCCGAGATCATGCCACTGCACTCCAGCCTGGGCGACACAGCGAGACTCCATTCCAAAAAAAAACAAGTTTGCTATTAATGTCACACTTCCTCAGCTGGCACCAGATACTTGCCAAGCAAGTGCAGACCCTCACAAGGGCCTGGGCAACTCAACAGAAAAGGAAAGTGTGCTGGCCCTTGACCCAGGTGTCCAGGCCTCTGCCCAGCAGGGGGAACAGAGGCCAGCAGTGGTCACTGGATGGCTGGTAAGTTGGCAAATGAGTGAGGAGTCCACTATGGAGTGGTGGGAAGGAAGCAGGAGGCAGGGCATGTGTGAGCCAAGGCTCAAAGCTCCTGGTGTATGCTCCACTGTTCCATCAAACTGCACAAATTCAAAGATAAAATTATTAAGAATTTTAAGACAGAAGCCACGGGACATTAAATCCCAAGCATGGGGGTCTTTCTGTACTTAGGAGCCTATGTGACTCCCCTGGTCATTAGCCCATGAAGCCAGCCCTGCATATGAGTCTGTTCACACAGCACTATTTGTAATAGCAAAATGTAATAAACCAATTGTTTACATTAGTGATTAAACAAAAATTACGGTAAAATGACACAATAAAAAACCAGGTAGCCATTAAAAAAATGAGTCTGATCTATAAACACTGACACAGCTGTCTAACACACATGAACAAAGAAGGTTTCAGTAAATTAATTGTGTATGTGTATGTATGTATCTGTAAAATATTAAGGGTGTTAATTAAAATATTGAGAGTGTGTGTGTGTGTGTTGAGTGTGTGTGTGTATATGTGTGTGTGTGTGTGTGTATATATATATATATATAAAAAAGAATGTTAGAAGGGCTAGCCCAATCCCCTCAAAGTGATTGGGGAGAAAGGAATTTTTAGTTTTTATACCCATAAAATTTTAGTTTTCATTATTAGGATATATTGTTTCTGAAATAAAATGATTATTAAAAAATTCAACTCCAACATCTAGAAACATCTGTCTGAACCTCAATGAAATCTACTGGCTTCATTTACCATTTAACAACACACAAAAAAAAACATGGAAAATAATCTTTCTGACTTGTAAATGACTGCTCATTAAAATTCTTACCATTCTTTTTACCTTGTTAAAAAAATTCTTACCATCATTGCTGGGATCCTCAACAGGAGACACTGAGTCCACATGCTCTAGGATTCCCTTTGTGACCTCAACGACCTGAAGCCTCCTGACTCTGGCTAGGTCTGTATCTTTCAACCCTTCCTCCAATTGTTTGACCACCTCTTTTCCAGGCTGAGAAGTCAGAATGGTAATCTGAAAATAAATCCAAGAATCAATGTGTCTGTTCTCCCTGATGTACTGAGTGAGGAACATAACAGTTCCTACCCGGAGGATAAATACAGCATAAGTCTGTGGTGGTGGCTATTGTGTTTAATGCAAAAAGGATTTGGTTGTAACTTAAAATCAAATTTTATCTGACAGATTCTTATAGGACAGGTTATCACAAGACCTTTCCAATCAGGCTGAGCTGACCCCCAGAAAGTGACTGGTGAAACCATATTTGTGTTTTAGTCTTTTAAGACTGCTTGAGCCACTAGGAGCCTCTCATGGCTTAAAATACTTAAGATTTTACAAGGTGATGAAATAAGATTCTTAAATTTTACACACTAAATGTATACCAAATATTAGAGAGCCTATATACTCCTTTCTCTTAGTGATGCTTCCATCTCATATTCTCAGACTGATTTATCTCCTTGCTGGATCCACTCAAGTTATTTCTTTTGCTCTTTTGACTCTAAAATGTACTTATCCTTAACCAATATATCTCACTTGAAGGAATATTCAGGTGTCTGTATACAATTTGAATGTTTTATTCTACCTGAATGAACACAGTATATATATATATATATATATATATATATATATACAGTCTCACTCTGTTGCCCAGGTTGGAGTGCAATGGCACAATCTTGGCTCACTGCAACCTCCGCCTTCCAGGGTCAAGTGATTCTCCTGCCTCAGCCTCCAGGGTAGCTGAGATTACAGGCACGTGCCACCACACCCGGGTAATTTTTTATTTATTTTTAGTAGAGACAGGGTTTCACCATGTTGGTCAGGCTGGTCTCAAACTCCTGACCTCGTGATCCACCCGCCTCCGCCTCCCAAAGTACTGGGATTACAGGCGTGAGCCACCATGACTGGCCACTCTATGTTATTATTAGCAGTTTCCTCTTGAACTTTTAAACTCTGGAAGGTAATTGTTAAACGTATGCAATTCTCATTTGTAGTTAGACGTTTTTGATCCATGAAGAGGGATGAGACTAAAGCACTATTACTATTATTTTAAAAGACTTTATTTTTTTGAGAAGTTTTAGGTACACAGCAAAACTGAAAGGAAGGTACAGAGATAGCCCACATACCCCTTGTCCCACATATACATGGCCTCCCTCATTATCAGTATCTTCCACCAAAGTCATTGCAATTGATGAACCTATACTGACACATCGTAATCACCCAAAGTCCACAGATTACATTAGGGTTGACTCTTGGTGTAGTACATTCTATGAGTCTAGACAAATGCATAATGACATGTACCCATCAGTATAATAAATATCATATTGAGCCTTTTCACCACCCTAAGAATCCTCTCTGCTCTGTCTATTCATCCCTTCTTCTCCTCAGCCCCTGGCAACATTGATCTTTTTACTATTGCCATAGTTTTGCCTTTTCCAGAATGTCATATAGTTGGGGATATATACACAGCCTTTTCAGACTGGCTTCTTTCACTTAGTAATATGCATTTAAGGTCCCTTCATATCTTTTTGTGGCTTGATAGCTCATTTATTTTTAGTGCTGAATAATATTCCATTGTCTGGATAAATCATAGTTTATTTATCCATTCATCTACTGAAGGATATCTTGGTTGCTTCCAAGTTTTGGCAATTATGCATAAAGCTGCCATAAATACCCACATGCGGGTTTTTGTGTGGACAGGTTTTCAACTCCTTTGGGTAAATGCCAAGAAGCATGATTTCTGGATTATATGGTAAATATATTTTTAGTTTTGTAAGAAACCATCAAACTGTCTTTCAAAGTGGCTGTGCCATTCTACATTCCCATCAGCAATGAATGAGAGTTCCTGTTGCTCCACATCTTCACGAGCATTTGGTGTTGTCAGTGTTCTGGAATATAGCCATTTTAATAGGTATGTGGTGGTATTTCATTGTTGTTTTAATTTGCATTTCCCTGATGACATATGATGTGGAGCATCTTTTCATGTTTGTTTACCATTTGTGTACTTTCTTTGGTGAGGTGTCTGATAAGGTCTTTGGTCCATTTTTTAAAATTTTATTTTGTTTTTAATTGACACATAATAATTGTATACATTTACGGGTACAGTGTGATGTTTTGATACATGTATACATTGTATAATGATCAAATCAGGATAATTAGCATATCTATCACTTCAAACACTTCTCATTTATTTGTAATGAGAACATTCAAAATCCTCTCTGCTAACTATTTTGAAATACACATTATTGTTAACTATAGTCATGCTATTGCGCAATAGAACACCAGAACTTATTCCTCCTATCTAATTGTAACTTTGCACCATTGGCCAACCTCTCCTCATCCACCCTTTCCACCCTTTCTCCCTACTCTCCTCAGCCTCTGATAACCGCTATTCAACTCTCTACTTCTATGAGATCAATGTTTTTAGATTCCACAAATGAGTGAGATTATGCAGTACTTGTCCTTCTGTGCCTGGCTTATTTGACTTAATATAATGTTCTCTAAACTCATCCATGTTGTCACAAACAACAGGCTTTTATTCTTTTTTATGAAGGAATGGTATTCCATTGTGTATAAATACCACATTTTAAAAATCCATTTATCTATTGACAGACACTCAGATTGACTCCATATCTTGGCTATTGTGCACAGTGCTGCAATAAACCTAGGAGTGAAGATATCTCTCCAACACACTGATTTCATTTCCTTTGGATATATACCCAGTAGTAGGATTGTTGGATTATATGGTAGTTCTGTTTTTAATTTTTTGAGGAACCTTCATATTGTTCTCCGTAGTGGCTGTACTAATTTGCATTCTTACCAACAATGTAAGGAGGGTCCCCCTTCTCCACCTCCTCACCAATATTTGTTATTTTTAAAATCTTTTTTATAGTAGCCATTATAACTGGGGTGAAGTAATATTTTATTGTGGGTTTGATTTGCATTTCTTGGATTAGTGATGTTGAGCATTTTTTCACCTACCTGTGGCCATTTGTATGTCTTCTTTTGAGAAATGTTTATTCAGCTCTTTCAAGTTATTCATTTTTTCCCTATTGAGTTGTTTGAGTTCCTTATATATTCTGGATATGAATCCCTTGTCAGATGCATAGTTTACAAATATTTTCTTCCATTCTGTAGGCTCTCACTTCACTCTATTTTTTTTTTTTTTTTGAGACAGGGTCTCACTCTGTTGCCCAGGTTGGAGTGCAGTGGTGCAATCATGGCTCACTGCAGCCTTGACCTCCTAGGCTCAAGTGATCTTCCTGCCTCAGCCTCCCATGTAGCTGAGATCACACATGCATGCCACCATGCCTGGCTAATTTTTGTATTTTTTTTTGTAGAGATGGGGGTCTCACCATGTTGACCAGGTTGGTCTGGAACTCCTAGACTCAAGTGATCCTGCTGCCTTGGCCTTCCAAAGTGCTAGAATTACAGGTGTGAGCCACTGCACCTGGCCCGCTTCATTTTTTTGATTGTTTCCTTTGGTGTGCAAAAGCTTTTTGGTTTGATAAAATTCCATTTGTCTATTTTTGCTTTTGTTGCCTGTGCTTTTGAGGTCTTATTAAAAAAAAAAAATCCTTGCCCAGACCAATGTCATGAATTGTTTCCCTTATTTTAAGTCAGGGTCTTGTTCTGTTGCTCAGGCTGGAATGCAGTGGTATGGTCATAGCTCTCTATAATCTTGAACTCCTGGGCTCAAGGGATCCTCTTGCCTTAGCCTCCTGGGTAGTTGGAACTACAGGCATGCACCACCACTCTAAGCTAGTTTTTCCAAAAAGTTTTTTTTGTAGTGGCAGGGTCTCACTATGTTGTCCAGGTTAGTCTTGAACTCCTGACCTCAAGTGATCCTCTTATTTCGGCTCCCAAAGTGCTGGGATTACAGGCGTGATCTACTGCACCTGGTACTTGTTCCAGATTTTAGAGGAAAAGCTTTCAACTTTTCCTCATTCAGTATGAGTTAGCTGTGGGTTTGTCATATATGGTCTTCATTGTGTTGAGGTACGCTCTTTCTGTACCTATTTTGTTGAGAGTTTTTATCATGAAGTGATGTTGAATTTTATTGAATGCTTTTTCTGCATCCATGAAGATGATCATATGGTTTATGTCTTTCATTCTGTTAATGTGATGTGTCATGTTTATCGATTTGCATATGGTGAACCATCCTTGCATTCCTGGGACAAATCCCTCTTGATTATGCTAAATGATCTTTTTGATGTGCTATTGGATTTGGTTTGCAAATATTGTAAGGGTTTTTACATCTATGTTCGTCAGCGATATTGGCCTATAGTCTTCTTTTTTATTGTTGTGCCCTTGTCTGGTTTTGGTATCAGGGTAATGCAGGCCTTGTAGAATGAGTCTGGAAGAGTTCTCTCCACTTCAAGTTTGTATAGTAGTTGAGAAAAATTGGTATTAGTTCTCCTTTAAATGTTTGGTAGAATTCAGCAGTGAATCTATGAGGTCTGGGGCTTTTCTTCAACGGAAAACTTTTTATTACTGATTCAATCTCATTACTCGCTGTTGGTCTGTTTAGGTTTTCTATTTTTTCATGATTCAGTCTTAGCAGATTGTGTATATACAGGAATTTATCCATTTCTTTTAAGTTTTCCAATTTGTTGGCATATAGTTCTTCATAATAGTTTATAATAATCCTTTGTATTCTGTGGTATCAGTTGTAATGTCTCCTTTTTAATCTCTGATTTATTTGAATCATCTCTCTTGTTTTCTTAGTCTAGCTAAAAGTTTGTGATTTTGTTTATCCTTTCAAAAAAACAGTTATTTTTAGTTCAAGACCAGCCTGACCAACATGGAGAAACCCCATCTCTACTAAAAATACAAAATTAGCCAGGTGTGGTGGCGCATGCCTGTAATCCCAGCTATTAGGGAGGCTGAGGCAGGAGAATTGCTTGAACCCGGGAGGTGAAGGGTGCAGTGAGCCGAGATGGCGCCATTGCACTCCAGCCTGGGCAACAAGAGCGAAACTCCATCTCAAAACAAACAAACAAAACAAACAAAAAACAGACAAAAAACTAGTTCTTTTTCAATTGAACTTTTATGTGTGTGTGTGTCTTGTTTTTTTTTTTTTTGAAGAGACAAGGTCTTGCTCTGTCACCCCAGTGGTATGATCATAGCTCACTGCAGCCTCAAACTCCTGGGCTCAAGCAATCTTTCCACCTCGGCCTCCCAAGTAGCTAGGACTACAGGTGTAGGTGTGTGCACCATACCTGGGTAATTTAAAAGTTTTTTTGTAGAGATGGGATCTCACTATGTTGCCCAGGCCTGTCTCCAACTCCTGGCCTCAAGCGATCCTCCTGCCTTAGCCTCCCAAAGCGTTGTACTATTTTTTTTTTTAGCCTCTATTTCTTTTATTTTTATTCTGATCATTGCTATTTTTTTCCTTCTACTAATTTTGGGTTTAGTCTATTCTTGTTCTTCTAGTTCCTTGAGGTGCAATGTTAGGTTGTTTATTTGAGATCTTTCTTTCTTCTTTTTTGATGTAGGCATTTATTGCTATAAACTTCCCTCTTTTGCTATATCTCATAGGTTTTGGTATATTGTGCATCCATTTTCATTTGACTCAAGAAGATTTTAAACTTCATTTTTAATTTCTCCATTGACCCATTGGTTGTTCAGGAGCATGTGGTTTAATGGTGTTCTCTGAGCTTTCTGGATCTATGGTTTGGTATCTGACTTTAAGAAATTCTCAGTCATTATTGTTCAAATGTTTCTTCTGTTTCTTTCTTTGTTTTCCTTCTGGTATTCCTGTTACATGTAAGTCATACCTTCTGTAGTTGCCCCACAGTTCTTGAATATTCTGTTCTGTTTTTTTTTTGTTCCAGTTTTTTTTTCTCTTTGCTTTTTCAGATTTGAAAGTTTCTATTGATACATCCTCAAGCTCAAAGATTCTTTCTTCAGCCATAAGTCTACGAATAAGCCCATCAAAGACATTCTTCACATCGATTACAATGTTTTTGATCTCTAGCACCTTTTTTGATTCTTTCTTAGGATTTCCATCTTTCTGCTTACATTGCCCATATGTTCTTTCATTCTGTCTACTTTATCCATTAGAGCCTTAGCATATTAATAATAGTTGCTTTAAATTCTGCGGTCTGAGAATTCCAATGTCTCTGCCATGTCTAGTTCTGATGCTTACTCTGTCTCTTCAAACTGTGTTTTTTGTCTTTTAGTATGCTTTTTATAGTTGTACATGATGTTCCAGTCTAAAGGAGCTGCTATAAGCAGGCCTTTAGTAATGTGCGGTAAGGGATAGAGGGAGGGGAAGTATGATTAGGTCTCAGTCTTTTAGTGAACCTATGCCTCTGGACTGTGAACTTTACAAGTGTCCCTCAGTTTTTTCTCTCCCTACTTAGGTGGGACAGGATGGCTAGAGTGGGCTGAAGTTGAGTATTTCCTTTTTGCTACATTGAAGGACACAGCTGGCTGTAGTTTGGTATTTCCCTTCTTCCAGGTCATTTAGATTCTGATAAAATCCCAGGAGGTTAGGGGTTAGGTTCTGTTTAACTAGTTTCTCCTGAGTAACTACCTGTTAGGGTAGTTTCTTTATACCTGTTAAGAACAGAGTGCTCTGGTATATTTCAAAATGGTTCATTTTTCCCTCTCCCTGTCAGAGGCATGAGGGAATTTTCCCCTGATGTTCACTATGAGGACTTGGTTGAGCTCCTGGAGGTAAAACTCACAAAAGCGTGGAGTGGTAGGATCATAGTTCAGTGCAACTTTGAACTCCTGGGCTCAAGCCATCTTCCTGCCCCAGCCTCTCAAGTAGCTAGGACTATAGGTGCACACCACCAAGTCTGGCTAATCTTTATTTTTTGTGGAGATGGAGTCTTGCTATGTTGTCCAGGCTGCTCTTGAACTTCTGGCCTCAAGGTGATCTTCCTGCCTTGGCCTCTCAAAGTGCTGGGATTACAGGTGTGAGCCACAATGCTCATCCTCTCCTAGAATTTGAGACTTGTCCACACCTAGCCTGTAGCAATGTCAATGACAGTTTCCTATTCTAGCACTGGCTCCTGTGGAGGTTTCTGTTCCAGTATGTTGTGATTCTCTATATTTGTCTGGTTGTCTCTCCCATTTTGGAGGCAACAGTTTGCCCTGTGACCTCACTTCTCAGGGATCTAAAAAATATTGTGGATTTTTTAGTTTGTTAAGCTTTTTACTAATTGTTAGGATGGAGTGGCAACTTCCAAGCTCCTTACATGAAGAATTGGAAACCAGCAATCCCACACGATTATTTTTTGTCCTGTCTGTTTGATCCCTGAGGTTACAAGAAACCAAAATTGTCTTAACTTGCACTTGCTCATGTACCCAATGGAGTATCCAGCCACGCCCTTATTTATATTTTTAAGATTGACTCAGTCTGGCACTCTTGCATTTGCACACTTGCTAATCCTGAGAAAATTTACTCAATTTGATGCCAAGATTTGATTAAAAACAACTGTAAATTCCTAAGAGTACCAAGGTAAATATAAATACAGCTACCAATGTAGGCAGTTTAACATTTGCTTTACAATTTCCAAAAATCCAGAGGCAGATGGCATATTCAGATTTTATTTTGATTTCAGTTTTTCCTTATAATTCACTTCAGTCTATGTTTTTAGAGCTTTTCTCTATAACTATCTCTACACTAAGAACTGTACAAGTTATAGAAAGAAGAGAAACATGTCCTCTGCCTGTAGTGAGCTGAAAATCTAGCTTTGAATATTACATCCAGAGTGAATCAAAGAGAGAACAACGTAAGGATGAAAAATAATGACCTATATGGACTGAAATCAGAACACAGCTTGGAGTCAGTCCTAAAGGCCAGCATCACTTACCTCCAGGGAGGTATAGGTCAGAGCTGCCCTTGTGGTCACATGTGTGCTGTATTGTTTGAATTGCTGGAGCCCATCCTCTACTGCCAGCCGCAGAGAAGCGCCTTGTGATCTGAAACAGCCTTCTCTCTGTAACATGCGGAGCTCTGAAATGCAGGTCTGCAACCTAGGAAAGTTCCCTTTCACTTGCTGCAGAGAAAAATGAATCAAAGACACAAGTCTTTAGGGACCAGGTTTCAGATTAATTGGCAGTCTAAATTTATTATAAATAATTCCTCAGCAGTTCCTTCCCTTCCTGAAAATTTGTTTATTTGACCAACATCTACTGAATGCCTACTGTGTTCTAGGCACTGCACCAAAATCTTCCCTACACCAGAGGAAGAAAAATTTGTAGCCATAAAGGTTTTGATTATGTAGAGTTACCGGAAACATGAAAGGAAGTGTTTTAACTCATTCACTCACACAAAGGGAAATCCAGTTGTGTGACTGCTTAGTTTTACTTTGGGGTGACCTGCAAACTGCAGGCCAGTGTTCACCATAGACTTTATCTTCATTTCTTAGTCAGTCTAGGCACCAAAAGCTTCTCTATTTAAAAATGATGTTTTCCCAGAAGTGAGAATTTTGATGTGGTTGATCACTTCAGAATTCATATGTCCTATCTGATACACTCTTTAGGATAACTTCAGTAAAGAAGAGATACTTGGGTTAGTCTGCAGTCAGCTTAAGGAGCCAACATGTTAACCTAGACAAGCAACCTTTTGGTTCTCCTCATCTACCTTTATAAAAACTTGCTCTTACGAGTCAACTAATTTAATCTGATACTAGATCAATGTTACTTCTCCTAAGGATATATGCATTTTGATAAATGTGGACTGAAGATTTGTGACATCATTTGAAGGGATTCCATGCATCAATAGCAGGTAGCGGGTGAGGAAGAATTACATTTTGGGACGCGGACAGCTTCCTGACCAAAGAGCAGAACTGAGTGATATCTGCAATGCACATAAAATCCATGAGCATGAGCTGTAAACCTGCCAGAATACAAAGATGGCTTAAGTCAGCCCCTTCCTGGGCTTAGCTCCACAGTTGCTTACATTCTTCTCTCCCCAAGTCTTTGGGGTGAAAACACAAGAAATTGGATATAATTCTTGCACAAAGAAAACTTGTAATGTAGATAGGAAAATAAGAAAACTGAGAAAGAAATGAGAAGAAATCACACCACAGGTGTAGCCTAGTAGGCTTTAAGCACTTTTTCTCATGTACCCCCTAAAAGAATCTGAGAAACAATGTACCCCCTTATGCATTTTTTTTTTTTTGAGACGGAGTCTCGCTCTGTCGCCCAGGCTAGAGTGCAGTGGCTGGATCTCAGCTTGCTGCAAGCTCCGCCTCCCAGGTTCACGCCATTCTCCTGCCTCAGCCTCCCGAGTAGCTAGGACTACAAGCGTCCGCCACCTCACCCGGCTCATTTTTTGTATTTTTAGTAGAGACAGGGTTTCACCGTGTTAGTCAGGATGGTCTCGATCTCCTGACCTCGTGATCCGCCCATCTCGGCCTCCCAAAGTGCTGGGATTACAGGCTTGAGCCACCGCGCCCGGCCCCCCTTATGCATTTTTAAGTGAACATCTATATTTTAAAATTCCAACTTTATAAGTGGTTGCTAAGGATGTAACTTCCAGCATATTTTAAATATCAACATTTAAAAATAAAAATATAATATAACTCTTCAAAACAGTCCAATTGAATCTAAATGCCATGGTGATTTGATACTTACCATTATTCAATGTTAAAAGTACATGAACAAGCTCTTTTTTTCCCCAAGAGACAGAAATTTAGATTGTTCCTTTTTCTCCTTGAACCCATATTTCCATTTCACTTTCCCTGAGAGTTTTATCATAATGTAAAAGAAATTTTATGCTTGGCAACCTTTTATTGATTATCCCATCATACTTCTCTGCATCAAAAATAGCTATATTTTGCAAGAGTTCTAAGTTTCCTATGAGCATAAGCTCTAAGGGGCACTCTAGATTGAGTTATTATTAGAATTATCATTCATATACAGTTTATTAAAACAACATGTATATACCAATTTCAAGAAATAATTATCGGCATTAAACATAGCTTTAATTGGAAATGTTCCTCCTCTTAATGGCATAGACAGGCTGGGCTCTTCTTTCAATTAGCTCAGGTTTGTGTGAATAAATAAAATAACTACTGCTCAAATGATACAACATTCAGTATCAATTTTTATTCCTATTTTACTTATTTGGTGGCCAAAATGTGTTGAGCTTATTGCATCACTGTAAACGGAGAAAAATCTTGTTTTCTCTTGACCAGATACCCAAAAGGCTATAAAAGAAATGTAACTTAACTCCAATTTGAGAATATGTACTAAAAATTTTAAGCCTCACTTTGGTATTTTTACAAGACTAAATGTGATACCCTATAAGGCATTTCCATATCATAAATTCATTCTATTACATTTTATATATAAAAATGCTGCACATTGTTCTAATTATGTGTCTGCAGTTGTACTGCAACTATGGGACAGTCACAGAATGATTCACAACGGCTGGAATCTAAGCCTTACTTCTCAGTGATCAGGGCAGTCCAGCCTGGTGATGCCATATAGGGTGTCATCATTAGATGACACTCAGAATCAGCCACAACTTCAGACTAAGCTTGTCTGTGTCTACAATTGTGATGACATATTACTATGGATTTAACAATAAAAATTCCCAACTAACGCAGGAACAGAAAACCAAATACTGCATGTTCTGACTTATAAGTGGGAACTAAATGATGAGAACACATGGACACATAAAAAGGGACAACACACACTGGGGCCTGTCAGAGGGTGGAGTGTGGGAGGAGGGAGAGGACCAGGAAAAATAACTAATGGGTAGTAGGCTTAATACCTG
Source organism: Macaca thibetana thibetana (assembly GCF_024542745.1). Classification (NCBI taxonomy): domain Eukaryota; kingdom Metazoa; phylum Chordata; class Mammalia; order Primates; family Cercopithecidae; genus Macaca; species Macaca thibetana. Next base: position 32,423,621 of record NC_065590.1, on the reverse strand, counting down.
GGTGATGAAATAATCTGTACAACAAACCCCCATGACACAAGTTAACCTATGTACCTGCATATGCACCCTTGAACTTAAAAGTTAAAAAAATTCATACCATTTGTTTTATGAGTATCTGGGGAAAAATAAGCTATTATTCCATTTTATGTCCTTCTCAATGTTTTAAAATAAGCAATGTCCTATATTTCTATTACCTAAAGTTCCGAAGTAAAAACATTATAATATATATACATATCCTTGAAAACTCTTAGCATTTCTAGTGTTTAATACTCCCACTTCTTTGGCAATGTTGAATCTGCAAACTGACTGCTCAGTCTGGGCACATGTCAACCATGGAGAAGGTGCAGGTCCCGTGAATTTCAAATGGTTCTCTGGAGTAAAGCAAGAGATTGACCCATATTTTAAAGCTAATAGCAAACATTTAACCACAGGAACCAAGGACTCAAATTCGAAGCTACCGTCTTATTCTGATTAGCCTCTGTGATGATATGGCTGGGGGAAATCTAGTAGCAAGTGAAGGTCAGGAGAAGATGTGGTACAAGGAAGGCAAGTGAGTAAGCGATATCAAGTGAGAGATGGGTGAAGGAATTCCATGATCACGGATGTAATCAGCAGCCAGAGTAACGGACCTGTCTGCCCCGCTCTGCAGAGGCCTTATATGGAGCTCCCACCCCACATGCAGACAGTTCACTCCAGGCCAAGAGTGCTCAGCTTGCAGGGCCATGCTCTCCCACCAGACACTATTTGTACCTGTTAAGTGCCACCAATTTAAACTGAAAACGCAAGTCAGTGAATCCTCTCTGTGTGAAGAAAAAGCAACAGAACAGAAGAATGTTTTTAGCAGATGAAAACCTAATGCTCTTCAGACTGTAGCAGGGCCTTTGAACACCTTCAGTCACAACAGTAGCTTCTAAGGTGTGGGTGTTGTGGGTCAGAAACAATCCTCGATCCTCAGGCCTCCCTTGCACAGCTGTTTCCAGGCACTTCTGTCAAAGTCAGCAACAGTAAGTGTGAAGGGGATTTTATAGTTTATCTTTAACTGTAATTAACAGTTGGATTGCTGTCATGTTGCAAAATGACAAGTGCACTTGACAGATTAGTGTCTTTTCAAAAATCAATTCTTAGAAACTTCTATATCCTGAAAGTTCACAGGTGCAAATGTGCCCAACCCCAAAGAATTCTTCAAAATGTTTCTGAAAGGCAAGGCCCCTCGTGTGCTAAGCCTCCCAAATCCCTCTTATCCCATCTGGTGAAGAGCTCAGTGGACATCTAGCTGTCATTGTTCAGTCTTACAGCTCTTGTCTGAGTAGATTTTCTTGTCTTTGGGGAAAAGTGTCATTTCCTCTGCCACTCTTGTGACAATGTCTTCATCTATAGCAGAACCATGGGTCCTCATCTCTGCCTTCATGCATATTTTCACATGTCTATACTTCACTGGCAGAAAAAATGTAAAGTAATTGATTAAGGTTCTGTTGATCAGTCCATTGTACCACAGACCACTGTGCTTGTTATTGAAGACTATCAGACAGCCCAGGTTCCAGGTCCTTCAGCTAAATGTCTTCTCTCTTTCCTCCTACCTACCAAAAGTCAAGAGCTATCTCAGTTATGAGGTCCCTGCCTATGTTTCTGGGAAAGATGAAGATGGCTTTTTGGTGAAAACCTTTTTGTAGTGATCTAGAAACAGACTGATTGTGTTGATAACCCTGGGGGTGGAATTTATCCATCTTGTCAAATATGAAAACAGCTGGAACATGCACTCATATTACCATGAATCCACTTCTGAAATTGGTTCTAGACCAACCATAAAAGATGAAATAGGATGGGGAGGCTCAAAGGACGCTCTGAGGGAGCAGAGACACTATGCTGCTCTTCATGCTCTAAAAGACTTAAGATCAGAGCTCCCTGGGGAAGAACTCCAGGAAACTGCACTCTCACTTCCATTCAGTGGGTAACAGTTTTTTTCAAAACTTTATCTATACAAAGTTGAAACTGGCAGAGAGCTAGATGTTAAAATGCAAGGAAGTTTTTTTCTAACTCAAATGACATGTTAAATGTGACTTTTTAAAGGTATAAGAAACACAAGATACATAAATATTTATCATTCACTGTTAACTAATCCATAGTGTTCATCTCACTGTGAACTGAAATCTCAAGTTAATATTACCAGACATACTGAGGACTAAGGAAATAGATTAAGACTTGCACAGTGCCCAAGACCAATGCCCTGTACTGATGGAATGAACGAAGGAGTTGACCTAGGTGACATTTCATGAAAAGCATTTGTTCTGACACATTCTTGGAACAAACAAAAAGACACCCAAGCGACAAGCTCTCAACCTCATAATGTAAAAAGGTTGTGACCAGGAAACTCCCCCAGATACATCCTTATTTATTTTACTATATTTCTAGAGATTTATGGAAAAATGTGAAAGATAAGAAAATTATTCCTGATTTTGGCAGTCTTCTCTATCTTACAGTTTGTGTGGCAAATACTCACTTTTACTTCTTTGTTAAGTTTCTGTTTCTTATTTCAGTCCCCACCTAATAGTGGGAATATTAACCTTGACAAGGACGACATTCATTTAAATGAGAATGAACCCTCCTAGATAATGTAATATAAATTAAAAGTGTAAAGAATATCTGAAAAGGAGAAACAGTGCCAATGTTCAGTTCTTTGAGGCTTTCTTTGAAGAAAGCAATGCCAAGGACTAAAAAGATGAGAGGAACAAAGAGAATAAAAGGAGTTTAGGAGAAAAAAATTCCTCTAATCTACATTGCAACATGCAGAGGCAAGGCTGAGGCTGCATCATAGGTGGAGAGCATTAAATGACTCCATGCCCAAACCACCTGCTGAAGAGTGGTCCACCTAACACCAAGTGCTCTGCTGGGAATGTTGAGTGCATTCATTCATTGTAGAATGTGACTACCATGTAAACTGGGAGTTGAGAAATTTGGGTTCAAGTGTGCCTTAAATCAGTGGAGCCTGGGGCTATTGCAATGCAAAGAAAAGAGAAGCAGAGGCCAGAGTTAGTGCAGTTTGCCCAGACCAGTCCAAATGGCCTGTGAACGAGATAATACTGGGTTCTCCTGCCTGGTACAGTTTTATCTTTTGCTCATGAGGGAAGTACAGAGTTGGTACAAATAGGTGGACAGTTACTCTTCAGGCCTTTTGAGTTAAGATGTTCAGCCACAATTTGGCTGACAAAATTCTTGCCTATGCCAGCTCAGCCATGTAAGGAAAGAACTAGTGGTTTCTAGAGATTTCTGTTGCTTCTGAAGCCAGTCAGTGCCTTGAGAATCACTTCCGTGGCAACATGCTGTCCAAACAGCTTCTCCTTCAAAGTCAGCCTTGAGGGTTCTAGGAGCCAGCTCCAGAATAGAGAAACATACCCTAAAAATGCACCAGAAAGGCCGGGCGCAGTGGCTCACGCCTGTAATCCTAGCACTTTGGGAAGCCGAGGTGGGCGGATCACGAGGTCAGGAGATCGAGACCATCCTGGCTAACATGGTGAAAACCCGTCTCTACTAAAAATACAAAAAAAAAATTAGCCAGGCGTAGTGGTAGGCGCCTGTAGTCCCAGCTATTCCAGAGGCTGAGGCAGGAGAATGGCATGAACCCGGGAGGTGGAGGTTGCAGTGAGCAGAGATGGCACCACTGCCCTCCAGCCTTGGCAACAGAGCAAGGCTCCGTCAAAAAAAAAAAAAAAAAAAAAAAAAAAAAAAGGCACCAGAAAAGCAGCACTTTCCCAGCTGGCAAAGTGAGAGGCACAGATTAACAAGTGATCCAGCAGAGCCTCTGTGCAATATGGCAGCCACTAGCCACCTGTGGGTATTATCTGAGACGTGGCTACTCCAATTGAAGGTTTGTTGTCCATGTAAAATACACACAAGGCTTTGAAGAGTAGCAAAAAAGGTAATATTGGCCGGGCGCAGTGGCTCATGCCTGTAATCCCAGCACTTTGGGAGGCCAAGGCAAGAGGATCATGAGGTCAGGAGATCGAGACTATATCCTGGCTAACACGGTGAAACCCTGTCTCTACTAAAAATAACAACAACAACAACAACAACAACAATAATTAGCCGGGTATGGTGGCAGGCGCCTGTAGTCCCAGCTACTCCGGAGGCTGAGGCAGGAGAATGGCCTGAACCTGGGAGGCGGAGCTTGCAGTGAGCCGAGATCACGCCACTGCACTCCAGCCTGGGAGACAGAGCGTGACTCCGTCTCAAAAAAAAAACAAACAAAAGATAATATTGGCTGGGGGCGGTGGCTCAAGCCTGTAATCCTGGCACTTTGGGAGGCAGAGGTGGGTGGATCATTTGAGGTCAGGAGTTCGAGACCAGCCTGGCCAACATGGTGAAACCCCACCTCTACTAAAAAAAAAGAAATACAAAAATTAGCCAGGTGTGGTTGTGCACACCTGTAATCCCAGGTACTCAGGAGACTGAGGCATGAGAATCACTTAGACCTGGGAGGCGGAGGATGCAGTGAGCTGAGATCGTGCCACTGTACTCCAGCCTGGGCCACAGAGTGGGACTCCATCTCAAAATAATAATTAAAAAAGATAATATTGGGGGCATGCCCAAGATGGCCAAATAGGAACAGCTTCAGCCTCCAGCTCCCAGCGTGAGTGACACAGAAGACGGGTGATTTCTGCATTTTCAACTGAGGTACTGGGTTCATCTCACTGGGGAGTGCCAGACAATCGGTGCTGGTCAGCTGGTGCAGCCCGACCAGCGAGAGCTGAAGCAGGGCGAGGCATCGCCTCACCTGGGAAGCGCAAGGGGGAAGGGAATCTCTTTTCCTTGCCAAAGGAAACTGAGACACACAACACCTGGAAAATCGGGTAACTCCCACCCTAATACTGCGCTTTACCAAGGGTCTTAGCAAATGGCACACCAGGAGATTATATCCCACACTTGGCCTGGAGGGTCCCATGCCCACAAAGCCTCCCTCATTGCTAGCACAGCAGTCTGAGATCTAACTGCTAGGCGGCAGTAAGGCTGGGGGAGGGGCGCCCACCATTGCTGAGGCTTAAGTAGGTAAACAAAGCCTTTGGGAAGCTCGAACTGGGTGGAGTCCACCGCAGCTCAAGGAGGCCTGCCTGCCTCTGTAGACTCCTCCTCTGAGCACAGGGCATAGCTAAACAAAAAGCAGCAGAAACCTCGGCAGAGGTAAATGACCCTGTCTGATAGCTTTGAAGAGAGCAGTGGATCTCCCAGCACGGAGGTTGAGATCTGAGAACGGAAAGACTGCCACGGAGGTTGAGATCTGAGAACGGACAGACTGGCTGCTCAAGTGGGTCCCTGACCCCTGAGTAGCCTAACTGGAAGACATCCCCCACTAGGTGCAGACAAACACCTCACACCTCACATGGCAGGGTACACCTCTGAGACGAAGCTTCCAGAGCAAGAATCAGACAGCAACACTCACTGTTCAGCAATATTCTATCTTCTGCAGCCTCTGCTGCTGATACCCAGGCAAACAGGGTCTGGAGTGGACCTCAAGGAAACTCCAACAGACCTACAGCTGAGGGTCCTGACTGTTAGAAGGAAAACTAACAAACAGAAAGGACACCCACACCAAAACCCCATCAGTACATCACCATCATCAAAGCCCAAAGGCAGATAAAACCACAAAGATGGGGGAAAAGCAGTGCAGAAAAGCTGGAAATGCAAAAAATCAGAGTGCATCTCCCCTCCAAAGGAACGCAGCTCATAACCAGCAACGGAACAAAGCTGGACAGAGAATGACTTTGACGAGCTGAGAGAAGAAGGCTTCAGTCGATCAAACTTCTTAGAGCTAAAGGAGGAACTACGTAACCAGCGCAAAGAAACTAAAAACCTTGAAAAAAGAATGGATGAATGGATAACTAGAATAATCAAGGCAGAGAAGACCTTAAAAGAACTGATAAAGATGAAAACCATAACACGAGAACTACGTGACAAATGCACAAGCTTTAGTAACCGACTCGATCTACTGGAAGAAAGAGTATCAGCGATTGAAGATCAAATGAATGAAATGAAGTGAGAAGAGAAGCGTGGAGAAAAAAGAGTAAAAAGAAATGATCAAAGCCTCCAAGAAGTATGGGATTATGTGAAAAGACCAAATCTGCGTCTGACTGGTGTGCCTTAAAGTGATGGGGAAAATGGAACCAAGTTGGAAAACACTCTTCAGGATATCATCCAGGAGAACTTCCCCAACTTAGTAAGGCAGGCCAACATTCAAATTCAGGAAATACAGAGAACGCCACAATGATACTCCTCGAGAGGAGCAACTCCAAGACACATAATTGTCAGATTCATCAAAGCTGAAATGAAGGAAAAAATGTTAAGGGCAGCCAGAGAGAAAGGTCGGGTTACACACAAAGGGAAGCCCATCAGACTAACAGCAGACCTCTCAGCAGAAACTCTCCAAGCCAGAAGAGAGTGGGGGCCAATATTCAACATTTTTAAAGAAAAGAATTTTCAACCCAGAATTTCATATCCAGCCAAACTAAGTTTCATAAGTGAAGGAGAAATAAAATTCTTTACAAACAAGCAAATGCTTAGAGATTTTGTCACCACCAGGCCTGTCCTACAAGAGATCCTGAAGGAAGCACTAAACGTGGAAAGGAACAACAGGTACCAGCCACTGCAAAAACATGTCAAAATGTAAAGTCCATCAATGCTAGGAAGAAACTGCATAACTAGCGAGCAAAATAACCAGCTAATATCATAATGACAGGATCAAGTTCACACATAACAATATTAACTTTAAATGTAAATGGACTAAACGGTCCAATTAAAAGACACAGACTGGCAAATTGGATAAAGAGTCAATACCCATCAGTTTGCTGTATTCAGGAGACCCATCTCACATGCAGAGACACACACAGGCTCAAAATAAAGGGATGGAGGAAGATCTACCAAGCAAATGGAGAACCAAAAAAAAGCAGGGATTGCAATCCTAGTCTCTGATAAAACAGACTTTAAACCATCAAAGATCAAAAGAGACAAAGAAGGCCATTACATAATGGTAAAGGGATCAATTCATCAGGAAGAGCTAACTATCCTAAATATATATGCACCCAATACAGGAGCACCCAGATTCATAAAGCAAGTCCTTAGAGACTTACAAAGAGACTTAGCCTCCCATACAATAATAATGGGAGACTTTAACACCCCACTGTCAATATTAGACACATCAACGAGACAGAAAGTTAACAAGGATATCCAGGAATTGAACTCAACTCTGCACCAAGCGGACCTAATAGACATCTACAGAACTCTCCACCCCAAATCAACAGAACATATATTCTTCTCAGCACCACATCGCACTTATTCCAAAATTGACCACATAGTTGGAAGTAAAGCACTCCTCAGCAAATGTAAAAGAACAGAAATTATAACAAACTGTCTCTCAGACCACAGTGCAATCAAACTAGAACTCAGGACTAAGAAACTCAATCAAAACCACTCAACTACATGGAAACTGAACAACCTTCTCCTGAATGACTACTGGGTACATAACAAAATGAAGGCAGAAATAAAGATGTTCTTTGAAACCAATAAGAACAAAGATACAACATACCAGAATCTCTGGGACACATTTAAAGCAGTGTGTAGAGGGAAATTTATAGCACTAAATGCCCACAAGAGAAAGCAAGAAAGATCTAAAATTGACACCCTAACATCACAATTAAAAGAACTAGAGAAGCAAGAACAAACACATTCAAAAGCTAGCAGAAGGCAAGAAATAACTAAGATCAGAGCAGAACTGAAGGAGATAGAGACACAAAAAACCCTTCAAAAAAATCAATGAATCCAGGAGCTGGTTTTTTGAAAAGATCAGCAAAATTGATAGACCGCTAGCAAGACTAATAAAGAAGAAAAGAGAGAAGAATCAAACAGACACAATAAAAAATGATAAAGGGGATATCACCACCGACCCCACAGAAATACAAACTACCATCAGAGAATACTATAAACACCTCTACGCAAATAAACTAGAAAACCTAGAAGAAATGGATAATTTCCTGGACACTTACACTCTCCCAAGACTAAACCAGGAAGAAGTTGAATCCCTGAATAGACCAATAGCAGGCTCCGAAATTGAGGCAATAATTAATAGCCTACCAACCAAAGTCCAGGACCAGATGGATTCACAGCCGAATTCTACCAGAGGTACAAGGAGGAGTCGGTACCATTCCTTCTGAAACTATTCCAATCAATAGAAAAAGACGGAATCCTCCCTAACTCATTTTACGAGGCCAACATCATCCTGATACCAAAGCCTGACAGAGATATAACAAAAAAAGAGAATTTTAGACCAATATCCTTGATGAACATCGATGTAAAAATCCTCAATAAAATACTGGCAAACCGAATCCAGCAGCACATCAAAAAGCTTATCCACCAAGATCAAGTGGGCTTCATCCCTGGGATGCAAGGCTGGTTCAACATAACGCAAATTAATAAACGTACTCCAGCATATAAACAGAACCAAAGACAAAAACCACATGATTATCTCAATAGATGCAGAAAAGGCGTTTGACAAAATTCAACAGCCCTTCATGCTAAAAACTCTCAATAAATTCGGTATTGATGGAACATATCTCAAAATAGTAAGAGCTATTGATGACAAACCCACAGCCAATATCATACTGAATGGGCAAAAACTGGAAGCATTCCCTTTGAAAACTGGCACAAGACAGGGATGCCCTCTCTCACCACTCCTATTCGACATAGTGTTGGAAGTTCTGGCTAGGGTAATCAGGCAAGAGAAACAAATAAAGGGTTCAGTTAGGAAAAGAAGAAGTCAAAATGTCCCTGTTTGCAGAGGACATGATTGTATATTTAGAAAACCCCATTGTCTCAGCCCAAAATCTCCTTAAGCTGATAAACAACTTCAGCAAAGTCTCAGGATACAAAATCAGTGTGCAAAAATCACAAGCATTCCTATGCACCAATAATAGACAAACAGAGAGCCAAATCATGAATGAATTCCCATTCACAATTACTACAAAGAGAATAAAATAACTAGGAATCCAACTTACAAGGGATGTGAAGGACCTCTTCAAGGAGAACTACAAACCACTGCTCAATGAAATAAAAGAGGACACAAACAAATGGAAGAACATACCATGCTCATGGATAGGAAGAATCAATATCTTGAAAATGGCCATACTGCCCAAGGTAATTTATAGATTCAATGCCATCCCCATTAAGCTGCCAATGACTTTCTTCAAAGAATTGGAAAAAACTGCTTTAAAGTTCATATGGAACCAAAAAAGAGCCCGCATTGCCAAGACAATCCTAAGCCAAAAGAACAAAGCTGGAGGCATCACGCTACCTGACTTCAAACTATACTACGAGGCTACAGTAACCAAAACAGCATGGTACTGGTACCAAAACAGAGATATAGACCAATGGAACAGAACAGAGCCCTCAGAAATAATACCACACATCTACAGCCATCTGATCTTTGACAAAACTGACAAAAACAAGAAATGGGGAATGGATTCCCTATTTAATAAATGGTGCTGGGGAAATGGGCTAGCCATAAGTAGAAAGCTGAAACTGGATCCTTTCTTTACTCCTTATATGAAAATTAATTCAAGATGGATTAGAGACTTAAATGTTAGACCTAAAACCATAAAAACCCTAGAAGAAAACCTAGGTAATACCATTCAGGACATAGGCATAGGCAAGGACTTCATGTCCAAAACACCAAAAGCAACGGCAATAAAAGCCAAAATTGAAAAATGGGATCTAATTAAACTAAAGAGCTTCTGCACAGCAAAAGAAACTACCATCAGAGTGAACAGGCAACCTATAGAATGGGAGAAAATTTTTGCAATCTACTCATCTGACAAAGGGCTAATATCCAGAACCTACAAAGAACTCAAACAAATTTACAAGAAAAAAACAAACAACCCCATCAAAAAGTGGGCAAAGGATATGAACAGACACTTCTCAAAAGAAGACATTCATACAGCCAACAGACACATGAAAAAATGCTCATCATCACTCGCCATCAGAGAAATGCAAATCAAAATAAACCACAATGAGATACCATCTCACACCAGTTAGAAAGGCAATCATTAAAAAATCAGGAAACAACAGGTGCTGGAGAGGATGTGGAGAAATAGGAACACTTTTACACTGTTGGTGGGACTGTAAACTAGCTCAACCATTGTGGAAAACAGTGTGGCGATTCCTCAAGGATCTAGAACTAGAAACACCATTTGACCCAGCCATCCCATTACTGGGGATATACCCAAAGGATTATAAGTCATGCTGCTATAAAGACACATGTACATGTATGTTTAATGTGGCACTATTCACAATAGCAAAGACTTGGAATCAACCCAAATGTCCATCAGTGACAGACTGGATTAAGAAAATGTGGCACATACACACCATGGAATACTATCAGCCATAAAAAAGGATGAGTTCGTGTCCTTTGTAGGGACATGGATGCAGCTGGAAACCATCATTCTTAGCAACCTATAGCAAGAACAGAAAACCAAATACCTCATGTTCTCACTCATAGGTGGGAATTGAACAATGATTCACTGCAGCCTCAAACTTCCAGGCTCAAGCAATTCTCCTTCCTTAGCCTCTGGAGTAGCTGGGACTACAGGCATGAACCACCACACCTGGCTAATTTTTAAATTTTTAGTAGAGACAAGGTCTTGCTATGTTGCCTAGGCTGGTCTCGAACTCATGGGCTCAATTGAGACTCCCACCTTGCCTCCCGAAGTGTTGGGATTATAGGCGTGAGCCACCATACCTGGCCTATAATTAAAAAAAAAAAATTAGATAATGGAATCAGCAGGCATAGTATTATCTCATTTATTTAAAATTTAAGTATTTTCTCTATCATCTATCTATAGGGTTGTCTTGAAATAGGTTGACACTCATATCATTGTTGGAGGGATTGGTCACAAAGGCATAGGCTAGTGCTAGATCAGCACAAGTCAGTATTAAAGTAAAGGTGAAGAGGATTTCAGAGGCTGTAAAGCTGTGGCACATTCTAGTTGGTTATCAGAAAGTCAAGTTAGAGAAATAAGGGATAAAAAATTGAAAATATTGGGTAAACTCCAGGAATCAGTAGACATATATTATTGACCTAGAGCACTTGAGTATGGCTAATACTTGTTGAACATCACGTAAATGCCTTGGCTTGACAAAATCTTCAAGAATTCTATTTCTGCCGGGCGCGGTGGCTCAAGCCTGTAATCCCAGCACTTTGGGAGGCCGAGACGGGCGGATCACAAGGTCAGCAGATCGAGACCATCCTGGTTAACACGGTGAAACCCCGTCTCTACTAAAAAATACAAAAAACTAGCCGGGCGAGGTGGCAGGCGCCTGTAGTCCCAGCTACTCGGGAGGCTGAGCCAGGAGAATGGCATAAACCCGGGAGGCGGAGCTTGCAGTGAGCTGAGATCTGGCCACTGCACTCCAGCCTGGGCGACAGAGCTAGACTCCGTCTCAAAAAAAAAAAAAAAAAAAAAAAAAAAAAAGAATTCTATTTCTGGGCTTTCATACATGAACTTTTTTGGGTTATCCTATAGATAATATGGCCCTAGGCAGTTAGGATAACTTAGATTGATGTTTCATTGGCGGTCAGGTCAAGAAACCAGAATGCTGTTTAGGGAGGGGATTAAAAATATTTAAAAAGAAAATCAGAATTCCCTTTGTAAAAAATAAAATCTTACAAAGACTCCCTATATATAAATTGGCATTTTATCAGCATAAATGTATTTTTATTTTTATTTATTTATTTATTTATTTTTTATTTTTATTTATTTATTTTTTTTTTTGAGACGGAGTCTCGCTCTGTCACCCAGGCTGGAGTGCAGTGGCCGGATCTCAGCTCACTGCAAGCTCCGCCTCCCGGGTTCACGCCATTCTCCTGCCTCAGCCTCCCGAGTAGCTGGGACTACAGGCGCCTGCCACCTCGCCCGGCTAGTTTTTTGTATTTTTAGTAGAGACGGGGTTTCACTGTGTTAGCCAGGATGGTCTCGATATCTTGACCTCGTGATCCGCCCGTCTCGGCCTCCCAAAGTGCTGGGATTACAGGCTTGAGCCACCGCGCCCGGCCCATAAATGTATTTTTAATATTTATTTATGTATTTTGAATACATACATTCGTAGGGTTTGAAATTCAAAAGAATATGTAATTTTATCATTTTTCTTCCCTAAATAGAATTGATGGCAATACTTTTCTGTATCTTGCTTTTGTTGATTATTGTATTTGAGCAATCATTTCACATCATTATAGAGTATTCCATTAAAGGATGAACCGTGATTTTATGTAACCAATCCCCTATTAACAGACATTCAATTTGTTTCCAATCTTTTGTTACAGCAAACAGTGCTGAAACAAATAATCTTGTACTTATTTTGCACATGTGCAAATACATATGTAGGATAAGATCCTGGAAGTGAATTTGCTACGTTAAAAGATATGTAAATTGTGATACTGTCACCAAATTGCCCCTATAGAAATTATGTCAATTTATACACTGACAAATGGCATATAAGCATGCTTATTTCTTCAAATTCTCGTGACAATGTGTCATAGAAAAAATTTTTGCCAATCATATAGGTGGAAAGTGACATCTCTGCATATTTGAATTTCTCTTACTATGAATGAGGTTGATGTATTTTCATGTCTCAATGTCATTTATATTTTCTTTTCTGAAAACTGACTGTGTATATCCATCCTCATTTTCTTTTTCTTTTTTTTTGAGATGGAGTCTTACTCTGCTGCCCCGGCTGGAGGTGCAGTGGTGTGATCTCGGCTCACTGCAAGCTCCACCTCCTGGGTTCATGCTATTCTCCTGCCTCAGCCTCCCGAGTAGCTGGGACTACAGGCACCCGCCACCATGCCTGGCTAATTTTTTGTATTTTTTTAGTAAAGACAGGGTTTCACCTTGTTAGCCAGGATAGTCTCAATCTCCTGACCTCGTGATCTGCCCGCCTTGGCCTCCCAAAGTGCTAGGATTACAGGCGTGAGCCACCGTGCCCGGCCCATCCATCCTCATTTTTTATTGAGTTATTGAATGTTTTTTTCTTACTGAATTGTAGGAGTTTTCTACATATGTAGAAAATTAACCCTATGTGATATGAGAAGCAAATATTTTTCCTCATATTGTTATTTATCTTTAGAATTTGCATGTATATTCTTTGCCAAGCATACATTCTGTTTTTATATATTATTAATCTTTTATTTTTAGATTTTTTTGGATTTATATTATGCTTAGAAAAGCCATTCCTATTCTTATATTATTTTCTCCCCATGGTCTGTTTATTAATTATTAATTTACTGCTTCTCAACTCCAAATTCATCCTTCAATACATGCTCTGTGATAAATTCCTTTAAGCATTTCTGTTTTACAGTGAGCACAATGTTAAGTTTTCTTAGTAAAGGGCACTGGAGGGACATGAGGAGGCTCTTCTGTTGTTACATGCAGCACACTGTGGGTCAGCTGTGGGGTGCAAGGCTATTTAATGGTGACCCATCCATGCATTCAGAATTCATAGTCTTTCAGTGACTTCATAGCCCTGCCTGGCCTAGTAATCACCTTTCTGCAGCCCTTTCAACACGGACACCATATGATTCAGACCTCTTGCCTGTACTAATGCCTAATTCCCTTTGCTCACTTGTCCCTCCCCATGAGAAGTTTGTCTCCTGTGGCCATCTCAATGCTACTGCTCTTCCAACATGGAGAACACACATTCTGGGCATCCTGCCTACACTCTCTCTGCATGACTGTATACCCAGCCATCACTGTAGCTCACCTATCACTGGAGAGTAGCTTCCTGCTTTCCCAGTAACTGTAGACCAACTTTAGCCTTGACAAACCAGTGAACTTCTCTGCCATCCAGTGGGTTACAAATACACATTCTGCAATTTGGTGTGAACCCCAGCCTCGGGAAGGGAGTCCTCTTTTCAAGTTTGACTTTCCTTAGGATCTCTCCCTTAGCCCTAGGGTACCATATAAATTCCCTTATATCTAATAGGTAATCTATTATCATAGTTTAATATGTTAAGCTATATTTCAGTTTGTTTTTGTTTTTGTTTTTGTTTTTTTGAGATAGGATCTTGCTCTGTCACCCAGGCTAGAATGCAGTAATGAGGAAATCATAGCTCATGACACTGGGCTCAAGGGATCCCCTCGCCTCAGCCACCTGAGTAGCTAGGATTACAGGTGCAGGCCACCATGTCTGGCTAATCTTTTATTTTTAAATTTTTTGTAGAGATGAGGTCTCATTATGTTGCTCAGGCTGGTTGTGAACACCTGGCCTCAAGCAATCCTCCCACCTTGGCCTCCCAAAGTGCTAGGATTACATGCATGAACCAACATGCCCAGCCTGTATTCAAACTTTTTACACAAACTTTCCTTGTTTAAATCACTATGGTTTGTTTCCTGATTATACTCAGACTAATACAATCTGTTCTAGTACTTGTTTAGTTTATTTTTATACTTTGCTCCATCAGGAATCTATGCTGGTATATGCTGTGAGTATGGATCTAGCTTTATTTTTCCCATATGGCTATCCAGCTGATCCAAACATTTATTAATAGCCTTTTCCCCAACTCATTTTAAATGCTATCTTTATATATTATATATATAATATCTATATATTAAGTTCCTACATGTATTTTTTTTTAATGAACTTTAAATTATATTCCATTACAATCTGTCTTTTCAATCTCCAGTATCACATTGTGTTTAATATCTGATAGGAATAGTCCCTGGATATTCTTTCTTTTAAAATTTGAACTTTAGTAGCAGAATGTCTAGTTCTCCTGTTGGAAATTTTATAATTTTTGGGAATTGCATTACATTTGTACATTAGGGATAATTGACATCTGAGTCTTCCCAAGAACTAATGATTTTTTATTTGTTCAAGTCTTTTTTTGTGTGTGTTTCTCAATAGTATTAAACAATTTTTTAATTGGCAAAAGGAAAACTGTATATATTTATGATGTATAACATTATTTTTAATGTAAATATAACAATAGTATTTTAAGTCATACAAATCTTGCATATTTATTGTTAATTTCATTCATAAGTATTTGATCATTTTGGTTATTGTGATGAAAAATTTTCTTCCATTATAACTTTTAACTTGTTGCTCTTAGACATATAAAGAGTACAAATATCTGTGCTGATTTTGCTGTGGATTATTTTATTGTTTCAAATAATTTCCTAGTTGATTCTCTTGGGTTTTCTGGATACATAATCAAATAATCTGCAAATAACAATTTAATCTCATCTTTTCTCATTTCATACCCTAATTTCTTTTTCTTGTATCATTACATCAATGAAAATCTCTAGAATACTTCTATTTTTATTTTTATTGTTTTAGTGGTAAAAGATAGATTTTATTAGCTCAAGGTCCACTGAAGAGCTTTCAGGAAGTTCTAAAGAAAAATCTGGCCATCTTTTCTGTAAAATAAATAGAACAGCAGGAATCTCTGGGTATCCCTTAAACATAAACTATGATGATTCCATTCATATTACCTGGGCTGTAAGTAAATGAATTCTTACAAATAAAAATAACATTTTAGAAACTAGTTAATACCACTAGCCCTAATTTGGTTTTCACTTGCTTGTATTTGTCTAAGAAATTTCTCCATGAAGTACATATTACAATCTAACAATTATTTCTCATTTACACTTAAGTCAAAGTACTCACTCTTACCCTGGAAGCAAAACTTACTTCTGAAAATAATCTACAGAAATAATATGTAAACACATAGAGCTTTGAGATAGACTAAGAACAACCTCCTATGTTCTATGGATCAAAATGCAAAGGTCTCCATTATATATGTAAATAAACTCTTTCATTAATTTGGGATATATTGATATTACATGACCACGTGCATACCTATGGAACACATACATACACTACAGAACAAATCTTGACAATGTTTCTACTGCCAACATACTTTCCAATCCCAACTGCTGGAAAGGAAATAAAAACAAAACGAAAACTACTTTTCCTTTCTATAAATAGTTTTTAAGTGGAAAAACAAAGCCAACCATCCTCATCGAGATATGGACTAAGCTCCAAAAAGTTCAGAGTCAAGAATCTGTTCAGTTGTTCCCCAATGTAACAAAGCACATAAGCTTTCTCTATTTAGGAAGCTTCTCTGATCATCTCCAGTGTTTTGTCTTAAAAACTGCTTTACAAGATACAAGGTAGCCATGTTGGTTAAATTCTTTCTGCTGCTCACCTTACACCTGATGTAACCATATAGGTTGGCATCTGGTAGCACTATACCCATAATAACCACTGCTAACCAGTTTACCCTGAAGGAGAACAGGGCACTAAAGGCAAATATCACCCAAAGCACTGCACAGGCTATAAGTCCCAATCAAAAGATTCTTGATTCAGCTTCTGACACAGTTTTATTCTCTTGAGAGGATGCCTTTCTAGATTCAAACACCCAGTGGCTCTTTCCATCTTCATCTATGTGACACCGCCAACATAGACCAACCGTTAGTCTACCTGTGACATTCTTTGCTGCCCAAAAGTCACATGACAACAACAAGATAATTGTCATCATACAGGCAATAAAGCTGCTGCTGAGTAACTCATAGAGAAGACAGATGATGAATGAAGGTAGACTGACCTGAAAGAATAAGTGGAAAAATGATACCACTGAATATCTGATTTTTGGATTTTTTTGGTCTATCAGTTGTCTCCTCTTCTGTATCAAATAGCGAAACATCTGCAGTGTCATCATTACTATCCTACTGCTTCATGGCCCAGAATACTTCTAAATAATGGTGATGATACTGAACTTCTTTATCTTGCATGGGAATGTCTTTAGTGTTTTTCCATTAAGAACAATACTAACTCTTGAATTGAAAAAGTATTATGCTAAAGAATAGCTATCTGTTTCTGTTTTATTAGAGTTTTTACAAAACAAAATTGGATGTTGAAGTTTATCAAATGCTTTTTCAGAAGTTAGAGAGATGAACATGATCATGTTTCTTCTCCTTAGATATGTTAACATAGTAAATTATATTAATAGATTTCCTAATATTAAATCATATTTGAATTTTTGGTATATAATTATTTTAATGTGGCACTGGATTATATTGCCAATACAGGTTGAACATCCCTAATCTAAAAGTCTGAATTTGAAATGTTCCAAATCCAAAATTTTTGAGGGCCAACATGAGGCCATAAGTGGAAAATTCCACATCTGACCTCATGTGATGGGTTACAGTCAAAACTCTGTTTCGTGCACAAAATTATTTTAAAAATATTGTAGGCCGGGCACGGTGGCTCAAGCCTGTAATCCCAGCACTTTGGGAGGCCGAGACGGGCGGATCACAAGGTCAGGAGATCGAGACCAGCCTGGCTAACACGGTGAAACCCCGTCTCTACTAAAAATACAAAAAACTAGCCGGGCGAGGTGGCGGGCGCCTGTAGTCCCAGCTATTTGGGAGGCTGAGGCAGGAGAATGGCGTAAACCTGGGAGGCAGAGCTTGTAGTGAGCTGAGATCCGGCCACTGCACTCCAGCCTGGGTGTCACAGCGAGACTCTGTCTCAAAAAAAAAAAAAAAAAAAAAAATTGTATAGGCTGGGAATGGTGCTCACGCCTGTAATCCCAGCACTTTGGGAGGCCAAGGCGGGTGGATCCATGAGGTCAGGAGTTTGAGACCAGCCTGACCAAGATGGTGAAACCCTGTCTGTACTAGAAAATACAAAAATTAGCTGGGTGTGGTGGTGGGCACCTGTAATCCCAGCAACTTGGGAGACTGAGGCAGGAGAGTCGCTTGAACCCGGGAGGCGGAGGTTGCAGTGAGCCGAGAACGCGCCACTGCATTCTAGCCTGGGCGACAGAGCAAGACTCTGTCTCAAAAAAAAAAAAAAAAAAAAAGTATAAAACTACTTTCAGATGGTGTATATAAGGTATACATGAAACCAATGAATTTCATGTTTGGACTTGGGTCCCATCCCTAAGTCATTATGTACATGCAAATATTCCAAAATTCAAAAAAATCCAAAGTCTGAAACACTTCTGGTCTCAAGTATTTTGGATAAGAGATTCACAAACTTTTTTTTTTTTTAAGACAAGTCCTCGCTCTGTTGCCTAGGCTGGAGTGCAGGGGCATAATCATGACTTACTGCAACTGCAACCTCTGGGGCTCAGGTGATCCTCCTGCCTTATCCTCCTGAGTAACTGAGACTACAAGTATGCACCACCATGTCTTTTAAAAAACTTTTTTGTAGAGCTGAGGTCTCACTATGTCGCCCAGGCTGGTCTTGAACTCCTGGGCTTATGTGATCCTCCTTCCTTGGTCTCCCAAAGTGCTGGAATTATAGGCATGAGCCACCTCACCAGGCTGGTATATAGGTATTCAAAACTGATATATTTTTAATAGCCTTCCCTTCCAACAAGCCTTGTATGCTAAATATCTTCAATACACCTTTAAAAAATTTTATTTTATTTTAGGTTCTGGGATACATGTGCAGAATGTGCAGGTTTGTTACATAGGTAAATGTGTGCCATAGTGGTTTGCTGTACCTATCAACCCATCACCTAGGTATTAAGCCCCACATGCATTAGCTATTAGTCCTGATGTTCTCCCTCCTCCTGCCCCCTCAACAGGCCCCAGTGTGTGTTGTTCCCCTCCCTGTGTCTATGTGTTCTCATTGTTCAGCTCCCACTTATGAGTGAGAACATGCGGTCTTTGGTTTTCTGTTCCTGTGTTAGTTTGCTGAGCATGACAGCTTCCAGCTTCCTCCATGTCCCAGCAAATGACGTGACCTCATTCCTTTTTATGGCTGCATAGTATTCCATGGTGTATATGTACCACATTTTTTAAAATCCAGTCTATCACTGATGGGCACATGGGTTGGTTCCAAGTTTTTGCTATCATGAACAGTGCTGCAATAAACACACGAATGCGTGTATCTTTATAATGGAATGATTTATATTCCTTTTGGTATATACCTAGTAATGGGATTGCTGGGTCAAATGGTATTTCTCAGTGTGCCTTCTTGATCACTCTGTACTCTACTCTTTTTTGCCCTAGCATTAAACTGCCATTCTTAGTTTCATTTAATACATTTTGCTTCAAATTCAACCTTGTCTACAATTGATCATAATTCTCTTTGTTTGGTTTGCCTTTGCCTAGTATACGTTTGCCCACCCTTTTATTTTCAACCTTTCTGAATCATTTTGTTGTAGCTGTGCCTCTTGAAAATGACAGATTTGCTTTGTGATCAAGTCTGTCTGTAAGTTCTAAAAATCATCTGATATGACAGATATGTTTGTTTTTAGTTATATTATTTTATGGTATACTCTTTATTTTTATAGCTTTTAGAAAATCACTTTACCGTATATTTTATTTTCATTTTTTCTGTATGTTTGTCTTGTCATGATTAGGAAGGCCTATATTTCTGCTTTAGTGACTATCTTTATAACTCTGTGTAATTCCCTTAAGTTAATCTTTAGCAGTATCTATTAATTCACCACTATGGAAACAACAAAATTAGTGTATTTCCTTTTATTACTCTTACTCTCCCTTTACTGCAGCACTAAATTATAGTTTATTATATTATCTTTCTTGGGGTTTACCTTTATGCTGTTTAATATATTATATCTCTATTATTTGTAACCTTGAAGTGATTCCATTTGAATGCCAGCTATTAAGAATGAGAAAATAAGTATTATAGCTAAATTACAATACTCTGAGTCCTAATACCTCATTGTAGATAATATATGATTTAAATAAGTTTTTATTATGAAAAAGTAAAAGAATTGGGAAGATCTTCACAATAAGGGCATTCTTCTGAAACCCTGTTTTGAGGGGAAATGAATCATTCTGGTTGGAATTATTTATATTAAGGGTGCAATGGATATAAAAGGAATTTTAATATTAATTATGAATCTCCCGTCATGACTCCTTATAAAACATTCAGAATTATTTGATTATACTCAAAAATTAAATATGAGAGGATATATTGAGGTATTCATTCTGAGTAAGATTTCCCACATGCTATCTTTCTCCATTTATATTTTAAGCTGCTTCTGCAGATAGAAAATGTCAGATATTTATACAGGTCAGTGACAATGGATTTAAGGTCATGTTTTTCCATAAGTAAAGACTGGATTGTTCTATACATAAGGTAATAGCACTGTTTCAGCAATTTTCTTGAGCTTTTAACTAGGGTTGAACTTACTGTTCAGTTGGAAAGAAATTTTGGCTTTCAACTTTTCCTGAGAAACCAGTGAGGAATCTGATCCTGGTTAAAAACCTATGTGCGATTTTTTTCAAGCCTGACCATAGGCAATTACAAATAATTTACTTGGCAGGCCTCATGGGGGAAAAGCTGCCTTTGCCACACCAGACTTGGTACACAGCCAATGCACTGCATTCTCTGATGGGAGTTGCAGTCAAGGATTCAGAACCCCTGGCTGGTCATGTTCTTGGAATATTTGTATTCCTAGCTCTGGTACTTTCATTTCTAGCTCTCTTCATCTGAGGCCTTGGGCCAAGTCCTCCTTAGGCCCTCTGTCAAGACCTCCTTGTGGGGGAAGGGAGAAGGATGCCTTAAAGACACTTTTCCCTACTCTGAGTCAGTACTCTGTACTTTTCCACTCCTAGCCTTCCCTCCTTGCCCTCCCATCAACCCCAGGGTGCATAAAATTGCCAGAGGCTTTTGTTCGGGACTCCTTCAACAGTGAAACTATCCCCATGTCTGCACTTATCCTCAACCAGTGCACAGTTTCATGGAGGAAATGGAAAAGGGGGAGTAGGCACTTTCTCCAGTTTAGATTCTTGCTTATATTATTACTGTAAATAAAGGCTTACCCTTTCATTTATGGCTTGATTTCGTTAATCAGCTACTATGACAGCTCAGCTCTTTCCCAGCTTAGTTGAGCTTCTGATAAGTCAGTGGTTTCTAGTGTAAAGCTATCTGCCTTTTCTAGTGGAGTGATTAAAAGATTAAGGGATTCAACTAGGTCCAAATGTACCGAGGAGTGCCAGAGGGATATAACATAGCCACTTGAGGAGTAAAAAAAATCATTTTACCCTTGTTTGGGACATGGGCTCATTTCCTAAGAAACCTTTTATACTGGATATCTTCCATTTGCCCTTCCAGATCATTCTCTACTTTTCTCTACCCTATTTTGTGCCCTAGGAAGGTGATCCCTAGGGCCTGATTCAATGAGGTCATTCACACTCTTGCTTCCAGCTGGCTTTGGCCAATGGGAGGCACCAGCAGGAGATCTGCATGTGGGAGGAAAGTGAGGTCAGGGTATTTCATCTCCTGGCTTCCTCCTCACCAGATTGCCACAGGATGGCTGCGTCCTTCTTCTGAAGGCAACGTGATTCTCTGCTTGACCAAACTTTAGTCAGGCTTTTAAACCTTTTCTTAGGCCCATCTGTGCACTTCCTTATAAAATTTAGTTTTAGCAAAGAACCCTGCTAAGTCAGTTTGGCGAGAATCCCCTACTCGTAATGTCTGATCATTCTCAGTGTCTGATTGGGTTCCTCATCCTGCACTATCCCCCAGCTGATGTCTGAACACCCTGGCCTGTTTTCAGCAAGAATCCTGTAAGTCAGTTTAGCCAGAATTCCCATTACCCCTGATGTTTCCTCTTAGTTAACTATCCACTGATCTCCATATGCTCCTTGGCTATATATTCCCACTTGCTTGTGCCATATTCAGAATTGAGCCCAGTCTCTCTTTCCCATTGCAACATTCCATTGTCATGGTCCTTATACCCATTGATGGATTTCCAAGGGATCAATGCTATGGTCCCTTTATTTAGGATCATAACAACATACCTATCGTGCTCGTCCTCAATAAGGTCTTTCTTACCATAATTTAACAAGTGTCGTGAATAACTTTTTCTTTAACAAAGGCCAAAGATCCTGTCGGGCAGCCCTCTTCAGACAGTTCCCTCCTCTTCAGTCCTAGAGGTGGTATGCCTATTGCACCATCTAAACTCTGCCCACATCTATGTAAATATTCCCTTCTATATTTCTTTGAAAATTATTTGGTTTGAATGTGCCAACTATCTGTTTCTTCCTAGCAATTTGACTGACTTAACAGCTCCTTATATAAATACTTAATTAAAAAGGAAAATAAAATCTAAAATACTTTTGAAAGTTATAAGCTAAAAGATAACAATAGATTTTAAAAACTACATCGAATACATACATCAATAAGCAAACATATATTAGGATAAAAGTGAAAGTCATGGAAAAAACATTTAGCATGATGCCATGTATGCAGTAAACACTCTGTAATATCTGCTTAATGTTATTAACATATTAGCAAATAGAGTGATTTCTCTGAATTGAGTGTCTGAAAATGACCAACAAATGTCTTGTATATTTGTAATAAGAGGGTTGGTGGTTACTATAGAGGCAATTTCCTAAGGGCAAAACTACGAATGGGAAGTACCTGAGGATTGAGCTCCCTCTCAGAAATCCAGGCTCTTACCACGTGACTTAAGGTGTTGGTATATCACCAGAAGGGAACCATGGTGGTTTTAAATATGTTTACAAATTCTTTGACACATTCCTCCTCAAAGGGTAGTATAAAATTCTCTGGATTTTCTAAATAGACCATCACATCATCTACAAATAGGGACAATTTTATTTCTTCCTGTCCAAGCTGCATGCCTTTTATTTCCTTTTCTTACCTCATTGTGCTGCCTAGGACTTCTAGTACTCTGCGGAGGAGTACTAAGAGCAGACATCTTTGTCTTGTCTCAATCTTAGCAGGAAAGCATTCAGTCTTTCACTATTAAATATGGCATTAGCTGTAGCTTTTATCATGAGTGGATGTTGAACTTTGTCAAATGCTTATTCTACTTCAACTGATATAATCACGTGGTTTTCTTCTTTAGCTTTATTAATATGGTGTACTACTTTGGTTGATTTTCAAATATTGAACCAATTTTGCATCCCTGAAATAAGTTCTACTTGGTTATGGTGTATAATTCCTTTTAATTGCTGAATTCTATTTTTTAATATTTTGTTAAGTTTTATGTGATCTATGTTCATGAGGGATACTGGTCTTCAGTTTTCTTTTTTTGTACTGTCTTAGTCTATTTTTGGGATAAAAAATAGCCTCATAAAATGAGTTGGGAAGTATTTTCTTCTTTTATATTTTCTGGAAGAGATTATGTAGAATTGATGTTATTTTTCTTTAAATGTTTAGTAGAATTCTTCAATAAAACCATCTGGGTCTGAAGATTTCTTTTTCAGAAATTTAAAAATCATGAATTCAATTTCTTTAATGGTTACAGGGCCATTCAAGCTATCTGTTTCATATTGGGCAACTGTGATAGTTTGTGCTTTTCAAGGAACTGGTCCATTTCATCTAAGTTGTTAGATTTACGCATGTAAAGGTATTTGTAGTATTCTCCTATTATTCTTTGGAATAACAAGGGCCTATAAGACACTCCCCTGTTTCATTCCTGATATTGGTAATTTATATTTTCTTTTTCTATTTTCCTTGTCATTCTTGCCAGAGGTTTGTTAATTTTATTGATCTTTTCAAAGAATCAACTACTTTTCATTAATATTCTCTATTTTATGTTTTCAATTTCACTTATTTTTGCTCTTTATTATTTCCTTCCTTTTGCTTGTTTTGAGTTCATTTTGCTTTTCCTTTTCTAGTTTCTTGAGGTGGGAGTTTATATTACTGATTTGACTTTTTTCTTTTCTAACGTAAGCATTTTAGTGCCATAAATTTCCTTCTCAGCACTGCTTTAGCTGCATCCCACAAATTTTGATATTTGTATTTTCATTTACCTTTAGTTCAATGTTGTTGTCTTTTAAAATTTCCCTTGACATATTGCTTTTTGACCAATGGATTATTTAGAAGTGTGTTGTTTAGTTTCCAAGTGTTTGGGGGAATTTTTCTGTTATGTTTCTGTTATAGATTTTTATCTTGATTCATTGTGTCAGAGAACATACTATGTATGATTTCAATTTTTAAAATTTAAGTTTCTTTCCTTCATGGCCCATGGTATGGTCTAGTTTGGCAAATGTTCCATAGGTGCTTGAAAAGAATGTGCATTCTGCTTGTTGTTGGGTGGAGTATTATATAAATGTCAATTACATCCTGTTGGCTGATGTTTTTCTGTATCCTTATTGATGTTCTACAATTGTTGAAAGAGGGACACTG
Source organism: Macaca thibetana thibetana (assembly GCF_024542745.1). Taxonomy (NCBI): domain Eukaryota; kingdom Metazoa; phylum Chordata; class Mammalia; order Primates; family Cercopithecidae; genus Macaca; species Macaca thibetana. Next base: position 32,399,447 of record NC_065590.1, on the reverse strand, counting down.
AATCTAACTATAATTGTGGATTTATCTATTTCTTCTTTTAGATCAATCAGTTTTTGCTCCACATATTTTATAGTTTCTGCTGTTTAGTGCATACACATTTAGGATTTCTGTATCTTCTTGGTGGATTGACCTTTTCATCACTGTCTAATGTCCCTCTCTGTACCTGGTATTCTTCGATCTGAAATCTGTTTCATCTGATATATTAATAAAGCCACTCCTGCTTTGTTTTGGTTAATGTTTGCGTGATATATCCCTTTCCATTCTTTTACTTTTAGCCTACATTTATTGTGTTTGAAGTTAGTTTCTTTTAGACAGGATATAGTTGGGTCATTTAAAAAATTAACTCTGCCAAGCTCTTTTAATTGATGTTTTTAGGCCACTCACATTTAATGTAACTATTGATATGTTAGCCTGCCAATTTATTTGTTGTTTCCTGCTTGTTCCCTCTGTTTTTAGTTTCTTTGTTTTCTTTTATATACCTTCCAATGGGCTATTGGAATATTTTAAAAATACTCTATTTTGATTTACCTATGGTGTTTCTGAGTGTATTTCTTTGTATAGGTTTTTTAGTGGTGGCCCTAATTATCATATTGTACACAGAAACTTAACAAGAGTCAACTGGTGTCAACATTTTACCAGTTCAAATGAAGTGTAGAAACCTTAGCTCCCTTTATATCACTTTCCCCTCCTTTGTTTATAATATAATTGTCTTAGGTATTTCCTCTACATATATCTCAAACTCCTGGGCTCAAGTGATCCTCTTGCCTCAGCCTCCCAAAGTGCTAAGATTATAGGTGTGAGTCACCATGCTCAGCCTCAAGATTTCATCTTTAACAATAGTTTTTATATGATGTGTCATAATGTAGTTTTCTTCATGTTTCTTATGCATGGCATTCAATGATGGCTTAAATTTGTGGCTTTGGAGTTTCTTATCAAAATTAGAAACATTCTGGCCATTTTTTAAATGTATTTTTTCTGTCCCCTGTTCCTCTCCTTTGCAGACTTTAATTACACATATATTAGATGGCTTGAAGTTGTCCCAGAGCTCAATTATGCTCTATTCATTTAAAAAAATGATTGTTTTCTTTCTGTGTTTCATTTTGGATAGTTTCTATTCCTATGTCTTCATGTTCACTGATCTTTTTTTCCGTAATGTCTAATCTGTCAATAATTCCATCTAGTGTACTTTCCATGCCAGAAATTGTAGTTTTCCTCTCTAAAAGTTTGATTTGGAACTTTTAAAATATCTTCTATATCTCCACTTAGCTTTTTGAACACATGGAACCCAATTATAACAATTGTCTTAATGTCCTCATCTGCTAATTCTAACATTTATGTTACTTCTGTGTCAGCTTTAATAATTTCTTCATAAGTCATAAAATCCTGCTTCTTTGCATGCCTATTTAAGTTTTGATTGAATGCCAGACAGTATGAATTTTACCTTAATGGGTGCTAGATAGTTTTGTATTTCTATAAATATTATTGAGCTTTGTTCTGGGATAGTTAAGTTACCTGGAAACAGTGTGACACTTAGGATCTTGTGTTTATGTTAGGTAGTCTTGAGCAGTACTAAGTCTTGGGCTATTTTATGCCCTACTACTAAGGCAAGATCTTTTTGAGTCCTCTACCCAATGTATCATGAATTATGAGGATTTCCAGCTTGGCTGATAAGAACAGGTACTATTCTAGTTGTGAGTATCAGGCACCATTGTCTCTAGTCTTTTAGGGTGGCTCCTTCTTTGGCCTTGGGTAGTTTCCTCATGCGCATGTACTGATCAGTACTCTGCTGAATACTCAAGGGGGACCCTCTTCAGGTCTTTATAGAGTTCTGTATGTAGCTCTCTCCTTTCCTCTATATAGCTCTTTCTCCTCTAGCTATTAATAACTTGGTCTCCCTTAAGTCCCAGATCCATCTCCTTGACTCGAGGAAACCACTGGCGCCCACCCCTAGGTTCTCCCTCTCTGCATTGTGGTTTGGAAACTTTCTCAAGGCAGTAAGCTGGAACAATTCTTTTCTTTTTTTTTGAGATGGAGTCTTGCTCTGTTGTCCAGGCTGGAGTGCAGTGGCACAATCTCGGCTCACTACAACCTCCGCCTCCCAGGTTCAAGCAATTCTCCTGCCTCAGCCTCCCAAGTAGCTGGGATTACAGGCAGCCACCATCATGTCTGGCTAATTTTTGTATTTTTGTAGAGGCGGAGTTTTACCATGTTGGCCAGACTGGTCTTGAACTCCTGACCTCAGGTGATCTGCAAGCTGGGACAATTCTAAGTCCCACCTCATTTACTTCCTGTCTCCTGGGGGCTTTGTTCTTTGCTGCGTGATGTCCACTGTTTTGAAAAGTGTTTTTCATAGGTTTTATCTAGTTTTTTTTTTATTGTTTTAGGCAGGAGGGTAAATCTGCTTGCAGTTATTCTATATAGGGTGGAACAGTGACTTGCTTCCAACGAACAGAATGTACAGGAAGTGACAACATGTTACTTTTGGGACTAAGACATAAAAGATATTTTGGCTTCTTCATTGGTCTCCCTCTCTTTTGGATCAGTTGTTCTGGGAGAAGCCCACTGCCACAAATTAAGGACATTCACGCAGTCCTTTGAAGAGATCCGAGTAGTCAGGAAATAAGAATTTCTGCCAACAGCTAAGTGAATATGCCATCTTACAACTGGATCCTCCAGTCTCAATCAAGCTTTCAGATGACTGACATCTTGGTTACAACCTCATGAGGGACCCCAAGCCTGATCTACCTAAGCCACTTATGAATTCCTAACTCATAGTTACTATGAGATAATGTTTATTAATTTAGACCACTACATTTTGGGATAATTTGTTACACAGCAATAAATAATGAATAGAGGTACCAAATTATGCTCAAACCGTAGAAAGGATCAGTTGAATTTCTTAAATAATTTTATCCTTTTCCCATCCCCAACCCAGCCTAAGTAACAATGCACAGACAAAATCCCCACACTTAGCACTTGGAGCATTTATATTCAAAACTTTCCCTGTGTGACTTTTGTCAAGAAATAAACCGTGAGTTGTTGTAAGCCTAAGGTTGTGTCAAAGCAACCAGGGTATGTTCTAACTCAGGAAGCATAAAGTAATATATATTATTTTCATTCTTTATAGTATCAACAGAGATGTTATCATTCCACTTCCAATGAGGGAAACTAAGGCATTAATCAAAAAATAAATAGATTCCAGTCATATATTACTTTCATAATTCAGCAATGGATTTATGAAATTTCCTCTTTTGGAAATCTTAAATAAGACTTATATCCGTTTGATAACATATATTAGCAGCAAGGCTACCTCAAGGAAGGAGATGCATAGAACCTCTGGAAGTCTTTCTCATCACTATGATTCTGAATTTTATACAAGGGAGAAAGGGAAGATTGAAATTTTGAAGAGGAGCATAGATAATTGTTTATGTATGAAGGAGCTTTGTAAAAACACTGCCCCTGGCCCAGTGATTGCCTTCCATAACCCTAGGGGACAGTTTCACCTGAGTCTATGTGGAATGTAGAAAAAATATTTTCATGTTTTTGCATAGTTAGGGCTTTCTGAGCAAAGAAAACTGGTACCTGGGTTAAAGGGCAAGTCTTGTAATTTAAAAGATGATTGAATAGCCAGAGACCTCAGAAGAGATTTAGAGGCTTCCCTCCTTGTGTGTTTACATTTCAAAGGGCATAAAAGGAGTCAGTTGTTTACATTTCAAACATCTGTCAATGCCAAGGTTTCTCTCCCTCTCTCTGGAGTGGAAAGGGGCAGCTTGTAGCCTATTTATACTCCCAGATTAATAACTTTGGGGTTTCTCTTCAACAGTGCATACCCCTATATATGCAGGATGTCCTCTGGCTCTCATAGTGTCACTCGGGGGCTACAGTGTGTGGAGAAGTAGTGGGGTTATTGTTGTAAGTATTAATAACTGTGATCTCTATTCCAGAAACCTTACCACTGTATTTCTTTTCAGGATAAAATGAATAAATATAGATATACATACCACAAAAGGGAGGATGCACTCATGCTGATCTTGTACCATGTATAAACTGAACAGGGACATGCGGCTAGGGCCCATCAAGCTGCAGGCTAGAGAGAAGAAGTTCTGCAAAGCCTCACAGAGGTTGGCGCAGATGTCACCCCAGGACGGTAGAGCAATGTGCACAATGAGAAGCCGTGGAGGTTGCTGGTCAATCTGAGTGTGAGTGGAGGGCCCTTTACCAGTAGTTCGCCCAGGATGCATGGCAGCAAAACCAGAGGCAGAACTGTAGCCACCAGCTGGATATTGTTTACACCTATAGCGAAGGAAAGAGAAACCACTGGTTTTCAAACTGAATTGTGTGTGCTCTATTGAAATATAAAACACAAGTTGAGGGAAACAATCCAGAAAGGAGTCAGATTGGGTACTAAAGCTTGTCCAGGCCATCCTTTTTTTTTTTTTTTTTTTTTTTTTTTGAGACAGAGTCTCCCACTGTCACCAGGCTAGCGTGCAGTGGTACGATCTTGGCTCACTGCAACCTTCGCCTCCCAGGTTCAAGCAATTCTCCTGCTTCAGCTTCCTGAGTAGCTGGGATTACAAGCACGTGCCACCACGCCCAGCTAATTTTTGTATTTTTAGAGATGGGGTTTCACCATGTTGGCCAGGATGGTCTTGATCTCTTGACCTCATGATCCACCTGCCTCGGTCTCCCAAAGTGCTGGGATTACAGGCGTGAGCCACCACACCGGGCCCAAGTCATCCAATTTTAACAGCTCCCAACAGATCTAGATGTCTGCCTATAATGTAAGTCTGAGAATGTTTAGAGATGCTGAGTGGAACTAATAAAAAGTTACACCAAAAAACTCAAGCTTCTGTCTCAGAGTAAGCTATCTGCCCTCATAAACTTTGTTTCTTTATTAGCATTTATTGTACTCTATTATAATTTGTTTCTATGACTCCCTCTCCCACTATATTGTAACCTTTCCAAGGGTAGAGAACCTGTCTTGTTGATTTTATTCATCAATGCCTAGTATATGTGTGTTTAGTACCTAACGAATAATTCTTAAAAATGAAAATATGACTACATTTCTCCTTGGTTAAATTCTTTGGTTGTCTGAGTCTCTTATAAGGTAAAATTTAAACTCTCTTTAAGGTCTGTCATTACCTGATTGTTAGCCTCATTAGAAACTGTTTTTCACCTCAAGGTTTTCATGGAAACAATACCAAATATATTCACTTTAGTGCATTTGCTTATGCTGGTTCTCTGCCTCCAATACTCCTGCCTTCTTTCTTTACTGGCTACTTATACTTATCCCCAGGACTCAGATTAGGAAGAGAGAACAAATGAGAATGAAGAACCAATATAAGGAATGAGACAGGGACATCATTACAAATGCTCAAACATGAGAAGGGTTATAAGAGGACATAATGAATAGCTTTATCCTAATAAGTTTGATAAAATGGACAAATTCCTAGAAAAATGTATCTAACCAATACTAAAGAAATTTTAGAAACCTAAATACTCTATAACCATTAAGGAAATGTAATCAGTAATCAAATATCTTCCCACAAAGTAAGTTAGAGGACCAGATGATTTCACTGATGAGCTCCATCAAACTTGCAAAGATCAAGAATTTCCATCTTTTTTTTTTTTTTAGAGATGGGGTCTTGCCATGTTGCCCAAGCCGGTCTCAAACCCCTGGGCTCAAGTGATCCACCTACCTCAGCCTCCTGAAGTGCTGAGATTATAGGTGTGAGCCACTGTGCCCAGCCAAGAATTTCAATCTTAAACAAATTATTTTACGAACAGAAGAAACACTCCTCAATTAATTTTTTTTTTTTTTTTTAAGATGGAGTTTCGCTCTTGTTGCCCAGGCTGGAGTGCAATGGCATGATCTCGGCTCACTGCAACCTCAGCCTCCTGAGTTCAAGCGATTCTCCTGCCTCAGCCTCCTGGGTAGCCGGGATTACAGGCATGCGGAACCATGCCTAGCTAATTTTGTATTTTTAGTAGAGACAGGGTTTCTCCATGTTGGTCATGCTGGTCTCGCACTCCTGACCTCGGGTGATCTGCCCGCCTTGGCCTCCCAAAGTGCTGGGATTACATAGGCATGAGCCATGGCACCCGGCCTCCTCAATTAATTTTATAAGGTTAGCACGACCTTTGAAAGTGAAACCAGCCAAGCGTGGTGGCTCACGCCTGTAATCCCAGCACTTTGGGAGGCCGAGGCGGGCGGATCACGAGGTCAGGAGATCGAGACCATCCTGGCTAACGCGGTGAAACCCCGTCTCTACTAAAAATACAAAAAATTAGCCGGGCGTGGTGGCGGGCGCCTGTAGTCCCAGCTACTCGGGAGGCTGAGGCAGGAGAATGGCGTCAACCCGGGAGGCGGAGCTTGCAGTGAGCCGAGATCAGGCCACTGCACTCCAGCCTGGGTGACTGAGTGAGACTCCGTCTCAAAAAAAAAAAAAAAAGAAAGTGAAACCAGATAAAGGTGTAGTAAGAAAAAAAATTATAGGATAATCTCATCCATAAACTTGTAAAAATTCTAAAAATATAGAGAGATTGAAACTAATACTATATAAAAAGAATAACAGCAGGACCAAGTTGAGTTTATCCCAAGAACATAAAGTTGACATAACATTAGAATATCAATCACGTCATTCATCACATTAAATAAGTAAATTAGAAAAATGATATGATCATCCCAATAGGTGCAAAGAAAAGCCTCCGTTTAAAACCCAACATTTGTGCATGATAAAGACTGAGTAAGAACAGGTGATAGGAATAATCTGATAAAATGTATTTACAAAAATGGAGAGCAAACATCATTCTTCATGGTGATATGCTGAACGCTTTCCATGCAAGACAAGGAGCATGCTATCATCACTTCTATTCAGCATTATAGTGAAGGTAGTAATGAGGTAAGACAAATAAATAAAAGGCATTGCAATGGAAGAAAGAAAACTGTCATTGTGTGCCAATGACTGCGTACATAGAAAATCTAAAATAATCTACAGCTTTATAATTTTTCCCAAAAGATCTCCTTGTCTGTTGTCAAATTTTAGTCTTAGGGATCTGTTCATTTTTAAATATTAATTTACATTTCAAAGAACTACCAATGACAAAGTTTATCTCCGTTTCTCATCTTTTTAAATTTCATTTTTAGTTTGTTGCTAATGTATAAAAATATAATTAATTAAAACAATTTTTTATAGAGATGGGGTCTTGCTATGTTGCCCAGGTTGGTCTTGAACTTCTGAGCTCAACCAATCCAACCGGCTCTGCCACCCAAAGTGCTGGGATTATAGGCATGAACCACTGTGCCCAGCTATAATTAATTTTTGTATATTGATTTTATATTTAACAACCTTGCTGCACTCTCTTACTAATTATAATAATTTATCTGTAGAACTTTTTGGATTTTTTTGTTCTTAATCATATAATCTTTAAATAATCATATATACCAGGATACATGAAAAAAGTCAGATCATAGCAGCCAAAAGACTATTAGTAACAATCTTATTCACAATTACCCAAAACTGAAAAAAACACAAATGTCAATCTGCATTAAAAAGGATAAATCATAGTATATTTCCACATACAGCAATGAAGATGAATGAACTACAGTTGCATGTGGCAACGTGGATGATTCTAAGAAACATAATATTGAGTAAAAGCAGCAAGACACAAAGAACACATACACATGTAGCATGATTTCATCTACATAGATTTTAAAAATAAGCAAAAGTAGCTATATTGTTTAGAGAAGCATACACAGTGGTAAAACTATAAAGAAAAGCAAAGAAATTATTATCACAAAAATGACAGTAGTGATTTTCCCTATGAAGGAATGAAGGCATTATGATAAGAAGAGACAAAAGAAGGGGGTCCTAGGGTGTTGGTAATGTTCAAATTTTTTTTTTTTTGAGATAGGGTCTTACTCCACCACCTAGGTTGGAGTGCAGCAGTGGCCCAATCTCAGCTCACTGCAACCTCCACCTCCCAGGCTCAAGTGATCCTCCTACCTCAGCATCCTAAGTACCTGGCACTACAGGCATGCACCACAATGCCTTGCTAATTTTTGTGTGTGTTTTTTTTTGGTAGAGACAGGGTTTTGCCATGTTGCCCACGCTGGTCTCAAACTCCTGGGCTCAAGCGATACTCCCACCTTGGCCTCCCAAAGTACTGGGATTACAGGATGAGCCACCACTTCCAGCCTAATGTTCTATTTCTTGATATTTATTGTGGATATTGGGTGTTCACTTTATACTATTTAACTATATAGTCATGTTTTATGACATTTTCTATATATATGTTATATTTAATAATAAAAATATTTTTAAAAGAACATTAGGACAATCAAAAGAAAACATAAAAGAAACACGATAAAAAAGATAGCTAAAAAATATGTCCCCACCTCTGAGAACTAAAATCATTCTATATAATTGTTTTTAGCTAAAGAATGTAGGGAAAATTAAAGCTTCTGTGATTTCCCCTGTGACCAAGAGAAAGATAATTACGATAATTTTCAGAAACACTTTGGAATTTAGAATCTTTAAAAATGATCTAAGAATACATAGATAGATGTATTTCCCCAGATGAATTTGTGAAGTTATTCACTTCAAACTTCCCTTTTTGAATGGCGGAAGTCAGCATTTGTTCATTCAACATTTTTAAAAACTGAGTTCCAATTATGTGTTGGATACAGCTAGAAAAATAAATGAATGAATATGCTAATCTGTTGAAAGTTATCTTGAACCAGAAATCCAAATCAATTACTAATGTATTTACCAAGAAAGCACATATTTTTAAACTGTACTTTAAGTACATGGGGCCAATTTCTACATGGAATGCTGAACTTGAAGCTGACACAGAGAAATTCACACAAATAGGCAGTTAGAGGCCTTATTTAATGTATAATTAAATTTAATTATCCATCTCCATCTCTCACTTCTGAAAATGCCATTTTAAAGTAGAGGCAGTCCTCATTTTGCATGGTTCCAGTATATAGATTTCAGTTACTACAGTTTAGTTAATTAACACCAGTTCTCCAACAACACAGTTCAAATTTCAGTTACCATGGAATATTAACTGTAATTACATAAAGTAGTATCTAGCTCTTCAGTTCACAAATTATTACATAGTTATCAGTATCAATAGTATAGTTACTGATATCGTGTACTGATATAATATAGTGATCAGTGCATCATGATCAGTAATTAATTACATCACTTCTTTCAAAGTCTTTTGGTGACTGGTCACTGCAGATCCGTTATTCGGTTAAAGCTCAGACAGCAAAGTGCATAGTTGTGTCACCTCCTTGTCTCCTAGTGATAAGCCCACGTGATGTTTTACAAAAATGAAAATTGAAGGAGGAAATTAGCCAATAAAAAGAGCAGCAAAGAAATAAAAAATGATAATGCTGAGAGTGAAATCTGAATCTAACATAAGTGGAGTTAAAGGAGAAACAGCTGACTATGAGAGTGTTGACACTGCCTCCATTTGATAGACTCTAGAGAAGCAGCCAGAGGAATTTCGAGAAGGCAAACTTATCAACATACTTGAGGAAAGTCATTGTGATGAAAAGGATGAAGACGTCCTACAGAAAGGGTCACTGGCAAAAAGCTTCATTATTAAAGAAACTTTCAGAGATATTTTACAAAATTGAAGGTACAAAGGATAAAATGTAGGAAATTGACCCAAACTTAGAAGTATGACAGTTTGCCAAGACACACAAAAAATGTTTGCTCTCACAAGTTTTACTATGAGAAGAAAACAAGTACTGTTCAAACTACTCTTGATAAGTTTTTTTTTTTCAACAAAACACTTTAGCTTTCAATGTTTCTAATGTTTTAAGTTAGTGTATGAAAGTTTTACTGTTTTACATTTCCCTATACACTTAGTAAGAAAGTTTTAGTGTTTTGACAATTTTTCAAGGTTATAGAACGACTGTAATTTTTCCCATTGGTGTTTAAGATCTCTTTGAATGGTTTCAGCTTGCAGTCATTTTTCAATCCCACACTAATGTGCAATTGGAAGACTGTATTTTAAATGAGGTAAGAGGCAGCTGTCTTCCTTACATCCTCAAACATCATCAATTCATGCATCTGATGTGTCTGGGCATAGTACTAAACAGGATCTGACCTTATTTTGACCCTACACTCCCCACTTTCGCCAAGAACACTCGCTTAATGATTTCTCCCTGCAAACTGGTTAAAACTGGAACTGGGCCTTGAACCACCCAAAACCACCAAGTTACACCCAAACTAAAAACTCTCCAAGGACTTCCAATTACACCACTGGAAACAAAATGCAAATTCTTTACCCTGGCCCTAAAGTTGCTTGTGCCTTCTGCCCACATCTCCATCCTCACGCCAGGCCCTCCCCTGCTCGCAACCCGGGAGATCCACCTCTCACAGATCGGCCTCTCGCTGTGTCTCCCTCGGTGGATGTTCTGTTCCGTGCTGAGCTTTCTAGGTTAGGGCCCCTTTACATGCCCTCGTTCACTTTGTCACGTGATAAATGATTCAATGGTTCTCCCTATGGCAGGGCCCCATTAAAGATTTCGTGGGCCCTTTCCTCCATTAAAAAAAGATTAAAAGAAGTTAATGGATTTTGTAGGCCCTAAAAATCTCATTTTCCCCTCCTGATGTGAGAAAAAAATCAAAACACTTTATTTGACTTTACGAGTTCACTTTAAACGAAATGAAAACATTCTCGTGGCCGGGCGCGGTGGCTCACGCCTGTAATCCCAGAGGCCTAGGCGGGCGGATCACGAGGTCAGGAGTTCAAGACCAGCCTGGCCAACATAGTGAAACCACGTCTCTACTAAAAATATTAAAAACTAGCAGGGCGTGGTGGCGGGAGCCTGTAATTCCAGCTACTCAGGAGGCTGAGGCAGGAGAATCGCTTGAACCCGGGAGGCGGAGGTTGCAATGAGCCGAGATCACGCCATTGCACTCCAGCCTGGGCGACAAGAGTGAAACTCTGCCTCAAAAACAAAGCAAAACCAGAAGAAAAAAAAAATTATCGTGGCCCCCTGAATCCTCGTGGTCCCTCGGCATGGGGCCTACCGTGCCCGACGGATCAGCAGCCCGGCCCTCGGGCCTGGGGGTCCCGCGGAGGAAGCTCCGGGCCCAGACTCCGCGCAGGCCTGGCCGCCCAGAACAGTATGCGGAGGGATGACCCGACAGCGATTTCGGAGCCTCTGTCTGGGCGTCAGTCCTGCCCCAGCACTCGCCACGGCCCGCGCAGCCAACACCTGCCTGAGGACTGGCCCGAGCTCGGCCCACGCCCAGCCTGCGAAGTGGTGCCAGCTGCTCTCGGCTGCCCTCAGCTGCCCTCCCTCCCCGAGGCGTGGAGAAGCGGCCCTGTCTTCGGAAGGCTGAAGCCTCCTCACCTGGTCCTCCCGGCTCTCAGCGTGCGCCTGCGCGTTCGGAGGCGCCCCCGTCAGGCCCGCGCGGCTGGGTGGGAGTCTTACTGCGGGCAAGGCGGGGCCTGGCCGCCTCAGCGTGCGCTTCAGGTGACGCTTCAGGAAAACGGTCTCCAAGTCCCTAGACGCCCTGAGAACAGTCATTCTTTGTCCCTTAGGTAGAATTTTGTCTATTTGTTGGAAATACTGTGCTAAACCTGACATTTTTTCTTTTTCTACCACTTCCCTCCCTGAAACATCCCAGTAGCACCCCCACCGACCGTGTTATTTGTTTTAACTTTTCCCTTCCACATCATTTCCTTCAGCTAGTCGCTATTTTGTTCACTAAACATCTGTGGTGGGCACATTACGTGCCGTGCACTGTGCTCTGACTGGAGTACAGTGGATGTACAGACGATGGTCCCTGCCCTCATGGAAGTTATAGGCTACCTTCAGAAAGTTTTTTAAAGTCTTTTCAAACTCCTGTATTCCAAGAGGGTCTGTCCCTGTCTTCATATTCATTCTCGCTTATTTGAGGTTGATTCCCATAGTCCCTTTGACGAACTCCAGATGGGGTAGGAGCGTCCTGGTCCTTAACAGTTGGTTGGTCTGGGTCTTCAACTCTGTCTGGTTAAAAAGGAATTCTCTGAATTAGTCCACAGGAGAGGGAAAGAGAATGCTACTTCCAAGCTAGAAATGTACAAGCAGTTTTCCTTGTTTTCTTTATTATTATTATTTTCTCAGTTCATTGCCTAGATGCAGGTTGGAGGTGGGGTGGGACAGTATTTCAATGAATGGCACAGGATAGGTTACATGTTTCAACAGGAAAAGAGTCACCTGCTTGTATTCTAGCCCCACTAAACCATTTTGCTCCTATCAACTGTTCCTCAGGGTAAGAACAGAACTATTTAACTTGTGTCCTTTTTTAAACACTATAATCTGATATACAAGAGAGTTCCTGTGTTTCTGTTGAAAGGGTAGCTTCTCAATCGCTCTTTCCCCCCATATAGTCCAAATTAGCCTTCCTGTCTCTAATCTCCAGATTATCCTTTCCACTGATGTTAGAATTGTCCTTGTAAAAATATTTTGATCATATTCTTTGTCTTAAAAACGGCTTATGTTTCCTTTTCGGTTAAAGGGTCCATTATAACTGACCCCACCTACCTTACTAGGCTCAACCCCAACATTAACTGTCTTACTCCCCTTTGTGTTGCTATGCCAGAATACCGCAGAACAAGTCATTTATAAATAAAGGAAATGTATTCTTAAATTCTGGAGGGTAGGAATCCAAGGTTGAGAATCCCACATCTAGTGAGGGCATTCTTTCTGTGTCATCCCATGGCAGAAAGCAGAAGGGCAAGGGAGTACAAAAGAGCAAGACAGCAACAGGGAGCTGAACTCACTTTTACAACAAACCCACCCTTTCAGTAACTAACTTACTTCCAAGATAATGACATTAATCCATTTATGGGGGTAGAGCCCTTATGACCTAATCACCTCTTATTAGGCCCTACCTCTGAACACTGTTCCATTGGGTATTAAGTTTCCAGCAAATGAACTTTGGAGGACACATTCAAACTTGAGCACTAGCCTCACTCCAAACCATACCACCTATTGCTCTTACCTACTATTAATTTCTTTCTGTACCCTCTATAGCATTTATTAAAAATATGCAAAGAACTGTACCAGAAATGGAGACTATGACATAAGAATTGTTTTTTGAGGGTGACAAACTATAATGGTCATGAGAAAGCACCTTGCAGACTTTAAACTACAAGGAGTGTAACTGACCAAGGGCATCAGCTGCTGCCTTAGAAATCTACTGCCACATTTCCATGGAGGCCCTCTTCCCAGCCACTGACTGAATGTGGTCGAGATACTGAGGCAGACCCATTCCTGGGAAACAATGCAGTCCTCACACAGCACTCCTCTAATGGCCAACATTGGCTTGATGATTTCCCAACAGTCTTGCTGAACTATACTCCAGTCTGGAGTATAGTATGTGGAAGAGGAGTGGCAAAGATGAAGCAGTAGAGTTAGGCAAAGGGCCAGAACATATACGATCTGTGGACTATATTAAAGGCTTTGGATCTTATCTCATAGCAAAAATGGAGTGGGCTAGAATGGGGAGATAAACTGAAGTGTTTAAGCAGAAGAGTGACATGATCTGATTTGTGTACTGGAGAGAACGTTCTCCCTGCCTTTCCTGACTTAAAAGGAATGGATTGGGGGCTAAAATTGGGGTGGTGGCAGCAGGGCACAGGGATAAGACTAGAGTAGGAAGTAGCCCAGGCAAGAGAAGATAGTTGCTTGAATTAGGGTGTTGGTAGAGGGGACGCAGAGATGTGGGAGGAAATATTTAGGAGTTAAAATTAACAGGCCTTTGTGATTGATTCGATTGATTAGGAGGAATCCAAAATGACAGGGCCTAGAACACAGTAGGCATTCAATGAATACTTGTTGAATAAACGAATGCAAAGTCTCTGGCTTAGACAGCTGGAAAGACAGTAGTACTATGTATAGAGATGGGGAACATTGGTTTTAGCATCTACACAATTACCAGGATGCTATGAGGGTGGGGATGACACTTCAGTTTTGGGCATGTTGAAATCAAGGTGCCTGTGGTTACATTATGTGGCAATGTCCACTAGGCTCTTGGATGTGTGTGTCAGAAGCTGAAGAGAAAGATATTGCCTGGAAATGTAGATTCATAAAATCATTGTTAACTAAATTAGTATGAATGAGACTACATAGAACAGTGAGTTTTTTTTTTTTTCAAAGTGGGGATCTCAACTCATTAATGAGTAGTAAAATCAATTTAGTGGGCTGCAACCAGCATTTAAAAAAATGGAGTAGAATAAAATGCAACATGATAGGGAAAAAAAATGAGAATTTAGCTCCTGAAGTAAAGGTAAATATGATGTAAGTATGACTTTGCTAAAAATTTAACTCACTAATATGTACATTAAGTATGTGAATGCATGTACTTAAGTGTGATTAGGTTGCAATGTAAAATGAAGCTCTTGTTGTATGTTTTTTCATATGCAAAAAAATTGGAAAAAGATTTTTGAAAAAAATCAAAAGACAAAATAACCAATAAATGATGTTCAGAGAAGGGACTAAGGCCTAGGCTAGACTGATGAGAAGCAGCTTAGGAAAGGCATATAGTGGTGCTAGAGGAAGAAACTCAGATGGGGGTGCAGGGGGGTGGACAGGGGCTTCCATTGTGTTGAGGTTGGTTTTAGAAAGAAGATTTCAGAGAGACGATTTGAAGTGCTGATCCCAAATGCCTGATTTTCCCTCTAGGCTAAGCAATTTGAAATCAGGGACCAGGTCTTTTTTTTTTTTTTTTTTTTTTTTTTAGGCAGGCTGGAGTGCAATGGTGTGATCGTAGCTCCCTGCAGCCTTGAACTCCAGGGTTCAAGTGATCCTCCTGCTTCAGTCTCCTGAGCAGCTGGGACTACAGGTGTGTGCCACTTGCTATTATTATTATTTTGCAGAGACAGGGTCTCACTATGTTGACCTGGCTGGTCTCGAACTCGTCTTCAAGTGATCCTCCTGCCTCAGCCTCCCAAAGTGCTAGGATTACAGGTCTGAACCACCATGCCCAGCCAAGGGACCATGTCTTAATCTTCTTATCTCTAGTACTTAGTAAAATGCCAGGCATATAGTAGGCCCTTAATAACTGTTGAAAGAATAAACTAGAACTAGTACTTGCACTTTAGAAAGATTATCCTGATGGCAGTCTGGAAGGGGAGGGATTGGAGGTAAGGTTTTTGTTTTTTAAATGAACTATCACACAGTCCAGGTGAATGATGATGATGTACTGAACTATGATGATAATGGAAAGAAAAGGATGGATTTAAGTTATTTTTTAGTCGGATTTATAAGGACATAGTGGCTTCTTACATATGGGCATGGTAGCTAGTCTCCAGGAAAGGAGGCTGAAATCCTTGTTCCCACTGAAATCCCTGTATACTACCTGATGAAGTCCCCTTCCACAGTGCATCAGGGCTGGCCTGTGTGACAAGTAAAATATGGCAGAGTGGTTGTGTGTTACTTCTGAGGCTAGGTCACAAATATATCATTTGCTCTTTTGCCTTGTTCTTTTTGATCACTTGCTCTGAGGAAGTCAGCCCATTTTGTGAAGACATTAAATCACCCCCATGGAGAAATGCATGTGGAGAACAACCTTCACTTACTGCCAACAGCCACTACCAATTTGGCAGGCATGGAAGTCAGCCATCTTGGAAGTGGATCCTCCAGCCCCAGGCAAGCCTTCAGTGGACTGCTGCCCCATTTGATATCTGGACTGTAATCTTGTGAGAGACTTGGAGCCAGACCACCTAGCTAAACTACTCCTAAATTTCTGACGCAGAGAAACTGTGAGAGATAATAAAAGTTTATTCCAAATGTCTGATTTTCCCTCTAGGCTAAGCAATTCGAATTCAGGGACCATGTCTTTTGTTTGTGTTTGTTTTAAGCCACCAAATTCTGAGGTTAATTTGTTACATTTGTTTTGCAGCCTAGATAACTAATACAATGGGGGTAAAAAAGAAGAAAGCAAAGATTACCCGCTAAATGCAGACTAAGTGGCTGAAGAAGGAGCTAGGGTTGGGATGAAGGAGATGGTGAGTTATGCTCAGGACCTATGCTTGCCTTGTTTGTAGGATATCCAAGTGGATATGCCCAAAGGTAGTCTTTGTTCCTCGCCCTCAAAGTCCTACCAACCCTAGAAGACTCATTTCAAATGTCACCTCTTCTAACCTGGTCCTTCTGCACGTTATTATAGCAAACATGCATTGCTTCGTATTGCAATTATCTATTTGCAGTTATTTGTTTACATTTGGAAGCCCCACTACAGTGTGAACTCCCTAGGGCAAGGGCTGTGATTTTTAGTATTTTCTGCACAATCGTGTGTGTGTGTGTGTGTGTGTGTGTGTGTATGTGTGCGCGCGTTACTCTGTGCCCGCCCAGCACATAAGCAGCTGTCCTTAAATGCTTGCAAAGTATTAATTTTGAGAAACTTGGTGCGTGTATCCACGTCCTCTTATTAGTAAGTTTTCCTTAGTACAGCCATGGGCATTTGAGTTTTTGGAGTGGCCGGGGCAGACTCGCTACTCGAGGTCCCTGAGTGGCAGCCCCAGCCGACTTCCGAGGCAGAACTCCCACCTTCACCTGGGTCTAGCTCCGCCTCTGCCTGGGTTAGGCCTGTCCTCCCCTCAGCCCCGCCTCCACTCAATCCCGATTGACTGGAGGAAGAAGGCGGCCCGACCATTGGCTCCTTTTTGAGGGGGCGGAGCCAGGCGGTGTTTCATCCCTCAGCCTCAGGCCGAGCCGGACCAAGCCGAGGGGACCCGAGTGGGGCCGAGGCCGGTAGCCCTGCGGCCCTGAGCAAAGGCAGTAGCTTGCGCCGCACCCGCGGCCAGGCGGAGCCAAAGATGCCGGCCTCTGATGCACGGCCCCGCCCGGGTCCCGGGCCGCTTACAGCCTCGCCCTTCCCTCTGCTGCTACTGGCGGTGCTGAGCGGCCCGGTATCCGGCCGCGTCCCCCGCTCGGTGCCCAGAACCTCGCTTCCCATCTCTGGTAAGGCGCGGACGCCCACGCCCTCAGCCCTTCGCGCCCACACCCACACCCACCTGCTCCCCAGACCGCGCGGCGGGACCCGGGCCTCTCAGCTTGGTGTATGGCGTTCCACGCCGCCCACGCCCCGCCGGGACACGGGCGAGACCCTCGCACTTCACCGCATCCCCTCTGCATCCCCCCCGCGCCCCGCAGCTCCGCATCCCCAGCCTGGGCCTCGCGCCTCGGCTCCCACGACACGCCCAGGCTGCCCCAGCGGGCCCTATTCCCAGAACCGCGGTAGCGTCCAGTCCTCACCGTGCAGACACTGAGGCCCAGAGCTCGGGTGGGGGCTGCCAGAGGTCGTTCATTTCGAAGTTCCATCTCCCTTAGTCCCCTGTTTCCCCGCACACACACCTGGGTCCATCATTCCAGCTTGACGCCAACTCTGCTTTCAGACCCATCAGTCTTTCATTCTACTCCAGCTTTCCATTCCAGTCCCCAGCTCAGCATTTCCATCTTCTCCAATTCATTTCCCTATCAGTTCTACACATCATCCGAGCCTCTTGGCCCTTCTCACAGCCCTAATCTTCCTAACCCTCCTCCTGCTACCCTAACATCTCTGACACCAGCTCCCATTCTCCCATTGTTGGATCCACGTGAACTCTCATAACTTCCTCAACGTTCCTTGCTGCGTCTCTGCCCATTCCCTACATTGAATATTGGTAAACCATTCAATGTGCTGATGTAAAGTTCCGCTTAAATGATTTTTCAAGTCTTCAGAAGGAAA
The DNA here is from genome assembly GCF_024542745.1 of Macaca thibetana thibetana. Lineage (NCBI taxonomy): Eukaryota > Metazoa > Chordata > Mammalia > Primates > Cercopithecidae > Macaca > Macaca thibetana. Next base: position 32,381,703 of record NC_065590.1, on the reverse strand, counting down.
AATAGAGGAGGGGGATATGATCCTTTGAAAAGATGTGGAAGAAGCTAGGAGACGTCACAAGGTTAGAAGTGATCATTGGGGAGATTCACATTTTAGACTGCTGAGGTGGGTATGAGCGTGGCCATGAATCTTGTCTTCTCAGTGGGGATTGAGTGTTATCAGCACCTTGGGCAGACAGAACCAGTGAAGCCAAGAGTACCACCTGTTGGCAACAACTCTGGACTGGTTAATACTAGTTTAGAATTTAAACTCAGACGAGTGCCATATAGGAATGCTGTGATTCCCGAAGGCGAAGTTGTGGCCAGAGCCTGGGGTTTCAGTTTGCACCGAGCAGCAGCCACAAAGTAAGTTGAGATTGCCGGGCTGAGTTGATGTGCAGGCATCCAGAGATGTCTAGATGGCAAGCAAGGTGAAGCGGAGTTGAGGATATGAGGGGAAGTTAGTTGATCCAGGGCTTATACTAAGCATGACAGAGTGGGCAGGATACAGCACAGAGGTAAGTATGGGTGTGGGAGGATGAAGTGGGTGGGACTCACATCAGCACATCTAGGAATGAATGGGTTGGTGTCCATTCTACCCTCTTGAGGGTACTGAGCAGAGGAAGCAGGTAGAGCAGAGCTGTATTGGTGCAGGGGTAGGGTCCCCAGAACCAGAGGTTGAGCTAGGAAGGTAAATTCATGCCAACTTATTCCAATCTTTAAATAGATAATAATTTTGAATGCTGATATGAGGTTTAGATTTTTTTTTTGAAATGGAGTCTTGCTCTGTCACCCAGGCTGGAGTGCAGTGGCGTGATCTTCGCTCACTGCAACCTCCGCCTCCGGGGTTCAAGCAATTCTCCTGCCTCAGTCTCCCAAGTAGCTGGGATTACAGGTGCCTGCCACCATACCCAGCTAATTTTTTGTATTTTTAGTAAAGATGGGATTTCACCATGTTGGCTAGGGTGGTCTTGAACACCTGACCTCAAGTGATCCACCCACCTCAGCCTCCCAAAATGTTGGGATAACAGGCGTGAGCAACCGCGTCTGGCTAGTGCTCTGTTTTTATAGAAAAAGCATACTTACCCACTGGATTGTGTGCTAAATATTCTGGCCTCATCTATCTCTGGTTCACTTGTCAAGGCTCCGTTTCTCCCCCATGGCTGCTAAATAAATGGTATTTGGAAGAAAACAAAAATTGGCCCGTTTGGTTTTGCTCTTGTGGACTCGACCCTTAGGAAACAATGGCTAACATCACTCTCTCCTGTCTTCCTGCCAGAGGCTGACTCCTATCTCACCAGGTTCGCTGTCCCTCAGACATACAATTACTCTGTTCTCCTTGTGGATCCTGCTTCCCACACACTTTATGTTGGCGCCCGGGACACCATCTTCGCTTTATCTCTGCCCTTCTCAGGGGAGAGACCCCGCAGGGTGAGAGACGAGAGGGAAGGACCCCTGACCCTGTAGCATGTGATTAAATCTATGATTTTATGAGTGTGTGTGTGGGGGATTTCATAATAACTAAAGATGTAACCGCAGGGGTAGTAGGAGGGGGTGAGTTGGGAGACATCATCCACTTTGTTTTCTTAGCTAAGAGTATAGGGGATCAGGGTGACTGGGGAGGATATGAAGGAGGTTCATGATGATGGGGAGGAGACCACAGTGACCATCAGGTGACAATGGGCAGAGGGATCATTAAAATTACAATAGGAGGCCGGGCGCGGTGGCTCAAGCCTGTAATCCCAGCACTTTGGGAGGCCGAGACGGGCGGATCACGAGGTCAGGAGATCGAGACCATCCTGGCTAACACGGTGAAACCCCGTCTCTACTAAAAAAAATACAAAAAACTAGCCGGGCGAGGTGGCGGGCGCCTGTAGTCCCAGCTACTCGGGAGGCTGAGGCAGGAGAATGGCGTGAACCCAGGAGGTGGAGCTTGCAGTGAGCTGAGATCCGGCCACTGCACTCCAGCCTGGGCGACAGAGCGAGACTCCGTCTCAAAAAAAAAACAAACAAAAAAAAAACAAAAATAAAATTACAATAGGGAAACAGCTTTCAATTTTTTTTTGACCATTATTAAGAACTATACAGTTGGAGCATCCGTAATCTAAAAATCTGAAATTCAAAATACTCCAAAATCTGAAACTTTTTGTGTGCCAACATGGCACTCAAAGGAAATGCTCATTGGAGCATTTTGGATTTTGGATTTTCGAATTAGGGATGCTCAACCAGTATGTATTCTGTGAATATCCCCGAATCTGAAAAAATGTGAAATGTAAAACACTTCTGATCACAAGCATTTCAGATAAGGGATACTCAGTGTGTACTGTGTATTGTGGCCCAGTACACAATTATGTACTGAAAGAAACCTTTCTTGAAACAATATCTACTCTCTTATATTTTGATATATTCTATTTCATTAAAAATGATGTTGGTCATGATTTCACAATTGATTTTATTACTCATTAATGGGTGGGGACCTCCATTTGAAAAACAGTGCTCTAGGGGGACTTTTGAAGTTCCCAAACTGATGGAGGTTTAATCTCCTCTAACATTGTGGGAGTTTGATGTTAGGGGAATCTGGGTGAAATGATCACTTCTCCTTTCTCAGATTGACTGGATGGTTCCTGAGGCTCACAGACAGAACTGTAGGAAGAAAGGCAAGAAAGAGGTAGGTGTAAATCTGAGTCCTGTCTTGAGTGTCAGTTGAGACCTTGGCCCAGCCCTGACTCTCAGTCCCCTGTAATGCTTCCATCCCAATGGGCCCAGGCAGAGACTCTTAACACCATGCCATCATCCATCATCTCCGATCCCAAAGCTGCATCTGACTGTCCTGACGTTACCTTACCCTTCCTTGTACCTGCTGCTTCTGATTCTTTCTAACCATCTCTGACCCCCAGGACGAATGTCACAATTTTGTCCAGATTCTCGCCATTGCCAATGCCTCTCACCTCCTCACTTGTGGCACCTTCGCTTTTGATCCGAAGTGCGGGGTTATTGTGAGTGACAGGGGTGGGAGGAGAGGGAGAGGGTGCCTGCACCAATGTGAGTTACTTGGGGTGGTGGTGGGAGGATGGGAAGGGTTTTCTGTGAGCTACCATGATCGGGGCATGGTCAAGGCAACCATTGTGCATGATAAGCATTGGGTGTAGGGGCTGTCCTCATGGGATGAGGGTATGTGTAAACCACTGAGGGAGGGAAAGGGAGGTTGTCTGGAGAGGGTAAGATATACAAAGTGTAAAGAGAGACGTAGTGGGATAGTTAAGGAAGTTAAGGATGCTGGTTGGGCTGGGGAAACAACAAATCCAGGGAGAGACTTCAGAAACCAGAAACTCATGTTTCCCTTGCCCTGTGCATGCTTTGTCCAGGCAGCCTGGGTTCATTTCTTAATTAGTGAAGCCCATTGCCTGTTTTTTCCTTTCATAGCATGTGACTGTATCTTACCACCTTCTCTTACTTCCACTGCCAACTTCATTATGTGTGGGCTGTGACTCTCCTCTCATGGCTTCTGATGTCATTTCCACTAATGTAATATCTGCTGGCCCCATATTCTGGATCTTGCCTTCAGGGCGGGCGCTCTGTCAATCACGTTTTCTTATAGATCTTGTTTATTGCTGCTGAAGGCCTGGACATCACCACCCTCAAACACAGCCAGGCTTGGGACATGTGTATCCCTAATCACATCTAGGCTAGTCATAATCTCTGGGACTGATGACTGTTTCTGAACTCCCAGCTTTTCCCATCAGTTACACAGTAGTCAGCACTGGTCTTTTGGCAACTCACATTTGTGACAAGCCCCTGGGGTGAGTCAGAAGCCTCGCATATCCTTTATATCCAGTAGCTTCCCTTTCTGCTCTGTAGAGCAATAGGAGGGAGTATAACAGCTCCCTTTTTTGACCTAATCCTTAACTGTAGATCTTGTCTTGACTCTTCTGCAGTCCTCAGTAATCCTTGCCACCTGGATCAAGTCAGTGTGTATCTCTAAACCCTTCTTTGTTGCATACCACCCTCATATCTCTGGCTTAGGATGCTAATCATAATCATATGCATAATTGCTCCAGTTAGTCCCCCTGGGCTGCCTTGGGGTGGGTTGGACTTATGTTGAGTTCTTTTCATAATGCAAGTGATACAGGCTCCCTACCAGCATCTGGATAGCTCCCTCATTCTAGAAAGGTTCTCAGTTCAGGGTGGTGTTGAAAATCTCTGTATTCCCTCAGGTAACATTGAGGTCTGATTTCCCTACAGTTTTCCTTAAGTTTGTAAGGTAGCAGTGGTACTGCCATTGCCATATTTGTTCTTTTCCATTCTGCCAGGCTCGGGGATCCCATGGGTATGAATGCCAGAGCCATGGCTTATAGACAGTGTGATTGTTCCAAGTTAGTCTCCTAGGGCCTTTAATTCTTCCTTGTTTCTCTGAGGTGGGACTCTAGTGGTTGTTATATAAGGTATCTAGACAGAAAATGTTCTTTCTGGACATACCTATCAGGATTGGTGTGACTTGGATGCCTATCTCTTCTCGAGGAACATCAGCAATGAAGAGTGAAGCCAGGGGTCTATGTCCTGAACTCCCACAAATTCAGCTCTTTCCCTGAACCCTCCTGTCTAGCAGGCTTATAAAATGAGGGCCCATCCTTTGGTCAAGGCTTGTCTGAAGGAGAATATAGAGACTAGCCCCAAAAGGTCAGCTCTGGTAACCCTTTGATACACATCCTATCTGCTCTGTAGACGTTTTGAAAGTTCTCTTCTGCCTTAACCTGTCTTATCCTACTACCCAGCAGCCCCAGTCTGCTTGACCAAGTTCTTCCTTTATCCTCACTGCTGAACCTCTCATGATGACTGATGACTTTGAGACTGTATATAAACAATTATCTGAGAGCTTTGTTTTGGACACAGCAACTTGCTCAAAGTTGATTGTGGAGAAATGAAGGTTCTTACTAAAAGGAAGTTCAAGCATTGGATCTAAGGGCTCCCACAATGTGGAATGCTGTCCTTCAGTGATAGCTCATTGAACATTGGAGGAAAATATCATAATTTGTTTTGTTGAGGGACCTCCAGCAGTTAACAGAGAAAAATGTTAGACTTCTAACAACAACAACAACGACAAACAACAACAACGACAACCATTCAACTGAGTGTCTGCTTTGATGAAGACTTGGTATTAGGTACTTTACATTAAGGATTAAATTTAATTCTTACCACCACATCATGAGATTTAGGTATTATTTCCATTTTACAAGTAAGGAAACTGAAGTTCAGAGAAATTAAGTATTGTGTTTAAGATTGTATAGCTAACAGAGGCAGAACCAAAATTTAAACCTGTGTTTGTCTCTGGCTCTGTTCCACTATCCTGTCCCTTACTCTAGCCTGCAGCCCAGAAGACCTTATCTGTCTTCGATTTCTTGTGGCATTTGATGTGTTTCATGTACTAGGAACCATCTTTCTTTTCTTTCCTTTTTTTCTTAGCCGCCTGGGAAAGGTCCTTTCTATGCCTTGAACTCCTCTTGGCCAAGGCCAAAGGACCAGTTCCAACCCATAGCTCAGAGAGAGCCTTCCTGTCCAGCTCTGGCCTTCAGCTTCAGGGACTTTGCTTTACGACAGCTGATTTTGAGAGACTATGCTGCTGACTGACACAATGACGATACAATGAAGAATCTCAACATTCAGATAGAGAATGTAGTGGAGTGGTCATGTCTCTTTCAGACCCGAGTTAAATGTCATTTTGACCATGCAATAATCATAACCTATCTAGTTAATAGGAGGCTTACTTCCTCAAAGGTTGGAAACCTGGATGACATGATGATGCCATTGGGGAAAACTAAAAGAGAATTAGTTTCGACATGTTGAGTTTTAAGGGGCAGCTAAGAAATCTCTGTGAGGAAGTCCAGCAGTCAAATAAAAATATGGGCTAGAGTTTGGAAGATACCAGATTTGGAGAGTTTGGGGAATGATTTGCACAGAATATCTGGCTGGAAAGAATGAATGACATCTTTGAAGCATATGTGAAAGTGACTATGGATAGATTCTTAGGATACACATATAGGAGCTAGAAAGAAGAAGAAGGAAATAGAGAAATAACAGGAGGGATTCCAGAAGGGTAGAGTTTCAGGAGAGTCAAGGAATAGAATATTTCAAGGAAGGGGGTGAATCAAAAGTATCCAATGGCACATAAAGAAAATGAGAACTGAGAAAAAGTTCATCCCTTTAGTCCTTGGAGAAATGTAAGGCAGTAGTTATAGGCATAGAAAACATAATTTATTTTCCAGGAATAACAGGTGATCTGGTTTGGATAGAACAAAGGTCATTTTGAGAAGTAGTTGAAAATAAGTAGGTTTGGCTAATGAGGTTGTACTCCAGGCAATACTGGGCTATTTTCTCATTCTCTTGCACAAAAATTTATTATTAAGTCAGTGACCAATACTTCAGAAGATTAATCTTGGGTGGCTATTAGAATAACTTGGTTGGTGGGGGTGGCTAGATGATGTGGAGAAAGGAGTTTACTGCCATGCTTTGGGTGAGAGGTAAGAAGGGAAGCAGCAGCAGGTACATATCACATCTCTAGAGTGCCCAGCCATTTTGTTAATCTCTCACCAAATCCATCTTTCTCCTGAGGTGAGGATGCTCTCACTGTCACACAGCTGGAGTGCTGTGCCTCTGTGGAGCCCTCCATTCCAGCAGACTCTTCTGACCCAGCATTCCCTTTTTGGGTACTTCCAAAGTTTTAATAGGCCTTCTTCAAGACTCTCAGTAAAACAGAACCTTGTTTGCCATCTAGAGCAAGAGATGAGCAATTGGAGTGGGCTAATAGTACACTTATGTTTGGGGGATATATATTGATATTTCTGCAACAGCTACCATGGAAGTAATTAGGCTCCAATAACACCATATGCCCACCCCAGTTTGTGAACTAAAGATACAATACCTGGCATCTCCATGCCATAACTTTGACTCCCAACCAGCCACTGTTAACTTCCCTCTCAGTTCTAGGTTGAAATCATCCTTGTTTTTAGATGTTATCTTGAAGCCTCTCTTAGTGCCAAATGCTAGACTTAAGGTAACTTCTGGCTGGCCATGATGAAGTTCTTACACCTCTTGTTCCTTGCCCAGGTCAGTCCCTCTGGAGTCCCTGGGTGAGGAAGGTACTTATCTACCACTCTTAAATTCTGACCTGAGCTTCAGGTCATTCTTTACCAACTTTGCAGGTTCCCCCATCCTCTGCCCTTGGTCGTATGATGCAGCTCTTTCATCCTTGGGGTGGGGAATAGGAGGAGGATGGCCCTTGTCTCTCTAGGCCTCTGTGTTTCAGATAGTCCTTTATTGGCCTGTACTTTTCTTTGTCCTTCCTAAGGTTTCCAGTCCTCAGGAGGCCTGCTTTCTTCCTGATCCTTCTTGTCATGTAGCATATTCTCCAACCAGTTACAAACCCTACAGTTCAGCAGTGTTTCAGAGGAAAGACCTACGTTCAGCCTCTTAGGTGCTTCTTGGGCTGTCCTAGGAATTTCTTCATCAGGGCATGTGGGTGTTGGCTACTGGGGGAATTGAGGGAAGAGGAATAAACTGATGAACAAAGGATAGCAGATATGAGAAATGCAGGAGTAGATGGGGGCATCAGGAATAGCTGACTGGATATATGGGGATGGTAGTTGGGGGTGGGGAGTGGAAGGGGAGAGGAATGGGAATTGACCTTTTCCTTCATCTGACCATCTTTGTAATTCTCACCGTGAACCTGCCCTGTGACCCCTAAACCAATTACCCCCTTCTGGTCTATAGGACGTGTCCAGTTTCCAGCAGGTTGAAAGACTTGAGAGTGGCCGGGGGAAATGTCCTTTTGAGCCAGCTCAGCGGTCAGCAGCTGTAATGGCTGGTGAGTGGGGAGAGACAAGAACCTGTAACTTCTTGCTCTAATTGCCTCCTTCCCCACCCCTGCTGTTAGAATTTCTGTGTTCTTTCTTACCTTGGAACGTCTGTTATTCCCATGTCTCTTTTTAGCCTTTCCTGTTCTTCCCTGAGTGCCTGTGTGACCACCTGCTTTTCCCCACCTAGTATGATATCCCCAGGATTCTCTCTGCAGAATGTGTCCTCTGCACCTCTAGTGTAATGTTTCCTCTCTTAACCTTATTTTCTTTTCTCATAGTGTTTTTTCCCCTGTTAATAAGTGGAATATACTACAATGCATATTGTAATAAATTTGGAAAAAGTATAAAGAAGAACATGAAAAAAACTTTTAGAACAGCACTGGCCAAAAGAAGTTTATGTAACGATGGAAATGTTCTAGATCTGCACTGTCCAATACAGTAGCCACTAGCTATTGTGGCTATAGAGCCCTTGAAATGTGACTAGTGTGACTGAAGGAAGGAATTTTAAATTGTAGTTAATTTTATGTAAATAGCCCTATGTGTCTAGTGGTACCATATTAGTGCAATTCTAAAATATCTCTATTTAGAAAATTATTGCTAATATTTTAGGATATATCCTGTATTAGTTCATTTGTGTTGCTATAAAGAAATATCTGAGACCAGGTAATTTATAAAGAAAAAAGTTTATTTGGCTTATGGTTCTGGATGCTGGACATGAAGCATAGTGCTAGTATCTGCCTTTGGCAAGGGCCTTAAGAAGCATACAATCATGGCAGAGGGTGAAGGGGAGCCGTGTGTCACATAGTGAGAGAGGGGGCAAGAGAGAGAGGGAGGAGGTGCTTTTTTAAACAGCCAGATCTTTTGTGAACTCAGAGTGAGAACTCACTCATTACTGCTAGGACAGCACCAAACCATTCATGAAACATCTGCTTGCATGACCCAGACACCTCACACAAGGTCCACCTCCAACACTGGAGGTCACATGTCAACATGAGTTTTGGAGGAGACAAAACATCCAAACCATATCATATCCTAGATAGATATTAATGTGTGTGCACACCCATGTACATTCATGCACATACATTTGCTGGCCAGTCTTTTGTTGCTCAGGGGAGTCAGTAATGACTATTAAATAAATTCCTGCTAGTACTTTTTTTGAACAAGCTGTCTATGATTGCTCAAGTGTGAAATGGGTCTATCACAAACCTAAACCTCTTCTGGAGAATGACTAATTTGTTAGCAGCCACACAGCAAATTGTTTTTGTGCCACATAGCCTGAATTTTAGATCAGACCACCCAACATACACCCTCCAAATTCAGCGAAAAGCCATTTTCTTGTGATGGTGTAAAACAAACAGGTTAATAGAAATTTTATGAGCATGTGCACATTATAAAACTTTTAAATGTCATGCTACATGGATGTAATTTTGAATTCTTCATGTAACTTTATATCATAGGTGTTTCTATGTAATTTAAAAATTCATTATAAAGATAATGTTTAATGACATGTTACTCATTCTGCTAACATACCACGAATTAAACAATTCCATATTATTTATATAAATTTAATTAGTTCAAAGATTTTGCTGTTACCCATATTGCTATAATGAACATCTTTGTGCATACATTTTTGCTCTCATTTTAGGTTGGCCTCTTAAGATTCCTAGAAATGGATTACTGTTTCAAAGGGTGTGAACACTTAATGGCTCATTATCTGTTGCTAATTGAGTTTCTAGAAAGAGTATACCAATTTACACCCTAAATCAGTAGTGAATGAGAGCGGCCTTTTTTTTTCACATACATTTCACCAGAATGTATTGTTCTCATTTTAAAAAATCTTTGCTATTTTGAGACTAAAAATGGCACCTTGTTTTTATTTGTATTTCTTTGAATATTAGTGAAGTTGAACATTTTTCATGTTTTAGTACTTATTTTTATTTATTATTTGGTAAATCCTCTGCTCATGTTCTTGGACCAGTTAAGAGGTAGGATATTAGCTTTTTAATTACATATCTTTTCCTTTGTGATTGCATATAATTTTTAAGCTCAATCCTTCACTTAAAGAGCAGATAACATTTTTTCTTAAAATTTTTTTTCCAAACATGTAACTCTTTGATCTATTAATATTTGGAGTTATTTTGATGAATCGCATGAGAGGGGGATCTAAATTAATTTTTCCCAGCTAGCTAATCAGTTGACTCAGCATCATTCATTATACTGTTTTTTTCTTTCCTTGGTTTTTTTTTGCCAACTGTATCATAAAATTAATTTTTGCCTATATTTTTGGGAAATATTTTATATAAAACAAAAATTGGGACACAAGATCTAATGATGAAATTTTTTTCCTATGCATGACTTTATTTTTTAGGGAAAGTCTTAAAAGATATACAAATTACATCAGTCTTTAGTCTTATAGTTAATGACTTACCTTTTTCTGAAAAATAAAAGTTTTTGAAAATGAGCATAAAGTATATATTGACTAAATACAATATTTTGAGTTGTCATGATTATCATTATCTACTGTTGAAATTGATGAAACCTTCCTTATACTCATACATGTTGGAATAAAACAGTTTAGTTGATAGTTTATTTTTATAGGTTTTTTATCAACATCTTTGGCAAAACTCCGAGTCATTAAGAAAGGTTTCTGAGTTTTCATGGTTGTGATGTCTCTTGAGTCTACAAAATTGTTTATCAACAAAATGACTTACTTGCAACAATCTAAGATAATCGTTTATCATACTTTTGTTTCAAGCCGTAATTTCTTTTTTTTTTTTTTTGAGATGGAGTCTCGCTCTGTCGCCCAGGCTGGAGTGCAGTGTGCCATCTTGGCTCGCTGCAGCCTCCGTCTCCCAGGTTCAAGTGATTGTCCTGCCTCAGCCTCCTGAGTAGCTTAGATTACAGGCCCCCGCCACCATGCCCAGCTAAGTTTTGTATTTTTAGTAGAGATGGGGTTTCACCATGTTGGTCAGGCTGGTCTCAAACTCCCGACCTCATGATCCGCCCGCCTCGGCCTCCTAAAGTGCTGGGATTACAGATGAGAGCCACCACACCTGGCCTCAAGCAGTAATCTTTAAGCATGTGCAGCCCTCTGTGAGTAATTTCTCTTTATTCAGTCAGCAAGTGAATTCATATTAGAATGTGGTTTAAGAATATAAATTTCCAGTTTTAGTATATATGCTGCTGAAGCGAGCATAAGAATACAAATTTCATAAAGAAGATCGTTGTGAGACAAAGTGGGAGGAACATTTTCAAAAAGGTTTTAAGTCTTTTTTTTTTTTTTTTAAATCAATGTTGCCTTTCAGTGGATAATTGATGGAGGTGATCAGAACTCACTTCCTAATGGCTTCAGTTAATGTGGAAACTCTGTCTCTAGCTGTCTCAGACCCAAATCATAGTCAATACTAATATTATACATTTTCATCTGCAGTTATTACTTTACAGGGTTACAATTTAAAAGTTTTTCCTGGTCTGACATGGTCCTAGCGTCTACTTGGGGCTTTCTAGAATGATTCATTATGCCTTACTTTGCCTCTGTTTTGAAAATAGCAGTATAGAAATAGTGGTAACATTATATAAGAATTAGAACCAAAATTCCCAATTAGGTTCTAAAAAAATGTCCTTAAAGATAATAGCAGTATTTTGAAAAGAGCTTTTAATAATGAAAATATGATTAGAATATAATAGGAGTATTTACTTAAACCTATAAAAATTACACTGTGCATTGTAGAAAATTGAGAAAATGTAGAAATATATAAAGAAGAAAGTAAAAATGTTATTTGTAATTCTGTCATTACCAAGTAACCACTATTATTATTTTGGAGTATTTTGAGTGTTTTCTTCTACTGTGTCTATGTGTCTGCGTATTTATTATAACTTGGAATTATGTATATTTCATTTACTATTGTATACTGAGCATTTTCTCATCACAGAAATTGTTTCTTCAAAACATGATTTTTAGCAATTGCATCCAATTACATAAATTGTACTGCATACGTAGATGGATGTAGCATGATTTAATTATTTCTATGTAATTATACATTCAAATTTTAAAATTATTGTTTTTATAAATAATGCTGTAGCAGGAATCCTGTTACATAATTCTTTGCATTAATCTACTTAATTGCATATGAGTCAATCCAAAAAGTGGAATTGCTAGGTGTAAAAGTCTAAATATTTTGATGGTGCCTGATGGATTTGGACAAATTAATTGCTCTCCAGTTAGTCCTACCAGCAGTGGCTAAAGGGCCTGTCCCATTGCACTCTTGCCAGTCCCAAGTAATATGTACAAACAAACAGTGACCTCCTACAAAGTCCAGTATGATATTTACATATTTTGATTGGCATTTCTGTTAGTGAGGTTGAACAATTTTTCATGTGTTTATTGGTACTTCTGTTTCTTTTGGGAAAGCCTCAGAAATCTTATTTTCAAATATGAAGTTTATCTGTACTGTGCTTAGATACAATTAAGAAAATGATCTCCTTGTCTTTATTTGCGCTGTTCTAATTTGGAAAAATATGAATATTTTGACATTCACGTTAGCATAAGAACATCGGTGATTCCTTCTCAGTCTTCTTGATAGCGCTTTTGTCTTCTGCTCATTCTTAAATGTTGGAGTTCCTTGGGCTTCTACCTAAGAGCCTCTTCTCTTCTTACTCTATGTAGTTGTGATCTCAGTGAGCCCCATGGCTTCTGTTTCCGTTGCATTCTGTTGGCTCCCAAATCTACATCTGCCTCCTGGACATTACCTGGAGGTACAGACCACACGTCCTACTGCCTTCCAGACATCTTCAGTTGGATGTCCCACAGGAATCTCAAAATCATCATGCCCCAAAGTGAGTTCATTGTCTTTACTCACCTCCCCCAAACCTGCTTCTCCATCAGTCTTCCCTCCTCCGAGTGTATAGTGCCATACTCACTCAGGTACCCAAGCTAGGGACAGCAGTCAGTCGTCTTTGGGCCTCCCTATCACATCCTATAATGGATAGGGTTTCTATCAAGAAGAGCAGAAGACTTTGCTCTTTCTCTTTGGGAACCCATCCTGTGTTTTTATCATATGGTTTTGGTGTCATTGCATCTTGTGATGAATGCATCTGCCAAGGAGCTCTGCAAATGTTCCAGATGCACTGCATGCTGCCAGCATTTTGAGGCCAAGTCTACCTCTTAAATCTCCGAGACTAGCATTCACACATGAAAACAAGACAGTTACAGAAATCCTACATGCCCGACAGAGGGAAATGTAGAGTCAACACTGCATCTCCAATCATCTAATTATGCCCAATAATAGGCTTAAAAAAAATTTTTTTTAAGTATCCAGCTGGCTCAATCCTTAAATAAGGAAAAGACTTTTTGAGTAGGAGCTGTCTATCCTGAAAAATGTCTGACCATGAGAAGAAAAGGGAGTGGAAGAAGAAAGGAGGCCAGGGCATGTAAAAAATCCGTTTTTTTGTTTTGTTTTTGTTTTTGTTTTTTTTTTAAACAGCGTCTTGCTCTCTCACCCAGGCTGGAGTACAGTGGTGTGATCTTGGCTCACTGCGACCTCTGCCTCCTGGGTTCAAGTGATTCTTCTGTCTCAGCCTCCTGAGTTGCTGGGATTACAGGCACGCGCTGCCACGCCCAGCTAATTTTTTGTATTTTTAGCAGAGACAGGGTTTTGGCTGGTCTCTAACCCCTGACCTCAGGTTATCAAACCACCTCGGCCTCCCAAAGTGCTGGGATTACAGGCATAAGCCACCGCGCCCGGCCAAAAAAAAAAAAAAAAAAAAATCAAAATCAGCTTTTTAAAACTAATGTACAAGGCTAGATGTGGTAGCTCACACCTGTAATCCCAGCAATTTGGGAGGCCAAGGTGGGAAGATTGCTTTAGCCCAGGAGTTCAAGACCAGCTGGGGCAACATACTGAGACCCTGTCTTTAAAAGTTAAATTTAATTTAATTGATTTAAAATTAATTTAAAATTAAATTTAATTTTTAAAGACAGGGTCTTTAAAGGCCCTGTCTTTAAAAAAGACTGTGTCTTTAAAAAAAAATTAGCCAGGCATAGTGACGCATGCCTGTGGTCCCAACTACTTGGGAGGCTGAGGTGGGAGAATTGCTTGAGCCCAGGAGGTTGAGGCTGATCACGCCACTTCACTCCAGCCTGGATGACAGAGTGAGACCCTGTCTTAAAAACAAAAAGTAGGCTGGGCGTGGTGGCTCACACCTGTAATTGCAGTACTTTGGGAGGCCGAGGTGGGCAGATCACGAGGTCAGAAGTCTACACAGTGAAACCCTGTCTGTAATAAAAATACAAAAATTAGCTGGGCATGGTGGTGGGTGCCTGTAATCCCAGCTACTTGGGATGCTGAGACAGGAGAATCGCTTGAACCTGGGAGGCGGAGGTTGCAGAGAGCGAGATAGTGCCACTGCACTCCAGCCTGAGCAACGGAGCTAGACTCCGTCTCGAACAACAACAACAACATCAAACCAAAAAGTAACGAACACACTAATGAACTGATAATTCCTATTGTAAATCTCCTTTAAAAGGAAGCATTTTGATGCCAGAATGGAAATTTAAAACCCCCAGGCTGTAGAGAAATATTCACTGCCATGACACATGTTTATAGGCTTTCCATCTGGCAAGTTGGGATCTATTTTTACACACAATTATGATTTTTCTTTGAGTGTGTTTCTTTGTCTTTTGTGGCTTTCAATGTCTTTTTTTTTTTTTGTATTTTCAAAATGAAAATATCTTAGTTTTTTTGCACTATAAAAGTAAAAGATGCTAACTACAAAAAACAAGGATTATTCAATGAATAATCTTTCCCATGCTTGCAGGCATATATACATATTTTTTAAAAAATAAAAATAGGGTTGAATTATTCCTGGTGATGTTTTCTAACCTGCTTGTTGAGCAAACTCATCACTGTGGGAATTACTTGCTTTTGCACATCATCTTTCGCCAATGGCAGATGTGGCCTTGATCCATTCAGCAATAATTTGCAAAGCAGTTGTATGGTCAGTGTTACTATATAAACAATGTATCACAATCACAATATTTGGAATTGAGAGTGTCTTGAAGAGTCCAGGGCATGTGGTGATCTTGTGGACTCCTATGCTCAATATTGTAATGGTTGCTATTCTTTCTGCTGTGTAGGGGTGTGTGTGTGTGTGTGTCTGTCTGTAAGATGTGCTGCAAGCCCCCTGGTACTCTTAGGGCACCTGGAGCCCTGCTACTTCCTCCCAAAGTGTCTGATCCCTCCTGCTGATCCTTGGCTGTTCCACTCTGAGTGACTGCGCACTTCTCAGCATTTCTGGGCTCCAGTGTTGCTGATTCCCCCATTGGTCACTTAGGAAGTTTTGTGACCTCCATCTACTGCTGAATCTTTGCATGGTTATCTGTGGTCCTTTACTGTTTCCAGAATATTTATGATTGTTTTTCTCCAACCCTACATACCAAGTCATGATCTCAGCATCTGCTTTACCACATCTCCTATTCTTAGGGTATCCATGACAAGGCTTCTACCAGGGTTTTGATTTTAGAGCATTTAATGTGTCATGCTCTTAGGGAACATTTTCAAACTCTGGCCTCTGTGTCAACTTTTTCCCCCTTGGAAGTACAGAGGGTTGGCTCATTTGCTGTTCCATTTTCTGCCAGGACCTTTGACTAATACTTGGTTTTTCTTTCCTGAAATTTTCTAGAAGGGAATGGAATATCTTTGTATAGCTTCCCCCTCTTCTGGTGGCAGATTGAGCATATGGCCCTTTGAAGTTTCATAAGGAGCTAACATGAATGAATGTCAACCATGTGCCAGGCCTTAGCTAGGGCTCTTTATCTTATTTAACCCTTAGCGCTATTCTGAGTGGAAGATGGCATTATCTCTATTCTGCATTTGAGGAACCTGAGGCTTCGAAAGTTGCTTTGCCCAAGATCATAGTACTACTAAGTAGTCAGGGTTCAAACCCAAGTCTTCCTGGCTCCCAAACACTTGGATTCTTTTTAAAATTGCAAATAATGGAATAGTCTCACTTCCCCACCCCAAAAGAAGGCTTTCAACCCTGCAGTGCTGCCCTTGTAGGGCTCTGGCCCTCTTGTTCTCTACGTAGAGTGTTTCTTCAGTGCTGGTTACCTTTCTGGTGCTTGAGACATGCTGCTTCTCTGGAGCATCTGTGACCCCAGGATGATCATGCTTCCCTCCAAGTGGCCCCCCACTCTCTACTGCTTCCCCCAGTGTGCATGAGACCTGTGGTTCTGGCTGAGCTTTCATGCACCCGCTTCCAGCACATTGGCCTGTCTTGCTTCTCTAGCCTCTCTGACTTGATCTTCTCAGTTGCCTTTGGTAGCTCTCCCCTTAAATGGGAGTGTTCCCCAGGGCTCTCTTCTGGCTTTACCTTTTTCCCTGGCTATGACTTTCATGTCATGACTTAAGCATGAAGTGTGATGACTCCCAAGTTGCTGTCTCTGGCCCTGTTGCCCAGGCCCTTCCCTTAATTGCTTTCCGAGATCTCTGACCAATATCCTGAAGGCACTTCAGCCTTAGGATGTGCAACGAGTGGACTCATTTCCTCTCCAGCTGCGTCTTTTCTGGGCCTTGTTCTATCATTTGCTGTCTTGGTTAATAATGTCACCACCAACTATCATCAGTCTTATAAGCTAGAAACCTTGAGAAACATTGGTTTACTCCATTCTGTCTCATCTCATATTCAGTTGATCAATTTCAAATCCTGTTAATGGATTCTACCTCAGAAATACCTTCCAAATCCAGCCCCTTTATTTCCTCTGCCTCTGCCTTACTTTGGGCCTTTCACTCTTGCCTGGACTGTATGAATAGCCTTTTAAGTAGCATTATCTTTTTTAAAAACAAAACTGTTTATATCACTTTCCTCCTAAAAAAGTCTCTGCAGTTTTACGCTTACCTGCAGGGTAAAGTGCATATCTGCTGGCATGGCAGAGCAGACTAACCACAGAGTGCCCATCCCCACACCTCCAGCTTCCTCTCTGCTCACTGGCCCTGCCCAGCAGCCCCTCTGCCCCCACATGGCTGAGCATGGCTCCCCTCTTCACTGCTTGCTTGTCTTCCTCCCTGAAGTCCTCCTTCCATCTGGCAAATTTCTTATTCCCATACCCAGCTCACATGTTGCCTCTGAGATGCTGTTCCCTCAGGTAGATATAGCTGGGTCCCCCATATGTGTTAGTCTGTGCCTCCCGGAATCTGATTACACACTTGTCTTCCTGACTCACATGGGGGTTCTTGGGGCCAGGGATTTACTTAGCACCCGGCACAGTTCCTTGTACGTAGTAGCTGGTGAAGGCATACCACCTTGTTTTCTCCAGAGTGCCTCTGATACTCAGCATACCCCCAGGGTGTTCATGACTTGGTACTACTCTCTGATTCATTTTCCTCCTACTCGTGTCAGACCCATTGGTGGTGGTACTCAGAGTGGCTACAGTTCTCTCCCATTCAGCCCACAGAGCTGAACCCCCCTTCCTTCCCAGAGTGTCTGTGATTTGTCTCTTACTCAATCCCCACTATCCCTGGAGCAAGCACCTTTGCCCCTCCACTATACTAGGAGGGAGGACCTGATTCCTTGTTGCCTCTCCTGGCTGCCTGTGAAATCTCCACTCATCTCCTAGGCCAGTATCTCTCAAAGTGAGGTCCTGAATTACCTGCATCGGATTACTCTGATTGCTTCTTCGAAATGCAGGTTCTTCAGCCAACCCCAGCTCTACTGAATGAGAATTGCTGGCCCAGGTATCTGCATTTAAATCACTTCCCCAAGTGAGTCTAGTATTCTCTAAAATTGTGACTTGTTCTAAAGCAGTGTATGCCCACTAATGTTCAGAAAGAACATTCATTCCCTGAGACATTTACCAGAGTGGGACAACTTAAATAAGATGGGGACCTGTTACAAAGCAGATGCCCCTTTTGGAGAGTTACAGTACAGTCAGCACATTACAGGGTTACTGAAACAGCAACAAAAAAGCCCCAGAGAAACAAGCTTGATTTTTATGAGGGACACCTTTATTCTCATACACATGGACATTTCCGCACAGTATTTTCTTAATGCTGGTTTCCCTGACTGCCCTGGAGGAGTTTATGTCTAGATTTCCTTAATTGCGATAATGCCTTTGATGTGCTCAGCAGTGTCTGGCACTCATGGGTGCTTAGTCCCTGAGAGTCGCTGCCCTGCTTTATGCCCTAGTCTGCCTGTGACCTCTGTTGCTTCCCTCAGTGGGTCACTGATATCCCATCTCCTCCCTGTCGCCCTGCAGGGGGGGTCCTCTATGCTGCCACTGTGAAAAACTACCTGGGGACGGAGCCGATTATCACCCGAGCAGTGGGTCGTGCTGAGGACTGGATTCGGACAGACACCTTACCGTCCTGGCTGAATGGTGGGGAGAGGGAGAGGGGTCCTCTGGGGGGACCGATGGGGTGGAGTCTGGGAAGTCCCAGGTTGTGTCTGTGAGGATCTGAGGCCACTGGTATTCCCAGCCCCAGCCTTTGTCGCAGCCGTGGCCTTGAGCCCAGCCGAATGGGGGGATGAAGATGGAGACGACGAAATCTACTTCTTCTTTACGGAGACTTCCCGAGCATTTGACTCATACGAGCGCATTAAAGTCCCACGGGTGGCCCGTGTGTGTGCGGTGAGACCCCATCCCAGCTGTCTGTCTGTCGTCTCCTGCTCTGTCTGTCCCCCTGTCTTATCTTTTCCTCTTTGGGTCTCTGTCTTTAAATCTCTCCCGTGTCTCCTATTTTCTCTGCCTTGACTTCTCTTCTGGGAGCTTGAGGAATGTGAGAGAGAGGCTTTGGCCTCTTTGACACCCACAATTACCCTTGTGACACACTGTCTACAGGAGGTAGACTAGTGTAGAGGTTAAAGGGAGGAACTGGTGACAGACCAGGGTTCAAGTCCCTGCTCCACCCACCACTTAACTGCCTTTGCAACTCTGTCCAGGTTCTTTAGTGTCTTTGAAACTTGTCTATAAAAAGAGGATAATAATGATGCCTGTCTGTGAGGGCTGTTTGCGTATTAAATGAGGTAACTTACGTAAAACACATAATGTAGTACTTTATAAGTGCACAGTTAACTTAGTCACTGTCATTGTTATTGTGACCCCTTCACCCCCGTATCTCATTATCCCTGCAGCTACTCTGTGTGGCTCCCTGTCCTTGCATTTGTATGCATCTGTCTCCCCATCTGTCTATGTCTGCCCTGAAGTCAGAAGGAAACTTAAATTGGTCTCCATGCTCCTTGCCCAATGATGGTCATCTAAAGAGAATCTCCCATGTGTTCATCACCGCAGGGGGACCTTGGGGGCCGGAAGACTCTCCAGCAGAGATGGACGACGTTTTTGAAAGCTGACCTGCTCTGTCCAGGGCCTGAGCATGGCCGGGCCTCCAGTGTCCTGCAGGATGTTGCTGTGCTTCGACCTGAGCTTGGGGCAGGGACTCCCATCTTTTATGGCATCTTTTCTTCCCAGTGGTGAGGGGTCTTGGTGTGGAGGAGAGTTACAGGGTGGGAGATAAGTAGGGATAGCACAATGTCAGTGTTGTCTCTTCCAGAGGGGGCAGGCTGTCCCGCCTTTGGCTGAATGGCTCGCTGTGTGTTTCTCGGGTGTCATCTCATTTGACAAGGGATGAGTTGTTGTCCCCTAGACCCCTCCAGATATCCAGCTCCAACCTGTGAATTCCAGGGAGGGGGCTGCCATTTCTGCTGTCTGTGCCTTCCGACCACAAGACATTCGGACAGTGATGAACGGTCCCTTCAGAGAACTAAAACATGACTGCAACAGAGGACTTCCTGTCATGGACAATGATGTGCCCCAGCCAAGACCTGGAGAGGTGAGGGGGCAGATCTTCATTCTAGGCCTGAAGTAGAGAGCTGCTATTAAGGCAAGAGCCCCACCAAGCATCACTGGCGTGTCCTGTTCGTGGGAAACTTTGTCACCACCCCTGTATTTCCTCTAGTGCATCACCAACAACATGAAGCTCCGGCACTTTGGCTCATCTCTCTCACTGCCTGACCGTGTACTCACCTTCATCCGGGACCACCCACTCATGGACAGGCCAGTGTTTCCAGCTGATGGCCACCCCCTGCTGGTCACTACAGATACAGCCTATCTCAGAGTCGTGGCCCACAGGGTGACCAGCCTCTCAGGGAAAGAGTATGATGTGCTCTACCTGGGGACAGGTATATTTAGTGGTCAAGCAGGTTGCCTACCTAGTGCATACACATTCTCGTCACAGAGAGAGTACTGTAATACATATATGTCTGAGTCCCAGGCACAGGGGCAATTATGTCATTATTATTGTTCCTTTCCTGTCCCCTAGAAGATGGACACCTCCATCGAGCAGTGCGGATCGGAGCTCAGCTCAGCGTTCTTGAAGATCTGGCCTTATTCCCAGAGCCACAGCCAGTTGAGAACATGAAATTGTACCACGTGAGTTGTAGATTTTGGAGAATCTATTGGGGAGACATCTGAGTCCAGAGCCAGTTTGTGACCCTGAGGTCCGGGAGATCCAGTGTATTCCCCTTCCCCTCTCCCTTTTTGTAGAGCTGGCTCCTGGTTGGCTCCCGTACTGAGGTGACACAAGTGAATACAACCAACTGTGGCCGTCTCCAGAGCTGCTCAGAATGCATCCTGGCCCAGGACCCAGTCTGTGCCTGGAGCTTCCGGCTGGATGAGTGTGTGGCCCACGCTGGGCAGCACCGAGGGTGAGTGTAGCTGCCTGGATTTCTTGCTTACTGTGCCAGGGCTCTGTCCCATCCATATGTCTATGTTTCTCATCTGTTAATGCTGCCCTGCCAGAGGCTGTTTTCTTTTTCTGTCTGTTAGTGTCTACATCACTCATGTGTCCTTCTGTTAGTCCATACTAACTCATCTGTTTGTCCATCTAGTGCCACCTCATCAATGTCCTTGCCTCTTGCCTCTCTGCTGGACCTGCCTTGACCTGACAGTGTGCTATCTCTAATGGACGCTTCTTAGTTTTCATCTTACAAGAGCTCTTGGAAGTGTTTTCACAGTTGTCCACTCCCTCTTTCCTTGAAATACTTTACTCTTGGTCTCTATGACTCTGCATTCTTTGGTCTCCTTCACTTTCCCATCCAACTGCTGAATGTTGATGTTCCTCAGGGTTCAGTCCTGCACCCATTCTCGTTACACTTTCATGCTATCTCTAGGCAGTTTTATTCTCATTACTTTCAATACCATCTGACTGCTAATGACAACCACAAATATATCTAGTTGAACTGTGGAACTCCCCATCCAACTGTCTACTTGATATTCCCTTTGGATGCTTCATAAGCAACTCAAATTTAGCAAATCAAAGTGTGCGGTATTGTTTCCTCTTTCTCTCACATGCTCCTCCTCTGGTTTTCCTCATTCCAGTAAAGGGACCTCCATGCATCCAGTTGCTCAAGCCAGAAATTGCCCACATTGTATTATGATTTGTACTGATTCTAGCCCCTAAACGTCCTTAGTCCACCCTCTTCTCTCCACCTCTACTGCTACCACTCTAGTCCAAGCCATCATCGCTTCTTAACTGGACTACTCTAATAATCTAATTGGTCTTCTTTTGACCATTTTGGGCTGCTACCATCCATTTTCCATTTAGCAGCTTAAAAGCATATGTCACATTGAAGCAAATCCCTGACATCATATCATATTCATCTTAAATATTTCAATATGTATCTCTACTAGATAAGGACTTTTTTTTTTTTTTTAGACGGAGTCTCGCTCTGTCGCCCAGGCTGGAGTGCAGTGACGCCATCTTGGCTCACCACAACCTCCGCCTCCCTTATTCAAGCGATTCTCCTGCTTCAGCCTCCCGAATAGCTGGGATTACAGGTGCCCACCACCACACCCAGCTAATTTTTGTATTTTCAGTAGAGATGAGGTTTCACTATGTTGGCCAGCCTGGTCTGGAACTCCTGACCTCAAGCAATCCACTCGCCTTGGCCTCCCAAAGTGCTGGGATTACAGGCGTGAGCCACTCCGCCTAGCCCAGGACTCTTAAAAACATCTTATTGTGGGAAAGTTCAATCATAGCCAAAAGTAGAGAGAATTGTGTAATGAATTTCCATGCATCCATCCCTCAGCTTCAACAACCATCAGCTTCTGGTTAATCTTGTCTCTTCAGTACGTTTACTCATTCCCAACTATTTTGAAGCAAATCCTGAACATCATTTCACTTCATCCATAAATCTTTCTGTCTGTATCTCTAACATACAAGGGTTTTTAAAAAAAAAAACCATATTACCATTATCATACCAAAAACTTACTTTCTTAATGTCATCAAATATCCAGTCAATGTTCTGATTTCTTCAATTGCATATATTTAAGAAATAGTTTATGTCAGTATCCAAATAATGCTTATTAATTGTAATTGGTTGATATGTTTCTTAAGTGTCTTTTAATCATTGATATCTTCTAGTGAAGTATTTTTAATTACTTGATTTGGAAGTGTTTTTGCAAACTGACCTTGAGATTTCCTATTTTGAAGTCCAGTTAATTTATAGCGTATTTGTATACTACAGAACCTCAAGTATATACAGAACCCCAGAATATTACAGAACCCCATGGCTACACATTGTTTAGAGGTAAAAGTACTTGTCTTTTAGAATAAAACAGATTAATTCACACATGTCAAAACAGAGTGAAATGTTTAAAATGATAGCTGATCTGTAGGGCTAGATATGAAAGAAAAAACTGACATATAATTAGAATAGTCATAACATTTAATTTTGTTTTTCTGATATTTGTCTTTAATTATAAGTGTAAAATCTTATGCCATCTATTGATCAGATTCTTGACTTTTTGCCAGTTGGGGATATAAAGTAATTCTTGGATGACAGGCTTGGCCAGCTTTGCCTTTTTGGTTAAGAACTTTAAGCTGGTCTTTTAGTTTTCTGGGGGAGAATTTTTAAACATCTAAGACAAAAGCAAGGGCTTTATTCTGTCCTTTATTGTTTTAATTTCCATTAAAATAAGCATTCACTGGTCTTAGATATCCTCTATACTTGAGCTTCAAGGATTCCCTTAAGGTATACGTGAGTAGGGGGAGGGGGGAGAGTGTGGGGTGTGTGTTTATGCCAGTGTTCTGGGTTGTTCTTGTGTACATTTCCCATACCTCAGTTCATCCAAGGGAGAAGAACATAGACTGAGAAGTTCCTGTGGCAGCAGCTGTACATGTGGTCTTCCTGTGTTCCTCACTCTCAGCTAGACTAATCAACCTTGGTTTTACCCAAGAAACTTCCATCTATTCATACCAGTCTTGGAGCTCATTTCAGGGACCTCAATTCATATTGAAGGAGTTCCTACTCAGATGAGTCTGTGTTTGATTGAGGCTTTGTGTGTTCAGACCTTTTACCTGGCCTTCACTGACAACCCTAGTAGGGGTCTCATTGACTTCCCGGCCTCTGGGAGTGGTGCCAGAGAGTTCAGCAGTGAGCAGTCCATCTTGCTGTCCTCCATCAGATATAGTCCACCCAAATCCTGGAAGTACCAGGACTGTGCTATTTGAAACAGATCCATTCAAATAACACATAGGCCAGTATATATCAACCACTATTGAAGAGTTCCTTTGTAGAGACAAGCAGCTTTTAGGAAGCAAAAAATCACCTCACTGACCCTAAAGGAACTTTGATTAGCTTCTGCAGAAAAGGAATTTGCTCTTTGTCTTAAATAAGAGAAAAAAAATCCCTATAGTTTTTATCCTTTTTTTTTCCCTAGAGAAATCTTGTGGTTGTGGAGAACCAGGTTCATTTCTTAGAAGATTCTGTTTCTTTTAAAGCACCCCCACTAAACATCTTTCCAACAGACCTAGTGCAAATTTAGCTATCCATGGTCTGCTAGAAAGATGCATGCATGAAATGTCATGAGTAATATTAAGAGGTGTTGGGGAAAAATTTGGTGATGAGGAGAAACTTGACTGATAATTTCAGGAGTGATTTCTGGGATGATGGGAGATGTATTGAATGAGGGAGTCTTCAGTAATACTGAGGAGGATTGAAGGGAATGTTGACACTGGATTTACCAAGCATTCTCTTCTTTATAGGTTGGTCCAAGACATAGAGTCAGCAGATGTCTCCTCTTTGTGTCCCAAAGAGCCTGGAGGTCTGTGTGGTCTGTATGGCTTAGGGAAATGTGGGTGGAGTGGATGGAAAGGGGCTAGAGAGTTGTTCATTTTGGAACCATTCTAAACCTTGGATCTTGGAGGATGTGGCAGCCAGGTACCTTGGGCCTTAGCCTCTTTGGGAATCCCCTTTTTAGCTTAGTCTCCATAGCCCCTTCTCATGATTGACATCACCCCACACTTTTCTTCATCACACCTCCAGCCTTTAGCCTTACCTCCTTTTGTGCCTTTACTGTCTCTCGCAGAACGTCCAGTAGTGTTTGAAGTTCCCGTGGCTACAGCTGCGCATGTGGTCTTGCCGTGTTCTCCAAGCTCAGCATGGGCATCCTGTGTGTGGCACCAGCCAAGTGGAGTGACTGTACTCACCCCCCGGCGGGATGGACTGGAGGTGGTGGTGACCCCAGGGGCCATGGGCGCTTATGCCTGTGAATGTCAGGAGGGTGGGGCAGCCCGTGTGGTAGCAGCTTACAGCTTGGTGTGGGGCAGCCAGCGAGATGCCCCGAGCCGGGCCCACACAGTGGGGGCGGGACTGGCTGGCTTCTTCCTGGGGGTTCTCGCAGCATCCCTAACTCTCCTTCTGATTGGTCGGCGTCAGCAGCGACGGCGACAGAGGGAACTTCTGGCTAGAGATAAGGTGGGCTTGGACCTGGGGGCTCCACCTTCTGGGACCACAAGCTACAGCCAAGACCCTCCCTCCCCCTCTCCTGAAGATGAGCGGTTGCCCCTGGCCCTGGCCAAGAGGGGCAGTGGCTTTGGTGGATTCTCTCCACCCTTCCTGCTTGATCCTTGCCCAAGCCCAGCCCACATTCGGCTAACTGGGGCTCCTCTAGCCACATGTGATGAAACATCCATCTAGAGCTGGGCAAATGACCACTAGTGTATAAGTGATCACTGGAACGGAGGGACCACTGAGATGCTGGGGTCACTAGGCCTGGAAGACCATCCCAGCCTCTGAGTTCTCTTTGAGTATGAGTGATTACTTGGACTTTAGTGTCTGTTCTCTCTGAGTCTGGATGGACTTGGGGCCAGACCTTTGCCTGATTCCCGATTGCCATGAAAGATCAGAACTGCTTTCTGCAGCAGTCAGGGCTTCTGCCCAACATCTGAACCCCTGTGACCCTTCATCCCTGGCCCCCTATCTTGGGCCCATTAGTTTTGGGGATGGGGCACAAGGCATAGCTATGACTTTGCTTTCTGGTTGGAGCCTGACCAGAAGGAAGAGCCCTGGAGGTGGTTGGGGGTGAATGTGCACTGAGTCCTTGGGGTGGTTCTGCTTATTCTTCAAGTTTATCTGAATTTCTGTGGGGAGTGCATGATCCCCATGTTGTGACATGGAGTCTCTGCCCTGAGATCTTCCCCATCTCAGTTTTCCTTCCATGAATGAGTGTGTGTAAATACATGGTGTTCATAGGAGACCTGGCCACATGTGCATGAATGACTGGGCTGATGCTTAGGAATATTTATGAGGGATGGGGTGGGAGAAGATTGGAATAGGAATATTACCTGCAGAACTTTAGACCCTGTAGCCATAGAGGGAATGGCTTTCCTTTCTAAAAGGGACTGAAACACTGCCCCTCTCCCCATTGCCCCACAACCTTACTCTAAATTTGAGTAGAGAAAAGCTCGTAAAGTGACTTTCCGGCTGGGAAGGGCAGCAGTACACATGACTCCATATTTTTCTTTGTTTTTGCCCTTTGGCTGCCACCACTGCCATGTCACAGCTGCTTTCTCTGGCTAGAGTGTAGGCTGTACCCCATTTTCTTGGCTCCCATTGAAAATTAACAGCATTCTGATGGTTAGGAAACAACAGAAGGGGAACAGTCATAGGATATACAAGCAGTATAAAGATAGGTTCACAATCAGTGACTTTACTCAGGGTGACACCCTTGCCCTAAAGCAAGATTCCCCCGTACCTGGGGTCCATGGACTCCCTGAAATTGTATGCAAAATATTGTTTGTACATGTGTGTCTGTATGACTCTGTGGGGGAGGTTTTATGGCTTTTGTCAGATTTTCAAGGCCTTAACAAAGTTAAAGGACTGCTGCCCTGAGGTCACTGCACTGAGACCAAGCTAGGATGGCATCACTCTGTGGCAGCTCTGCCTGGCCTTGCCCTGCCTGGAACAGGGTGATTGCTGGAATGGAGTTACCACTGAGATGCCAGAAGTTCCTGGGTCTGGAAGACTTGTTGCCTTTCAGCTGTCTTTGAGTCTGACTGACTGTGGCCAGTCCCTGAACTGGTAGCTGCTGGAGGCCTTCTTGTTTCTCCAGTCCCTGGAAGCTGAGCTCTGTGTGTATTTGATGACATTGTCAACTCTCACCAAACTTCAAGACCTCTTCCTGCTTGACCACTCGCACATGCTCTAGGCTTCTGCTCAGTACTGGTCTTGGCCTGTGAATGTGCCTCGTTCATCCCTGGTGCTTGAGCCCCTCAAGCTCCAGTCAATGATCCAGTCCTGCCCCTTTGAAGTTTTCTCCTCTGCTTTCCTTGGCAGCAGCCTGCAAACTACTCAAAAGAGTCCCCTTGGGTTTGGAATGATCAGTGGCTTTGCCACTAATAAATGTGTGATCTTCGGCAAGTAACCTAACCTAGGGACATTAGTTTACTCATTTGTGAAGTGGGGATAACAAAAACCTACCTCAGGGTTGCTACAAGGATTACATGAGAAAATATGTCAACAATAAAGACCTGTCTGTACCAATATATGTTGTTATTGCAGAAATGGGCTTATTCATAATCCTGTAGCTTAACTATATGATAACCATGACACACGCAATCACATTAAGCCTCACTCAGTAAAAGGACAGTCATTACTTCACAGATGTCCTGTTCTGGGTCACCTCTGGACAGCTCATAGCTGCTGGTTTCTAGGTTTTGGGAGGCAGATCTATGACTTTTATAATCCTCAGCTCTGTCTGACCTTAGTGGCCTGAGATCCCTTTGTATAGAATGGAGGAAGGCTGTGTGTTCTTTGGTTTACCCTCAGCCTATCTTTCAACCCCACTCACTTGAGGTTATGGCCTAGTTCCTCTTTGGGGGAGGAAGGAAGGTGGGGAGATGTCAAAGGGGACTGGGCTTCCTGTGGGGAGTGGGAGGGAAGAGTTTTTCAAGGAGGAGAGAGACCAGGGCTCTTATACTCTGAGCCACTATCTCCCTGCCCTAATCACCTAGGGCCAGGCACCAGACAACTAGGGATTGGCCTCTTTACTCCAAAGCCTGCTGAAATTACTCAAACTAGCCAATCCTAAGTCTGCCTACCCTGCCTCACTCATACCTTACAATGGAAACTACAATAAGCGCTCTTGCCCATGATTCCCTGCTCCCTCTGCATCCTGACTGACCCTGGTGCTTCTCCATGTGGTCCCTGCATAGTGTGCTTTGCCTCCTGTTTCTAGGGACCTGTGAGTATAAACTTCCTCGATGATAGTCATTTCTGTGTCTGTGTGTCTTATTATACCTTATTAAAGCAAACCTGGGTACATTTTTAAAACAGCAGAGATTCTCTGAAGATTAATGATTGAGAAGGCTGATTGGACCTGTCTAATCAGGGAGGCTGAGGCCTCAGGCCTTCCTTAGGCACGTTGCATATCTGTCAAGTAAGGGCCACTAATCCCCTCACATGGGTTCATCTGAACTCTCTGCCAGCCCAAAACACGAGGACTTGCCACCCATCCTTAGCACTCTCAAGACACACTTAAATGTGTTTGATACGTAAGCTCTAATTCCTTCCTCCATAAGAAGTGAGAAGGCAGAAGTGGCCTTCCCCGAGGTGAGGACGGGGATGGGTGTTTTTTCTTTGAGTGATGTAGACCTATGCCCTGCTTCCATGCCACTTCCTCAGATGTGACAGACCTCTGCTGGGATGGAATATGTGTTTGCTGGAGACAGCTGTGACATAGAGGATTATGAGAAAGGGTCCCCATGCTTGGTGTGGAAGGAGGGAGCTGCTCACCCTCTGTATGGGCTTGGATGAGGAGCTTCTCAGCAACAGTCATAAAAACTAGAGGATCTTCTGCCCTTTGCTGGGAGCCACATGAGGCCCCTGGATTCATGTGGAATTCTAGGGAGAGGGACGATCACCCTCAAGATGGCTGAGATCAAATATCTTGTCAGATGACTGGACGCTTAGAATTGGGTTAATTTGATTAAATAAATAAAATAGGTTTTTGTACCTATAAGTTTGTGGAGAAAAATTCCTGCCCACTATACTAATATCAGCATTTCTAAAATGGTCTGTCTGGAGCATATGTGTGATGACCCTACCTAGAGATTGAGCAGAATAGCTGTAGATAGGGTGGAGTTGAGTGAGCACCAAGTGCCCGAAATGAAGAAAGAGGACCTCCTTCCAACCTTTTGTAGGAACCATCCTCCTAATGCAATTTCTCCCCACAGATATCCACCAAATTAACTTTTTTTTTTAAACCAGACTCAAAGTCTATGATTTCATCATAACAATATAGGTCATCATAGATTGAGATTACCTTGTAATTCCTAGGTAAATGTCCTTGGAAAAAAGGAATATGAACCTACGGGATTGCAGTCAACAAAATAAGGTGTCCACGTGCTACCTCTACAAAGGTTTGTAATACAGTTGTCATTGGGATCTTTGCTAGATAAGTTCTTATTCTACTTTGGGTATTTATTGTGTTACTAGCCAGGGCAGGCTTTGCTATGATGCAATAACAACCCCACACTCTTAGTGGCTTAAAACATTTGTTACTCATGCCGTATGTCTATCTTTGGCAGTCACTCAGGAACCAAGGCTCAGGGAGGTTCCATCTTGACACAAGCTTCCATGATTGTAGAAAAAGGAAAAGGGAACTTGGCTAGCCATAGGTAGGCACCTGAAGTTTTTGTCTAGAAGTAACATGCATGATCACATTTCAATGAACAAAGCAAGCCATGTGACTATGCAAGTTCAAGCAGATGGAAAAGAGCTATGATAGCCTTGTGCTAAGACCACAGTACTAAGCATTTGTGCCTGAAGTACGGCCACAGGGCCGGCGCGGTGGTTCACATTTGTAATCCCAGCACTTTGGGAGGCCAAGGCAGGCAGCTCACTTGAGCCCAGGAGTTCCAGAGCAGCCAGGGCAAAATGACGGAATCCTGTCTCTGAAAAAAATACAAAAGTTAGCTCGGGATGGTGGTGCATGCCTCTACTCCTAGCTACTTTAGGAGGCTGAGGCGAGAGGATGGATTAAGCCTGTGAGCCTGGGAGGTGGAGGCTGAAGTGAGCCATGATCGTGCCACTGCACTCCAGCATGGGTGACAGAGCGAGACCTTCTCTCAAACAAAAACAAAAACAAAAATTATGGCCTCAGACCCTTTTACTAGGACCAAGAGCTGCTGATGTCCTCTTTGTTTCTTTATTGAAGAGAAACATATACTAAATCTTTGTACTCATAATCTCACTCACCTCTCCTACTGAGCACCTGCTGCTTTCTCTCCTTTCTTCCGTCTCCCTGGAGTAAAGTGAATTTCCTCTTAGAGAAATGGTGACTGGATATTTTAAAAAATACCTGGGTAAGAAGGGCTGTTAAGTTAGAGAGGGTTCATGGTGACAGGGTTCAGTAAAGAGAGAAACTTAGTGGCTCACTTAGTAGAAAAGATAAGGAGTAGGTATTCCCTAGGATTGCAAGAAGGGCCTTAGGAACTGAGGCCTTAGCCACTGGAATCAGGGTTAATGCCACCAGGATTATTTTTCTCCCATTAGTCTGTCATCTCTTCATGTTCTGCTTGCTGGAAATGGACATATTCCTAGAGCTATAGATGGTTGCCATTTTTCCTTCACATTCTCTCAGCTCTGTACCGTAGAGGCAAGGCTACTTCTTTAGCTCCAATCCAGGAATCCCAGGGAAGGACTCTGATTGGCCCAGCTTAGATCACATGCCCACACTGAAGCAATGACTGTGTCCAAGGAAATGGGATACTATGATTGGTCAGGCCTGAGTCAGGTGTGTGCCCAGGGAGGACAGGATTAAATTGTCAGAATGAGGGACATGGTTAAGTTGGCTGGGCAAATAAAAACCATAATTACTTTAATTTACTATAGCTGTCTTAGAGTTTGATATAGACAGTGACCTTTGAAGACTAAGATTGGAGAAAATTTTTGCAATCTATCCGTCTGACAAAGGGCTAATATCCAGAATCTACAAAGAACTTAAACAAATTTACAAGAAAAAAACAACCCCATCAAAAAGTGGGCAGAGGATATGAACAGACACTTCTCAAAAGAAGACATTTATGCAGCCAACAGACATGAAAAAATGCTCATCATTACTGGTCATCAGAGAAATGCAAATCAAAACCACAATTAGATATCATCTCACGCCAGTTAGAATGGTGATCATTAAAAAGTCAGGAAACAACAGATGCTGGAGAGGATGTGGAGAAATAGGAACGCTTTTACACTCTTAGTGGGAGTGTAAATTAGTTCAACCATGTGGAAGACAGTGTGGGGATTCCTCAAGGATCTAGAAATAGAAATACCATTTGACCCAGCTATCCCATTACTGGGTATATACCCAAAGAATTATAGATCATGCTACTATAAAGACACATGCACACATATGTTTATTACGGCACTATTCACAATAGCAAAGACTTGGAACCAACCCAAATGTCCATCAGTGATAGACTGGATTAAGAAAATGTGGCACATATGCACCATGGAATGCTATGCAGCCATAAAACGGATGAGTTCATATCCTTTGCAGGGACATGGATGAAGCTGGAAACCATCATTCTGAGCAAACTATCACAAGGACAGAAAACCAAACACCGCATGTTCTCACTTATAAGTAGGAGTTGAACCTCGTTATGAGAACACATGGACACAGGGCGGAGAACATCACATACCGGGGCCTGTCGGGGGGTGGGAGGCTAGGAGAGGAATAGCATTAGGAGAAATACCTAATGTAAATGATGAGTTGATGGGTGCAGCAAACCAGCATGGCACATGTATACCTATACTGCATAGGCGTACATGTGCACATGTATCCTAGAACTTAAAGTATAATTAAAAAAAGAAAAGAAAACTAAATAAGACAGTGTTGTTCCTTCCAAATTAAAACCTTCCCATCACTTCCCGTTACAATTAGAATAAAATCCAAATCCTCCGTTGTGATTTACAGAGCCTTACATGTTAGGACCTCTGTTCATCTATCTAAACTATTTTTACTTTCCCCTCACTCAGGGGCAACAGCCCCACCAACCTTCATTCAGCTTTCTAGATACACCAAGCTTGTTCCCAACTAGGGGGAACTAGTTGTTTCCCCTGATCTTTGCAAGTCCTTCTGGTCAGTCAGGCTTTATCTGAAATGTTGCCTCCATAAAGAGGCCCACTCTGATTACTTTGTATAAAATAGCTCCCAGTTACTTCCTATCACATCCTCCTATTTTAATTCTCAGCATAGCATATCATTAATTGGTATTTTCTTGTTTGCTTGTTTATTTAAATTATTTTCCTTCTTGTTAGATTGCAAACTCCATGAAAGCCTGGATTATGGCTGTTTTGTTCACTGTTGTATCCCCAGTGCTTAGAACAGTGAACATGCCTGACACGTAGTAGATGCTCAATATTTATTGAGTGAATGAATATGGCCATTGCCGAGCTGACACACCAGGTAATGGAAAGAACGCAGGTCCTGCTGAGAGGCCAACAC
The DNA here is from genome assembly GCF_024542745.1 of Macaca thibetana thibetana. Classification (NCBI taxonomy): domain Eukaryota; kingdom Metazoa; phylum Chordata; class Mammalia; order Primates; family Cercopithecidae; genus Macaca; species Macaca thibetana. The sequence continues at coordinate 32,350,096 of NC_065590.1, read as the reverse complement.
CATCCACTGGTCAGTATTCCTATAGGAGACCACTTAGCTCCCAGCTCCTGTGGTTCTGCAGTACCAAGTGGCAGCCCCTGGGATCCTCTGCTCATAGGCTCATGGTTTTCAAGGGACAGCTTTAGGGTGTCCTCCTAGACCTCAAACGACCTCTCCCTTTCTATGTTCTGAACTCCATCCTGTACCCTTCTTTGCTTTGGGCCCTAATTTGTGTCTGGTTGTCCACAGGTAGGGCCTCTCTGCTCTTTCTTCCAGAGTGAAAGAGTAAAGGTATCCCTGGAAGGCACAACACCACTTTGCAAGCATAAATTCCTTAATCATAGTTGCCTTTAATAATAATAACAATAATGCCCTAAAATATAATAATGTGCTAGATATGGTGTGGGCATTGAGCTAAACATTTTATACATCAAGCTCAATCTCAGAAAGACTAGTGTTGTTAGCCACATTGTGAAACTGAGGCTCGAAGGAGAAATAACTTGCTCAGGGTCATACAGTTAGTTTGTAGTTGAGTTGTGACTAAAACCCAGGTCTCTCAGATTCCAAAGCTTGTGCTCAGAACCCCTGCAGTTACAAAGTACCCAAATAGTGCCCATTAGGGATCAACTTCTAAGAACTGGGTCTTGCCTTCCTAGAGTGGAGCGGTGTTTCCTCCTTTACTCATTGTTCATTTCATATATGTAAAACAGAACATGATCATATTTCAATATGTAACTTCTGCACAACCCAAAATTAAAACACCACAGTAAAATAAATGAGAAAAACATGGTATTTCATTTGCAATACTTGAAAAAATGTTAACCTTCTTAATCATAAATGAGCTCTTAGAAATCAGTAACAAAGAGACTTAACATTAAAAGGGAAATGAAAATAAAAGAAATAGAGGAAAATGAAATAATGCAAATGATTAATAAGATGATATGAAGATGATGTAGCTTAACATTAATAGATGAAAAAGCAATTTCTTTGTAATATTACATTATCAATGATCACAAATACAGAAATCTAACATTTGTATAGAATATTAGGAAATAAGGAACTATTAAACACTGGGAAAATTTACTCCAGTTTTGGGAAATTTACTCAAAATTTAGATCTTGTATGTACTTTGTCCTGGCAGTTCCAATCTGTAGGAATTATTCCAACAGAGTAGTTGGACAAATTGAAATTTATGTATAAGTATGTTTCTTACATAGAAAATCTATAGCTAATTTATCACCCCCCAACTACTTGTGTATCAATTGATTTTAAAAAAATAGATTGGGGGTGTTCATTAAATATTAATTTAGGTCTATTTAGGTTAGGTTCTGGGCTAGATTCTGGAGACACAAAAGTGAATAAGACATAGTCCCTGTCCCCTTAAAGCTCATAATTCAGGGGTAGGCAGATGAGTAAGCAGACAGCAACACACTTTGAAAGGCGCTATTGTTAAGGTGTGTTCCAAATCTGAGGAACCCAAAGATACTCCATTCTACTGACCTCTCTTCTTAGCTAGCAGCTTGAGAAACAGGTTTGAGATGATCAAAGCATTTGTACCACCTAACCAGACTCCCCTGAAGCTACTGAGACAGTCTAATGTAGTGTAGTCTAGTGAGACATATACATGCCTCATTTTGTCTTGTGTGTGTATCAAATTTTACATAATAAAACACTTTAAGATGTTTTTCTGTCTATGGAACCAGAAAAGACAAGAAAAAAAGGTTGGTGACCTTGTGTGCTCCCCAAATAAGGATTTGTGGAGAGTGGGTGTTCTATACTATTGTTGGAAATGAAATTAGTACACACTCTATGGAGGGCATTCTGGCAATATCTATTGAAAACTTTAAAGTGTATATATCATTTGATCCAGTAATTACACTTTTAGATATTTATTTTAAGGAAATAGCAGTATAAGTGTGCAAAGACATACTTCTAAAGATTTTTATTTTATATTAATTATAAGCCTGAAATGTTGGGAAAAAATCAATTATTCAACAATAGAAATTTGGTTAAATTAGCTTCAGTATTGACATGAAAAAATGTCCACATTGTTAAGCAAAAAAAAAGAGGAAACAGTAAGAAAGAGAAAAGTGGTCCCTGACAGATGGGAGTTGGCCTGGCACTCATAGCTTCGGTGTTTTCCTATTGAACATAAAGGATTTCATAGAACACCAACATCAGACAAGGACACTCAGTGCCGATGATAGATGAAGAAAAAAATGAGATCACTCTGTAATCACGTCTGAATGCAGGCAAAACAGGAACACTGTCCAGACCACAAAATGACTGAGCAGCCTCCTGTCCCGGCTAAGAGGAATGACTGCTGCTTCTTTACCAGTTCTTCACTGGCTTTAGCTTTGCAGCAGTCTTCCCTCCTTCCGGATAAGAGTTATTAAGATACCCACCCACAGAATTACCCTGCTTCCTTAAACCCTTCTGCAAACCCCCTAGCACAAGCCTGAGTCCCATAATAATTTCTTTCTAGCACCCTCTTACTGAAACACCCCACACTTCCCCATGCCATGCATTCTCCCCCACAGCAAAGAGTAATAACCCCAACTTGCTTGACTACAGGTGTGTTCCGAGTGATCTTTGGCTGGAGAGCAATGACAACCAGTACTATCTTATAATAGTTTGTAATAGATATGTATTTCCACTGTCATAAAATTGTGTGGCATAGCACACAACCAACTGTTAGCAATGGTCACCCTGATGAGGGGTTTTACTTTTGATTTACTATCTTATTTTTTATTTTATTTTTAACAATGTGCATGAATTGAGATGGAAGGAGGAGGATGATGAAGAGGTGGGGAAGGAGAATAAGTGAAGGAAAAAAATGGAAGAATGAAGAGAAATGAAGATGGCAGTGGCAGCAGCTCTAAGACATGTTTGATAATGATGTTATTAGAGGATCTTTGTGTTCTTTAAATATCTATAATATGCATTACACTTGAATATGAAACAGTTATTTTTAAACGAAAGAAGATTGTCATTTTTCCGGAGAAATACGGTATGACTATTTCTAATTTCTTATTTTTGCAATAGTGAAGTAGGGATCTCATGCCTGACTAACGTTGAACACAAGTTTGAAGACTTTTGGTTTTCTGTGTCCATTGCAGTATAGTTAGATGCAGTAGGTGTCGCTTTTTCCCCAAGAATAGCCTGTTGCTAACACTGGTGGAGGTCCTCTCTGAGCTGTGCCCAATTCTGTCAATTATCTGTCTTCAAGATTTGCCTAATCTCTAACCTTTGAGTAATGTGTACTTGTAGTTTTCCTTCCTTCTGTAATTTAGATGCATGATCCAATCTAGATAAGGGAAATTACCACACATTCTTTATTTTTTTCTGTAGAACTTTCACATAGCTATCCTATTAGATTTTCATGGTGATCCGAAGCGCTTCAGGCAGGTATTATTGGCTTCATTTTAGAGATGAGGAAGGCGAAGTTCATCAGAAAACTGAGGTCATTAACAATTAATTGGTCAAGGTTTCTTTCCCCTTCATTAGCTAATTCAAGAAACAAGGATATAGGCAGCAAATAAAGCACTATTTGTGCTTTAAATATATGAATATATATTTACTGTTGTAAGTATATCAACCTTAAAAATGCATTCCCATCAGTTTCTGAGAACTGCAGTACAAACTATGAGAACTGAACATGCTGCTCGCGAACTGTGATTATGCAAAAGCTTCGGGGGATGCATTACGTGGGGAAGCCCTCTCAACTTCGGACAGGGTATGCAGTCTTCAGAGGTCTGGGAGTTGTTTGGAAACACCTAGGCATCCTCGGGGAGCATGCTGAAGGTGACTCATGTTTGCACGTGCGTGACTTGGGGTTGCGTTATAAACATGAGGTTGTGTGCTGAGTGGTAATATCAGATGCAAAGGACTTTTGGAGGTCTCATACTTTTCCAAACCTTGCATGTTATCAATTATCAGGCAATCATTTCCTGAGGCCTGCCACATAGCTGCTGCTTTCCCTTTTTTCTAGTTTGCTTTTCCTAAAATGTTTTGGAGTTAGAAATCAAATAACCAAGCTAGGTGGAAATGAGTATAACGTAAAGATTTCCCAGGTTCAAAGCAACTCTATTTGAAGACATTTGTATCTGTGCATTAATTCCTGGTTCATAACTAAATTATGGAAAGGAGACACTTTCCATAATGGTTCTGGATAGATGAGGGATGACTATACCAATATTTTTCAGAGTCCCAAGATGATCAAGGCCAGCTTTGATCTCAGTCTACTGAGTCATGCTGGACATATATATGGCTTGGTCACTCCATTGCTGCAGCCATGGGAATGCTCCTGTCTGGGGTGATGGTGTCCAGCCTTACGGAGTGAGTCTGACCACCCTACAATGGTGTGGTGGGCAGTGGGCCAGGAGGGAAGCTGATGGGGTGTGGGGCAAGTACCAGGCAAAAGAAGTACCAGGCTCTGGGGGCAGGCTGCTGGATTATGACTCAAGTTGACACAGGAAGATAGCAAATCCAGTCCTCTCTCCAGAGGAATTGAGACCTGATGGGGGCCTTCTCACAACTTCAGGGTGCAGGGTGGAGAATAAATAAGGATGCACCACACATACCAGCAGCTTGTGCCCGGCAATGTTCCTAAGATGAGATGGGGAAAGGCAGACACAGGGTTCATGAAATGTGGCCAACAGAAATGAGGTAACAGAATGCACCCAACCAGCTGTCTGAAATACAAAGCAGGGACCCAAGGGAAGAAATACATATATGGGACATTTAAGGTCCCAAGAGACCTGGGATGAGGTGACAGGAACTGGTATGCTCTGCCTATGACCTTCAGCCCCATTGTGGGGCTGAGAAGCCTGGCATTTGGAGGCTTCAGACTGCCACAGGGATCTCCAAATTCACCCACTGGGGAGGCAAAGGCTTCTGTTGGATGTGTCACAAGGAGGAGCCCTCTTCACTCAGGCAAGGTAGGCAGGCTTCAGAGGGCTGGGGGTTCTTTGCAAACAGCTAGGATAGGGCTAGGACTAGGTATAGGTACTGAGGACAGGGGCCATGGTTACCTGGGGAATTGAGCCCAGAGTAAACTTTTTTGGAGTCCACAGATTTGAGGCTTCTGTTCAGAGGTGCAGGGACCAGGCAAAGCAGACCAGCTTGGTTTTTCACAAAGGTGGGAGTTGGAAAGTGGCCTTAGGTCACAAACACTAACCACTTTAAGAGAAATGCAGCTCATCCCACTGACCTTGAAATGAGTTTTGCATGTGCACACATGAGTGCGTGTGTTTGTGGGTGAAAGAAATTTATCTAAAAAATTACATACATATGCTCATAATAAAGCATTTAGGACATGCTGAAAAGTATATAAAAATAAGAATCACTTCAAAACCCATAGGCCAGAGATACAATCTCTAAATATATTTTGGTGGATTTCCTTTCAGACTTTTCTCTACCTATATATTCAACATGGGGATATAAATAGATACTTTAACTAAACATAGTATGATACTATTTTGTAAACTGCTTCTTCCATTTGATACTATATCTTGGATACTTTTCCACCATAAAATGTTATTCTATATCATCATCCTGCAGTAGGATTCTATTGCTTGATACTTCTTTTTTTTTTTTTTTTTTTTCACCAAAGGCATCTCCTAGCTTTATTAACGGGACCGCGCTGCAGAGTCAATATAAAAACACAAAAGGTCCCATCAGTTTAATAACAATAAAAAACCCCCAAAAGTGGAAAACTGAGGGGGCAGGGGAAGAGACTCCTAGGCCAGGGGCACGAGGAGCCCTGCTCATGGCACCAGGCCTGGCCGCAGGGTCCCCGGTATTGCTGTTGCTACGAGTTCGGGGGGCAGCGATTGTCCTGTGGGAGCCACCGTTCGCCTGGGTCGGGGACCCTCACTTCTTCTGGGGTGGGCTCAGCTTCTGCATGCCCCAGATCTTGCCCAGCAGGCCAGAGGTGAAGTCCTCTGTGGGTTTGTAACAGTCAACCAGCAGCCCGGGCATCATCACTCTCCTTGTCCAGGAGCTCATCCACATCAATCTCCAGTTCTGGGATCTCCTCTTCCTGGCAGTAGTAGAGGCGCGTAAGCTGCTCCTGGATCCACTCCTCTAGGTTGAGGCGCTTCCGTAGTTCCTTGAGGTCATACTGGACGGTGACCTTCCCTTGGCGCCTCACTGGGCCCTCATCGTCCGTGCCGCCCGGGCCCTCTCCTGCGGCCCCGGGGGGGCTCTGAAAGTAGACGCGTGGTCCTGGGCCGCCACTGCCCGGCCCGGGGACCGGGGCCACCGACGCCGCGCCCCCCGCCGTGCTGCGCCGCCGCCTCCGGGACGCCCGTCGGCTGGCTCGGGTTAGCTCGCCGGCTCCGCTCCGCGCTGCTCCGCGGCGAGGGCGCCCGCTGGGGCGCCCGGGGGCAGCTGCAGCTTGCGGAGCCCCGGGCCTGGCCTGCCGCGCCCCGCCCTCTCCCCGCCCATCCGCCCGCCCTTTGTCCCCCGCGGCCGCCCTGCTTGATATTTCTTATTTTAACTAACGTTCCATTGATTAACATCACATCATTTGAAAATAATACATTTGTTTTTTTCTCCTTTTTCTTATTTCAGCATGTTGGCTGGAACTTCCAGAACTGGCCCAGACAGAACTCATTCTTGTCTTGAACCTGATTTTATAGCGCGCATTTAGTATTTCAGCATCGTTTCTCACACTTCCTCTTGGTTTCTAATAGGTTTGTAATACAGAGGGAGTCTTTGCATTACCTCTAAAACACTAATAGGGTTTTATATTTTTCTTTTAAGAGGATAGGATGGATGCTGAATTATGTCAAATATCTTCCTAAGCAGCCAGTAAGATGATGGTATAGTTTTTCTTCTTTAGCCCGTGAATGTCCTAGTGCTGAAGCCGCGTTGGTTCCTAAGGTCAGCCCTGTGTTGGTGGTTTTGCAGATCGGGAAGGGGAAGTTGCTACTGTTGAAAATATTGCAGAAAAGGTAGCATGTTTTATAACCTGTGCTCCACCTGCTCTTTTTAACCGTAAATCAAGGAAATTGTCCTCTATCAGTTTATGGGGTGTTTCCTCATATTTTTTTTTTATAGCTACAGAATGTTCCTTTGTGTGGTTGTGTCCATAGTTTATTTATTCAACCAGTTCCCTAGTGATAGATATTTGAGGTGTTTCCAGTCTTCTGCTGCAGTAAGTAACCCTATAAATCCATTATTTTGTAGGTGTGTGGATATACTTTAAAATAAATTCCCAGAAATGGGACTGCTGTGTTAGAATGAACTGGAAAGCTTTCAGCCTTTTAGAGATAGATTACTTACAGATAAACTCTGATGGACTCAGATAAACAAGAGTTTAGACAACTTCGCTGTAATATATTCCTATGTTTGGTAAAACATATGCAGCCAAGACAGTTGAGCCTGGAATTGTTGCACGTGTGTGTGGGTGTGTGTGAATGTGTGTGTGCGTGCTTCTTTCATACCTTTTATGCTTCCTTCTTGATATTCATGCTTTCTCATAGGGATTCACATCCTTCAGTCTCTCATTTTTTTTTAATGCACTTAGATTTTCCAGCACATGATGGAAGCAAGGAAGGTGATAATCATTGTTAGACACTGAGCAGCTTGGGGCCAGACACCTTGGCAGGTGCTCTGAGTATATTATTTCGAACTCTCATTTCAACCACACCAAGAGCTCTTTTGAACTCTTTTTACAAAATGAGGAACCCAGAGCTCAGTTTGCTCAAGGTCCCCAGCTAGAAAGTAGTAAATGCAGAGCTTGAAGCCAAGTCTATCTGCTCCACAGCCATATCCTCTTTATTAGCCACACCCATCCAGGATTTACCCCCAACGTTCCCATTCCCAGTCATTTCCAGCTAACAATGAGCTGGGAAAGACTGATGCGTGGCGACATGTCCTAATAGTTAAAAACAATACCATTCAGTTTCTGGCTTATTCTTTTAAATAACAGCTCTGTGTTGCTCTTTTTGATGCCAATCAGGTAAAATTAACAAAGACTTGTGGAACATCTGTCAGGTGGAAAGCATGGGGCTACTTTCTGTAGGGAATATGGAAGTGTAAGTCAAGACTCATGCTGGACAAGCTGAAGCCTAGTCTTGCCAAGCAATATGTACATTGACTGGTTAACCTATAAAGAACTGCTCCCATGGGATAATGCGACCAAACTGACTTCCCAGGGTAGGGACTTATACGTTGTGAAATAAATACAATCAATCAGTCAAGATTAGTTTACTCTTTCTGGGGGCCACACACCACACACCAAATTAAACTCCCTATCTGTAAGCTTATTAAACCTCTAAATCAAGTTGTGGAAAAACTAGCAAAGATTATTCATTTCTATTGTGGAGGAATAACTTTGTAAGAACGAAGGCTACAGAAAAAAATGATAAAGAAAAAAATTGATAGATAGCAATGAAAAATTTCAGAAAAGAACTTAAAAATACAGTGGATTAAATGAATCAATGTGATAGCATTACTTTTAAAATAAAGATAATGGTTATGATAGCTTAAGTCAGAGGTGTAAAAAGCTTATTAAAATACATTTAAAAATGAAATCTTGATCCCAAATGATGGCCAAGAAACAAAAAGATGCTCTGCCTAAATGTCCTAGTAAACTTCATGGCTGAAGATAGGATAAATTCAAGAAAGATATAAAGTAAGAAAGTAATGAAAACATCTGCCATGTTCATATACTTTAACCTAGTTATGCTTCCCTGGAGAATTCTTTTTTTTTTTTTTTCTATTTTTTGAGACAGTGTCTTGCTCTGTTGCCCAGGCTGCAGTGCAGTGGCACAATCTTGGCTCACTGCAGCTTCTACCTCTCAGGCTCAAGCGATCCTCCCACCTTAGCCTCCCGAGTAGCTGGTACGACAGGTGCACACCATCATGCCCGGCTAATTTCTGTATTTTTTATAGAGATGAGGTTTTGCCATGTTGCCCAGGCTGGTGCCAAATGCCTGTCCTCAGCCTCCCAAAGTGCTGGGATTATAGATGTGAGCCACCTCGCCTAGTGCTGAGAATTCATTTTAAAGAAATTTTTTTGAGGATAGGAAAGCTAAATATATAAGAAACTTTAACATAATAGGGAAATGGTTAACTAAATTACAGTGTATCTATGCAATGGAACATTATTCAGTCATTAAAATAATCATTGTGAAGGCTTTCAGGCCACAGGTTTATAAAGTAATATTAAATGAAGATATCAGAAATCTACCTACAGAATTATTCTATTTCTGGAACAATAAGTTTTTATGATCAGGGCCTGGAAGTAAACACAGAGAAAAAAAAAAGAATTGTGTTTGGGTGAGAGTAATTGGAATTAAAAAACAGACTTTATTTTGTAGAGTAGTTTCAGGTTCACAGTAAAATTGAGAGGAAGGTACAGAGATTTTCCATTAACCCTCTGCCCTCATATAGGAGGCAGTTGCATGGCCTTCCCCATTATCAACATCCTTCACCAAAGTTGTATATTTGTTAAAATTGATGAACCTACATTGACACATCATTATCACCCAAAGTCCATTATCACCCAGAGTCCATAGTTTACATGAGGATTCACTCTTGGTGGTGTACATTCTATGGGTTCGGACAAACGTATAATGATATGTATCTACCATTATAATATCATACTAAGTAGTTTCATTGCCCTAAAAATCATCCATACTACACTTATTCATCCCTCCCTCCCCGCTAGTCCCTGACAAGAACTAATCTTTTTACTGTCTTTGCCTTTTCCAGAAGAATGTTTTTTTTTTTTTTTTTTTTGAGACGGAGTCTGGCTCTGTCGCCCAGGCTGGAGTGCAGTGTGGCGCGATCTCGGCTCACTGCAAGCTCCGCCTCCCGGGTTCACGCCATTCTCCTGCCTCAGCCTCCCGAGTAGCTGGGACTACAGGCGCCCACAACCACGCCCGGCTAATTTTTTGTATTTTTAGTAGAGACGGGGTTTCACCGTGGTCTCGATCTCCTGACCTTGTGATCCGCCCACCTCGGCCTCCCAAAGTGCTGGGATTACAGGCGTGAGCCACCGTGCCCGGCCCAGAAGAATGTTTTATAGTTGGAATGGCTGGATGCGATGGCTCATGCCTGTAATCCCAGCACTCTGAGGGGCCAAGGTGGGAGAATCACTTGAGGCCAGGAGTTTGAGACCAGCCTGGCCAACATGGCAAAACCCTGTCTCTACTAAGAATACAAAAATTAGTGGGGTATGGTGGCTGAGGCACGAGAATCACTTGAACCCAGGAGGCCGAGGTTGTAATGAGCTAAGATCGCACCATTGTACTCCAGCCTGGATGACAGAGGGAAACTCTGTCAAAAAAAAAAAAAAAAAAGAACATTATATAGTTGGAATCATAGAGTATGTAGCCTATTAAGATTGGCTTCTTCCACTTAATAATGCATTTAAGGTGACTTTATGCCTTTTCAAGGCTCAATAGCCTGTTTCTTTTGAGTGCTGAATAATATTCTATTGTCTGGATGTGCCACAGTTTATTTATCCACTCGCCTCCCAAAAGACATCTTGGTTGCTTCCAGGTTTTGGCAATTATGAATGAAGCTGTTATAAACATACATGTGCAGGTGTTTGTGTGGATATGTTTTCAACTCCTTTCGGTAGATACTGAGGAGTGTGATAGCTGGCTTGAGAATTAATTTTTTAATATGAAATTTTGTTTTTGAACAAAAATGGTTTTCAAGGAATGAAAAGAGGAAAATTGTTGTGCTGGGATCTCTGGGTGTCTCAGCAGGTTATACTAACACTGTCCACACCAGCATCAGACACCCAGCCAGATGTGAGAGTCGAGTTGCCTCCCGAGTAGCTGGGAGCAGACTCAATTGCAGAGTTGGTGTCTTATACTCGTAGAGCTCCTCTATCCTCCTTGAGCCTTCAGCCTCTGTCTCCATGCTTCTCACTCAATGATCTCCTTTGCACAACCTCAGAGCACAACAATGCTTCTGTTCTGCATAGAGCACTCCCCTGTCTGGTTTTTTGTCATCCTTAGCCTTGCCCTTTTTTCCCCAAACGCAGCAGAGCAGTTGGCTGACCTCATCTTCCATATCCTCTACCCATGGATTTCTGTTATCCCTACTCCCTCATCCCTACAACCCTCAATAGAAGTAATTCCAAATCAGTGAATAAAACAACTGGACTTTGTCATATAGAGGGTAATTCCCCAATAAACAGGATGCTGTATTAAACTCTTTCAAAAGAGTAAATGAGTTACCTTTTATATGACCAAATTGCTTTCTAAAAGGACTAATCCAAGTTAAAGTGCAAATTTAAAAGCCTCTGAATAAAGCCTAAGAGAAAAGTACACGGCATGGACAATTGACAAATATAATCCAAGAGCAGGAAGTAACCAGATATGAATTGTGAGATGCTGGGAATTCTCCCGTAGTTGGTGCCAAACATGCTCAGTCAATTTGATACTGTCTGTACAAACGAAAGGGCACAGAAGGGAGCAGTAATATAACACAGGGTGCGATCCAGGAAAATATCTTATTTATAGAAGAGCAGGGCTGTAAGGGACTGAGAGCATACAGGGCCACCGTAGTCTTACAGATGAGCAAATTCAGGGAAGCCAGGGCCCCACCCAAGATCGAATCTGAACCTCTGCCACCTAGTTCAGCACTCTTTGCCCATTTAGAAGGCATTCTGAAGTGATTTTGAAAAAATCTTTATTTCTTTTTTGCAAAGTTAAAATATTTATGTTTAAAAAAAAATATATATATATATGTTTGTATACTGAAAAACCTCTCTCCTGCCTCTTTTTTTTTTCTTTTCTTTTCTTTTTAAATTGAGACAGAGTCTCACTCTTTCACTCAGGCTGGAGTACAGTGGTGTGATCTTGGCTTACTGCAACCTCCACCACCCAGGTTCAAGCGATCCTCATGCCTTAGTCTCCTAAGTAGCTGGGACTACACGTGCATGCCACCACTCCCAGCCAATTTTTTTGCACTTTTAGTAGAGATGGCCATGTTGGCCAGGCTGGTCTCAAACTCTTGACCTCAGGTGATCCACCCACCTCGGCCTCCCAAAGTGCTGAGATTACAGCCATGAGCCACTGTGCCCGGCCTGCCTCGCTTACTAATTTCTTCTGTACACTTCTAGTGTTTCTTTGTGAAAATACAATCAAATATAAAAATGTGGGAAGGGGGTGAAGGATTAAAAAAAAACTACAAGGCCGGGCGCGGTGGCTCAAGCCTGTAATCCCAGCACTTTGGGAGGCCGAGACGGGCGGATCACTAGGTCAGGAGATCGAGACCATCCTGGCTAACACGGCGAAACCCCGTCTCTACTAAAAACACAAAAAATTAGCCGGGCGAGGTGGCGGCGCCTGTGGTCCCAGCTACTCGGGAGGCTGAGGCAGGAGAATGGCGGGAACCCGGGAGGCGGAGCTTGCAGTGAGCTGAGATCTGGCCACTGCACTCCAGCCTGGGTGACAGAGCGAGACTCCGTCTCAAAAAAAAAAAAAAAAAAAAAAAAACCAAAAAAAAACAAAGAAAACTACAAATGTGTATACTGCTCAGGTGATGGGTACACCAAAATCTCACAAATCACCACTAAAGAACTTACTCATGTAACCAAACACCATCTGTTCCCCAAAAACCAATGGAAATAAAAAATATTTTTAGAAAAGAAAGAAAAAATTAAAATGTTAAAATGCATTCTTATTTCCATTATTTTTTACATAAACAATATATCAAGGAGATCCTTCCACATCAATGCATAAAAAGTGTCCTTGTTCTGTTTTAAGGTATTGTGTTGTAAGGCTGCATCACAGTATATTTAACTAATCTCTATTTATGGAGCCTGGGGCTATTTCTAATCTTTTGCTGTTACAACCTGTGGTGTCATAACTAACTTTGTACATACGTCATCTCATAAGAATGTATATCTGTGGATTCCCAGAAATGGATTTGCAAGGTCAAAGAGTAATTGCGTGTGTACTTTTGATGAATATTACCAAGATACTTTCCCAAAGGCCTGTACCATTTTGCATTTTCATGAACAGAGTAGAAGTGTGCCTGTCTCCCCACAGCTAGAGTAAGCCCTTGTTGGAGATCTGTCTTCCCAGGTTATAGTCTGCTTGGACTAAGATTAAATTCTTTCATCTGTTGAGTACATACTGGGGGGCATTAGTCCTGAGGCGTGCTGGGTGACATGGAAAACCAGCATTGACTCAAGAACTTGGCACGGCTAGAGCTCAATGTATAGTCCAGAGTGTCAGTGTCTGTAACCCCAGATTAGCTCTTTCTTGCACTACTCTTTGAGAGGTGGTTGCTTAGAATAGCCTTGAATGTTGGGCAATCAGGTGATCAATTCTAATTTTATCCTCAAAGTAATCCTGGGGAAGTGAGGGGGCAGTTATGACTTCCACTTGATAGATGAAGAAGCTGGGGCAGAGAGGGAAGACATAGCACCGTCTTACTGCCCTCTTCCTCTTCTGAGATGAGCCCCAGTTGTAAGATTGGGGTCTTGATGAACTGGAGAGCATTTTGAGAGGGCAACACTTTGAGGTGGGGTTGCCTGCTGCTGGGGAGGTGCAGGTCATTCAGAGGGAGTAGAGAGCAGCACGTTGAAGGCTGCTCCAGGCTCCGGGCTTTAGACAGAAGAAAGAAACAATCTTTAGTTCAACTTTGATCCCTGGTTTACTTGTGTTCTTGATGTTCCTTTGGGCCAGCGACTGGACCTCATTCATCTTCATACCTGGAACCTCTAGGATTAGCCGGGCCAGGGCAGGAGTACAAACAGAGGATCCCAGCCCCTGGTATTCCCCCTTCTCTTCCTGGCCCTGGCTCCATCCTGCATCTCAAAAAGCCCTGTGCACTGCCCTCAGCCACGCCTCAGGCCTGGGAGTTCACTCACAGGCAGCAAGGTCCCCTCTTCAGACCCAGAGAAGCTGCTTGTCCAGGCCCTGGAATCAGGATAAGGACTGTTTGGACAGGAAATTCCAGGGTCCCAGTTACCTGCAATATGACCCAGAAGGAAGTTTGGACTCCCGATGGGCACATCCCTTAGGGACCATAGATTTCCCCAAAGAAGAAACCTCTAAAACATAGGTCCTAGGTCTAAGGGTGATTCTATGGGAAATAATCCAGTTAAATCATCAATCCAAAGGGACTAGGCAGAGCTGGAAAATCAAGATACAAAAGAGCTAGAAGCAAGTCAGAGAAATCTGTTCATAAGAAGGTTTTAAATGGAGAGAAAGGAAGCAGAGGTTGTAGGAGCCTCATAGAAAGAAAATATAAGTATGATACATATTATGGGATGGGATGGCCCAGGAATGGGCAGGGATGGAGCTGTCATAGAGTTGGGGTACATTGTCATATAGATGTGCATGGAGCTGGCTGTCAGTGGGAGCTATCCTTTTCCAGACAGCAATGCTTGTCTTCTGTTTTCTACTTAGAAGGCAGAGGTATCTGTAGACTCAGTCACAAAAAGTCCTTCCCAGCCTGGTTGTCAGGCCATTTTACTCCACCCAGATTCAGGGGCCCTGCCTCAAAGGATATCTGGTTAGGTTTATTGAAACAGAACCTTAGCACAAAGGCCCTACTGTAATATGAGTCATGCCAAATCCATATCCACTGAGGGGTTCCTTACAAATATAAGTAAGTACAAATACCTCCAAGAAAGTCATGCCATGGTGAGTTTTCCTTTGACTATCAGTCCTTCCCACTTGAGAGTGTATTCAATTTCTTCTCTTCTCTCAGGTATCCTAAAACATCCCTGTTGTTATTTCCACTTCAGAGGGTCAGAGCCCCCACCAGCAAACCAATGCCCAATTAAGAAGCAGTAGTAGTACCAGGTTTCACTGCATTTGGTCAAATTTGCATAAGCTCCATTTTGCTTTCTCACAGAATCACAGACTCCTGAAGTTTGAGGGATTATTATTATTATTTTTTTGTAGAGATAGTGTCTCACCATGTTGCCCAGCCTAGTCCCTAACTCCTGGCCTCATGTGATCCTGTTGCCTTGGCCTCCCAAAGTATTGAGACTACAGGTGTGAGCCACTGTGCCCTGTCTCACTGAGGGAGTTTAAAGCCTGGTGCTTTAATGCTGTCAATAACTGAGGTAACTTACAAGGTAGCCAAGTTTACCTTTGAGCCACTCTGACTTCCAAAGGGTCTTCTTTAGGTTCAGCTGAAATCTGTCTTTTCCAATTTTCCAATCATTTGTCCTCATGTCACCCTTTGGGGTACACACAGAATATCTCCAGCTCCTTTCCCAGTTGACCCAGACTGTGGTTCACTTTACTACCATAACCCATCTGAGTCACCTCTGTGGATCAGATATCTCCTAGGTTTTCAACCATACTCCACGTGATATGGTTTCAGGAACTATCCCCTACATCCACATGCTGAGTTTGCAATGCCTCAGGGGGACCTCCAAGTGAAGATGCCACATAGGCTGTTGGATAAATCTGACGTTCAGAGGGAGGACTAAGATAATGGCTATAGATTTGAGAATCCTTAGCTCATGTTGGAGGTGGTTGAAGGTAGTTGAGGTCATCTATGGAAACTGTAAGATGAAGAGAGGGTGGAACCTGGGGGAAGATGGATTGTTCAAGGGTAGGTGGAGGAAGACAGAGAAGCACACAAGAGACATAGAGAAGGAGCGGTCAGAGAGGCAGGGGAATGACCAAGAGAATGTTACCATAGAAACTCAGGGAGGAGAGTGTTCAAAATAGGGATAGCGGTGATGTCTAATATAGCGGAGGCCCAGGCATTTGTCAGCTTCTCAGGAGAAGTGAGAATGAGAACTCGAGAACATAGGGCTGAGGAGAGAATGGGAGGGGAGAAGTGGAGGCAGGGAGTGAAGACAACTTTTTGAGATGCTAGCTGGGAAGGTGGAGTCAAAGGAGTGCCATTTGTGATCAGGGTGGGAGAGACCTGATCTTGTTTCAATGCTAATGGAAGGGGCCAGGAGGAGGATGAGGTGGAAGATATGCAGAGAGTGTGGAAGATATGCGGAGAGTGGGAAGAACACCACAGCTAAGGTGGTCTTGAGGAAGAGCATTGCGGGCATGAAAGGACAGTGGAGGGAATTATTCTTAAATAATCTTAAATAATCTTCAGAGAGAACAGATGATTCACAGAGCGGGAGGAAAAGCATGTGGATGGGCTTCAGAGCAGACATCTCTGAACGAATGTAGGGGTAGGGTGGAGGGCAAGATGCCCAGTTTTGCCTTGATGTAGTAGATGAGGTCATCTGTTGCCAGTAAAGGGAGCAATGGTAGAGTAAGGGTCTGAGAATAAATACCACATTTTGGAATAGATTCCCCTGCTCCTCACTAAATGATATGTCTCCTGCCTGACCCTGAGTAGCACCATGGCTCCTGCTGCCCCCTACCCCATCCATGGCATTGGATCCAACCCTTGGCCTGAATGGGACCTCAGTTTATTATCTTCAGTCTTGCAGGCTAGATTGCTGATTAGTACTCTTGTTGTCCAAACTCTTCTCTTAGATAAGACAGAGCCTGGGGATGTGGGAGGGATTCTTCCAAGTACTTTAGAAGTATTAAATCATTTATTCCTCAAGCAATCATACAAAGTAGGCACTAGTGTTATCTCCATAAAAAAAACTGAGGCACAGAGAGGGTAAGTAACTTGCTCAGGGTCCTTCAGTTGGAAGAGCAGAGCTAGGATTCAAATCTCAGGCACTGGTTCCAGAGACCATGTTTTTAACTTTCTTTAGTAAGAGAAAGTGAAGGTAACATGCAGAACAAAGGACAGAAGAAAGGTGAAGAGATAGTTCTAATGGTGTTTCAGTTCCTGGTTCTTGTACTTGAGGTCTCTGGAGATTTCCTGGTTCCTGCTTTCTTGAGGCTTAATTCTTCAGTTATTCCTTTGATGCTGTGAGACACCCCAGTGTCATTCTAGTAAAACATGAAATTGGAGAGATTCAGCTAGAGGTTCTGAATCATTCCTGGGACACTCAGCCTTCAGTAGCTCCTGATATTTGGAGATCTCTGATGGGTGGGGTATGGCTTAGCCAGAGGGGAATGTGTAGCACCCCAGCTGCCTTGCTTGTGGGACAGGATGAGGCTGTTGAGTTTACTGAGCTGGACCGGGCACGGGGGTGTCAGCTGCACTGGTCTCCATTGTTCTGGCCTTGCCTTTACTGGATTCCCCCAGACTCCATCCTATTGAGGTGATTGCTGGTTCACCAGCAGCCTGTCTGAGATGGGACACTGTTTATCAGTTCCTTCTGGGTTTCCCTTCCTTCTTTACCCAGGCTGGGACCCACTGGCTATTTCACCTACATTCTCATCAGTGACTCCCACCTTGCTCTCCCTGCACACCTGTCAGACCATCTCCCAATCCTGAATCAGCCCTACCATTTATTTTCTCCAGTTGAACTCAGCTAGAAAAAATTCCACAGCCAGATTGACTGGTTCCAGAACAAATTTATGATTTCCAACCTCAGCTGTGTTTGCAATGCTGCTAAAAACATCTTTTCATTCAGTCAGTACTTTCCAGATACCCCATGTCAGTTGCTCTGAGCTCTCGCCGTGCTCTGTGAGTCCCTCCCCCAACCTCAGCACCTCTCATTGTTTGTAACCTCTATCTTCACAGCTGGGGGCAGGGGTGAGATGCATATTGACTGAGTAGTTGGTGAAGTGGTACATGCTGTGCCCAAAGTACGAAAAGAAATGAAATTGGAGGATCCTCATATCACACTATGAAATCTGTGTCACTTGTTTCAGTTCAGAGATATGCAAAGTCACTGAAAAGAAGCAAGTTGGATCCCAGGCCTGGAGTATGGCTTTAACCTATCTAAAAAGAATGTGTCCATTTACAAGTGCCTTGGGCAGCCTGGAAGCCCAGGAAAAAGGTAATCCCAGAGGTCAACCATTCCAGCCACTGAACAATTGCAATTGATCACACATACACTCATGGAGTTCCAGTGGGATCCCATGAGAAGCGCATTGTGGTAAATTTGAGCCTCATAATGCTGCAGCTGCAGCAATTTGGGGAACACTGAAATCTCTCCATGAAAGCCGGGCGCGGTGGCTCACGCCTGTAATCCCAGCACTTTGGGAGGCCGAGACGGGTGGATCACGAGGTCAGGAGATCGAGACCATCCTGGCTAACACGGTGAAACCCCGTCTCTACTAAAAAGTACAAAAAACTCGCCGGGCGAGGTGGCGAATGCCTGTAGTCCCAGCTACTTGGGAGGCTGAGGCGGGAGAATGGCGTGAACCCGGGAAGCGGAGTTTGCAGTGAGCCGAGATCCGGCCACTGCACTCCAGCCTGGGCGACAGAGCGAGACTCCGTCTCAAAAAAAAAAAAAAAAAAAAAAAAAAATCTCTCTATGGCTCTTCCGAGCCTCTCAAAAACATTTAACACAATCATTAGGATTAGGGACCTGACAGCCAGGAGGTAAGTTTGGCAGCTCTGAGGCATTTGCTTTTAACAAGCTCTCATGATGATGTCAACTCCCCAATTTGTATCTCTAGCCCTCTTGCTTGAACTTCGGACTATTGAGAGCTGTTTATGGAACATCTGCTCTTGAGTGTTGAAGTGACATCTCAAATTCAAGATAACCAAAACTTAACTCCTTCCTGTGCCCTGAAACCTGTTCTATCTGCAGTTATCTCCATTCAGTTCATGTTTATGGTACAGCTAAAATTGTTCATCAGCATCTAATGAAGCAATAAAGAAACTTTGTCAATCAGAAACTGTTGTTTTAGTTTCTTTTTCTTCCATAAACTTAGTCTATGCTAGTTCTTTGGTTAGTAGTGGACCTTGAACTCTTCCTGGGCATCTCCAGACCTGGTCTCTCATCAAAAGGCTGGTCTCATCTAATTAGTGCCTGAGGACTGCAGGGGAAGGAAGATTAAGGGGAATCCTAGAAACCTGGATTCCGTTCAGGCAGGAAAGCAGATTGATGATCAATGGCCTGGGTTCACACCCTAGCTCTGCCACTTACTGCTTGTGAGACTAGGGAAGTTACTTACTTTCCAGAAGATTCATAGATCAACCTAGGGGAGGGGGTGTTGACTAAATGAGAATATGTATAGTCACTGATGCATAGTAAAAGCTCAGTTAACTACTGGTAGTAATGCTTTATCTTAGGATATTCTGAGCTAGAAATAAAGTAAAAAATGAAATTGATTTGGGAGCCTAAATAAATGCATAAAGAGAAACATGTAAAATACTCATTGAAAAGTTGAAATGGAAAAGGGTCATTTTCCCATAGATATTGGTGGTTCATTTCATAATTCTTTCTGAATTAATCCTTTGATTCAGCATGTATTTATTGAGCATTTACTATATGTTAGGCATTACTCTAAATGCTGAAGAAAAACTGGTGAGCAAAACAGGCGAAAATCCCTACATTTCTGAAGCTAACCTTCTATTGGGGGGTCATATATTGAACAAAATAAATAATATTACAGGTTGGAGGAAAGGAGATGATTCATTTGGAGTTTTTAAGTAGAGTGATCTGGGACCATGACATCATCTTCTGAGCTGGGAGAAGATACAAAGAAATCTTAAAATATAGTCCCAGCCCTCCAGAAATGCACATTTTGGTTAAGGAAACGAGACAGCATTCACATGCCAATTTTGGTGGTAGAACAAACAAGGCATTATTATGTACATGGAGACAAGCAATGTTCTAGAAGGTCAGAGAAGCTGGGGAGCAGGAAGGGATGCAGCTCAAGGACTTGTTGGCAGGAGTGGTCTGGAAAAGTCTCCTGAAGGGAGTGGAACTTAGCCGAGAAATAGTGAAGCAAGTTTTCTTCCATCCTTCCCTCCCATTAGCTGCTGGGAAGCAGCTTGTGTTGCAATGGGTCAAAATGAAACGCTAATCTTGGCCTTTTCCAGGAAGAGGCTGTCATGGGGAGATGCTGTAACAGGCACAGAAAAATAATCGCAATAGCTTCAGTGGACCCCCACACGACCTGGTCAAATTGGCTGGAGAGGAAACAAGTCTTTCAGGTCAAGCTCAGGCTTTGGACTCAGTAGGAGCCAACTCCTGCAGACTCAGTAACACCTTCTACTTCCAAATCTTTGTAGCATGAAAATCCAAGGGGGCCACAGATTGCCCTGTTAACCACCAGGAGCTGCCAATAGGAGGGTCCTCCTGCATCTCTTTCTTAAGGCTTTGAGTTTGTACCTGTACTCTAGAGATGCAGCCAAGCCCCACTTGTGGTCTGTGTTAGAGAAGCCCCAAAGAACACAGACATGAACCTTGGGGATGGTAGCCAGGTGCAAAGTAGGGCTTGAGAAGATTGAGTTCCTAGTACCCATTTTAGATTAGACTGCACAGGGGAGAAGGCAGGCAGGATGTGTGAATCAGGAAATAGATTGGTTCTTTGGGCCTAAATGAGTGTCAAATCTCCAAAGAGTCAAGTACATTAAATTCATTAAATTCATGAGGTAGGTGCTAAGTTTTTCTAACAAGTAGATGTTTGAATAATTGAGGCCTTATATGAGTCACTAGAGTGGACTGGGTGTGGAGAGGGGCAGAATTATTGATCTCCTTTTCCTCATTCCCCATGTAGAATTGCTACTAGAGTCTTACCTTTATTTTCTCATGGCTATTTGGCCTTCAACTTGAAATAGCATCTAGTATGACTCATAGGTTGGATAAAGATGTCAGCCCTGGTAAAATATTGCAGTTACTTTGAAAAAAAGTTGGAGTTCTCATCTAGGATCCCTTCTTACCAGCTATGTGGCCTTGAACAAATTGACGCACGTCTCTCAGGCTGTTTTCTTATCTGCACAATTGGCTAGTGTAAACTTCATGAGGTTATTATAAGGATCAAATTAGATAATGCATATAGAGTATAGCACCTGGCTCAATAATTGTTTATTGTTATTACTTTTATTATCTAACCAATTGGAAATGAGGAAAAGTAATTATTAGGGGACAAATATTGTATAACGAGCCAACACAAGAGTAAGTGGAAACTGTAACTTGCCTACCAATGCGGGCGGGATTCACACTTAGCCAGACGTCTCCAATAATGTTCCCAACACTAGCAGAGCCCCAGTTGCCTTCTGAATGATCACTGGATTTGTCCCTTCCTATCTTCTCTCCTTCTCCAAGCCCAGCCCCATAATCCTGACCTTCATTTCTGCTAGCCCTGGAGTCCTACGATTTGCCCTGCTCTTCTTCTGTTCCTCCTAACACTGCAGATATCTTTGTTCTCCTATGCGTTTGGTCCTCCTCCTGCCCCTCAATCCAAGGGTCCATCAGTTTCATGCAAATTAGGATCATATTCTCTTCATGACCACTCACCCTAGAAGGGCAAAGCTTGCAAATGTGCAAATGGGTTTGGCGTGAGGTCAGGATGGACAGAGAAGTACATTTATTCAGTCCAACATTTTCTATATACAAATTACATGTTTTAAAAAAGGAAATTAAAATAACAATTAGATACCATTTCCCCATGGCAAAGGCAAGAAAAGAATGACCGTATACCCTGAGTAGGTGAGGAATATAATTTGATAACATCTTTCTGGAGAGCAATTAGGCAATGTATTTCAAAAGTGTTAACATTTTCACATTTTCTTTATCCTAGCAATTCCACTCTTAGGAATTTAATTGAGAATAAGAACAAAGATTTACAAGCTTGTTCATCACAGTAACTGCTTGGAAATAGTGAAAAAATTGCAAATGATCTAAGTATTCAAAAATAGGGGATTGGTTGAGTAAGTAGAGACATCCCTGTACAGGTTTACTCTGTAGCCATAATGGATAATATTGAGAAATCTATTTATGGTCAGTGAAAGATGTTGTCATATATTATCATATAAAAAACAGATTATAAAGCACTATGTACAGTATTTTACAATGAGTATTTTTAAAAATTTTATTTTTGTAGAAACAGGGTCTTGTTCTATCACTCAGGCTAGAGTGCAGTGGCACAATAATAGCTCACTGATGCCTCTGACTCATGGGCTCAGGCGATCCTCCTGCCTCATACATCCTGAGTAGCTAGGACTACAGATGTGTGTCACCATGCCCAGCTAATTTTTAATTGTTTTGTAGAGATGGGATCTTGCTATTGTTGTCCAGGCTGGTCTTGAACTCCTGGCCTCAGGCAATCCTCCTGCCTCAGCCTCCCAAAAGCACTGGGATTATAGGTGTGAGCCACTGGGCCTGGCCATATTTGCACATTTATAAAGTTTCAAAAGATATGTATCAATTTATACACTAGTATCTTGGTGTTTGGGGGTTACAAATGATTCTCTATTTTCTTTTTGCTTTTGTATATTTTCTGATTCCATTATGGTTAATGTGAATTAGTCATGTAATTACAAGCCATTTTAATTTGCATTAAATTACTAGTAACACATTTTAGGCTTTGGGAATTCAGAAAATGAATAAGAGAAGGAGAAATTACAGTTATTGAATTTTTTTAACATTTTAGGCAATGAACTGAATCCTTTGCATAATTTAATTCATTTAATTTTTACCATAATTGCATAGGATATTATGTTTCCAGTTTACAGATAAGGGAACTGAGGCTCATAGGTTAGAAACTAGCCTAAGATTGTACATTCAGTGGGATTTGAAACTAGATCTGACTCCAAAAAACTTATCGTTATTCATACAGGTTTAAAATTTTTCCATGACTCCACAGGAGCTTGCAGTATTAGAGGGGCTCAGAACCCACAAACCCAAAGACTTCAGGTCCAGGCAGATCCAGATCAGTGGCTCATGAGTGAGACAAACATAGGGTCATGGAGATGCATAAAGGGGAGATCTGGCTGCATAATCAGGGAGGGAGATCTGATGTGAACTTGATATCAGATTTCAGGAATCAGCAATTGAAGCTAGAGCTTTTCCCGAAAGCCAAAGAGTGTGGGTGCAGTGGCAAGGAGGAAGAGTAGGGACAGATGGGTTGTCTGGAGTAGAGGTGGGGAAGTTTCTGACACAGGCAGTACTGGACTAGGTTGCCTGTACGAGGTTTGCTGACTCATATTTCATGGTTAATCTCTTTGCATTTATTTATTTTATAGCATTACCACATTTGTGTCATTGATTTTCACTTCTGAGTTTGCCTATTTGTTTGAAATCTCTTCATTTCATTTCTATTAGTTTTTATACTCCACTGAGCACTTCTCAGTGAGTGAGCGTTTTCACTTCACACTCATCAAGGAGCCAAATGATGAGAGGAGACACCCTAACTGCAGGGATTAGGTAGCAGGCTTCACAGGCAGTGACCAAGCAGGATCCCTGGTAGGCCACTCCCTCTCCTCTGCTACCTGGAAGCAGAACAAGGCTGGATCTCACCCCTCTGCTACCTATATTTAACTAACTAGAAAGTCATATGGGTTATATTTTAAAATATATGTATCTGACAAATAAATGCATTTCATGATGCTAGATTGGATTCTGGGTTGGAAAAAAATTACTATAAAGTACATTAGCAAACTTTGAATGTAGACTATATATTATATAATAGTTTGTTATCAATGCTAAATTTTCCAAATTTGTTAATTATACTGTAGTTATGTAAAAGGATCCTTGTTCTTAAAAAACAGATGCTGAAGTATTTGGGGTTAAGGAGCATGATGTCAGCAACCCACTCTTTTTTTTTTTTTTTTTTTTTTTGAGATGGAGTCTTGCTCTGTCGCCCAGGCTGGAGTGCAGTGGCGCTATCCCGGCTCACTGCAAGCTCCCCCTCCTGGGTTCACGCCATGCTCCTGCCTCAGCCTCCCAAATAGCTGGGACTACAGGCGCCTGCCACCATGCCCAGCTAATTTTTTGTATTTTTAGTAGAGACAGGGTTTCACCGTGTTAGCCAGGATGGTCTCAATCTCCTGACCTCGTGATCCACCCGCCTCGGCCTCCCAAAGTGCTGGGATTATAGGCGTGAGCCACCACAGCTGGCCAGCAACCTACTCTTAAATGGTTAGGCAAAACCAACAATAATGTGTGCATGTGTGCAGATTATCTATCTATCTATCTATCTATCTATCTATCTATCTATCTATCTATCTATCTATCCATCCATCCAACTATCTAGAGAGAAATAAAACAAATGAGACAAAATATTAACAATTTGTAAATCTAGGTTAAATGGATGTAAAAGTTCATTGTACTATTCTTGCAGCTTTTATGAAAGTTTTATTAAAAAAAAAAAAATAGTTAACAATTTCTCTAGAAGACTTCTGCTTTTGGCCAAGATGGAGTAAAAGGTTCAGATTTGCCCTCTTGCCTGAAACAATAACAACAACACCAAACACAATAAAGATATATGAAAGAGTGGTTTTCAAGACATGGACATCAGGTAACAAACGACAGTGATTCCTGGGAGGTGAGGAGAGTTTTACAACTGCTCCAGCTTACAGCCCTGAAGAAGTTCCTAGGCCACAGTTCAGGAAGGTGGAACCCAGGTGGAGCCTGGAAAATGCTCTGAGTTGAGGAAACAGAGATAAGAGTCTGGAGAGACCAAAGCAACTAGAGTTTGCAGGATAGATGATGGAGAGGAGAGAGGTGCACAAAAAGAGCCCAGGAGATCCTCAGGGGTCTCCTCAAGATAGGTTCAACTAAGTATCAATCAGCACATGTGTGTGAGGAAACCACCTGTGAGGATTAGAAGCAACGCTGTTCAGTGCTCACAGAGGGCTGAGAATAGTGCCAGTTCCCACCTGCCGGACTGGAAAGTCCCATGATTCCTGGAGCACTCAGTAGTTTGTACAGAAGGGCGTTGCCTCAGAAGTGGGCAATAATAGCCCTAGACTGAGCACTTCTCAGCACCCTTGAAAAAAAAAATCATAAAATCAAAACCTGAGGATCCAACTGTTTCCAAGTAGTTTAACTTATCCCAGAGCAAAGTTCAAAAATATGTATAGGAATCCAAAAATATTTAACACCCAACAAAGTACATTTACAATGTCTAGCATCTAAGCAAAAATTACCAGGTATGTGAAGAAGTAAAAAAATATGACCCATATAAAAAAGGAGTCTAGGCTTTTCCCCTCACCCAGCTGTAATGAGGTACCCCACCCTTCCTTGCTGACATGATGTGCCCTGTAATGACCTTCTCAATGATTATGTCAGTGAAGTCCATGTGGGAACCTGGAATTCTCACCCTCACCAGCAGTAATGAGACACCCTACCCCAGTGGAGTGTCCACGGAGGCCAAGTGAGGACTGTGGACTTACATAACCACCTGGCAATTATGAAGCAGCAACCCCCTTTCCTGACTGGCACAGTGTCAGACAGGGCCTGCTAAAACAGGAAATTTAAATGAGATCTAAAGTCTTACATAATTCCCCCAAAGCCCACGAATTAATAGAAAATCACTCATCATGTCAAGAACCAGGAAAATCTCAACTTGAATGAGAAAAGACAACAGATGCCAATGTTGAGATGACACAGATGTTGACAAAAATTTAAAAGAAACCATTATAAAAATGCTTCGATGAGGCCGGGCGCGGTGGCTCAAGCCTGTAATCCCAGCACTTTGGGAGGCCGAGACGGGCGGATCACGAGGTCAGGAGATCGAGACCATCCTGGCTAACACGGTGAAACCCCGTCTCTACTAAAAAATATAAAAAAAAAAAAACTAGCCGGGCGCAGTGGCGGGCGCCTGTAGTCCCAACTACTCGGGAGGCTGAGGCAGGAAAATGGCGTGAACCCGGGAGGCGGAGCTTGCAGTGAGCTGAGATCCGGCCACTGCACTCCAGCCTGGGCGGCAGAGCGAGACTCCGTCTCAAAAAAAAAAAAAAAAAAAAAAAAAAAAAAATGCTTCGATGAGCAGTTATAAACATGCTTAAAACAAATTAAAAAATAGAATGTCTCAGCAGGGAAACACAAGATATAAAGAGGAGTCAAATAGGCTGGGTGTGGTTGTTCACCCCATTAATACTAGCACTTTGGGGTGCCGAGGTAGGAGGATCGCTTGAGCCCAGGAGTTTGAGACCAGCCTGGGAAACATGACAAATTCCCGTCTCTACAAAAAATACAAAAAGCTGGTGTGGTGGTGCGTGCCTGTAGTCCCAGCTAACTCAGGAGGATGAGGTGGGAGGTTGGCTTGAGCCGGGTGGCAGAGGTTGTGGTGAGCTGTGATTGCATCATTTAAGAAGCTAATGAACCCCAAACAGAATAAACTGAAAAGAAATCCATGCCAAGGCACATCATAATCAAACTTCTGCAAAACTAAGACAAGAGACAGAATGAGAGAAATGACACCTTGCACAGAGAGGGAAAATAATTTGAATGACAGAAATTTCTTATCAGAAACTGTGGAGGCCAGAAGGAAGCATCACACATTTTTCAAGTCCTGAATGAAAAGAACTGTCAGCCCAGAATCCTATATTCAGTGAAAATGTCATTCAGGAATAAAGGGGAGATTGCTTAGCTGTATTAAAACATTATAATTTAACCTAATGTAATTTTCTAGGCAGTTTTAGTCAGGTTTTTACTACTGTCTGATGTTCAAGATAGAAAAAGTTATTTTACAAGCAAGCTGAATACAAATTAATGGAAATAGTTTGTAAAACCAGTATATATTTTATGCCTACATTGCACATGTTAAAGCACTCCATTATAATATTCAATTACAGTATGTAATCTACTGTTTTTGAACAGTTTTGTTCAGCATTTGGCTATTTAAAAAAAAATTTATAAAGAGATTTATTTCTTCCAGTTCTGGAGGCAGGAAAGTCCAGGGTTGAGGAGTTCACATCTGGTGAGGGCCTTCTTGCTGTGTCATCCCATGGCAGAAGGTAGAAAAGTAAGAGAGCATGTGTGTATATGTGTGAGGGGGTGGAAAAGAGCGAGAAGGAGAAAAAGGGAGAAGTAAGAAGACGAAAATCATCCTTTTATCAGGAACGCTGTTTTATTTGGGAAACATAACAGCATTAATCCGTTCATGAAGGCAGAGGCCTCATGACCGAACCACCTCTTAAAGGTCCTACCTCTCAACACGGTTGCATTGGAATTAAGTTTCCAACAATATTTGGATCTTAAGTAGATTTTTGTTGTTGTTTCCGTTTAGAATTTCTTTTCTAGAGCTTGCTTTAATTTTCTTCATTCAAAACTTTGAACTTTCTTTCTTTTCCTATATTTATTTCCTTTTTAGGTTATGAAGCTTTTTGAGGCAGAACCAAGCACAATTCTTGGATCCAAATAAGCATTTGATTTAAATTATCTTTGAGCTTTTAATAACTTAGTGAACATTCTGGCTATTCTATGGGAAACGCTTGAGTTTTTCATTTGCTTATATTTTCTGTATCAATTTTGTGTCTTTGGGTAAGTAAAGGACACAAAGTGTGGAATACTTTAATAAGACAGTGAATTAAATCTATTCCTCTGATTTAACCATGAAAAAAGTCAATAATAAGAAAACAATCTCCCCTTCCCCAAATAGTACAACTATTTGAACACCTATTCAACCAAAGACAATATATGGATTGGCGATAAGAGGATGCTCAACGTCATTCATTAGGGAAATACAAACTAAAGCCACAATGAAATATTACTGATTACCTATTAGAATGATTAAAATAAAAAATACTGACCATATCGGCCAGGCATGGTGGCTCATGTCTGTAATCCCAGCACCTTGGGAGGCCGCGATGGGCGGATCATGAGGTCAGGAGATTGAGACCATCCTGGCTAACACAGTGAAACCCTGTCTCTACTAAAAATACAAAAAAATTAGCTAGGTCTGTTGGCAGGCGCCTGTAGTCCCAGCTACTAGGGGGCCTGAGGCAGAAGAATGGTGAGAACCCGGGAGGCGGAGCTTGCAGTGAGCCGAGATCGCTCCACTGCACTCCAGCCTGGGCGACAGAGTGAGACTCCATCTCAAAAAAAAAAAAAAAAAAAATACCGACCATATCAAGTGTTGGCGAGGATATGGAGCAACTAGAACTTTCATATATTGCCAGTGTAAAATGGCACAGTCATTTTAGAAAACAGTTTGGCAGTTTCTTAAAAACTTAAACATATACCTACCATGTGATCCAGTCATCCCATGCCTAGATACTTACCTAAGAGAAATGAAAGCACATATCCATACAAAGAGTTTATATGAATGCTCATAGACACTTTATTTGTAATAGTAAAAACTGTAAACGGGCTGGGCGCCATCGCTCACACCTGTAATCCCAGCACTTTAGGAGGCCGAGGCGGGTGGATCACCAGTTCAGGAGATTGAGACCATCCTGGCTAACATGGTGAAACCCCATTTCTACTAAAAATACAAAAAAATTAGCCAGGCGTGGTGGCGGGCACCTGTAGTCCCAGCTACTCGGGAGGCTGAGGTGGGAGAATGGCGTGAACCCAGGAGGCGGAGCTTGCAGTGAACCAAGATCACGCCACTGCACTCCAGCCTGGGCGACAGAGCGAGACTCCCGTCTCAAAAAAAAGAAAAAAAAAAAAAACTGGAGACGACCCAAATGTCCATCAAAGGATGAATGAGTAAGTATCTATGCGGTGGAATACTACTTAGCAATGAAAAAGAATGAACTATTGACACATGCAGCAACATGGATGAATCTCAAAATGATTAAGGTGAGTAAAGAAGCCAGACAAAAAACAGTACATATTGTAAGCTTCCATTTATATAAAATTCTATAAAATCTAACATAATTTATAGTGATAGAAATCAGATCAGTGGTTGCCTAGGTGTGATGGGGTGTGGGTTGCAGGGGGAGGGATAATAGAAGGCCACGAGAAAACTTTTGGGGTGATGGATATGTTTATTATCTTGATTGTGGGGCTAGTTTATCAGGCATATTCATATGTGAAAACTTATCAAATCACACACTTTAAATGGGTGTATTTTATTGTATATCAACTATACCTCAATGATGTTGTTTTAAAAACTTTATCTTTAGGAAGAATATGAGCTATAAGTCAGTCACACATTAATTAACGTTAATTAATTTTCTTTTTCTTTCTTTCTTCCTTCCTTTCTTCCTTTCTTTCCTTCTTTCCTTCTTTCCTTCTTTCCTTCTTTCCTTCTTTCCTTCTTTCCTTCTTTCCTTCCCTCCTTCCCTCCTTCCCTCCCTCCCTCCCTCCCTCCCTCCCTCCCTCTTTCTTTCTTTCTTTCTTTCTTTCTTTCTTTCTTTCTTTCTTTCTTTCTTTCTTTCTTTCTTTCTTTCTTTCTTTCTTTCTTTCTTTCTTTCTTTCTTTCTTTCTTTCTTTCTTCTTTCTTTCTCTTTCTTTCTCTCTTTCTCTCCTCTCTTTCTCTCTTTCTTTCTTTTTTTATGGAGTCTTGCTCTGTCGTCCAGGCTAGAGTGCAGTGGCGCGTCTCGGCTCACTGCAACCTCTGCCTCTTGGGGTCAAGCGATTCTCCTGCCTCAGCCTACCAAGTAGCTGGGACTACAGGTGCACACTGCCATGCCTGGCTAATTTTTTGTGTTGTAGTAGAGATGGGGTTTCAACATGTTGCCCAGGCTAGTGTTGAACTCCTGAGCTCAGGCAATCCGCTCGCCTTGGCCTCCCAAAGTGATAGGATTACAGGCATGAGCCACTGCACCCGGCCCCAGAATCTGCATTTCAACAAGCTCTTCTGATGGTTCCTCTGCATCTGGGAGTTGAGTTCTTTCTCTATGGCCTCTGAAGTTGCTTTGAATCCCACTTCAGAATCTCAACCCACTCCTCCGCCTTTTCTAGTCATAGTTACTTTTCCTTAAGTGCCACATTGGCATAAAGGCATTCTGTGTTCCACTCTCTCTCCTGCAGGTGTTCAGCACATGATTGGTGGTTTCTAGGGTCTGCCATGGGGCTTACTAATTATTTGGAACTAAATGTAACAGAAAACGAGTTTGGAATTCTTAAAAAATCCCTAAAAGCCTTTTAAAAAAATCTTGGACGCAGCAGCTGTGATGGTCTGGGCCTGCCTGTGCAATTATTGCTGAAATTACTGGGGCTGTTGAGTATTTGGAAATCAAATCCCAGAAGTGAATTGGCTGTGCCAGTCAGTTGTAAAAGGATCTGGCCCTGGGAGGTTTGATGGGTAGGGGCAAATGGGGACATGGGAAGAGGGCGGGAGGCTTCAGGACTGCATAAACTGAGTGGAAAGATCTGGCCTATGGGGACAGGAGCATGCAACAGGCAGTTGTTCGCTGTGGCCTGGGCATCTGGGACTTCCTGAGGGAGAGACGTGATCTTGGCCTAGCTGACCACCATTGAAACCACTCATCGGAGGCGTGGATGCAGTTTGCTGGGAAGATGAGTGCCAATCTGTCTGGTGGTCACATGGAGGGTTTTGCTGATCTCTGACACTGGATATTTCCCCTTGCCCTGGTGTCAGGGACTAGGGGAGAGATCACTCTGGGCTTGGGTCAGGGACAGGGATGCCAGACATAGCGAAAGAAGATGGCTGTGGTACAAACCCAGTCGATGAAGTGGAAAATAAATAAAAGAGAAGGAATCAAGCTGGTTCATATAGGAAGCATGCACACACTCATCCCATCCATTGTTCCACATCGGGCACCTCCCCTGAGCTAGCTGCCACTCCTGCTGCATTCTGCCACTCATTGGCAGGCAGCACAGGGCAGTGGTTAGAGCCTTCTCTCTCAGTGTTAGACAGGCCTGGGTTCAAGTCCAGATCTGCTACATTACTTACTAGCTGGGGGATGCTGATGAGCCCAAGCTCTCTCTTAGCCTGCTTCTTGATCAGTAGAATGAGAACGACTAGTGTACCTAGTATATGGAGTTACTGCAGGACTCGAATGTGCCAATACATCTAACATGCTTAGCATAGGGCCTGATCATGGTTGGCATTTGATAAGTGCTAGTTGTTATTATTATTAATATTACTAATCATCAAAGAAGGATCTTCACTTGGATATTTGGGCAAAATTATGAAATTTATCCCTAATCTCTTGATCTACAGATTGGTGTGGATCTGTTATTAAGTGTTTTTTTTTTTTTTTTTTGTAAGTCATCTTGTTTCCTGACTCCTGAAGTGAAGAGTGTTTCTTCTCTGCATTTCTTAAAGAAAGAAAATTGAAAGAACTTTTAGAGAACTGACATGTTAGACAGTCTTGAGCTTCATAGAGATCACAGTCTGTCAGGGAAGAAAGAGGATGAAAATAAGCAATTTCACTACAGGGGAGGAACATTTCAAAAGGAGGAACATTCCCTGCTAGGAAGGAGGGAGATGCATGAACTTAACACACTTGTCACTTCTGAGCCACTGGTACTTCCAGCAGCCCCTCCTGCTGCCCCCTCCACCCTTCCTTCTGAAAGCAACACCTAATAAGCCATTAATAAGTTATGAAGAAAAGGTTTGCCATGAAGAAAAGGCTCTAAGTATATTTCTTTTAGTTTCTTGAAATTTTCAAGTCTTATTTTAGGAAGTTGCCATAACTTGAAAAATTTCAAACACTGCATGGGCATCTAGCAAAGGCTTGTAAAATAAAATGAGTGCTCATCACATTTAGAGGAAGTATAAAGGCAGCTGTGATACAGGAAAAAGAGCCCCAGTCCTGGACAGTATGTGCCCTGGTTCCACGTGCTGTATGATGATATTAGGCATGGCACTAAACTATGATGAGCCTCAGCTTCTTCATCTGTGAACTGGGGATGAGGACACCTACCTCCCAGGATGGTAGAAGGATTACATATGATTGTACTAAATACAAAAGTAAAACAGTGAACAAACAGATGAAGATTGTTTACCTGGGAGTTTAAAACGCAGAATCTTCCAAACAACAGAATGCTGGAAAATAGTAAAGACTAGCTAAGGTTTAGAAGACTAGCATTTATTGAATCCTTACTGTGTTTAAGCATGGAAGACATTTTATCTCATTTAATTCTCATAAAATAACCTGTGAGACAGATACTCTCATCATCTGCATATTACAGGTGAGAAAACTGAGGCACAGAAAAGTGAAGTAATTTGTCCCATATTCCCAAACTAGCTAGTGTCAAAGCCTGACTTTTTGACACTGGATGTTTAGAGCTTAGAGCACCTTTTTTTTTCTTGGACATTTTAAGCTTAGAGCATATCCTCTTTTATGTTATATTCCTGTGCTTGTGTGTATCATCTCATTTAAAATGCACAGTCCTATGTGGCCTGTATATTATTCCCATCAGTATGTGAGGAAACAAAGTCACAGAGAGAAAAAGTAACTTTCTTAAGGTCACCAAGGCGCTTTAACCATAATGCTAATGGAATTATTCTAAAATGATTTTAAAAACAATCATTCATTTTCAAAATCATAGCATTGGAATGCCTGAAAAAAGACTTCCTATGGCACAGAGAACACTGTAATGGGTAACCCGCCAGGCTAAGAATGACCCGTATATGACCACTGGTTATGGCACACGGCCCTTTCTGAGCAATACAGGCAGGGCAGAGCCTCCCATGATGGATATCACAGTAACATCATGGAGGTGGCGCTGGTAAAAAACCAGCTCTGCCCGATGTGCATCGATTACAAGCCTCGGTGGCGAACATCTGTTTTACGGCCCTAAATTGCATTCGTGCAAATATTTATCATTCATCCCCTGCCAAATCCGCATAATGGAAAAACAAACCAAAGGAAAACTTCCAGAGGATGTGGAGGCTAGATCAAGTCTCTTGCCAATTGTTGTGCTCTTTGGGCTTAATATATCTAAATCTTAGTAATTCCAGGATTTCCAGTAATCTGGAATATCCGCTACCCTGTCCGGAAAGCCCTTCTCCAGGCGTGGGTCGCCCAACTTGAGTTCGCTCAATTTCCCCTTTCACCTGCAGGTGGCAGCACGAGTGCCGATCGCCGTCGGGCGAGGGAGCTCAGGGGTGAGCCGAAGAGAGTAATTTAGGGATAGAGGTGAGAACGGGGTTAGACACAGAAGTAAGATCACATGAACTCCGACTTCGGATGGAACACGTCATCCATTTAAACCCTCGAGCCGAGCTCAACTGGAAACTCCACCTGAGTAAGCGTCGTGGGCCCTGAGCCCCGCGGCGCAGGGCGGGCCGGGGCGGGGCGGACGCAGCGCGGTTTGCCCGCCTGTGCGGAAGCCTCCGCAGTCCGCGGCGGGCAGGGCTTGGGGCGGTCTCCCGCGTGGGTGTCCGTCCCCCTGCGGCCGTACTGCCGGCGCCAGGGCCGGCTCTGCACGTTTCGTAAGGCCTTACATGGCTGCATCCCCAGCCACCGAGGACCCGAGCCCGCCGGCCGCCCTCCCGCGCTCTCCCGCCTGGGAACTGCGAGGCCAGCGCTGCACCTCCAAGGGGGGCGCCTGCGGACTCCACCAAGCTGGCTTCCCCCGTACTGCAGGCCCCTGCAGGAGCAGAGGAATCGGACCTGGGTCTGCAGGCGAGGGACCGAAGGCGTCTTTAGACCTGACAGGGTGCGGGTTATTTTGTCCCTCACCTTTCCTGCTCAGGGACCTGTCCTCATCCCTCTCGTTCCTTGCCTTCTCTCCTCCTGTTAAAGGATGCTAATCACATTCAAGCCAAAAGATTAGAGACTTTTCTGTGGCCTTCTTCAGGAATGCTTGCATTTGTAAAGAAGGGAACTGGATACAACTTCAGGAGATATAAGGGTGTATTTTCAGACATGCGCGTTTCTTTCTAGGATTCTTTAAATTATACCTCAACTTACAATCGGCTCATGCCTTACAACAATCTGTGACTGAGAGGCAAGTCGGACTTCCTGCTAAACCCTCTTCTCTTAGGTGAAGCATAGAGCTGTGATCTTATTAACCTGAACAGCAATTGGGAGCTTCAAAATAGAAAAAGCAAAACTCAGAAACGTTTGTTTATTGTTCAGACAGAGTCCCAGGCCGGGTGCGGTGGCTCACGCCTGTAATCCCAGCACTTTGGGAGGCCGAGGCGGGCGGATCGCGAGGTCAGGAGATCGAGACCATCCTGGCTAACACAGTGAAACCCCGTCTCTACTAAAAATACAAAAAAAAAAAAAAAAAAAAAAAAAATTGGCCGGGCATGGTGGTGGGCGTCTGTAGTCGCAGCTACTCGGGAGGCTGAGGCAGGAGAATGGCATGAACCCGGGAGGCGGAACTTGCAGTGAGCCGAGATCGTACCACTGCACTCCAGACTGGGCTACAGAGCGAGACTCCGTCTCAAAAAAAAAAAAAAAAAGAAGAAAAGAAAAAGACAGAGTCTTGGCCAGGCGCGGTGGCTCAAGCCTGTAATCCCAGCACTTTGGGAGGCCGAGACGGGCGGATCACGAGGTCAGGAGATCGAGACCATCCTGGCTAACACAATGAAACCCCGTCTCCACTAAAAATACAAAAAAATTAGCCGGGCGTGGTGGCGGCGCCTGTAGTCCCAGCTACTCGGGAGGCTGAGGCAGGAGAATGGCGGGAACCCGGGAGGCGGAGCTTGCAGTGAGCCGAGATCGCGCCACTGCACTCCAGCCTGGGCGACAGAGCGAGACTCCGCCTCAAAAAAAAAAAAAAGAAAAAGAAAAAGACAGAGTCTTATTCCATCACCCAGTCTGGAGTGCAGTGGCACGATCTCGGCTCACTGCAACCTCCGCCTCCTGGGTTCAAGTGATTCTCATGCCTCAGCCTCCCGAGTATCTGGGATTACAGGAGCCCACCATCAGGCTTGGCTAGTTTTTTTTTTTTTTTTTTTTGTTTTGTTTTGTATTTTTAGTAGAGACAGGGTTTCGCCATTTGGCCAGGCTGATCTCGAACTCCTGGCCTCAGGTGATCTGCCCACCTCGGCCTCCCAAAGTGCTGGGATTACAGGCGGGAGCCACCATGCCTGGCCAGAAACATCGTTAATCAACATTGATTCTCCAGGAATAGCAGTTGTATAATAGAGAAAGCAGCACCTGAGTGGGGACTCAGAGTGTAGAAGGTGCTTTCAGTTACAGGCTTGGGAGACACCCATTACTCATCTGGTTTTCGATAGGTAAATATTAATCCCTGGTGTTTGTAGTCATGATAATTACCACTTGTGAACAATGTAGCTGGTGTCCATTGTCCTCCACCAGTACTCCAAGACAAAGAGTCATTAACTAAGTAGATGACACGCTCCTCTTAGTTTACACTCCTTCCCTCTTTCCCCCCACCTCCATGAAAGCAGGTATGATTATTCTCCTGTAAAATTATTTTTCCTCCTACTTTCCTGAACTGAATTCAACTGTCTGCTCCACCTTCTGGTGAAGATTTCTGCCTCCGCCCCTCCCCATCTCACCTTCTAATTCCTACAGACTCCTCCCTAGCTTGACCACCCGGGAATAACTGTCTGTCTAGATTATACATTATGAAATTTGATTATAGTTGATTAAACACATTGTTAAATATTGCCCTGACTTGTTTTCATTCTAGTTTCTGAAAGCATAATCTGAACTAGCTGTAAGCTTTGAGAGAGCAGGAACCATACTGATTAATCCTAGGCTTAATAAGATGTATTAAAAAGAGAATAAATATTTAACAGATGAGTATGAAGATGAAACTTTATTGATGAGAAACAGGAAATGTCGTCCACTCAATCTTTCCATTAAAGTTTCCTGAGTTTTGATTTTGTGCCAGATCCTGTGCTGGACAGTGTAGAGGAAATTAAACATGAGGAAGACATGGTCCTGCCCTGATTTGCAGGAGATAAAGCATTCACACAGCTCACCAGAAGGCAGTATAAATGCCTCAGAGTGCTGGAAGCAGAGCCCTACCATTCAGAGGAGCAAGAAGAGAGCTCCTGTGGCTGGTGGTCAAAGAAAAGTTCACAGAGAAAGCAGCACCTGAGTAGGGCCTTAGGTCTAGGAGGTGCTTTCAGAAGGCAAAGATGTTGTGTCAAAGTTAGGCAGAGGGAAGGGTAGGAGCAAAATTAGGAGGAGGGGAAATAAGTTGTAAAATTTATATGGGAAAACCTAGCAATTCAGTTTGACTGTAGTGATGTAATAAAAGTAGTAAGTGATATTTATCAAGAACCTACTGTATGCTGGATATTATATACTTTATATATATATTTTTCATCTTATCCTCATAATCACACATGAGGTAGATGCTGCTAATACTACCATTTTATGGATGGGGAAGCAGAGGCTCAGATGACTTAAATAATTTACCCAAGGCTATAGCACTACTAGGTTGGGATTCGACTCGGGAGCCATGCTATTCCCCCTCCAAGATATGTATGGGAAGAGGAGAGAAGTGAGATTAGGGAAATTGTTTGGCAAGTCCTATTAAATTGTACCTTAAATGTCAGAATTCAATTTGGTTAAGTAATAGGGAGCCACTGAAGATTACTGAACAGGTAAGTCACCTAACTAAAGTCAGACTTCAGGAAGATTGATGGGTAGGACGGATTGGAAAGAACAGAGACAGAGGAGGAGGAGGAAAGACCAAGTAGGAGGTGAATGCAAATGGGAGATGAAAATTGTTGACCCCATTCACAGTCTGAATGGAGCAGTGAGAATCCAAAGTAAGAAACTGTCATGGGAGACATGTCAGAAGTAGATTCTTTAGGGCTTGGTGACTTGGTGAAATGGAGGGTGAAGCAAAGGGTTGGTAGTGACTCTAAGGCATTGAGCTGAATCCTGAGGACATGCAGCATTGTGGTCAGGTGGGAGGAGGCAGGCTGAGCTGCTTCTGGATAGCTCCTTTTGGTTGCTGAGTCATGTTGGTGGGACTGGACTATATTTTGGCGAACATGTACAATGGACAGGGGAGATGCAGGTGTGGAACACCGGGAAGGGGTTAGGGATGAAGTTATAAGATCTGGGAATCCTTCACGGTGAAGCCAAGGGAGAACGAACCCACCTAGGGAATGAGAGTAAAGAGAGGAAAAGAAAGAATCTAATGGAACCTTGGAGAGGGATTTTATTCAGGGAGCAGGAGGAAGACAGGTCACAGAAGGCAAGAGAATGACCAGTCAGAGAGGAGTGAGATTGAGAGGATATCCGGAAAGCCAATGAGAGAATATTTTAAGGCAGAGGGTGGTCACTAGTGTCAAAGTACTTTAGAAAGTCAAGGAGGATGAGGGCTGAATTGCTTTGGCAACTAAGGGGTCACTGGATCTAACATTAGGGGATGAGATAAATACGTTATGGCTCATATATGTGACAGAATATTCCACAGACATTAAAAACCAGGTTTTCAAAGAAACAGGGATTTGGCATAGTGTTTATAATATAATGTTAAAGAAAGAAAGAATGAGGAAAGAAAGAAAAAAAAATTAAAGCATGAGAGAGGATACAATTATGTCTATAAAACATCATTCCAAGTTTATTTTGTCTGCCTACCTTTTAAACATAGAGTATTGACATATACTAGGGAGTTTTCCTTTGTTCTCTGCCAGGCTTTTGTGCTTTTATTGAGTGAGGCAAGGTTATGAGCAGAGCCATGGAATTAGAAGGTTATGAGCAGAGCCATGGAACTGGAATTTGAAAGACTGGATTGCTTCAAATTAGAAAGGGCCTGGAGCTACTTGCATGAAGGATCCAGGGAAGATCAGGAAGAGGGTAGCAAAGGGTAAGAGTAAAAGGGTCGCAAAGAAGGCAAAGAAGGCAGAACAGCCTGGGTAGGGCAGAGTTTGGGAGTGAGTCAGACAAGGGAAACATTAGCTGGGTTAGTGAGACCTGGAGGACTCAGGTGGATATAAAAGGTCTTTTGTGCTGGTGTTTGCCAGACTTAAACGATGTGATTTCTTTGTGCTATGTATTTGAAAAACTAAGGCAAAAAAGTCTAAATTTATTTTTAATGAAACTAAGGCAAAAAAGTCTAAATTTACTTTTAATGACTTTGAATGTTGAATAGATGATTCATTTTTTAAAAAAGCATTCATAATGGATAATTTGAAAACATACACAAAAGTAGAGAAAATGTTTTAATGAACCTAATTCACTCATCCTTTGACTTTAACAATTATTAGTGCATGGCAATCTGTTTCACCTCTACTCCACCTATTTCCCCCACCCCATTACTTTGAAGCAGTCATTCCATCTACAAATATTTCAGTAGCTGTATCTAAAATAAATGTTCCTTATATAAACATAGTAGTATTATCATGCTTTAAAAATGACAATAATTTCTTAGTATTACTAAATAAATATTCAGGATTTTCAGATTCCTGATTGTCTTATAATTTTTGTACAGTTTATTTAAATTGGAATCCACACAAAGTTCACCTTTTGCAATTGGTCGATCTAGCTTATGAACATCTTTTTAAGTTACAGATCCCCCTCTCATCTCTTTTACTTTTCCTTGAATTTTTTTTTTCTGAAGAAATCCACCATCTGGAGCCAGGCATGGTGGCTCACGCCTATAATCCCAGCACTTTGGAAGGCTGAGGTGGGCAGATCACCTGAGATCAGGAGTTGGAGACCAGCCTGACCAACATGGAGAAACCCTGTCTCTACTAAAAATACAAAAATTAGCCGGGCATGGTGGCACATGCCTGTAATCCCAGCTACTCAGGAAGGCTGAGGCAGGAGAATCGCTTGAACCCCAGGAGGCAGAGGTTGCGATGAGCCAAGATTGTGCCATTGCACTCCAGCCTGGGCAACAAGGGCAAAACTCCGTTTCAAAAAAAAAAAAAAATAAATAAATAATAAATCCACATCTGAATTTTGTTGATATTTCCATGGTGGTATTTAACATGTTCTGTCCCTGGTATGCCCTGTAGATTAGTAGCTTTATCTCTGGCCAGATTGTGGGTGGTTTTTATTTTCTTCTTTATATCTTTTCATATTTTCTAAGTTTTCCACTCATTATTCCTTAATTTTATATTCAGAATTTATGAAGTAAAACAAAGTTTAAAATGACTTTAGTAGAAAGCTTTTTTTAAAAGAATGGCTTTAGAAATTAACAGTAGGACAATTGGTGAAATTCTAATAAAGCCTGTAGTTTAATTAATAGTATTGTCTGAATGTTAATTTCGTGCTTTTGATAAATGTCTTATGGTTATATAATTTGTTAAAATTTGGGGAAGCTGGACAAAGGATATATGGGAAATCTCTTCACAGTTTTTTGCAACCTTTTTTTAAAAACTGAAATTTCAAAATAACAAAGTTAGAAAAAAGAAAGAAGAATTTTAGTGGAGTGATAGAGATTGAAACTAGATTGTAGAAAGTTAAGAACCAAAGAGGAGAAAGAAAAGGTAACCTGTTGGAAACAGTGGCCATTTAAAAATATGGAAAGAGATCAGGAAGTAGCTCAAAGAAGTGGTATGATTAAGATTATTTTTTATTTATTTTTTGTTTTGTTTTTAAGGCTGGAAAAGACTTGAGCTTGCAAGAAAAATAAACCAGAGAATTTTGAAGGTACGAAAAGTTAATAAAATTATGTGTATGCATTTAAAATGCTCTGTAAGAAAAATTTTTTTTAAAATGAGATTATTGGTATAATAAGAAATGGGACCCAGAATAGAGATGGGTTTGTCTGGACAAGGAAATTAAAACACCACCTCTTCCTCTGAAATAGGAGGAATACAGAAAAGGAATGATGTTAACACAGAGGAACTCCAAAGTGGAGAGAAACAGAGTTGAGGTAGTAGATCCCTGAAGACTTTTCACTTCACCAGAAAATTGAAGTGACATCCTTCACCAGAAAATTGAAGTGACATCCTTCACCAGAAAATTGGCTGATGGTAAGAGGCATTGGGATGGAGCTGAAGACTCATGGAGCCTAGAGAATTCTTTGCAAGGGCTGGGAGGAAAGCAACAGGAAGCTAACTCCAGATGGATAACCATGGAAGCAGGAAGGGCCCGGATAGGGTTGTGGAGTGGGATACTTAGGGGGTCCTGTGGTACAGTAGTGACACTTTTTCTAGCAAAACTTGGCAATCCTGGAGTGAGCAGGTGGTGGGTGATCTAGAGTGAGAGTTGCCACTGGGGACACTGGCAGGTAAAAGGGCCAAGTGTCCCCAGGATGTTAGCAAGCGCAGTGCAGAGTAGCTGGTGTGGGTCCAGACTGAGCAGGACAGTGAGGGAGGCCGGGAATGTGCTTGTGCTTGGTCCCATGTGGTTATATCAGCCACCATGACATTGACCTTCATATATTGGGTTCTTGGAAATTCTTTGTTTAGCCAAGGAAGATAGTTATTTCAGCATAGGCCAAGCCACAAAATGATAGAATGAGGGTTTACGTTTTTTGTAGATTGTTCCTTGCCTTGCAGCTCTAACTTATCTGGATGAGCCACCAGTGGGACGGTAATGGCTCCAAAGAAATGAGTCTCCCTTCTCCTCTGGGGGTTTACCCACTGTCTGTCATTCTTGGCACCAATTCCTTTCTCAGGTGGGGAGAATGTGAATTACTTCTCCTAGAGCTAACATCTTTTCTATTTAGCAAAGTCC
Source organism: Macaca thibetana thibetana (assembly GCF_024542745.1). Classification (NCBI taxonomy): domain Eukaryota; kingdom Metazoa; phylum Chordata; class Mammalia; order Primates; family Cercopithecidae; genus Macaca; species Macaca thibetana. Next base: position 32,309,953 of record NC_065590.1, on the reverse strand, counting down.
AATCACAAGTCAGTTCTTTGATATCTCAGGTGGGTTCTGGGAGCAAACTGGCCAAGGACTCCAAAAAGCTACCCTACACTCACTCTTCCAGTACAAAGACATCCTATAATGTTAGAAACACATGCTTCACTCTGTAACCACTGCTTCTAGCCCTCTCAGGAGGGTGGCTTTGAGAAATCATTCCTCAAGAGAAAGTGAGGAAGAGGTAATTGAAGGCAGGAATGTGTTTCCAAAAAGATAGTGTATTAGTTTCCTATGGCTGCCATAACAAAGTACCACAAACTGAGTGATTAGAAGTTTATTGACTTACAGTTTTGGAGGCCAGAAGACAGAGATCAAGGTGTCAACAGGACCAGCTCCTCCTGATAGCTTTGAGGGAAGGATCTGTTCCAGGCATCTCTGCTTGGCTTGTAGATAGATAACCATTTCTCCCTACTTTCCTTTTCATCATCTTCCCTCTATGCCTGTCCATGCTGGTGTGTCCAAAGCTCCCCCTTCTATTAGATTAGAGTCCATCCTATGACCTCATCCTAACCTAATCCTAATTACATCTGCAATGACTCTATTTCCCAATAAGGTTATATTCTGAGGTACTAAGGGTTAGGAATTCAACCTATGAATTTGGGGGATACATAATTCAATCCATGACAGATGGATTGGCATAGTGTCTTCTTTCTTTTCCCTGACCACTTACCTGCTATAGACTCTCATGACCATCTTTGTGAAGTATTGAAATTTCCTCCCTTGAATCCCTGTCTCATATCCTTCAACCTCCAGTCCACCTTGCATATGCCTGTCAAATTCATCTTTCTAGAATTTCCACTTCTATCATGCATCCTGATTACAAACCATCCACGGTTCTCCATTGCCTGAGGAAGTGGTTCCAAACTTGCCAGTTTACTGGACTCACATGGAAAGTTTAAAGGCATATAGGTTCCTGGGCTCTTCTCTGATATTCTGATTTAAAGTCTGGGGTAGGGTCTCTGGCATTGAAAACAAATCTCTAGATGACTTTGATCATGGAATCCACTGATATAAAAAAGAAATTCAAACTCTCCACACTCTGGTTGAAGTTTACACTTCCACTTCATTATTCTAGAACCTGCCTACCTACCAGCGCCCAACATGCTGTGGTGATCCTGCCCCAGTGTCATCTTCGTACTGGACACCTGAGGAGGTGCTCCCTCCCCTATTCCTCCAACTGGCTCTTGTCCTGCTCTCATCCCACCTTTTCTTTCAAGTTTCCTGCCACTCTATCCCACTGTCACCTCACCCTTCTTCACCTCCTGTATCTTCCTGTCTATGTTACTGCCTAGGCAGAGCTCTCCACCTTCTGAAGGTTCATAGAGCATAGAATCCCAGGGCCAGGAGGGCCCTGGACATCCTACGTGCCTCAAAGATCTTCCAAGTTCAGAGGAGGAAATTGAGTTCCCTATGTAATACTTCAGGGCCGTAAGTGGTAGAGCTGGGAAATGGTTCAGGGTGTGACTATAAGCAACAGAATTGCATGAGATGCTTAGGCTTCTACATCTCCTTCCTCACTCTACACAGCCAGGTGATTGTCCGCTCTGCCAGGGCACTGGGGCGAATGTCTTCTCTGCAGAGGCTGACTGAAGAGGCCAGGGAATTGGGGACTCAGTATGGCAGAGGGCAGAGCAGAAGCACTGTATTTAAAGAGTGGTATTAAGTAAAAGTTCACAAGCCGAGCAGGCTCCCCTCCTTACAGTGCACCATCATCAGGAATACCTAAGACAAGAAACAGAGTCACTTCTAGCTGGAGAAACTGACAAGGCTAAAAGAAAATACTGACAGAAAGGACTGATCAACAAAATTGCTGGGTCCCCACCTAATCATCCTATAGCAAGGCAAGACCTGACAATCAACAAGCCCTGCCCACATGCACTGAACTGTCAGTCAGCCTTTTGGTTTCTCACTTTTGCATATGAGTGAATAGTCATGGATCACCAGAGACCACAACAAACAAAAACCACAGGAAAAAAAGGAAAGTCCTAAAGTCCCAGAGAAGCACAAAAAAGAAAAATAGGATACATAGAAAGGAGAGGCTGAATAACATACGACTTTTCAATAACAACTTGAGGAATTAAAAGACCATGGAACAATACCTTTGATATACCGAGGAGAGTAGTTTCAACTTAGATTTTTCTTACACAGACAAACCATCCATACAGTCTGAAAGTAGACAAATTCAGATACGCAAAATGCTTATCTCCTGTGCATTCATTCTCAGAAAAATATTGGAGAATGTGAGCCTCAAAAATGATTAAACCAGGAAAGAGGAAGATTGGGATCCAGGAAATACGGGATTCAACACAGGAGAGGACATTCAGAGTAATGTTGGGGAAGGGAAGTTCCAGAACAGCTGTGTAGGCCTCAAGAAGAAACAATCCAGTCTGCAGCAGGAGAGGTAGAGGGCTCCATGGGGAAGGAAAACAAAATAACAGATGGATCATCAGATACATTTGAATATGTGGAAAATTGTATCAAGAGGCTGTTAGAGAATACAGGAAGAAGTAATCTTAGAAACAAAGAAGCTAAACATGAAAATACAAGAGACAGAGGACTGCACTGAAGCATGTAGTCATGAAAAAAAAAGAGCTGATACTTTCCTGATATGATTGACTGTATTGAGAAGAGTTTTATGTGAGAATTTGGGGAATGAAATTGAGATGAAGAAAGATAGGCAATTATTAAATCCTGGAAAAACAGAAAGTTGTACAAGAAAGGAAATGTGATCATTGTACACCACATGACTCAGCTGCAAATAATACTCTATATTAAAAATAATGTAAAGAATAATATAAATTTAAACAAAAATGGAAATATAACTATATTGGGAAGATTAGTGCAGGAAAATTGAGTGTGTGTGTTTCAGTTATTACACTGTTTCTCAGCCATCAGCTCACCTTTTTACACTCTGCTCTGTGATACTGGGGCTGGAACTCTGCAAACCACATTTCTTCCTTGCTGGCTGCATCCATGTTAGGCTCTGTCAGTATGGAAATTAGAGGGATGCTGCAGAGGTGGAGGAGAAAAGAACTTACATCTGCCTGTCTGCTTGCTTCTCTCTCAATGTTCATTCATTCATTTATTCAACAAATATTTATTTAAAGACTATTGTCTGGCCCGGCACTATTCTAGGTGTTTACCTTCCAGTAGGGAAAGATAAGTAATAAACAATATACATAATAAGTAAATAAATAAAATATATGGCGTTATGTGGGAAAAAAAGAACAAAGAGTTAGAGTAAGGGACATTGGGAGTGCATGGGTGAGGTATATTATAATTTTATCTTATTTTATTTTAATTTTTTGAGACGTAGTCTCACTCTGTTGCCCAGGCTGGAGTGCAGTGGCGAGATCTCGGCTCACTGTAACCTCTGCCTCCTGGGCTCAAATGATCCTCCCACCTCAACCTCCTGAGTAGTTGGGACCACAGGTGCCTGCCACCATGCCTGGCTAATTTTTATATTTTTAGCAGAGACAGAGTTTCACTATGTTGGCCAGGCTGGTCTCGAACTCCTGACCTCAGGTGATCTGCCCACCTGGGCCTCCCAAAGTGCTGGGATTATAGGCATGAGCCATTGCAACTGGTCTATAATTTTATTTTTATTTTTATCTTGCGATGGAGTCTTACTCTATCACCCAGGCTGGAGAGCAGTGGTATGATCTTGGCTCACTGCAAACTCTGCCTCCTGGGTTCAAGCGATTCTCCTGCCTCAGCCTACTGAGTAGCTAGGACTACAGGCACCTGCCACCACGCCCAACTAATTTTTGTATTTTTTAGTGGAGCTGGGGTTTCACCATATTCACCAGGTTGGTCTTGAACTCCTGACCTCAGACAATCCGGCCACCTCGGCCTCCCATAGTATTGGGATTACAGGTGTGAACCATTGTGCCTGGGCTATTTTTAATTTTAATTAATTATTATTATTATATTGAGACAAAGTCTTGCTCTGTCACCCAGGCTGGAGTGCAGTGGAGCGATCATAGCTTACTGAAGCCTCAACCTCCTGGACTCAAGTGATCTTCCTGCATCAGCCCCCCAAGTAGCTAGGACTACAGTAGGTGTGCACCCCCATGCCTGGCTGTTTATTTTTTTGTAGCAGTGCAGTCTCACTATGTTGCCTAAGCTGATCTTGAACCCCTGGCCTCAAGCAATCCTCTCACCTTAGCCTCCTAAAGTGTTGGAATTACAGATGTGAGCCACTGTGCTGAGCCTTATTATTTTTATTGACACAAAATATATCTACATATTTTCTGTGTACATGCAATAGTTTATCAAATTCATATAACTTGTAAAGACCAAATCAGTGTAATTGGGATATCCATCACCTTAAATATCTGTTCTTTATGCTTTTCTTTCTGATCACTTTGGTTAGTATGAACATTTTAACAATGTTTATGCTAGAAACAGTATTATCTTATCGCTATTTTGAAATAGACCATAGATTATTGTACACTATAGCCACTCTACTAATTTATCAAACACTGGGTCTTATTTCTTCTATCAAACTGCATATTTTTACCGATTAATCAACCTCTTTTTATCCCTCTCACCCCCTAGCCTTCCTGGCCTCTGGTAACAACCAATCTATTCTGTCTTCATTAGATCCACTTTTTCAGTTCCCACATATGAGTGAGAACATATGATGTTTGTCTTTCAGTGCCTGGCTTATTTCATTCAACATAATGACCTCCAATTCCATTCATTGGTACAAATGACAATATTTCATCTATTTTATGGCAGAATAATATACTCCATTGTGAATGTATACCACATTTCCTTTACCTGTTTATCCATTGATGGGCACTTAGGTTGATTTCATATTTTGGCAATTGTGAATAGTGCTGCAGTAAATGGGAGTGCAGCTATGTCTTCAATATATTGATTTCCTTTCTTTTGGATATATACCCAGTGGTATTTGTGGATCATATGTTAGTTCATTTTTAGTTTTTGGAGGAACCTCCATACAGTTCTTTATAGTGGTTGTACTAATTTACTTTCCTTGGATATATGCCCAGTGGTATTGGTGGATCATATGGTAGTTCATTTTTAGTTTTTGGAGGAACCTCCATACAGTTCTCTATAGTGGTTGTACTAATTTACTTTCCCACCAATAGTGTACCAGGGCTCTCCTTTCTCCACAACCTCACTAGCATCCATTATTCCCTGTCTTTCTGATAAGAGCCATTTTAATTGGGGTGAGATAATCTCATTGTAGTTTTGATTTGCATTTCTCTGTTTATAGTGATATTGAACTTCTTTTGATATTCCTGTTGTCTATTTGTATGTCTTTTTTTGAGAAATGTCTGTTCATATATTTTGCCCATTTAAAAATTGGCTTTTTTTTCCCTATTGAGTTGTTTGAGCTCCTTATATATTCTGAATATTAATCCCATATTAGATGGATAGTTTGCAAATATTTTCTCCCATCAGGTAGGTTTTCTCCTCACTTTATTGATGGTTTCCTTTTCTGTGCAGAAGCTTTTTAGCTTGATGTAACAAATTTGTCTATTTTTGCTTTGCTTGCCTGTGCTTTTGGGGTCTTTGCTCAGAAAGCAAAAAAAATCTTTGCTCAGAAAAATGTCCTTGAGGATTTCCTCAATGTTTTCTTCTAGTAGTTTCATAGTTTCAGGTATTAGATTTAAATTTTTAATCTATTTTGAATTTATTTTTGTATGTGGTAAGAAATAAAGGTCTAGTTTCATTCTTCTGCATTTGGTTATCCTAGTTTACCAAGCACCATTTACTGATGGCACTTTCCTCTCCCCATTGTATGTTCTTGGCACCTTTGTTGAAAATGAGTTGGTTGCAAATGTGGGGATTTATATTTGGGTTCTCTATTCTGTTCTATTAGTCTATGCATCTGTTTTATGCCAGTACCATTGCTTTGCAGTATATTTTAAAGTCAGGTAGTGTGATGGCTTCAGGTTTGTTCTTTTTGTTCAGGATTGTTTTAGCTATTTGAAGTATTTTGTGGTTTCATACAAATTTTAGTATATATATTTTTAAATTTCTCTGAAGAATGTCATTGGTCTTTGGTAGAATTTGCACTAAATCTGTGGATTCCTTTGGGTAGCATGGACATTTTAACAATATTAATTCTCCTAATTCATGAACATGAGATATCTTCCCATTTATTAGTGTCCCCCTCGATTTTTTCATTAATGTTTTATAATTTTAGAGATCTTTCATATTCTTGGTTAAACTTATTGCTAGGTTTTTCTTGTAGCTATTGTAAATGGGATGGCTTTTTTTATTTCTTTTTCAGATAGCTCACAGTGGCACATGGAAACTCTGCTGATTTTTGTATGTTGATTTTATGTCCTGTAACTTTACTGAATCTGTTTTTAGTTCTAACGGTTTTTCTAAGATCATGTTGTCTGTGAATAAGGCTAGTTTGACTTTTCCCTTTCCATTTGGAACGTCCTTTTTTTCTTTCTTTTGCCTAATTACTCTAAGTTCTCTGGCCAGGACTTCTAGTATTATGTCAAAAAAAAATGTTGAAAGTGGGAGTTCTTGTCTTGTTCCAGACCTTAGAGGAAAGGTTTTCGATGTTTCCCTGTTCAGTTTGCTGTTAGTTGTGGGTTTGTCATATGTGGCCTTTGTTGTTTTGCAGTATGTTTCTTCTATATCCAATTTGTTGAGGGTTTTTATCATAAAAGTATGTTGAATTTTGTTGAATACTTTTTCAACATCTATTGAAATGATCATACAGTTTTTGTTCTTGGTTCTGTTAATGTGATGTATCACATTACTGATTTGCATATGTTGAACTATTCTTGCATCCTGGGAAGAATCACACTTGATCATGGTGAATCTTTTTAAATATGTTGTTGAATTTGGTTTGCTAGTATTTTGTTAAGGATTTTTGCATCTGTGTTCATCAGGGATATTGGCCTGCAATTTTCTTTTTTTGTGTGTGTGTCCTTTATTTCTCCTTCATATTGGAAGGATAGCTTTGAAGGTTACAAGTATTCTTGGTAAGCAGTTTTTGTTGTTGTTGTTGTTTCTTTCAGCACTTTGAAAATATCATCTCACTCCCTGATGGCCTGTATGGTTTCTGTTGAGAAGTCTGTTGCCAGAAGAATTGGAGCTCCTGTATATGTTATTTGATTCTTTCCTCTTGCTGCTTTTAGGGATCTCTCTTTGTCCTTGACCTTTGAGAGTTTGATTATTATGTCTTGAGGTCGTTTATTTGGGTCAAATCTGTTTGGTGTTCTCTGATCTTCCTGTATCTGGATATTTATCTTTTTCTCAAGTTTTGGAAAGTTTTCTATTATTATTTGTTTGAGTAAGTTTTCTAGTCCTTGCTCTTGCTCAATTCCCTCTTGAACACCAATACTCCTTAGATTTGGTTTTTTGAGGTAATTTTCTGTATTTTATAGGTGACCTGTATTCCTTTTCATTCTTTTTTTCCTCCTTGTTTCTCCTTTGTGTGTTTTCAAATAACCTGTCTTTGAGCTCACTGATTCTCACTTTTGCTTAATCCGTTCTGCTGTTGAGAGCCTCTAATGCATTTTTCAATTCAGTAAATGTATTTCTCGGTTTCAAGATTTGTGGTTTTTTTTTTTTTTTTTTTTTTGAGACGGAGTCTGGCTCTGTCGCCCGGGCTGGAGTGCAGTGGCCGGATCTCAGCACACTGCAAGCTCCGCCTCCCGGGTTTACGCCATTCTCCTGCCTCAGCCTCCCGAGTAGCTGGGACTACAGGCGCCGCCACCTCGCCCAGCTAGTTTTTTGTATTTTTAGTAGAGACAGGGTTTCACCGTGTTAGCCAGGATGGTCTCGATCTCCTGACCTCGTGATCCGCCCATCTCGGCCTCCCAAAGTGCTGGGATTACAGGCTTGAGCCACCGCGCCCGGCCAAGATTTGTGGTTTTTTATACTTTATTTTATTATATTTTTAAATTTTGAGACAGGCTTTCACTCTGTTCATAGGCTGTAGTGCAGTGGTGCAATCTTGGCTCACTGCAGTCTCCACCTCCTGAGTTCAAGCGATTCTCATGTCTCAGCCTACTAAATAACTGGGATTACAGGTGTGTGTCACCATGCCCAGCTAATTTTCGTATTTTTAGTAGAGATGGGGTTTCACCATGTTGACCAGGTTGGTTTCAAACTCCTGGCCTCAAGTGATCCTTCTGCCTCAGCTTCCCAAAGCGCTGGGATTCCAGGTGTGAGCCACTGCACCCAGCCTCAAGATTTGTGTTTTAAAAAACTACTTCAATATCTTTGTTAAATTTCTCTGATAAATTTTGGAATTGCTTTTCTGTGTTATCTTGGAGATTACTGAGTTTCCTTAAAACTGCCATTTTGAATTCTTGATCAGAGAGTTTATATATCACCATCTTGTTAGGGTCAGTTACTCGTTCCTTGCTTTGTCCATTTGGGGCAGTCATAGCACTCTACTGGCTGCCGTTTCTTGTGGATGTATGTCTATGTTTTTGCATTGAAGGATTAGTTATTTATTCCAGTCTTCTTTGGCTTGTTTTGCTTTTTATTGGATATGTTTGCTTAGAGATTCTTTGTAATTTATCAGTTGATTTTCTCTCTTCTGTTTCCACTGCTAGGTTGCTGCCTCCTTTTTGGCACTAAATGGTGTCTTAAGCCTGGATTTGCCTTGGTTCTAGTAAACAACCAGAGTGCCACCAGTACTGAATGGGGCAGGTCTCAAGGGGGATATCCTGGTAGTATGGAAAGGCTGGTTAAGAGTTTATGCCCAAGAACATGTGGAACAAACCTACAGTGTGGTGCTGCTGAACAGCCACTCTAATTTGGTGTCTTCTTTGGCTGAGAGCAGTTTTCACAGCTGGAGATGGCAGTCCTGCCTCCTCAGTTTCCTTAGGGCGATTTCTCCTTTCAAGCACTCCCCATGCATCCTGTGGTTTGAGGCAGGGACAGGTCTCCTGACAGGGAACCAAGAGGGTAGGCAAGCTGGTTGTCCACCCCAACTCACTTTTTCCAGTATAGAAACCATGCGTCAGGGGAAATTTTCCATGCATTTTGTGCTAGGCAGATTGGGGAAACGGGTGTCACAGATATGGAAGTCCAAGTCTCTTACCATCTGCTTGGAGTTTTTTTTAACTTCTCTGAGGCCAGGAGAACTTTCTCATCTTCATATTTGAGTCGTAATATATTGCTAGTGATAGTCTCAGCACTTGGTCTTGGTTTTCTCTGGGGGTGAGTGAAGCCAGCTTGTTTCTACACCAGCTTGTTTCTACACTTGTTTCTGGTTCTGCCATTTTAGAACCAGAAGTCTCCACAATTTTAAATAGAGTGGTCTGTCTGGGTAGACTTTATCGGGAAGAAGACATGACAAAGAGGAAAATCTGAGCAAAGATTTGGCCTTAAATGTAAATAGACTTGGCACATTTGAGGAATGTTTCAGAGACCAGCGTGGCTGGACTGAGGGAGAGAGGGTGAAAGAAGCGAGAAAGCTGAAATTGTTTGCTGTTGGAAGGAGAAAATTAGAAGTAAGGAGGGTTTGGGCAGAAGACTGCTGTTCATAAGTCATGTATAATCATTTCCTTTTTCAATTGTGGACATGCTAACTTTTGTAAAAATAGAGCTTAAACTTAAAAATTATAAATCACAAAATGCAATGTGATATCCTGAATTGGAACAGAAAAGAATGTTAGTGGAAAAACTGGTGAAATCTGAATAAAGGCTAATCATAATGTACCTTTTTTTTGGTTTGTTTTTTGTTTTTTTTTTTTTAGCAAATGTACCATGTAACATAACATGTTAACATTAGGGGAAACTAGGTGAGGGGTATATGATAATTCTCTGTATTATCTTTGCAACTTTTCTGTAACTTATGTAAAATTATTCCAAAATAAGTTTATTTTTAAAAAGCGTTTAAAACAACCAAAAAATTGAATCAGCTGATAAAATGCTGCCTTTTCCCTTTCCCCAATTCCAAGCCTTGTACTCTTTCCTGGGTTTTAGCAGTTGGTCATTATCAGGTAGGAGGATGTGATTTACCTGTGGACCTAGGCTGATCTCCAGGTGGAAGGAAAAGGGCCAGCAGGGAAGGCTCTGTACATCCTATCTGTGGAGCATCCAGCTCGCAGCTTCTTGGTGGGTGACATTCAGAAGCTGAGAAGCAGAAACCAAAAGAGAGGCATTTATGCAGGGGAAAACCAAAACCAAAACCAAAAACATTAATGTGTAATTCCCATAAGTTCTTTTGTTTGTTTGTCTGTTTGTTTTTTGAGACAGAGTCTCGCTCTATTGCTCTGGCTGGAGTGCAGTGGCCCAATCTCGGCTCACTGCAGCTCCACCTCCCGGATTCAAGCAATTCTCCTGCCTCAGCCTCCCGAGTAGTTGGGATTACAGGCGCCCGCCACCAGACCCGGGTAATTTTTGTATTTTTAGTAGAGATGGGGTTTCGCCATGTTGATCAGGCTGGTCTCAAACTCCTGACCTCGTTATCCACCCGCCTCGGCCTCCCAAAGTGCTGGGATTACAGGTGTGAGCCACCGCGCCCGGCTCCCATAAATTCTTAAGAAAGCAGAGTAGGGCCGGGCGCGGTGGCTCAAGCCTGTAATCCCAGCACTTTGGGAGGCCGAGACGGGCGGATCACGAGGTCAGGAGATCGAGACCATCCCGGCTAACCCGGTGAAACCCCGTCTCTACTAAAAAAAATACAAAAAACTAGCCGGGCGAGGTGGCGGGCGCCTGTAGTCCCAGCTGCTCAGGAGGCTGAGGCAGGACAATGGCGTAAACCCGGGAGGCGGAGCTTGCGGTGAGCTGAGATCCGGCCACTGCACTCCAGCCTGGGCGACAGAGCGAGACTCTGTCTCAAAAAAAAAAAAAAAAAAAAAAAAAGAAAGCAGAGTAACAAATGTATCCTTGCAGGACTTTACTTCTTAATCTCTGTCTCTAGAAATCTGTAGTTATTTCTAATAATGAGTAATTTTGGCCGGGCGCAGTGGCTCAAGCCTGTAATCCCAGCACTTTGGGAGGCCGAGACGGGCGGATCACGAGGTCAGGAGATCGAGACCATCCTGGCTAACACGGTGAAACCCCGTCTCTACTAAAAAAAATACAAAAAACTAGCCGGGCGAAGTGGCGGGCGCCTGTAGTCCCAGCTACTTGGGAGGCTGAGGCAGGAGAATGGTGTGAACCCGGTAGGCGGAGCTTGCAGTGAGCTGAGATCCGGCCACTGCACTCCAGCCTGGGCGACAGAGCATGACTCCGTCTCAAAAAAAAAAAAAAAAAAAAAAATTAAATTAGTAATTTCAAAGTAGAAATAACCCCAGATCCTTGATTGAATAGCTTTTTTCCTCTCTGCAGAGCTTCCTAAATCTTTTTGGTGGCTGTGCCTGTTCAGGTGCTTCTGCAGTTGATGCTAAAATATTTCCTTACGTTAATGCTTTCCATGTATAATTTTACATTCTTCAATATATGAATTACTAGAAATGTGCTTTAAAAAGTTTTACATAATTATTTAGTGTGGAGCTAGCAAAAAAAAAAAAAAAAAAAAAAAAAGGTGGTGAGAAGAAGAAAAAAGTAAAGAAAAATAATAAAGACAAAGCTTAATTTTTGGTGACTACTGCCTCCTACTCCTCTCTCTGGCAAGTCTTTTTTTGAGTTTTGAGGAAATCCTTTTCTGTTCATGCCTTTTCCACATATTCTACCTTCATCCTCAATTATTCTCTATTGTTTAGGCTCTTGGGATTAAAGTCCAGGAGGGAAAGTATTTTGCATACTATTTTTATATTCTACCCCATGACATACCTCCTCTGAGATGGAGCAGACTACTTCTTAAAGTGGGGTGAAAGAAAAAGGGAAAAAGAAAATGAGAGAGAGAAAAAAAGATGGACATTTCAGCATATCATCCAGCCACATTTAGTCCACTTTTCTTGCATCTAGGAGTCTACCCAACGTATTTTCTGAGATTGTTAGCAGTTAAGTGATGAACAATGAGCACTCTGAGTTTGTTTTGATTTTATTTGTGTTCTTCATGCCTTTTAAAAAAATCACATAAGAAATATATTTATCGTACATCCTGGCTAACATGGTGAAACCCTGTCTCTACCAAAAAAAAAAAAAAAAAAATGAGCCAGGCATGGTGGCGGGTGCCTGTAGTTCCCTGGAGGCTGAGGCAGGAGAATGGCATGATCCCGGGAGGCAGAGGTTGCAGTGAGCCGAGATCATGCCACTGCACTCCAGCCTGGGCGACAGAGTGAGACTCCGTCTCAAAAAAATCAATCAATCAATCAATAAAAATAAATATATTTATTGTAGGAAACAAAAAAAAGTGATAGCAAAATTATTAAAATAAATTAAAAATCACCTGTAGTCTCAGAAATACAGAAACATTCATCTTCGTCCAACATACCACCAACCACTCAGTGCCAGAAACCAACACATGCAGAGAAATAGAAACAAGGGATGAAGCCCTGAGCGTGTGACCCTGAAGCTATGGAAGCTTCTGAGACCCAGCTGGCTATTCTTCTTTTGGCTTTGTGGTTTCACGTTTTCCCATCACATTAATTTTCTGTATTGAATGACACTCTTTTGGTTGTGACAAAAACCCAACTCGAATTTATTTACTAAAAAACAAATAGAAGGCTGGTGCGGTGGCTCACGCCTGTAATCCCAGCACTTTGGGAGGCCGAGGCGGGCGGATCACGAGGTCAGGAGATCGAGACCATCCTGGCTAACACGGTGAAACCCCGTCTCTACTAAAAATACAAAAAATTAGCCGGGCGTGGTGGCGGGCACCTGTACTCCCAGCTACTTGGGAGTACGGGAGAGTGGCATGAACCCAGGAGGCAGAGCTTGCAGTGAGCCGAGATTGTGCCACGGCACTCCAGCCTGGGTGATAGAGTGAGATTCTGTCTCAATAAATAAATAAATAAATAAATAAATAAATAAATAAATCGAAACAGGATGCCTGCTCAGATTGCATAAGTTTGAATACCACCTCCACGTGGTCTTTGGCATATTAACCTCTAAAACCCTCTGTTTCCTCATCTGGAAAATGGTACCTATGTTCTCTGGAGATTGTTATGGGAATTGAATAAGATAAGAAACGGGCCTAGCACATGTTAGTCACTTAATACAAGGTGCTAGTCTCAGCAGTAATTGAGTAGTATCTGGTCCCCCGAGTGGAGGAAGTTGTGTTGTTAGCATGTTATTCCTAGAGGAAGTTGGAAGGCAGATAACAGAGGGAGTGAGGCAGGCCTTTTCTTTCTCACAGGTGCACACCTGTGAACTCCACCATGACCTGCTGTAAGAATTGCTAGTGTAGACAGCCATGCTGCTAAAAACCTCCTCCACCATGATTCCCCCCAGGGAGCACAAGAGGCCCTGACTATTTCTTGACTAATGGTCAGGCCACTGTAGCCAGAGTCCAGGAGAACCTCAAACTTCATCAGTAATGAGGGGAGATTTTTCGCCACAGGTTATCTGGGGGAGCCAAGAGCTCTGCAGTTTGAGATAGTGGTTTCAGATCTAGGGAGACACAAAAAGTCATGTAAGATAAGTCTGAGAGTTCAGGTCTGTTCATTCTACTGAGGGTACAATTGCACATTGTATTTATGTCCTGTGCCCATCTTTTTGTCTTTTTTTTTTTCCCAAATCAAATTCATTTTGAGGGGGGATATTTAGCATCTGGTTAAAAAAGGTTACGAAAAACCAGCCAAAGTCCGGTAAAAAAAAACCTCTTTGGAAATGACAACCTTAATCTCTGGTTTGTAGATATTCATTGCTCTTACTAAATGTTCAAAGGGTTTTCCATTTTTGTTTGTTTGTTTGTTTAGAGATTAGTATGCACACATGAATTAGGGAGTATTCCTCAAATCAGGAAACCGGAGGAAAGCAGGATTGGGCAGAGGGAGAACTTGGCTCTGATGTTGTTACAAAGCCCTCAATGAATCCTGTAGAGAGTGATGAAGCTAGACGTGACTTTCAGAGTTGTGCAGAGCTGGGGTAAGAAGGCCAGGCCTCAACCCCTTCACACCCCAACCCCCACACTACCTAACTGGATGGACATTAGGTGTGATGTTCAAAGGACCTTAATGGAATAGTTGTTGAAACAGATCTGAGATGCAGTAAATTTTGGTGTGCAGAATCAAGTCAACATTGCCTCAATCAGAATTTGTTATGAACAAATAGATTTGGCTTGAGACAGCCTAGTTTGAAAATATACACAGGCTCAGAAGGGACTCGCTGTTTCTCACCAAGTCCTAGGTTAGGCAATGCCACTGTAAGGTGATTGCTCCTCCCAGGCACCAGGCCTGTAGCCCAGGTAAAGCTGCCACTTGTGTGAATAGCAAAGGCTGGCTTTTGGACTTATGATCCAAGCAGACAGGTTTTTCCCAAGTATGGTTAATTGAGTAATAAACTATCACATCCTGTATAACCCACTGTGTTTTTTCTGACCAAAATAAAACTCTCCGTTAAAACTGAACAGCAATGAAAATATTTCTAATCTCTACCTTACACACAAGGCAGCCTGCAATTTAGAATAAGATTTAAAGAGATAGAAACATCTCCTAGTTTTTATTTATTTATTTATTTATTTAATTTTATTTTCCCTCCCCCTGCCGCCATCGATCTGCTTCAGTAGTTGGAAATCTTTGTTTAATCTGACTCCAGGTCTTTCTTTATGTTTGAGAAAACATTCAGACTGCATCTTCTGTGGCTTCTGTATGTCCCAGTTGCAACTTCAAGAACCCTGATCAGTGCCGTCAAAGTTGTAATTTAAAGCTCTTGGGAGGCCCAGGCTTTCTCTGTATTAGACAGTTACCAGTCCTCATTATCAAACCACTCATCCCCTTTGTTGCTCTGTATAATAGAAAAAGCAGCTTCCTGCTCCTGGTGACTTGGCAAAACACTAAATAAGAGAGAGAGATTCTGGCCGTAGCAGGTGTGCACAGCAGGGTCCTTCCCAAACCTCCTCTCCTCTGAGCCTTCTCTAATCAGGAGTCATTGGTTTCCCTTTTCAAAGGAGCCGGTCTAGTTGGCCTCATCCCAGGGTCTACTTGGCCTCATCCCAGGGTCAAGAGTAGCTCAATTATTAAATTCAGTGACAGAATGTAGCAGCTCTTCCTGCTGGAACGTTTCCAGACTACTTCCACCACAGCCATTAATTTCTTGAAATTAATTTTTCCTTTTATCTAAGCAGTACACACATAGCTTTAAAAGTTAATGACAGAAATCTCCTATGAAAAAACAGCAGTCTCCTGCCTCATCCACTCCTTAACTCAATTTAAGTTTTTTTCTCTGCTGTTTATCTCTATTTTTATTCTATATGATATGTGCATACCATTGGTTTGAGGCATCAATTTTAAACTTTATCTTTTGGCTTTCTCATGAACTACAAGAGATATAACTTTCTTTCTGTTCCTCACCCCCATTTCCTGCCCCGCTTTCTGCCAATATAGCTATACTATATTGTTGCTTTGATTAAATCTGATTTCAGATTTGTATTTTGTATATATTATTTTATTTCATTATATTATTTTATATTATATTATTAAATGTTATGTTATTATGACTATGTAAATATTGTTTATTGCAGAGCAAAGGAGTATATTATAATGTTTTATTTTTATAAATTTTTGGATATTCCTAGGGTTAATCATTGCCTTTCCACCCATTTGCTTAAATTATTTGGTTCCTTTGGGTAGTATCTGAACATGATTATTCCCATTGTTAAATAACTTATCAGATAACGTTCCTGACTCCATCCTCTCGCTTCAGGCTGACTTGTTGCTCTTGGGAACAGCTGTGCAGCATGGCTCTGGGCCTTCCCTTCATCAACCTGGAAATCCCTTTTGACTCTTACTTGTGTTTGAACTAATTTCCTGAATCCTAAGTCTTTCTCTTTTTTGATTCATTGACCCTCTCATTTTCATGGAACATGTTCTTAAATAACTATTCCTGAGAGAAAGTGCATGGAAGAAAAGTTTTCTGAGATCTTTCAAACCTATATTTTTCTTTGTCCTCATGCCTGATCGATAATTTGGCTGGGTATAGAATTTTGGACTGAAAATAAATTTTTCCTCTTAGAACCTGGAAAGCAGTGCCTTATGTTTTCTAGCTTTTTCTATTACAGTTAAGAAGTGGCCATTCTTATTCTTAGTTATTTGGATATAATATTTTCTTCCTTTAGAAACTTCTATTCCTCCCTGGTGTTCTGAAATATGATCATGACATAAGTTATATTCTTTTTCTGGTACCTGATAGGCCCTTTTAATCTTTTTGTTTGAAGCATTTTTTTACTATTATTTGTTTGATAAGTTTCTTCTCTCTCAAGTTTTTGTTTGTTCTTTCTAGAATTCTTGTTAATTGAATATTGGACTCCTTGAATTGATCCTCTAATTTTCTGGCTCATTTTCTTTCCCTATTGTTTACCACCTAGTTATTTTGTTTTGTTTTTGGGGAGACTCCCTTGAATTTACCTTCCACCCTTCCTATTGACTTTTTTTTTTGACGGTGGCTATCATATTTAATTTCCAACTTCTCTTATAGGTTTCCTGTTTCTCCTCCTCCTCCTTCTATAGCATCCTCTTCCTGCTATTATCTCTCCAAAGGATACGTACAGTTTTTCCCCTAAAGTTGTTTTTCTTCTTGTTCTTTTCTTCAAGTCCCTTTTCTCTGTTCTGGCCTTTGTTTTTCACCTTGGAGGTCTTTTTCAAATGTCTGTGGATCCTTAACCATTCATTAATATCTGAGTCAATCACTAAGAAGCTGATAGGGGCTCTATGGGCAGGGGTAGGGCCTGCTTCTGGTGGTCTCCTTTGTAGGACCGTGGTTCTCAGTAGGGGCAGCTCCTGGGCAGTTTGGAAAGTTGTGAGCATTTTTAGTTATTGCAGTTATTGGGGGGCCTACTAACATTTAATATGTGGGGGCCGAGAATGCTACTTGGATTGCAGGACAGTTCCACGCAACACAGATTGTCCTGTATCTAGGGCTACCACCTAAAATAAAGGACACTGTTAAAATTGAATTTTGGATAAACAACAAATAAATTTTTTTGTATTAGTATGTCTCAAATATTTTATGTTTATGGGCCAAATCTGGCAACCCTGTCTCTGTCCTATTCTGTGTCCTATTGCACAGTTATGTAGGTGAAAAGCTCTTTATAATGATTTGATTCTTGATATCGGCTCTGCTTTATATATAAATACGAATACGTTTTTCACATGGATTTAACATACCCTGTGATTTTTTTAAATGCAGCTACTATGTAAATTGAGAGGAGATTGGACTTTGTTTTGTTTAGAACTTAACCAAGGGTTGTCACCATTTAGAAAAACATGTCAATGGCAACAGCACTGCTCATGATCGAATATGCAGATAATTTTTGCAATTGCAAAAATGAGGTGTTCAATTGTCCCTCTTACCCAGAGGGGTTCCAATGCACTGACTTAGACCTTATTTCAAGATGGCAAATATAAGAAACATGACAAAATAAAATGAAAATGGTATCAACAATATTCAGTTGAATATGGTCTAACTTCTTTTAAGGTTGGACGTATTCATTGTAAAAGATGAAAGCATCTAACTGTTTCATTATGTCTCCCAGGTATGCTGCCCATGTGCCTACTTAGTAAACCATCTTGGGCCATGAACTACTTCCCTTTTTTTTTCTCCTTCATAAGGACATTATAATTTAAAGAAAATAATGTGTAGGTTGACTATTTTAACTATGAATTTAATTTCACATAGTAAAAGAGATATTTCAATATTTTTTGCTTTAAAAAGAAAGTTGAAGGTACCTGCAACATGGTCAGATCTCAAAATATAATTATGCTGAGTGAAAGAAACCAGACAAAAAGAGGACATATTGGCTGGGTGTGGTGGCTCATGCCTGTAATACCGGCACTTTGGGAGGCTGAGGCAGGTGGATTGCTTGAGGTCAGGAGTTCGAGACCAGCCTAGCCAACAGGGCAAAACTCCGTCTCTTCTAAAAATACAAAAATTAGCCAGGTGTGGTGGTGGGTGCCTGTAATCCCAGTTACTTGGAAGGCTGAGCCAGCAGAATTGCTTGAATGTGGGAGGCAAGGGCTGCAGTGGAGCAGAGATTATGCCACTGTACTGCAGCCTGGGTGACAGGGGGAGGCTCCACCTCAAAACAAACAAACAAACAAACAAACAAGCAAACAAAAAGACATGTCGTATAATTCAATTTTTATAAAATTCTTGAAAATGTAAGCTAACCCTACAGTGACCAAAAGAAGATCAGCGATTGCCTGGGAATGGAGACTGGGACAGAAAATGGCAATGAATGGCACAAGGCAACTTCTGGGGAATGGTTGTGTTTTTTAATCTTGATTTTGGTGATCATTTCATGAGTGCATGCATATGTCAAAAATTTCCAAATTGCACATCTTGATCATGAGTACTTTACTGAATATCAACTATACCTCAATAAAGCTGTTAAAAAACAACAACAAAAAAGAAGGTGTTGAGTCTGATAGGGTTGAGGCCAACTGCTACAGTACAATTGTGCAATGATAGGATTTTTGCACTGAGACGCTTCCAAATGTCAGTATCTGTAGGATCTGTAGGACTTTCTTCCAGTGTGATTCATTTTTCCAGATTAAGATCCTCTAGTCTCTTTCCTGGAGGATATGAACCTGATTGCCAGCATTCTTGGAAATAAGCGGGGGAAGGGTGAGGGGGTCTCGCCATTCAGTGTGCAGGCTTTTGCTTTCTTCTCTATTTTCAAGCCATCTCCTCACCCTCCCTTCCCCTCTTCCTGCTGTCCCCAGTCCAGTGCTTATCTCACTACTGTTAATATTTATAGGTTCCCTTCCCCTAGAATACAGGCTTTAGACGTGTTTGAATAGGACAATTATAAAAATAAAATATTTGTTTGCAATCATTTATCTAGATGAACTCTTGGATGACAGAATAATTTGGTTATTAAGTGAAACCAGGACAGACGTTTTTGGGGAAGGGGATGGCATTTTAACCTTTTGTAGAGCCGTTCCCCATCAGATAATCCTTTGCTGCCACTACCAGAGATAACACCAGGTAGGATGTGGCAATCCAGATCTTTCCATCTGGATGTCAGCAACCGCAGGGCAGGGGCCTGGACAGGATTCAAATTGCACAGTGTCTAGCTGGCTGATGGAGCTTTGAGGTCTTTATAGAGAAGCTCTTGCACTGAGATTATCATGAGGCCTGTGAGTGTTGGGGGTCAACCTGAAGGCAGCATTCTCTGAGTGCTTCCAGCAGGAACTGCCTGTCCTTCGTGAAGGCAGCCGTGCTTCTAACACTGGAGTAGCAGTTACTACTTGTGAGCACTTACTGCATGCCAGGCACTGTGACAGGCACTTCTCACAAATTATTTCAATGATTTCACAGCAACACTACTGTTTTTATCCCCGTTTCACAGATGAAGTGACTGAGACTCAAATAGATACCCCAAGTCACTGAGCTAGGAAGTGTCAGACACGACCACATCCCTGTGGACAGACTCCAGAGCTGGAGATTCGGTCTGAATCCAAATACTGTTCTCCCCAGAACTCCAGCTGTGAGACTTTTAAGTAGAGCTTGGAGATTAAGGAACAACTCTTTTGGGGTCATTCTTGCTAGGGCTGTATGAAGACAGCAGGTGCACGCAGGCTACGGTGAAGTGCGGAACCACTTGGCTTGCAACCTGGAATATAGAGGGGCAATCTTCTCAACTGGTCATCAGGGCTACCACATTTTGGACTTGCTGCCAGGAGACCCAGGTTCAAGTCCCCACTCTGCTGCAATCTCACAGTGTGACCTTGAGTGGTCGCTAATCTCTCACTGGATACTGGGCCTCGGTAACCTCATCTGTTAAAGGGGATGACTCAACTTGGGTAAGTCTAAAGTTTTCTCAGCTTTAAAATGCAGGGATTCCATGTGTCATCTCTCCCAGGAGTATCTGTGTCTGTGGAATGAAAGACCTTTTGCTGCTGTCTCAGAGAATATTTATGCAGGTCAGGGGTCCTTTCCCAATGCGTTGGACTCATCCATCTGGAGGAGCTGTCTACCCAAGGGCACTACCTTCTCTACCAGGCTGTGGCAGCAGAGGGGTTAAACAGCATGCCTTGCCCTGCTCCAGGCAGAAGGGTTGTAGGACTTAATCACGTTTCAGCTTGGCTGCTGGGCCGTGAGTCACGGTTGCACTGCGATTATGTAAGCACTCAGGAATAGGCGGCATGACATATATGCTGCCAGCAGCCACAGGCCTCGCCCTTCCGAGTCACCACTACTTTTTAAGCCTTTTTTTGGATACAAGTTTCTTTGAGTTCATCTTTGGAATGGAAATGGAAGCATGATTGCAGAATAGGCAGAACAGGAATTATCCATTAATCAGAGAGAACCCAGCCCTTTAAGAGAAGCTGGAATTAGAATATGGAATCCCTGAACCTTGAGCTGGCATAGCCAAGCCCTGGCTTATGCTCTCCCTGCCTCCCTCCTTTTTTCCTTCCCACCTGTGTGCTCCACTTTCTCTCCTGAGACTCCCCCAAGGTAGCATCACTCCCACCAGGAGCCTCAGGCAGGAAAAATAAGGCCCAGAGAAGGGACTGTCCCTAGGGACGTGCACTGAGTGTGTGTGAGGGTGGGGGGCAGGAATAGGAGTGCCAGGAGTCTGCCTCTGGAGCAATGCCTCCCACAGTATTTCTGTAGGGGAAAGGATAGAAACTCGCTTCTCAAGTTCCTCCCATCACCACGCACGTGTCAGTCCCTCAGCTATCAATGCAGGGGAAACCCAGAACTTAGATTTGAGCTTTCTCACCATCTCCATGGTCGGATATCTCCACTGCCAAAGGGTTCATTCCACCTCGGGGTTTATCTCTTTCTTCATGCTTCTTCCTGATGGCATCCTGTTGAAGCTTACCTTCCCATCTGTGTTTGCATCCACTCCCTAAAAACTACAAGACAAAACAAGAAAATAAAAGCCTCCTCCCCTCAGTTAATCCACGGTTCTTTTTTCTTCCTGCTTACAAATTTCTTGAACTTGTGTGCTTGTCCTTCCTGGCTCTACTTCTTCATCTCCCATTTGTGTCTGATGCAATAGGGCAATGAAGTTTCCTTGTGGTCCCTGGTGACCTTCTCATCGCTCAATCCCAAGGCCTTTTTTTAGTCTTCATCCAATTTAACCTCTTGGCAACATGTGACATGCTGCCAGCCAGCTGCTCCCTCTTTCTAATGCTCTCTCCTCTTGGCTTCTGTGACCCATCTCTTTACTACTCTGTCTTTTTCTCCAATGCCCTCTTCTTGGTCTCTCTTGACATCTTCTCTTCCCTGATCTGCTTGACCCACACCGTATACATCCTCATGTATTTATAAGTAAGTAGGTATTTATTTCTTGTCTCCTTCCCAAGAGGATTTAAATAGGTGGCACAAATATACACTACACTAGGATGATAAAATAGGGAATCAGATGCAAGTGGTGGAGAATTAAGAGTAAACTGGCTGGGCGCGGTGGCTCACACCTTTAATCCCAGCACTTTGGGAGGCTGAGGTGGGAGGATCACTTGAGGTCAGGTTTGGCCAACATGGTGAAACCCCGTCTCTACTAAAAATACAAAAATTATCCGGGTGTAGTGGAGCATGCCTGTAGTTCTAGCTTCTCAGGAGGCTGAGGCAGGAGAATCACTTGAACCCGGGAGGCGGAGGTTGCAGTGAGCCAAGGTCGCGCTATTGTACTCCAGCCTGGAAGACACAGTGAGACCCCATCTCAAAAAAAAAAAAAAAAAAAAAAGTAAATTGTAGCCATAATAAATGAAGAAGACAAAACATTATTCCAAAAGACACTATAAAATCATTAGTCCACCCAACAAATCTGATCCTGTGACTCTCCTACCAAAAAGATTCCAATGATGCATGATTGTCCAACTCCCTATATAGTCTTTCACAGTCTAATCCCAGTGGGCTTTTCCAGGTCATTTCCTGTTTTGGAGCCTTGCTACAAGCTGATCCCTCTTCTTAAAGTGCCCCCTGTCCACTTTCTTCTTCCTGGTGCTGACTACTTGACAAACAGCTACTTGGTTTTTAAGATGGCTTCAACATCACCACTTCTGTGAAGATTTTCCTTGTAAAATGTATCACTCCTTTGTGGTAGCAAATAACTAAACTTCTGTAAACCTCAGTTTCTGCATCTGGGCAATGGGAATAATAATAGAACCCTAATTCATTGGGAGGATTAAATTAGACACACATGCAAAGTGCTTAACATAGCACCTGGGATGTTGCAAGCATTTACTAGATGTCAACTAGTATTTTACCCCCTTATAAATGGAGTCCATAAGACTAAGATATGTTCCCAAGTTAATTAGGATCCAATGATACAGCTAGCCTAGGCCACAGGCTATTCTGTTCCTGCCATATATTCTCTCAAAAGTTCTTCTTCCTCAGTTTCTGGCTGTCCCCTTCTGGGAAGTCCTTTCAATTCCAACGTTGATGCCCTCAAGTTTAGACACTACTAGCTTGTGTAACTTTGTCAGCACACATGTGAGCACAGGCGTGGTTCCTGACTGGCTTCAGCTCTAATCCTGTTGCCTCGGTCTTGCTGAGATCATTGTCTCTATAACTCACTACTAAAAGTCTGGTCTCAGCCTGCACCAGGATTGCCAAATAGATTCAGAAGTCAAGGAGAAGGCGTTCCATGCCAGTAGCCAGCTGGGTAGAGGGGCTGCCAGCCCCAGGCAAGGCATTTGCTGGCCCTTAGTGCCAGGAAGGCCTGGGTGACCTTAAATCTGGCACACAGGGGCAATGAACTGTGGTAGCTGCCAGGGGTGGGTTCCTGAGGGCCACCTACTCAGCAGCCTTCTGCCTGCCCCACCTGGCAGGGCATGGATGTGCGTGCAGGCTGTGTGTGTCTCTCCGTGTGCAACTCTCCTCTTTGGTGGATTCAGGGTGCTTGTGTCATTTTTCAAGGTGTCAGTCAAGAAGCATCCTTAGACTGGAGTCAGAGCCTCACATCACAGTTACTCAGCAACATATCTTCAATCAGTGGCTGGGGAAAGCTCATAGTAATTATATCAGTACTAAGGCATGGCTGGTATTATCCGAAGTGAGAAAAGAAGAGAGGAGGCTGAAGAGGCCAAATAGCTCCCACAAAGTCACACAGCTTGTCAGTGGCGCAGACGACAGCCCAGCTCTCCTGACCCTGGGCACGGGTTCTTGCTTTCATGTCTCATGCTCCTGTCAGGAAAGAAAAATACATGAGGGTCCTTGGATGATCGTATATGGCATCCTACAAATGTAAGCTACTGTGTTATTATCTCGCGTTTGCAGGAAGTGCCTCATAAGAACATGCTTGGGATGACACATATGTGGATTTGCCTCAAGGAGGGAAATCTCAGACTCTGGAAAGCAGGCATTGCACGTGAAAATGAAGAATGGGCTGAGTGAGCACATGGCAACCCTGTGTTGGGTTCTAGCTCTGGGATCTCATGCAGGACTCTCTCAGCTTCTCCAGCTGTAACACAAGAGGTTGGCAGAGATCACATTGAAGTTCTTCCCCTTAATAAGGGGTTTTCATGTGGTATCAAATCATTCCTCTGAGAGAAGTATTTAAAAAAATTATAGTGAGCACATGGCATCTTGCCTGTGTATGGAGCTGACAAAACACTTCCCATTGTATGTTCACATGCCAAAGCATGTTTCATTTTATCTTATTTTATGTAGCACACTCTTTTTCATCCCCCATGGCAACTGAGCAATTGATTGTCTGTGGCATCTTCCCTCTGAAGTACTCCAGGTAGAACACCCATCACGTTCATGGCTGACATTTTACCACCTATGGACCTTGAGGAGAGGACCAAGTGGAGTGGTGTCCATCATGGGACAGATAAGGACAAACCTGGAGAGAAGCGTGTGAGGCCGCAGGCACTAAAAGCTCCCAGGGGTGGCCGTCAGAGAGGGCAGCTGGGAGACATGGCACAAACTGGCTGCATGCAGCTGGGTCTGGTCTGGCCCACACAGTGTTTAGAAGAAATTTGAATTGCTAAAGTTGGAAATCAGGATATTTCACATTAAAATCAGGGTTTTAGGCTTCTGCTGAAAAATGGCCACCTTTGGCCAGTTGCCTCTGTGCAGAGGGTACATACTGGCCAGTCCAGCCAGAGCCCATTCCACCTGCTCTCCTCAACCCAGTCAACTGCATTTGTGGCACCTCCTCTGAGTACCCAGTCTCGTGGGGGCTAAGTCGTGCTCAAGAAACTTATCAGGAATTAAATTTCCCAAATGTGATGCTGCAATCTGATCCAGTGTTATTTGTGCTACAAATGGACTGCCAAAAGATGTGAGGTTTTTCACACTTAGGTGGATATTGTTTTCCAGATGAGGCTATGCAAGCAGAGCGTCTATGCTGGGATCACTTGTTTCATGCTAGGCACTGACTGTTCTAAGTGTTTTAACTGCCACAATCACCTCGTGCATGAGGTAGCTACTAATATCCCCATTTCATGCATAGAGAAACTGAAGTACAGAAAGGTAAAGCAACTTGCACCATGTCACACAGCCAAGAAATGGTCATACTGGGATGGGAACCCAGGCAGTCAGGCTCCAGGGAATTCCCATACATCCTGCTATACCAACCATCTGGCCACATAAGACCTAGTCTGTGTTCTCGTTTGTGAAGGGACTGCCAGGAATCCCTGCCTCACAGGGAGCAAGCGAGAGAATGCACGTGAAAACACTTGGTAAGTTGCAATGTGCGCCCTAAATGTTCGCTGTTACTGATAATTATTATAACTTGTAGGTTAGGATTCTAGCTGGGGGCCTGTGGCGAAGGCTACCCAGCTTGTCATTCTCTCTCCAGCTATGGCTCTGGAGCTGCAAGAAGGGGAAAGGGTGTTATTAGCACCGATTCTTGAAATTCCAACGTTGTATGAACAAGGAATCAATTACAGGCTATACTGCAGGGTGGCCGCTGAGGTGTGGGGGCTGGTTTTCAACAGCACAAAGACAAGTTTATTCCAATACCACTTCCTCTACCACAGGGTTGAGCCCACCCACGGTCCCTGCTCCGTGCTGGGAGGTCTAGGCTTGCCCACTGCCGGGAAGAACAGGTGGGTTCACACGCCCTCTCCCTGAGCTGTTCCCAGGGCATCCACGGACAGGTGTGCATTTTATGGATGGCACACAGATGCTGACCAATTAAGCAAGTGGGCGCTGGAATCTAGTGCGGGCTCCGTTCTCCAGTTGTGTGCCCTGGTGTGGGCTGCTCCTGCAGGAGGAAGTGGTGCCTTTCTCTTTGAACAAAGGTGCGCCTATGTGCCTCTGGTGTGTGTGCTCAACTGGTCTGCCCAAAGGAGGCACCATTTTTAGTTCATGCAAAGGCTCCACCTGGGCTAGTGGAGGCCATGATTGTGCACCTGAACAAGGCAGACAACAGATTTCTTGCTGCTCAGGAACCCACTCTTATGCCCAGCTCCTGCTTCCTCATCGAGGCCTATGCTCTCCTCCTCTGCAGGCTCACAGTTCTGTCCAGTCCATATTCTGCCATCACTTTGTGTCATTCTTGTCCCCCACCCCCCTACAACCTCCTCTGATCCATGACATTGTGGCCCAGGGTCAACTCCAAGATCCAAGGCTTGAACCCCATTTGCTGTCCCTTTGGCCTCTGTCCTGGGTTCCTTTCCTGGTAATCTCCTAATACTCCCACCTCACTGCCTGTATCTACTAGTTCCCCAGCCGCAGACCGGAGAATTCTCCTAAATCCTGGAGCAAAGCTGCAGATTCCTGGCTATAGATAACCTGCCTGACCAGACTTCCAAGTGCCACTATGATAATGGTGCCTGCCTGGTGCTGCACTCCACCCACCTGTGAGTCTAACCAGCCTGGCCCCCCACTGTTCACTATTTGCTTCCACCAGAGCTAGGGATTGCCTGTGACTGTGACATCAGCCTGTCCCGCCTGGCTGAGTGTCTGGGATCAGGTTGGGCCAGCAGGTCACTTTCCTCAGGACCATCATACCCTAAGGGTGAAATTGGGCTTGCTTCAGACCTTCCTGTCTTGTGACTTGCCTGTCTTGTGATTGAATAAACTGTCGTGCTCAGACAAGTCCAGAGGGATGACACACTGGAATGTGGTTCGTTACCTGGGTCTTCCCAGTACTCCTAGAACACAGAAGGTGCTCAATACATATATTCTGAACCTTGTTGGCTGTCACTACTACAGCCATTTTTACCTGAAAGGTGATTTAGAATTTCTGCAGGTGAGTGTGGTGGTTGCAGGGAGTTAAAAAATTCTCGCTCTTCCTACTGAGATGCACATATGCCCCCTTAGAGGCATACCCTCTTGGAATCACTGCAGAGTTTCTTTGTTGACATTCACTCAGAAGTGACAAGCACACATCTAGAGGAAGGGACAGGCTCCTCCATTTCTAACTTGCTTTCTGCACACTCTCTCATGATGTGCTTTTTCACTCCCATCAGCTTGGCTGCCGGCCTTTGCTCAGCAGATGGTTTTGGGGATGGAGGTAGTTGCACCCCAAGCTTGCTATAAGCCTAAATTGGCTCTGCAGTCCGTAAGATTGAGCTGACCGGGGCTGGACACCCAGCATCCCTTATCTCCCTCCCCTAAACCCAAGCTGGCTCGTGATTCGGAGGCCAATGCTACTCTGGAAACGGCCCCATTCCTCCCTGACAGAGGCCCAGGGAAGCCACCAGATCAGATTGGACCAACAGCCCCCTGAGAGGCACTGATGCCACTCTCCAGCCCAGGAGAGGCAGATGCCAGTCCTGGAACATAAAGTCAAGCTTGGAGATGTCAGGGGCATTGGCTTGAACACCTCCTTGGCCCTCCCCTTACCCACAGGAGCTGACAGGGACGGGACTCATTATTCCTGTTAATACATGATCTGGGAAGTGACAGGGCACATATGAGGACCAAGCCAGAGGGGAAGCCAGAAATCCTACTGCCTGGCACCCCCCTCTCCAAGTCTTTGGAGGAGCCACTCTAGGGCTTCGTGGGCAGCTGGGCTTCTCTGGTGATCTCAGCGGTCCAGGCTTATGCAAGTCCCCCAGGCTCCCACCCACACCCATGCTCCCCCAGCCTGGTGGGGCCCTGACTCATTCCCTCCTGATTGGGCAACCAGTTTTTGGAGACTGACCTTGGAAATAGCAGCAGTGAGGCTGGCTGGAAGCTAACTGGGAACAGCATCCATAGGATTTGTGCTGGCCTCAGCGGGGCAGTGTTTGGTGAAGTAGGAGGCATTGGACTATACTGTCTTTCTTCCTCTCGGTCTCCTACCCTGCCCCTCCTCCCATCCTCTGGAATCCTCTGGCCCACACGCTGCTGCCTTTCACTCCCTAGTGGTGAGATCTTCCACTTGGGGGTCCCCATCCAGGGCAATGCTCGCTGCTGAAGACCATCTGTCCAGCTCTCCTCTCCTTGGCTTCCCCACTAGACCCCATTCCTCCGAGTGTCCCTACTCCCCACTGTGCACCCCTGGCCACATCTCCTAATGCCCCTACCCCTCCTTGGGCCCCCACCCTTTCACCACCTTTCTGTGTACATCCTCTTTTCTTCACCCCCATCCCTCTAGACACACACACCTTTTGTTGGCATCCTGATTTACCCTAACTGTAGGAAGAACTAAAAGAGGTCTACCATGGTAGGATTGCAGACATTAGGTGAATGGGAGAAATTTGCAGTTAGAAGAGTCTTCCTGTTAACTATCGAATCACGCTATGTACTGAAGGAATTACCCAAATTGCTCAAGAGTGGCTCTTTCTTCTCTTCCTTTGGTCTCCATCTCTCCAGGCTTCTAAAACCCTGAGCTGTGGCAATGCATGTTTTAAAATGAAATATAGGCCAATGTGTTTGAGATCTGGTAAAATTTTCAGAGTGTTTATAAAGACTCTGGTGTATCTTGGACTGTGCCTTTTAAATCCAGACGTTCTCTGTCTGATTTTTAAACAGATTGTGGGTAAAAAAGAAAAGAAGGGGGAAAGTAACAACTTTCAACTTTCTGTAAGCATAATAATGATATTTTAACTTGAAATTGATCAAGAAAGGGCTAGAAAACACTTTCTTTTTTTTTTTTTTTTTTTTGAGACGGAGTCTCGCTGTGTCGCCCAGGCTGGAGTGCAGTGGCCGGATCTCAGCTCACTGCAAGCTCTGCCTCCCGGGTTTTTACGCCATTCTCCTGCCTCAGCCTCCCGAGTAGCCGGGACTACAGGCGCCCGCCACCTCGCCCGGCTAGTTTTTTGTATTTTTTAGTAGAGACGGGGTTTCACCGTGTTAGCCAGGATGGTCTCGAACTCCTGACCTCGTGATCCGCCCGTCTCGGCCTCCCAAAGTGCTGGGATTACAGGCTTGAGAAAACACTTTCTATGAATGCTTGTACAAATGTCCCAAAGAATCTGGATGAATTCTTATAAATGAATTTCATGATTACTCTGTGGTGAGCTGTGAAAGGAACACAGCTGCAGACAGAAAAACTCGGAATATTGCTACGGACAGGGTGATATATGCTAATGATCTGGACACCTGTACCTAGCCACTTTGCCACAGAAAAGCTAAAGGATTACTGATATGTAATTTTTACAACTGTTCTGCTTCTATATTATTTGTGGGGAAAATGGGATTTTGCCAAAGGCTGACTTATACTGTGATATTCCTGAATGTGATGTGAATGTGTAATTACAACCGGAATGTCCTGCCTGAAGGCAGTAGGGGGCCTATCGCCTGTATGCAACAGTGCCCTGGAATCCCAGCCAGGATTTCAGCTCAGTCTGTGCAGCAGGCTGTCAGTTTAGGTTTTTGTCCACATCTGTGATCTGATGCTCAGAAAGTCAGAGAATACCATGAAAGACACACAGGGGCCTGGAAATTGCCCTGTTTAACTGTTGGGACTACAGTTGTCTCATTGCAGTGCCTGGTGTGTTTTCTGGGCCAGTTTTGATGTTTGGGTTGAGATGTTAGAGGTAGTTAGCATGGTAGCTATATAGCAAAAACACTCTTTTCCCCCATATATTCTCAATACTTCATTTATGACACCAGATATGTGAGCTGTTCCGACACCAACCAATTCTCCAACACTCCAGGATACCAACTGGGTGTCCTACAATTTAACTCAATTCTAACACTGTTTATAATTAATGCAGACCCCACAGGTTAAGGGCTCAGTCCTACCAGACTGCTCCCCACTTCAGATGCCATAAGATCATAATAGAATGAATCAATATAATATGAAGCATACAAATAAATTACAGAAACAAAGGAAAGGAAATAGCAGATTGAAGATTCAGAGACCAAATGTATTTTCAAAAATGATGTAAAATAATATAAATAATAATGTAAATGCAGGCGCCGAAAGAAAATTTCAGGAGGCTGCTTGATATCCTCCGTGAGGTAAAAGAAGATGGGGTCTTTATGAAACAGGACAAGGCCGGGCGCGGTGGCTCAAGCCTGTAATCCCAGCACTTTGGGAGGCCGAGACGGGCGGATCACAAGGTCAGGAGATCGAGACCATCCTGGCTAACATGGTGAAACCCCGTCTCTACTAAAAATACAAAAAACTAGCCGGGCGAGGTGGCGGGCGCCTGTAGTCCCAGCTACTCAGGAGGCTGAGGCAGGAGAATGGCGTAAACCCGGGAGGCAGAGCTTGCAGTGAGCTGAGATCCGGCCACTGCACTCCAGCCTGGGCGACAGAGCGAGACTCCGTCTCAAAAAAAAAAAAAAAAAAAAAAAGAAACAGGACATAAACCCACAAAGAGATAGAAGAATAAGATGGCAAAATATTAAAATGTACCTTGAACCAATAAAGAACAGAATTGATAACATAGGAGAGGAAAGCAGAAATATGTGAAGAACAAGCTTGAAAAGTCCTCCAAGAATGCAGAAAGGGAAAAAAATCATGTGAGAGAATAAACACAAAAAACAGAAAATTGAGACATGACTCAGAACAGAAAAAATGGGATAGAAATAATTACTTAACTATGGTATAATATAAAAGAATATTTTCAGACTGCCAAAAAGAGCCTTATATGTTGATTAAAAGTGATTTCCTCCTTTCATAGCAAATCAATGGAAAGAGACTCACAGTTAGGCACATTCAGGCAAAATGAGTGAAGCATTCAGGCTGAGGAGGCAAGTTTAAAAATTAGACAGGCTGGCTGGGCGCGGTGGCTCGAGCCTGTAATCCCAGGACTTTGGGAGGCCGAGACGGGCGGATCACGAGGTCAGGAGATCGAGACCATCCTGGCTAACACGGTGAAACCCCGTCTCTACTAAAAAATACAAAAAACTAGCTGGGCGAGGTGGCAGGCGCCTGCAGTCCCAGCTACTCGGGAGGCTGAAGCAGGAGAATGGCGTGAACCCGGGAGGCGGAGCTTGCAGTGAGCTGAGATCTGGCCACTGCACTCCAGCCTGGGCCACAGAGTGAGACTCCATCTCAAAAAAAAAAAAAAAAAAAAAAAAAATTAGACAGGCTGGCCGGGTGTGGTGGCTCATGCCTGTAATCCCAGCACTTTCGGAGGCTGAGGCAGGTGGATCACGAGGTCAGGAGTTCAAGACCAGCCTGACCAACATGGTAAAACCCCGTCTTTGCTAAAAATACAAAAATTAGTCGGGTGTGGTGGTGTGCGCCTGTAATCCCAGCTACTCAGGAGGCTGAGGCAGGAGAATCGCTTGAACCCAAAAGGTGGAGGTTGAGCCAAGATTGCGCCACTGCACTCCAGCCTAGGCGACATCTCAAAAAAAAAAAAAAAAAAAAAAAAAAGACTGGCTGTATACATCTCCTTTATAAAATTAAATACTAACAAGAGATAAAAGCACAATTGTTTGCCAGTGATATTATTATTCACCTGCAATATGTAACAGAAGCAGCAGAAAAAATTTCCAGAATTAATAAGCAAGTTCATTATCATGATCAGTTTAAAACTAATATTTGAAGGCAGTAATTTTCTTATTTCCTAGCAGTAAAAGTATACTGGGGTGCTGGGAGACTGAATGACACCTTTGATAGACTCATGGAGCATGGACACAAGGCGAAGGAAGCCTGATAAGCCCTCCTCTCTTTAGACTGAGACCCCAAAGGGATGTCTTCACCCTAGGAGTAACGTTGAACCGGAAGTAAACAGACCTTCAGAGGGGGTGCAACTCAGCTTTACTTATCCAGTCTCTGAAGCTGGATTAAAGTGATCCCAGGGTATGAGTGTTTCCAGGCACATGGCAGAAGTAACATAAATTTGCCATGGGAAAAAAATATAATAGAGGTTTAATTCACCAGGAAGATATAACAACACTAAATATGTATGTATCTAATAATATTATTGTTTGAGCTAAGTAATAGCAAAAATACTGTATATCGAAACTTGTGGGATACAGATAAAACTGTTCCTAGAGGAAAATATGTATAGAAATATTAATATATGTATAACATAACACATATATTGAGTAATATGTAAACATATATAAATTAACTTAATATATAAAAATACATAAATATATAAAATGTGTATATATAAACAAGTTTAGGATGGGAGAAATTAGCTAGTAGTATCAAGATTTATTACAAAACTATAGCAATTAAGATTTTGTCATATTGGTTCAAGGATGGGCAAATTTATCAATGAATTAAAATAGTAACACAGATATGTGAACCCTTAATTATGCCAAAGGTGACACTATAGAGCGCAGGTAAAAGGAATGTCTTATCAGTGAATGTGTAGGGATATTTAGATACCCATTTGGAAAAAAATAAAACTTGGCTTTTGCTTCACACATACACAAAAACAAAATGTAAATAACTGATTCTTTTAAAGAAAAGGCAAAACAATAAAAGTCTTAGATGATAATGTAAAAGAATATCATGATGATCTCAGCATAAGGCAAGACTCCTCAAATAGAACATGAAAAGCACTAACCATAAAGAAAAAGACGGACAGATACAACTGTCTTAGTCCATTTTGTGCTGCTATAACAGAATACCACAGACCAGGTCATTTATGAAAAACAGAAATTTATTCTCTCACAGTTTTGGAGGTTGGGAAGTCCAAGATCAAGTCACCAGCAGCTTGTGTGTTATTGCCTTCCTACTGTATCCTTACATGGCAGAAGGCAGAAAAGGCAAGAGGCAAGAGAGAGTGAGTCTGCTCCCACCAGCACTTTTTTTTTTTTCTTTTTGACACAGGGTCTCACTCTATCACCCAGGCCAGAGTGCAGTGGTGTGATCATGGTTCACTGCAACCTCTGACTCTCAAGTTCAAGCGATCCTCCTACCTCAGCTTCCTGAATAGCTGGGACTGCCAGTGCATGCCACCATGCCCAGCTTATTATTTTTGTATTTTTTATTTTTTTGTTGAGACAGGGTTTCACCATGTTGCCCAGGCTGGTCTCGAACTCCTGAGCTCAAGTGATCTGTCTGCCTTGGCCTCCCAAAGTGCTGGGATTACAGGCATCAGCCATTGCCCCGGGCCCCACAAGCATTTTTTAAAGTGGCATTAATCTATTCATGAGGACAGAGTCTTCATGACCTAAACACTTCCCCAAAGATCCTACCTCCCAACACTGTTACATTGGGGATTAAGTTTCCAGCATATGAACTTTGGTGGGGAGGAACAAAAACATTCAAACCATAGCAATGACTACGTTAAAATAAAAACTTCTGTTCATCAAAAATAACATTAAGAAGTAAAAGAGAAGTCTGGGCTCGGTGGCTCACGCCTGTAATCCCAGCACTTTGAGAAGCCAAGGCGGGCAGATCACTTGAGGGCAGGAGTTTGAGACCAGCCTGGCCAACATGGTGAAATCCCGTCTCTACTAAAAATACAAAAATTAGCCAGGCATGATGGTGTGCGCCTGTAATCCCAGCTACTTGAGAGGCTGAAGCAGAATTGCTTGAACCCAGGAGGCAGAGGTTGCAGTGAGCTGAGATCACACCATTGCACTCCAGCCTGGGTGACAAGAGAGAAACTCCATCTCAAAAAAAAAAAAAAAAAAAAAAAAAAAAAAAGAAGTAAAAAGGAGAGCCATAGAGGAAGAAGGCACGCAAAACATTTGGCAAACAAATGGCTTGTGTCTACAATATGTAAAGGTCCAGAGCTCACAGGATCTTAAGGTATGTTTATATCTTACTTTGGTAGATAATGACAGTTTTCTGAAATGGTTGTGCCAACTTGTAACCTAAAATGCAATGGCTGGAGCCAAAGTTTCAGTGAATGCAGATACATCACAAAAGCTGAACTAAGTTAGCAATCTTGAGACAAGAGAAGAGCAGCTAGAGAAAACCTGGAAAACACTGAGGAGGAAATGGTAGCGGCAAAGCATAAGACAGAAATGAGGAAACTTACACAATAAAATGAAAATAAAGGTTAAAAAAGATTAAACAGAAAATGGTAGATGTAGAAAACAGTCAAACGAGATCCAGCATAGGCATAATTGGCTTCCCTGGAAAAAAAGAGAAAATCAAAACAATGCAAAATAAAAAATATTTAAAATATAATAGAAGACAGGTGATTTCTTATAAAGTTAGATGTGCACTTACCAAATGACCTAGTAATTCTACCCACTCCTAGGTATTCACCAAGATAAAACATATGTCCACACAAAGACTTATATATGGGCTGGGCGCAGTGGCTCATGTCTGTAATTCCAACACTTTGGGAGGCCAAGGTGGGCAGATCACAAGGTCAGGAGTTCGAGACCAGCCTGGTTAACATGGTGAAACCCCGTCTCTACTAAAAATACAAAAATTAGCTGGGAGTGGTGGCACATGCCTGTAATCCCAGCTACTTAGGAGGCTGAGACGGGAGAATTGCTTGAACCCAGAAGGCAGAGGTTGCAGTGCACTGAGATTGTGCCACTGCACCCCAGCCTAGGTGACAGAGCAAGACTCCAACTCACCAAAAAAAAAAAAAAAAAAAAAAAAAAGACATATATGAACACTCATAAAAGTTTTAGGAATTTGACAAAAATGGTTCTATATCTCATTCAAAGGAATAGATTTTAAAATAATAAGATTTAAAAAGTGATAATGAAAGAACTTTCACTACCAACATTTAGATAATATTTTACAATTAAAGTTTTAAAAAATAAAATGTTATACTATTATAGAAATAGGCAAGCTGATCAGTAGAACAAAATAGATAGGCTGTATATGTGTGTTTGTGTGTTTGTAGCTAATAAATGTGATGCTTAAATCAGTGGAAAAAAGTATTAACTACTTAATATAGAGAGCTAGTATAATTATTAGCGCTACGTGTCAGGAGCCAACAAAACTTCTGCAAAGGACCAGCTAGTAAATATTTCAGGCTTTGTGGGCCATACCGTCTCTGTTACAACCACTTAACTCTGCCACTGTAGCATGAAAGCATGTACAAATAACTATATTACATTCTAAGTAATTTTTAAACTTTCAAACCTCTGTTTTTAAACTCTTGAAATTAATACACTGACAAATATGGTGGCTTGCTTTTATGTAACTGGCACCTGATAGAATTCAAACTGACCCAAAGAGGTCGCCAAAAATATATTTCCCCTGACTAATTAACATGGGTTAGGGTCAGGACGCAAGGCAAAGAAACAGAAGAGTGCTTTGGACAGTGAGAATTAAATCACTGATCTCTCATTCTATACAGCAATTCTCCTGTCTTACAAACGTGTCCTAGTGTCTCTCTCATCTTAAAAGCAAACAACAAAATCCTCTTTAGTCACTCTTTATCCCATTGGTATGTCCATTTCTACAAAGCATCATTGCTTGAAATGTTCTTATGTATTAATATATATTTGTTTATTTATTATTTGCCTTTCTACTCTAGGAACTGTGATCCATGGGGTAAGGATCTTTCTTTCTTTCTTTTTCTTTCTTTCTTTCTTTCTTTCTTTCTTTCTTTCTTTCTTTCTTTCTTTCTTTCTTTTTTCTTTCTTTTTTTTATACTTTAAGTTCTAAGGTACATGTGCACAACGTGCAGGTTTGTTACATATATATACATGTGCCATGTTGTTGTTCTGCACCTGTTAACTGGTCATTTACATTAGGTATATCTCCTAATGCTATCCCTCCCCACTTCCCCCATCCCACAACAGGCCCCGGTGTGTGATGTTCCCCACCCTGTGTCCAAGTGTTCTCATTGTTCAATTTACACCTATGAGTGAGAACATGCGGTGTTTGGTTTTCTGTCCTTGCAATAATTTGCTCAGAATGATGGTTTCCAGTTTCATCCATGTCCCTACAAAGGACATGAACTCATCCCTTTTTATGGCTGCATAGTATTCCATGGTGTATATGTGGCACATTTTCTTAATCCAGTCTATCACTGATGGACATTTGGGTTGGTTCCAAGTCTTTGCTATTGTGAATAGTGCCACAATAAACATACATGTGCATGTGTCTTTATAGCAGCATGATTTATAAAGGATTTTTCTTTCTTCCTCACTGAATAAGGAGACATTTTCAATTAATATTCTGACCCATAGAAAAATAGGAGGTTTCTAAATGAGCTTATTTTGTACCTGGATGCCTAAAGAACTCTTCCTACCTATTTCTCCATTGAAGAATCACAAACAAGGGCCTTGTGAGGAGGCACAGGTCTCAGGGATCCAGACCATAATCTCAGAGCTAGAATGTAAGGGTAAGAAAATATGAATGGGCCGGGTGCGGTGGCTCAAGCCTGTAATCCCAGCACTTTGGGAGGCCGAGACGGGCGGATCACAAGGTCAGGAGATCGAGACCATCCTGGCTAACACGGTGAAACCCCGTCTCTACTAAAAAATACAAAAAACTAGCCGGGCGAGGTGACGGGCGCCTATAGTCCCAGCTACTCGGGAGGCTGAGGCAGGAGAATGGCGTGAACCCGGGAGGCAGAGCTTGCAGTGAGCTGAGATCCGGCCACTGCCCTCCAGTTTGGGTGACAGAGCAAGACTCCGTCTCAAAAAAAAAAAAAAAAAAAAAAAAAGAAAAGAAAATATGAATGACCCCTTTGGGAGGGATTGCTCAAGAAGTAATAACATTCAATAGTTGGACATTTGATTGTTCTATCAATTGCAGTCTGTCAGCTTTATGTTGAAGGCATACTCACATCTCTAGAAGAGCCAGTGAATCTGCCTGTCAGACCTTGCCACACACACTTTGGAAGAGGAGAGAGAAGAGCAAAAAGAAAGAGAAGAGGATGAGAAAAAGAGGAGCTTTGAGAGAGTTCAAAGTCAGGGAGACAAGTGGGCTACAGTGGTAGAATCAGTAAAGGATTAAAATCCTTCCTGCGTTAGTTCCTTTTTCCTGTAGGTATTTCTTGACATTCTTTCTTTTGAGCCTTCCTGGCACTTGGTCCTCTTCCTCTAGGGCAGTTCGCTTAAAGGCTCCCTGGGACGGGCGCGGTGGCTCATGCTTGTAATCCCAGCACTTTGGGAGGCCAAGGCGGGCAGATCACGAGGTCAGGAGATCAAGACCACGGTAAAACCCCGTCTCTACTGAAAATACAAAAACTTAGCCAGGCGTGGTGGCGGGCGCCTGTAGTCCCAGCTACTCCCAGAGGCTGAGGCAGGAGAATGGCGTGAACCCGGGAGGCGGAGCTTGCAGTCAGCCGAGATCGCACCACTGCACTCTAACCTGGGCGACAGAGCGAGACTCCGTCTCAAAAAAAAAAAAAAAAAAAAAAAAAAAAAGGGCTCTCTGGCCTGGGGTAGGCCCTGACTGGCTGTGCTCTAGAATGTAGAAAAATACACACTATTAATTGAGCCAAGATTAAGTTTATCCCAGGATTAAGTTTTAGGCCTGGATTTATTCCAGGCTTTGGGCTAGGAGATCCAAAAGCTTCATTATGGTTCATATTTAGCCAACTGAGCTCACAGTGTTTAGCAAATCCATATGAGGATTTGGGCCCAAATCCTGTAGTGACAAACACTTTACATTTGCTTATTTTTAAAAGAGCTTGTGGAAGAGATGAGTAGCCGACCATAACTTTGGAGGTTTGGTGTTATAGGAATTGCTCCCTCACTTGCTATGGGGAAAGATGAATACTATATGACCATAAGAGTTTGCTGAAAATTGTCTCTGCTATTCCTGCCAAAAACAGATGGAGAAGATTATTTGAGAGAAAAGAGTAAGAAAATGGATCCCCTTGAAGAAATATGAGAAAAGGGAGCTAATCCTTGGTGACAGCATAAGAGACACTCAGACTGACATTAAGAACACCCAAGTAGTCCAGAGAGTGGAAAAATAGCTAAACTTATATGAAGGTGCTTGATACAAGGGTGTCTCGTGTTCTGAGGCCTGACTTTTCCTGAGAAGTTGACAGGCGTGGCATTTATGATGGAAAAACAACCCTGGAGGCACAGAAAAACTGATGGCCACAGACTGCAAAGGGATCAATTAGAGAGAAGAAAACTGCTCTCTGGTACAGAAAGAGTGTTTAGAAGAGAAACGAGCCTCTTGGTGTTGCTGTAATTATCCTCTCTCTTTTCTGAATCACCAATTTCTCATTCTATGCAGCAATTCTGTTGTCTTACAAACATGTCATAGTGTCTCATCTTAAAAACAAACAAAATCCTTTTTAGTCACTCTTTATCCCATTGGTATGTCCATTTCTTCAAAACACTATTACCTCTTAGGTATGTATTTGTTTGTTTATTGTTTGCCTTCCTGCTGTAGGAACTCTGATCCATGAAGGCAGGATCTTTTTTTTCTTCTTCACTGCTATTTTGTCCTAGAATAGTATTTGGCATATAGCTGGGGCTCAATAAATATTTCTCAATTGATTGCAAGAAGTTGAGTAGCATGAAGATATGGGATATAGTCATCCAGGTAGAAACAGATTTCTTTCAAAGGTAATTGTAGATTCCAAGGACAGATACACTGGGCTGACCTCTGACCCCAGGAGTAATAGAAATAGCAATTCCATAATCCAGTTGGTTATAGACCAGGAATGACAAACACATGGCATGCATGTTGCCGCTTCCGCATTCTGCTTTCAGGACAGACATCATTAATCTATCACAGCACTTGCTCCTGAAGAGAGTGGTTACTGCCTCCCTTATTACTGAATCCATAGCACAAACGCAAAGATAAAATTTTGCGTGGAAAGATAGGTTTTGGAGACCTTATCAATATGAAAGGCCTAGGTTCTTCTATAAATAATGTTGCTTGACCATTAATTCCAGAGTGTGACTATGGAAAAGGAGGAATAGTTGCAAGGCTTTAGTTTTGTCTTTTCTAAACAAACCAAATGATATCACAGTTCAGTCACCCCACATGTACCGATCAAGGGGACCAATTGGAGAGTTCAGCATTTAGCCAGGGACAGATGCCAAAATTCAGCCAAGAAAATCTGCCCAAAAAAAAAAAAAGTAACATCCAAAAGCACAGGACAGAGATGTGCTCTATTGGCCATGACTGGCAGCTATAACTCACCTTCTCAGAGAGCTGCTGTCTCCGGGAAGTGCCTGGACAGGACACTGAGAATGATAGAAAAGCATGGGTGAGACCAAAACAGGGGCAACTCTTACCCTATTTCTGAATATTTTTTATGGGGAAGGAGGCAAAGAGGATGAGGGTAACAGGGCGATGTTGCCTTTTATTAAAGTGCGGGTGGAATGAATACTTGACTTGTAAAGTTGGGACTTACTACAACTAGCATAAAATCAATAAAAAAGGAGAGTGAACAAGTATTTACCAAGCCTTCAATGGCCTGCATGGGGATCAGTGCCAAGAAACAGTCTTTCCCATGGCTCTGCCTCCTCCTTGACCCAAAGTACCACTCTTTATTATGCAACTGGCACACTAATCACCTCCAGAACATAAGAACACTACTCATGGCCAGTGTGGGGAACTCAGGCCAAAACACAGCCTTCTGCCCAAGGAAGTGGTCTGAAGTAACTTTGCAGAATTCTTGTCAAGATAGTTAACATTGTCAAGCAAACACACAAATAAAACCACTGAGTAGAAGCCAATTCTCTATGTGCTTAGACTCCCTGTTCTTGTCTCGTCCCTGCTCCTGACCTCACAATATGAGCAGGGGGCCCTGAGATGACCTCCAAGAGAGGCTAGGGAAAGTCCTTGGCTAGACGTTGGTGAGACTCTGCCCTCTCCCTCCAGGAGAGGAAGAATCATCTGAGACAGGCCCACATGAGACCAAAAGAATGGGTTTCTGTGTCTCCTCTGGGA
This sequence comes from Macaca thibetana thibetana, assembly GCF_024542745.1. Classification (NCBI taxonomy): domain Eukaryota; kingdom Metazoa; phylum Chordata; class Mammalia; order Primates; family Cercopithecidae; genus Macaca; species Macaca thibetana. The sequence continues at coordinate 32,270,874 of NC_065590.1, read as the reverse complement.
CTGGCACTGGATTCACAAAGGAGATGAAGGATAGAAGTAGGGGGAGGTATGAAGAGAGATGTTTCCTCAAGAGAATCTGTGTGGGAGCTGAGTCAGTCCTCAGATTGCAATAGGATAGGAATAATGCATTCCAGATCTTCTCATCCAGATCACTTCCCCATCATCCTCCATCTCACCTGTTGTCCTTCTCGCCTTCTCCCCTTCTCAATCTTCTCTGCCCTTCAGTGTCTCAGGTGTCTGTATTCTTCAAGAAGCCATGCCATGTCCCTAATTTCCCCTCCACCCATTACATCATCATTTCCCACACCCAAACTGCTTGGGCCACATTGTCTACAATGGCCACCTCCTCGTAACATCCAGATTTCCAGACACTGTGCAAGGCAACTTATAGGTATTGCTGCCTTTAGTCCTCCTGACAATACACACAATATCTCAGTGAGTCAGCCATTATCTACCTTGTGTTAGGAAGCTCAGAGATGTTGAGTCCCTTTCTAGAGGTTAAAAATTTTAAGCGCTAGAGTTGAGATTCAAACCTAGCAGTGTCTGCTCTTAATCTCTATTCTAGAGGTATTCTAAAGTGTGAAACTTAGAAGACAAGAGTTCTGTGAGATTTAAAAATGAATAGTATAGAAGAATTTGAAAAAATTATACTTTACAGATAAACATTATGTACTTGGTCTTGTTATTCTAAAAAACCCTGACTCTAAAAATGGCGAGTCATATCTTGCACTACAAGTATTTCCTGACGGGGCTGCTGCTGGCCTTTTAGTCCAAGCCTGCACACTGTAGAGTGTTTAGTATCTGTGATCCTCTCAGCCAAAGGCCAGTGGGGTCCTCAATGTGCACGTAAAAGTGCCCCACATGTGTAAATGTCCCCTGAGATGTGAATGTTACTACCTTCAGTTGAAGGTAACTAATTCTAGACTGTAATGACCATAATGTCAGGGACTGTGTCTTTCTTACTCAGCATTGCAACCCCAACATATGGCTCATAGTAGGCCTTTAGTAGATATTAGAAAGTCACCTAATGCATGTGTAATGTGTAATTATTGATAATAGGAAGTATTTAACCATTACCTAGGATGTTATCGAATATGATCTCAATGACCATCTTGCCTATACAGTCTCAACATGTCTGCAATATTATTCAATGTTCATTATGTCTTATATACATGAATCAAATTTTGGTCATTTCTTGCAGCAATTCAATTATCAGGTTACTTTAATTCAAGCATGAAGCTTTCTATCTCCTGAGCTCCTTGATGAAAACTTGACTTATAAAGCTGAAACTTCCTACAACTAGCACAAAATCAATAAGCAAGGAGAGTTAACAAGTATTTACAAAGCCTTCAGTGGCCTGCATGATCTCCATGTCTGTTGCTTTCCTGTCTGTATACCCTAAATTATAATAGTGCTTCATTTTTAAATGTTTGGGCTAAGATGCATTGTCCAATACTGCCTATGGACAGTTACCAATCAACACAAAGCATCCGGCTCTCTCACCCTTTATTGCTTTTGATTCTCTCTCATGAACGGTTCTGAGACCTCCAATGTCCTCTTGTTATTTGTATTCCTAATGGTGGTATTTCTCCCACTTGCTTCCTCCAACTGTCCATCTTGTCATGTTTACTCCTTCCTTCAGGAATGTTCTTCTCAAATCTGAAGATACAATCTGAATAGAAAAGTAGATGTGGACCACTGGTGGCCACTCATGTGCCTACATTTCTGTAATCAATCATTTTCAATCCTAAGTGAAGACACAAAGTTTTATGTCAGCCAGCCCCTAGCTGGAGTTTCCTTTGTCTAGTTCTGCATCTGCCTCCCAAGAATCTATTCTTTTTGCTTTTTCACTCCCTCACTCTCTCCCTGGTATCAGTGTCTCTGATATAGACACAGGAATAGGCATTTATGGAAGATCAGGTGGGGAGAGTTCAGTTCTGGCCCCGGAGCAGGGAGGAACAGGCCTTGCGGGGGCTGACCTGACTTAGCCAGAGAGGCTATAACAGGACATCAGGCTGCCAGGAAAATGAGGGTTGCAGTCATCTGGGGACAAAGTTAAGGCAAGCTGAAAGTTAAGGGCTGAAAGGGAGCCCAGTGGGAGATGAGGCATAGTGAGGAGGGAGCTGGGATGAAGGGACTTGGAAATACAGGCACAAAGCCAGCCACAGAGGCTGTACGGGGTAGCAAGCCCTGTCTACACAACCAGAGTCATTGGAGAAGTCTTTCAGAAGAAGCTGGGACTGGATTTGCAGCTTGAAGAAAGGGTAGGATTTGTAGAGTTGAAGAGGAGTATAACGAGCCACTTCCTGTGAGGTGAAGCTACATATCACTCAGTGATTTACATCTAAACTGGGCATTTCTGTGTTATGATTGGCTGAAATCCCCTGTGGGCTAATTGGCCCAGCCATCAGGCTGAGATGCTGGCTCACAAAGTCAGCTGAGGGACTTTCCCCTGCAGGAAGTGACCCTGTGCCTGATTTACACTTTGCAAGGTACACAATTGTTTTCACTTGTTCTAAACAAATTGACCAAATCCAATTCAGCAAGTGAGATGACTTCAAGCACAAGGTTTCTCTTTAAAAATGATTGAAAACATGTATGCATATAGTGTTTACAAAGTTGAAGCAAACTGTGCTTTGAATGAAGAGAGAATATGTCTCCATTTCTTTGCTGAGTGTGAAATGAGAAGAGGGGTTGTTAGCCCGACTCCAGCAGAGCTCTTGACCATAGGAAGCCTGAGATCAAGGGTCACAAACTCAAGTGTTTACTGTGAAAATAAGATAAATAATGAAACGAGACAACTGTGATGCAACAGGAAATTGTGGAAGCTCTGGCTAAGTCGAGAGGATACATCCTATTCGAAGACGGCTGTTATTCTCTCCCCTACTTTGCATCCATGCAAGAATGAGAGTCCACTATGACCAGGTTTTCTAATTTTTCAAGAGAAGCCAGAAATGCCAATTTTTTTGGTATGAAACTTTCTAAGCTAAGGAGAATTGTATGGGTGCCTTCTGCTGTGGGCCATCTGTTTCCAGTCTCTGTTCTAGAGGCTACCTCATTATGGAAGTCACCTGTAACTGTCCCTATTTGTTCTGGAAGGAAGAGTGGACGCTTGTAGGAAAAAACCCAGACTCCCTAGCCTGACATGGAAGACTTTTGCCTACTTCTCTAGACTTTCTTTTGTGCTCTGCTCACACCTTGTGCCCCAAGGTGAGCCAACTGCTGAGCTAACTGTAGTTTGCCTAATGCGCATGGAACAGAGATTCCATCCCAATCTTCACCTAAACACTTACCTAAAGAAAATGGAAAAAGGAGTTTCAGTGTAAGGCTGAGCTGAGATTGTGTGGAAGTTTAAAAATATGTCCACATCTTTTTTACATTTTTTCCATTAGGAGGTGGGCTTGAAAGTGGATTGGGGCTGGGAGGGGAGATGGGGATGGTTAATGGGCACAAAAAATAACTAAAAAGAATGAATAAGACCTACTATTTGATAGCACAAGAGAGTGACTATCATCAGTAATAACTGGCTGGGAGTGGTGACTCACGCTTGTAATCCCTACACTTTGGGAAGCCAAGGCAGGTGGATTACCTGAGGTTAGGAGTTCGAGACCAGCCTGGCCAATATGATGAAACCCCATCTCTGCTAAAAATACAAAAAAATTTAACTGGGCATGATGGCAGGCACCTGTAATCCCAGCTACTTGGGAGGCCTGAGGCAGGTGAATTGCTTGAACCCAGGAGACGAGAGTGAGCCAAGATCCCGCACTGCACTCCAGCCTGAGCGACAAGAGCAAAACTCAGTCTAAAAAAAAAAACTATACATTTTAAAATAAAGAGTATAATTGGACTGTTTGTAACTCAAAGGATAAATGCTTGAGGGGATGGATACCCCATTCTCCATGATGTGCTTATTTCATATTGCATGCCTGTATCAAAACATCTCATGTACTCCATAAATATACATACCTACTATGTACCCACAAAAATTAAAAATAATAAAAAAAGGAAATAGATTGGGCTTTGTGACCAGGTCAACCAAGACAGTATGTGGAAATGATGCCAAATGACTTTTGAGGCTAGGTCAAAAAAGGCAATGCAACTTCTGCCTTGCTTGCTACAGCTCTCAGCTGGAAGCCCTCAGCTGCCATGCAAGCAGGCTACCCTGAAGGTTCCATGCTGTGAGGAAGCCCAAACTAGCCCATCAGGAGAGACACCATGGAGAAGTTCTGAGGGGACGTAAAGAGAGGCAGAGATGCCCTACCAGTCCTCAGATGCTCCAGCTCCCTGCTCTTCTAGCTCCAGCCACCCATCTGACTGTAACTGCCTGAGAAACCCTGAGCCAGAACCACCCCGCTGAGCCCTTCCCAAATTCCTGACTCACGAAAATTGTGAGAGATAAAATTATTATTATTATAATACGCCACTAGGTTTTGTGGTGATTTGTTATGCACAACAGCTTCAAAGGAGAACTCAAAGTTTAGGTAGGGGCAGAGGCAGATTTAGTGTTTAGTGCCTAGTCTAGTCTGCTGTCCTTAATTCTGTGCACTTGACTCTTCACATACCAGCCAGATTCCTGATATTCTTCCTGCAGAATTGCCAGAGGGAGCCAGGTTGGTTGGCTGATTTAGTTACTGTCGCTGATATTGAAAACCTCATTGGGTACCTCAGCCAGCCTGAGTCTTTGGGTTAGGTGCCCACTCATCCAATCAGTAGCCACTCTTGTAGAAGACCAACCTGTCCCAGTTCACCTGGTTAGGGGCCTGTGGCCATGGCCCTTTCTGTGTGAAGGGGAAGTTGGGGTGGCAGGTGTCTGGTGGGCCCATCTGGCACCTGTGCTTTGTTGTCGTGTCTTTCCATGCTTGTGCTCTATGCTTTAGAATCATCCCTACTCCCAACACCTACTCGTCTTTTGAGTCTCAATTATGCATTACCTTCTTCATGCAGCTGGGCCATTCCCCTTGGAGACCCCCTGTCTCTTTGCACACCCGCCCTACTAAAGAGAGCTCACTGGCTTCCCCATCTATCTTTCCCACAAAGCTGACCATCCTCGGCTTATTCATCTCAGTATTCCTAACGCTGGGCTTTGTGGCTGGCTCATAGCAGGAGCTGGATAAATCATTGATAAACATGAATAGATGTGTTTAGTTAAAAGAGGATAAAAGGAATCATAACATTGGCTACTCTGGAGTGCGGAATGCTTTTGATGTCTGAGTTGGGAGGCTAGGTTCTGTTTCACTGCCTCTTGCAGTAGTTGATACCAGTTCATTGATTATGTCGTTCTGTTACCTGCAGTAGGAACAGATCGTGTCTTAAAAGTGTGTGGTCTGGAACTTGAAGCACATTTTCCCTCATAGAAACAGGTTAGTGGTTTTCAAATTAAAAATGAAACAAACCCAAAATATCATGAAAAAAAAATTATACAAGAAACTCAACTTGGAAAGTCAGCTTTGAAGTGGTTTGAAATTAACATTGGACTGGTCTCTAAGCTTTGGAGGGCTAGGGGAAGACAAAAGTGTTGGGACCCCAGAGCGGCCAAGCAGTTAAAGGGCACTCAGATGCTATTGTCCCAAATATATTAGCTGTAATATGGGGGATGGGGGATCCAGGAATATATTTAAGTTTTAAAAACTTCACTACTTTATGTTTAAATGGGTAATATACAATAATGATAGTACCGCTTTTATAATATTTTTATATTTTAGTAACAATGTTTTTACTTCACTTTTACCGTCTATGGGAAATGTTGGGAAAGAAAAGGCCACATAGTTTTCTCTATCCAGATTTCATGCACAGTAAGCTTTGCTTATCATTCCACACATTATTTTGAGTCTAGCTATTTCCTCCCCTCTCCACTCCCTTGACCTATTTTTAGGTCTAGAAGCTAAAAAAAAAAAAAAGGTTGTCCAGTGAGGACCTAGTAACTGGCAGCCCTGAGGGTGGGTGTACCCTGGGGCCTCAGCTCTGGCTTTAACAGGCCTTGGGTGTCAAGGGATTGGGGATTCCAATCCACATTCTGTGAAAGGGACCCTCCCCTCCCTCTTTCTGGGTGAGGCCAAAGGCTGCCCAGTCAGCTGGCCTGGACTGAGAAGGCTAAGATAGTGCAGGCGCTGTTTCCCCATCTCCTCTGCTTCCCTCTCCCACACACTTACAGTTTGGTCCTACTCTTCCCACCCCAAGCTGCTCTGGGGCTGCCACCCTCATACCCTGACCCCAGATCCCAGCCCCAGGCAGATCATTAGGCTGCAGACCATCTTTGCCTTCCTCCCTACCAACTTCTGACCATGCTACAGAAAGCAGATAACTGAAAGCCACTCAATATACCTAGAAGGCAGGGCCATAGGATGAGCTTGGCCTTTGGAGTAGCAGACCATGGTTCAAATTGTAGTTGAAACCCCGGCTCTGGGACCTGTTTGCTATCTGACCAGGGGCAAATGACTTACCCTGTCTGAGCTAGAGTTTCTTACCTGTGAAATGGAGAAGAGGATAATGATCTACTTTGGAGGGCATTGGGAATTAGAGAAAATGTATGTAAAGTGTCTGGCACAATGTGGCCTACAACTGCCCCCAATAAATGTTTATTGAGGCCTTATGCTCAGCTTTCCAGGAAAGCTGGGGAGCGTTTCCCTCTGGATCTCCTTGTGCTCATGGGATTGGGACTCTAGGCTGGAGGAGCACAGATTTCCACAATCCTGTGGGTACTCATATGTCCTGTAGAGCATCGCCTTCATATTTAGAGCCTTCTTCTCCTTTCTTGCTTTAGGATCTTCATGGATTGCAACATTGCACCCTTTACCTAAATGAAACATCAGTGCATATAACTCTCCTCCCATTTTCATCAGGTTAAAACAAAAATTAGGATGGGCAGATGCCAGCCCTTGCTGGAGACCCAGGCTTCTGTGTGAATGACTATCCATAAAGCATTTAGATGAGAGAATGTGAGGGAAAGCTGCTGTTCAAGATCTGCTCTGCTGGAGGATGGCACAATGGTCTCACATGCTCAGGAAGGTTTGAAATGTGGGGTTAAGCACACTAACATGGAAGTTGAAACTCTTGGGTCCAAATCCTGGCTTTTCTAGTTACCAGCCAGGTGCATCAGTTTACTCATCTGTTAAAAGCAGAGGATGATGATGATAATGAAGATGATGATGAAAACGAAGATGATGGTACCCATCTCCTCAGGTTGACGAAAGGTGAACTGAATTGACACAGTGAGAACAGAGTACACTGGACTCACTCATGAAGTATGTTAGCTGCTATGGTCATGCTTTCCCTCTTTGTTTTCTGTGTAGCTAGTGATGGAAATATCAAGCCTTCCAACAAGACTGTCCCTTACCATATTTTCTTTCTTTTGTTAGCCTTTAGATTTTTTTCTGATTATAAAGGTTATACATGTTCAAGGCAAACCACTTATAAAATGTAGAAAGACAAGGCGGGGCGCGGTGGCTTACACCTGTAATCCCAGCACTTTGGGAGGCTGAGGTGGGCGGATCACCAGGTCAGGAGATCAAGACCATCCTGGCTAACACGGTGAAACCCCGTCTGTACTAAAAATACAAAACAAAAAGTAGCCGGGCTGGTGGCAGGCGCCTGTAGTCCCAGCTACTCGGGAGGCTGAGGCAGGAGAATGGTGTGAACCCGGGAGGCAGAGATCGCACCACCACACTCCAGCCTGGGTGACAGAGCAAGACTCCATCTCAAAAAAAAAAAAAAAAAAGTAGAAAGACAAAAAGAAAACAATGAAAACACACATCATATTACCGCCCCCAGTGATACTGTGAATATTTTTATGTATTTCCTTCCAGGAAATAGATATTTATAGTCATTAGTATAGTATGTAAAAATGAGAGCCTATTAAAATGTGCAGCAGTCACTTGTAGAAACCAAAGGAAAAAAAAATCTGTGTTTGAAATCTGTTTGTTGCCTGTCCAAGTGCTCACTGCAGCTCACCGGTGTGTTATGGAGCACAGGTTCTTAAAACTAGTGCCGGGAGGGCCGGGCACGGTGGCTCAAGCCTGTAATCCCAGCACTTTGGGAGGCCGAGACGGGCGGATCACGAGGTCAGGAGATCGAGACCATCCTGGCTAACACGGTGAAACCCCGTCTCTACTAAAAAATACAAAAAACTAGCCGGGCGCGGTGGCGGGCGCCTGTAGTCCCAGCTACTCGGGAGGCTGAGGCAGGAGAATGGCGTAAACCCGGGAGGCGGAGTTTGCAGTGAGCTGAGATCTGGCCACTGCACTCCAGCCTGGGTGACAAAGCGAGACTCTGTCTCAACAACAACAAAAAAAAAAACAAAAAAAAAACAAAAAAAACTAGTGCCGGGCTTACAGCATCACTTGGGAGCTTGTGAGAAGTTCAAACTCCCTGGCTGCACCTGCTGAGTCAGAGAGCCTGGGGTGGGCCCAGCAATCTGTATTTTAACAAGCTCTCCAGAGGATTTTGAAGTCTGTTCAAATTTGAGAACCATTCTTAGAAATCAAAGTTCTAGCCCAGGTGTGGTGGCTCATGCCTATAATCCCAGCACTTTGGGAGGCCCAGGCAGGTGCATCACATAAGCCCAGGAGTTTGAGACCAGCCTGGGCAACATAGTGAGACTCCATCCCTACAAAAAATATGTGTAAAAAAAATTAGCTGGACATGGTGGCACATACCCGTAGTCCTAGCTACCTGGAAGGCTGAGATGGGAGAATCACCTGAGCCTGGGAAGTCAAGGCTGTAGTGAGCTGTGATCACACCACTGCACTCCAGCATGAATGACAGATTAAGATCCTGTCTCGAAAGAAAGAAAAGGAATAAAAGGGGTCAGGCATGGTGGCTCATGCCTGTAATCCCAGCACTTTGGGAGGCCGAGGGGGGTGGATCACGAGGTCAGGAGTTTGAGACCAGCCTGACCTACATGGTGAAACCCCATCTCTACTAAAAATACAAAAATTAGCCGGGCGTGGAGGCACGCACCTATAATCCCAGCTACTTGGGAGGCTGGGGCAGGAGAATGGCTTGAACCTGGGTGGTGGAGGTTGTAGTGAGCTGAGATCATGCCACTGCACTCCAGCCTGGGTGACAGGGTGAGACTCCATCTCAAAAAATATAAAATAAACTAAAATAAAAGGAAGGAAGGAAGGGAGGAAGGGAGGAAGGAAGGAAGGAAGGAAGGAAGGAAGGAAGGAAGGAAGGAAAGAAAGAAGGAAAGAAAAGAAAGAAAGAAAAAGAAAGCCAAAGTTCTGGAATTATTCTCACAAGTTAAACAATAGTTTAAGAAACTCTTGCTCTCTAAGGTCTCACAAGTTTTAAGCCATGCATTTAAAATAGATGCTGCCAAAAAAGAATGAACCCTGCGGAAAACATTCTACTTGCTACACTGAGACACCATGTTAAAGACAGCATTATTTTAAATGTCTCTGGCCTGCTTTTAAAAAGAACTTTGGGTCATGCATCTAATTCCCTTCCAACTTCTAAAATGGAAAGTAGTTTCCTGTAGTTGGCATCTATCATACGTAGTTATAGACAGACCTACTCTGTGACACCATAGAGTACTCACTCATTTATTCATTTGTCATTCATTCAAATAATCACCATTCAGTTCTTTGAAGTATTTATTCTCTACCAGTTTCTGGCAGTCCTTTATGCATTAGGAAAGAACTGATCTGTTTTTATTTTCAGATTTTATTTTAAAAATATGTACTTTCAATAGTATTTGGAAGTTTATACTTGCAAAGGATTTGAGTGAAGTAGGAGATATTTTCTCTAGAACATTGAAAGTGTCTGAAGACCCCTTGACCTTCTCCCACACTAGTGCCAAGACAAGAAAACAGGATTTTTCTGCTCTCTTTGAGTTCTAGTCTCTAGGTACAAAGGAATTAGATCTCAGTTACTGGAAAGTTTGCAGAATAGAGGAATAGCCCAATGTCTTTGAGACATTTTAGGGCAATGCCAGAAGTCTTGGAAGAAGCAAGCTAAATAAAAGTTATCTGGATGCCCAAAGAGAGCAGAAGATGGCTTGCTCAAAATACCACTACTGAGTTTGGCTTCAGTCCCAGACAAGATTCTAGACTAGATTATTAAAAATAATAACAATAAAGTTTGGGAGACTTTTGGAAAAGCAGCAATTACTGGCATTCAGCCTGAGATTTTAAAAACAAAGTATGTCTGCTTGACCTTTTTCTTTCCTTGACATTGTTTCTAGACTCGTTTATTAAGAAAATATGATAAGTACAAGGCCTGGGGCATAATAGAGACTCAATCAATATTTGTTGACTGAATGAATAGGGCATTTTGACAGGCTTTTGATAAGATCTTTCATAAACTGATTGATAAAGCCACAGCATAATGCAGGCTGGAAGCAAGGGCAAAAGCTGGGTTAGAATTTCCCAGAAAATATCACTAATACCGTCTGGGAGGCAGAGTCCTAATGTTGGGCCATCGCACCCGAGAAAGCTGTCCATGGCATGGATGCAGTATAGAGAACAGGCTCATCAAACTGAACATAAAATCGTGCTGGGCAGGGCAGCATACACGCTGAGGAATGAAATCCAGATCAACAGACTACTGAGCAATTTTAAGCCCTTCCTTATTCTCCCTAAATATAAATAATACATATTCATTGTATGCAATCTAAGAAATATAGGAGAGACTAAAGAAGAAATTAAAAAAGAATTCATGATCTCCCATCACGTGAATGTAACCACTGCTAATATCTTAGCATATTTCTTTACTTAGTCTTTGTTTAATTTATACGTTTTATCTAGATGTGTTAATTTCATATCATCCTTTCACTGAAACTAAACTCTTTTAAAGCGTAATTTGTAATGATTATATGATAGTTCATTATATCTATGTGTTGACTTATACATCTTCATTTGTAGTGACCAAAATAAATTGTAGCAAATATCAATATAGCATTTTACTGAGTCCCAGATACTATTTAAAGTTCTTTAAATGTATTAGCTTTTTAGTCCTCACAATAACTCTAAGAGGTATTATCGCTATCCTTATTTTACAGATGAAGAAACTGAGGCATAAAGAGTTTAAGTAATTTCCCCCAAATCACCCAGATACTAAGTGGTGGGAGCAGAGAGTTCTCTCTCTTTTGAAGTCAGTGTTGGTATTGGAATGATTGACATTTATTAAATGGTATTGGAATGATTGACATTTATAAATGGTATTGGAGATCGCACCACTGTACTCTAACCTGGTGACAGAGTGAGACTCCATCTCAAAAAAAAAAAAAAAAAAAAAAGAATTACCAGTGTTGACCACTGGTCCCTATTTCCCCCCACAGCTATTTAAATCATAATCTCTGGAGGTAAAGCTAGGAATTTGTATTTTTTAAGTATGCATTATGATTTATTTTTTTTTTTAACTTTAAGTTCTGGGATACCTGTGCAGAACGTGCAGGTTTGTTACATAGGTATACATGTGCCATCGTGGTTTGCTGCACCCATCAACCTGTCATCTAGGTTTTAAGCCCCGCAAACATTAGGTATTTGTCCTAATGCTCTCCTTCCCCTGGCCCCCGACCTGCCGACAGGTCCTGGTGTATGATGTTCCCCTCCCTGTGTCCATGTGTTCTCATTGTTCAACTCCTATCTTGTAAGTGAGAACGTGAGGTGTTTGATTTTCTTTTCCTGTGTTAGTTTGCTGAGGATGATGGCTTCCAACTTCATCCATGTCCCTGCAAAGGACATGATCTCATCATTTTTTATGGCTGCATAGTAGAAATTGGTATTTTTTTTAAGTTTCTGTTGATTGGAATGCAGCCAGGGCTAAGACACAATGACAAAAGGGATAGATTTTTTAAAACCTGAGAAAGGAGAAAGCTTTTTTATGTATGATATAAGCCCCAAAAGTTCTAAAGAAAAAAACTGATACATTCAGTAGTGGAGAATTATTGTTTAATGGGTACAAAGTTTCTGTTTGGGAAGATGAAAAGTCCTGGAGATGCATGGTGGTGATGGCTGCACAGCAACGTGAATGTACTCAATGCCATCAAACTGTACACTCAAAAGTGGTTAAATGGTGTGTTTCATGTAATGTACAGTTTACCACAATAAAAAATGGCATTACAAAAAACATCATAGAGCCGGGCGTGGTGGCTCACGCCTGTAATCCCAGCACTTTGGGAGGCTGAGGTGGACGGATCACAGGGTCAGGAGATCGAGACCATCCTGGCTAACACAGTGAAACCCCGTCTCTACTAAAAATACAAAACAATTAGCCGGGCATGGTGGCGGGCGCCTGTAGTCCCAGCTACTCAGGAGGCTGAGGCAGGAGAACGGTGTGAACCCAGGAGGCGGAGCTTGCAGTGAGACTGCACTCCAGCCTAGGTGACAGAGCAAGACTCCATCTCAAGAAAAAAAAAAAAAATCATCGGCACAGTCCAAATATAAATAACAGATTGGAAAAAACAGGTAACTCACTATAAAAAGAGGCTTATATATAAAGAGCTTGCATGAATCAATAAAAGAGCAACCCAATGTAAAGATGGGTAACAGATACAAACCATTTACAGAAAAGAAAATATAAATGTTTCTTAAACATATGAAAAAAGCCCATTCTCACTAAATGCAGGAGAAAATAAAAATACACTAAAATATCATTGTCGGCCGGGCGCGGTGGCTCAAGCCTGTAATCCCAGCACTTTGGGAGGCCGAGACGGGCGGATCACAAGGTCAGGAGATCGAGACCATCCTGGCTAACACGGCGAAACCCCGTCTCTACTAAAAACACAAAAAATTAGCCGGGCGAGGTGGCGGCGCCTGTGGTCCCAGCTACTCGGGAGGCTGAGGCAGGAGAATGGCGTAAACCCGGGAGGCGGAGCTTGCAGTGAGCTGAGATCTGGCCACTGCACTCCAGCCTGGGCGACAGAGCGAGACTCCGTCTCAAAAAAAAAAAAAAAAAAAAAATCATTGTCACTTAGATTGAGAAGTATAAAAACAGAGTTGGGACCGGGCGCAGGGGCTCATGCCTATAATCCCAACACTTTGGGAGGCTGAGGCAAGTGGATCACTAGAGGTCAGGAGCTGGAGACCAACCTGGCCAACGTGATAAAACCTGTTCTCTACTAAAAATGTAAAAATTAGCTGGGCATGGTGGTGCTCGCCTGTAACCCCAACTACTCGGGAGGCTGAGGCAGGAGAATTGCTTGAATCCGGGAGGGAAGTGGAGGTTGCAGTGAGCAGAGATGACTCCATCTCAAAAAAAAAAAAAAAGGTTGGATAACTCAATTGTTGATAAGGGCCTGAGGAAACAGCCATTCTTATTATTTGCTGATAGGAGTATAAATTGGTGCATTTTCTGTGGTGGGCATATTTGGGAATATCAGTAGAAACTTCAAATGCACACACAACTTGGTCTCATAATTCCACATCTAGGAATTTATCATATGAAAATATTCGCATACAAAATGACACATGTACAGGGCGATTAATTGCAATTATTTGAAATAGCAGGCCGGGCGAGGTGGCTCACACCTGTAATCCCTGCACTTTGGGAGGCCAAGGTGGGTGGATCACCTGAGGTCAGAGTATCGAGACCAGCCTGACCAACATGGTGAAACCCCACCTCTACTAAAAATATAAAAAGTTAGCTGGGCATGGTGGTGGGTGCCTGTAATCCCAGCTACTCAGGAGGCTGAGGCAGGAGAATCACTTGAACCTGGGAGGCGGAGATTGCAGTGAGTCGAGACCACACCTATGCACTCCAGCCTGGGCGACAGAGTGAGACTCCGCCTCAAAAAAATAAATAAATAAATAAATAAAAATAAGTACAATTTGCTGTTTCTGCTGCTGTTTGCTAAATGCCTGGGGGAAAACTTGAGTATGTTCAAGTGATGGAGGGATAACAGCAGTAGAAAGGAAAAGGCTGATGGAGCCAGTTATCTGAGGAGGAGGAGAAGAGGGAAGGCAGGATCAGGAGGAGGCAGGCATTAGCTCTCGGCGGGAGCAGACACACCTCCTTCCCTGAGATGGACGAGATAAGAAGAGGATTCGTTCCTAAAGAGATAAAGCCAGGGCCCTGGGTGGGGTTGATGGAGCTCCTGCCTCAAGGCCTCTATTATCTATGGAAAATATTAGATAGGTTATCTGCTACTAGTGAGGCAGGAGATGGTGGCCAAGGGGGCATGAGGACCGTGGTTAAAATGGTAAAGCAGCTATTGTTGAAGGCCCCATAAACCTGGGTGCTGGCAGTCTGTGTGACTGAGAAGCTTTGTCTAGCGTTTTTCACTAACTGGGAGCCTCAGCAGAGGGCCGGAAGGAAGTGAAGAAGGAAGGGACCAGTGGGTTGAGGATGTTAGACAGTGAGCAAGGTCTGAAACTATGTGGGAAGAGGGTAAGCAGTTCTATCCTATGGTTGCCTGTTTGTCCCCCCAGTGAACTGGAACCCCCTCCTCCTCCTAGGGCGCTTTTCATAGTCCCCAGGGCCTGAGTGGATGCTTGGTCATGGGACACAGTTCAAGGAATGTTTCTCAAATTACTTAATTGACCCTGCAGATACAAAAACAGATGAATAAACGAACCCTAAGTCTTACCACTTCATCAATGCTGTGAGAAGGTCTTTATCCCATCTGGCATTATCCAGCTTATTTACCTACCTTGTTCGCAAGATTTGTTTGCTCTTTCCAAAGATGATAGCTACCCTCAAGGGAAGGAGACACTGGGGTTATGTGTTTAAAGATACCGCAGGCTGCGAGGGCAAATACTTTGGAGGACTCCACTGTATCTCCTCCTCTTTCCTAACATCACTTTCATCACTCGTGTTTGAAATCCCACTCTCAGTGGTCCATGGCTGCATGCCTCTCAAAGTGGGTGTGGGGGGTGGGGCAGGGGGATGTGGAAGGAGGGTTCTGCAGAGGGAGGGGAGCACAGCACCCTGGGAGAGGTGACACTTGGTTACCGATGTCCTAGTATTGGTGGTTTGCAGTTGAAAGGGAGCAGCGGACACTTGATGTGGGAGGAGTTAAGAGGGGAGGCTCTTAAAAGCAATCTGACGATCAATGTGTGCCCTCTATAATTTGGGGGAAGGCCTACCCTTCCTCTACTCCCGGCTCTGCTTTTCTCTCACCTCTATCAGCAGAGGAGCTTACTGTAGTGTGGGAGGGTCTCTCCTTCACTCATTCTTCCCACTGTAGTTGAGCACTTGCTGCAGGCCCGACCTATGGAAGGCAGAGGAATGCAGGGGCCCCTCCTTCGACGGCCCACAGACAGGAGCCTTCAGCTCCAGCTGGTTCAGTGTCCCCTGATTGCCTTTGGACATTATTATCTGAATCCGGGATTAACAGCTCCTGAACCCTGAGCAAGTGAGAGACAGCAGTGCCCTCCAGGGACCTGGCAGAGTGCACATGCCAGGCAGCACGTAGCTGCTACTGCAGGCATGGAGGCGTTGCCGTGGAAACTGCCCAGGCAGCCTTTCCACTCACAACCTTTAGGTTCCTTTGTTTGTGTCATCCGTTTCTAGGAGACACGTGTAAGGCGGTCTCTCCTCCTTTTTCTCATCCCTGGAAAGAGTTGAGAGGAGAAGTTGCTGGTGAATGGGGTGGGAGAAGTCAAGTGCAGCCCGGGTGGGAAAACAGCTGGTGGATGCCAGGGTTTCCAGCGACCTGTAGGGCAGTGGCTCACAGCTCTCAGCTCTGCTGCTGTGGTGGGAGAAGCCCCTCATCGGTAATTACATTCCACCAGAGCCGCTGCCCTCTCCTCTCCCTGCACCCACAGGCTGCGAAGTGCTTAGGGTCACGGTCAGGCAGAGCTGGATTTGCTGTATCAGGCTTGGGTACTCCAAGGCAGTGAGGTACAGTTAACAGAGCACTGGAATTGGAGTCAGGAGGCCTGAATTTTGGCTCTAATCATGGCACAGCGTAACCTTAGGCAAGTCTTTTCCATCCTCCTGGCTCAGTTTGCTCACCTGGAAAGTGAGGGCTGGAATAGAACAATAATTCCAAAGTGCTGCATCCGAATCATCTGAGAAGCAGATGAAAGCTACATTACACAATGCAGATTTCTAGGCCCAACCCCAGAGATTCCTATTAATTATGTCTGGGTGGGGCCTGGCAATATGTATTAAGGGGAATGTAAATTCATTTCATTATGAGACTCTGTTGACACGCTTGAGATAATAAGAGACACTTGAAAGCAGTCACACCAGAACTGTGAATCACTGAATTAGAAGTAAATGTCAAGTACACTTGAAAAATCGAACAGAATATACTAAGAATATGTTATCTGATTAATTCCAAGGCTTTATGGCAACGATGCCACTTATCTCATTATGAAATGTCTTTTAGTACAAAAAAAATGACCATCATTGAAAACTACTCAAGCACGCATGACCTCACAGTGTCCTTTAGCATCAGGAATAAATGGGCACTCATCCGCCCTCTCCCAGGTGACCGTCACCTACCAAATGCCACACCTATGCTGCAAGAGGTGGGGCAAAGAACAGGACACCCAGCTTTCTTGAAACTTTCCTTCCTTCACTTTAGTAAATCCATTTCCTCTAGGTCTTTCTTGACTCTTCAACTTTTCATTTATTTATTCAGTAACTACTGGTTGTATGAGTACAGTCAGACTCTGTGCTGGGCACTGGGGATACAGTGGAGGGCAGGGTTTGTGGGCCAACTACAAGTTGATGTCATGAGTGCTGTGAAGGTGCCATGGAGTGCCTAGGAAGGGGGTCTCAACCCAGGTGGACCCCAAATATCTTCTTGCCCTTCTCCTGCCTCTAAGTATTGTCACTTTCTAAAACTCATTGATATGGTTTGGCTCTCTGTCCCCACCTAGATCTCATCTTGAATTGTACCCCCATAATTCCCATGTGTTGTGGGAGGCACTCAGTGGGAGATAATTGAATCATGGGGGCGGTTTCCCCCTTACTGTTCGCGTGGTAGTGAATAAGTCTCACAAGATATGATGGTTTTATAAGGGGAAACCTTTTCACCTGGTTCTCATTCTCTCTCTTGCTGCCTCCATAAAAGAAGTGACTTTCGCCTTCTGCCGTGATTATGAGACCTCTCTAGCCATGTGGAACCGTAAGTCCATTAAACCTCTTTCTTTTGTAGATTGCCCAGTCTCAGGTATGTCTTTATCAGCAGCATGAAAATGGACTAATACACTTATTTTTGTGCAAACCTAAAATGGCATTTATTGGCAGATTATTGGTGCAGGACAGGGATGGCCATGACCAGCAGACTGGCTGGATTGCAGGTGGCCCCAGCAGGGAGACTCTTAGAGTTGGTGATGAGAAGTTCACACTGTAGGTCCGTCAGTATCAAGAAGGTTCTAGCAGCTGGGAAGAGATGAAAACCCTGGTGGGCAGGTGACAGCTTGATAGGCAGGTGTTCCACGAATCCAGCAGTGGTCACGTGGATTCAGCCTCAGCATTCTGGGCCAGGACTAGGATGGGGCTTTATCCAGAGAGACTGGGAGACTAAGCAGGGGATACAGGCACGGACACAGACATGGGCATGATGGGGAGGGGTGGTGGTCAGTGAAGGATTCCCTGAAGAAAGGACGTCTGAGCTGAAACCTGAAGGCTGACTCAGAAGTAACTAGACAAATAGAGGAGGAAATGATTCCAGGAAGAGGGAGCAGAATGTGAACCTCTAGAGAAGAAGCTACCAATGCCTGCCATCTGAACAGAATCAAGGAGTTCCCTTTCTACGGAGATTGACAGCTCAGAAACCTTACACACCTGGAGAGTTTGGCCAGGCCCTGAAAGACATCAAGAAGTCTGCAAAGGGGACAGAATCCGGGAGTGACGCTCCTTTCTACCCAAAGAGAATATTAATGACCTTTGCATGGTTGACTGGAAGGTTGTGAGGTGGCCAATTTTCAGGCTCTTCTCTCTCTTAGGGATAGCTAAGGTGATAGGAAAGAAAACAAGAGGCTCTTATATATTTTACTTCCACAAAGTAAAAGTGGAATCCCCATGATGGAGTGTTTTTCCTTTAAACAGTCTTTTAGGGGTCTGGCCGGTGGCTCACGCCTGTAATCCCAGCACTTTGGGAGGCAGAGGCACGAGGATCACAAGGTCAGGAGATCACCATCCTGGCTAACACGGTGAAACCCCGTCTCTACTAAAAATGCAAAAAATTGGCCGGGCGCGGTGGCTCAAGCCTGTAATCCCAGCACTTTGGGAGGCCGAGATGGGCGGATCACGAGGTCAGGAGATCGAGACCATCCTGGCTAACACGGTGAAACCCCATCTCTACTAAGAAATACAAAAAATAGCCGGGCGAGGTGGCAGCGCCTGTAGTCCCAGCTACTCGGGAGGCTGAGGCCGGAGAATGGCGTGAACCCGGGAGGCGGAGCTTGCAGTGAGCTGAGATCCGGCCACTGCACTACAGCCTGGGCAGAGCAAGACTCCGTCTCAAAAAAAAAAAAAATAGGCCGGGCGCAGTGGCTGGCGCCTGTAATCCCAGCACTCTGGGAGGCCGAGGTGGGCGGATCACGAGGTCAGGAGATCGAGACCATCCTGGCTAACAAGGTGAAACCCCGTCTCTACTAAAAAATACAAAAAATTAGCCGGGTGTGGCGGCGGGCGCCTGTAGTCTCAGCTACAGGCTGGGACTGCCCGGAAGCTGAGGCAGGAGAATGGCATGAACCTGGGAGGCGGAGCTTGCTGTGAGCCGAGGTCGCGCCCCTGCTCTCCAGCCTGGGCGACAAAGCAAGACTCCATCTCAAAAAAATAAAATAAAATAAAAAATAAACAGTATTTTAAAAATTTAAGAAAAGAAAGACAGATATTAAAAGTATTTCCCAGCTCTTTACTATTTTTGATGCTCTTCATTCCTTCCCGTAGATATGAATTTTCATATGGTATCATTTCCTCTCGGCCTGAAGAACTTCCTTTAACATTTCTCTTAGGTGGACTTATTGATGACAATAAATCCAGTTTGTATTTGCCTAAAATGTTTTTTACGTTCAATTTTAAAGGAATTTTTACTAGATATAGAATTCTAGTTTGACAGTTATTCTTTCAACACTTTACAGGTGTGGTTCTGTTGTCTCCGGTCTCTCTTGTTTCTGGTGAGAAATGAGTTGTCATTCTTATCACTAGTTCTCTGTATGTAGTGTTTTTCTTCCTTTTGTACTTTTTAAGATTTTGTCTTTCTCTTTTGTTTTCAGAAATTTAACTGATAATATGATTTCCTTTGTATTTATCCCACTTAAGGTTTGATGGACTTCTTAGGTCTGTAAGTTTATGTTTTAAATAAAATTTGGAAAACTTTTTGTCCGTGTTTCTCTAAGCATTCTTTCTGTATAATTTTCTCTCTCATCTCTTTCTGGGATTCCAATTGCTTGTATGTTAGACTTCATCTTGCAAATTGTTGAGAGTCTATTCATTCCTTTAAATTTTTTTCCTTTGTGATTCAATTTGGATAATTTTTATTGACCTGTTGTTAACTTCACCAATTCTTGCTTTTATAATACATTGTTTAATCTTTATTTCATCCAATGAGTTTTTAAAGATTTCACATATTAGAATTTTCAGTTTTGTAAGCCCCATTTGGTTCTTTATTAGCATTTCATTTCTCTCCAGAGGCATCTCATTCTTTCATCTATCACACCCATCCATAGGTGCTTTAATACATTTATTATAGTTATTTTTAAATCCTGTCTGCTGATTCCTGTATATAGGTTGCCAAGATGTCTGTTTCTATTGACTGTTTTCACTTGATTATGGGTGCCAGTTTCCTGCTTCTTCACAAGTTTAGTAAATACTTTTTATCGTATATTCATTATAGTGCATGTTACATTGTAGAGATTCTGAGTTGACCTGTCTTACTCTGAGGAGAACAGAGTTTTGTTCCAGTTGGCAGTTACTGAAGGATCACCTTGTTTATATGAATATTTCATTTAGACTCTGTATGGCAAGTCTATTTTACTCTGAATCCTAGGTTTAGGCCTTAGTCTTGAGATGTGGCTCTTATCCTAAGTTATGGCCCTTCTGGAGTTTCACTGTAAAACTAAGGCCCTCTGAATTAGTGAGATTTCTTCAAACTCAGTCTCCCCAGCACTAGACAGCAATGGAAATACCTGCACAGACTTTCAGTCTCCCATTTGTTGCTTTCTACTGGATTTCTTGGACCTTTCCCTGAACATGTACAGTTCAGAGTCTTCCAAGGATTTGAGGAGAATTTGCACATAGATTTTGGGCTTCCTCCTTTGAGACTCCTTCCTTTCCAGGATTTCTCTCTCAATATCCAGCTGTTTTGCCAGTCCCAAACTCTGACCTCTGACTCCTTAGCCCAGTAAGACTGGTGGTTTCTGCCTGAGCTCTATTTCCATACACTACACCACACAATCCTTAGGGGAAAATGGGATAAATATGGATCTCATCCGCTGTGTTTTTCTTCTTTTATTTTTATTTTTTTGGAGACAGAGTCTTGCTCTGTCACCCAGGCTGTAGCGCAGTGGCGCAATCTCGGCTCACAGCAAGTTCCACCTCCCGTGTTCACACCATGCTCCTGCCTCAGCTTCCCGAGTAGCTGGGACTACAGGCACTCGCCACCATGCCCGACTAATTTTTTGTATTTTTAGTAGAGACAGGGTTTCACCATGTTGGCCAGGATGGTCTTGATCTCCTGACCTGGTGATCTGCCCACCTTGGCCTCCCAAAGTGCTGGGATTATAGGTATGAGCCACTGCACCCAGCTTGTTTTTCTTCTTTTAAAGGTCAAATCCTCTTAAATTTCTGTATGTTCTTCACTTCTCTCCAATGCTTTCAAATAATTGTTTTTTTTATTTTTTTAAATTTTGTCTGGAGTTTAAATTATCAACAGGAGAATTAATTCAATATAGAATTACTGGGACAGGGATAGCATGGAAGTTGATTTTATTCTGTGTATCTGACTTAAAAGGCTGTGATTCCAAAGCAAAAGTGGTAAGAATGCTCAACCTTTTTTTTTTTTTTTTTTTTTTTTTGAGACGAGTCTCGCTCTGTCTCTGAGGCTGGAGTGCAGTGGCGGGATCTCAGCTCACTGCAAGCTCCACCTCCCGGGTTTACTCCATTCTCCTGCCTCAACCTCTCCAGTAGCTGGGACTACAGGCGCCTGCCACCTCGCCTGGCTAGTTTTTTGTATTTTTTTTTTAGTAGAGATGGGGTTTCAGCGTGTTAGCCAGGATGGTCTCAATTTCCTGACCTCGTGATCCGCCTCCCCAAGTGCAGGGATTACAGGCTTGAGTCACTGCGCCCCGCTCAAACAACTTATTTTCGTAGTAGGGGAGTTTAAGAGCCAAACCCGGCCTTTTCATAGAGTCTGAAATTGGCATTCAGGACAGTGAGCATGGAGAGCAGTTAGGAGGCTGGGGTCTTTGTGTAGGCGTGTGTTGAAGGCTTATTTTAGAGGGGTGGTGATGGTAACAGGGATGGTACAGGAAGGTTCAGCTAGACAAGAAAGACCTGGGTCTCACTGAACAAGGAGGAAAAAGGAGAAGGAAGAGACAGAAATGACTCTTCAGTTTTGATCTTGAAAGACAGAAGGGCACAACTCTTGAGAAAGGCATGGAAATTGGGAAGGGTTTTTACAGGTGAAGGTGATGAATACTTCATGGGGAGGAGGCAGTGTTGAAGGTCAGTTAGGGTGGAGGTAGTGATCTCTTTTTGGGAGAGTGTAGAGAGAGCCATGTGGAGACCTGGGGACTGATCCTGGGCAAATACTGCCATTTAGAGGATGGAAGAAGAAAGTAGAACTTTGAGAGAACCTTCCCTGGAACTAAGCTAGAAGAGGCATCGGAAAGGTAGAAGGGGATCTATAGGAGAATCTGTTAAGAATAAGGAGACCCGGAGAGTGGGGAAAGCTCAGAGGCCTAAAGTGGAGGAGTAGGGACAAGAAAAGACCATTAGAGGCAAGCAGGTGGTTAGCAGTGACAGTGGTGAGAACAGAAGTCACCATAGGTTAAATAGGAAGTGAGATTAATTACTTTAAAAAAATTGTCTGCCTTTAATGCAGCCCTATCCCTCATCCCCCAGCTCTGCCAATCTCAGGTCAGGCTCTTTGTTGCCTCTGGGAGACTG
Organism: Macaca thibetana thibetana; assembly: GCF_024542745.1. NCBI lineage: Eukaryota > Metazoa > Chordata > Mammalia > Primates > Cercopithecidae > Macaca > Macaca thibetana. The sequence continues at coordinate 32,248,863 of NC_065590.1, read as the reverse complement.
GCAGTTGCAGTGGTTGCCAAGTGGCATTTACAGGCTCAGCTTCCTGAGGATTAACCACCCAGAAGAGGATTCGGCTCTGAGGACAGAGAGATGAGCACACCAGTTGAGCAGCCTAACCTCCCCATGTTTGGAAGATAAATACTTCCCATCCCGGAATTTTAATTTGAGCTTTCCAACCTTTCCTGCTTTCCAAACATTTGGCTAAGATGATGGATAATGTTTAATTGTATACCTGTCTTCCTCAAAGCATTTTAAACAACCTTCTCCCAGGATCCAAATTGGCTGGAGATAAGGCAGAAGGGAGACTTTGTTCCTTAAGCACCATTTTCCCTTTTACAATCTCATCATCAGCTTTTTGGAGCTGGTCTCAGGTGACATTAACGTAGAGCTGGCTGTGGACACAGCAGGTTCTGGGCCCTGATTAGGGTGCCCCTCGCAAGCTAAAAGACTAAGGCATGAGTTAACTGAGAATAAGGAGGAGAAAAGAGGAGCTGGAGATGCTTTCTGGCATCCAGTTTGATGAATGGAGAGGTCATTAAGCAAGATGGAGAATATAGGAGGAATGATGTGTTTGGAGAAGATCATGACCTCAGTTCTGAACTGTTTGGTTGGAGGAGTCTGTGAGATCCAGATGCTACCCAGTAGTCAATGTTATCTATGAGTTAGGGTTCAGAAGAGAGCTCAAGGGTGGGGATAAAGAGTAACTGGGACATAGACTGTTGGGCGTGGTGTCTCTGATGCTTGATTGAGTTGCTCCAGTCTTTCCCATGGATTAAAGAATGCTGTCCTAAACAGCCTGGATGGAGAACCACTCTAAGCAGAATTTTCAGAATTGAAAAAGCCCCCAGTAGAGAGTCAGGATAGATGGGTTCTAATTTCAGCTCCGTTTTAACTTACAGTGTGACCCAAAGCAAATAGCTTCTTGTCTCTGGGACTTGATTTTCTCATTTGTAAAATGAGGGGATCAGCTTTCGTCATCTTCCTCCGCTAGCGCCTAGGCGTCCATAGCAGTATCTTAAAGGGGTCTGCAAATGAGGTAGGTTAGAAGGAATGAGACACCTTGACAGAATACAATCAGGCCTTAGAGCCCTAGAAAGAAACTTGGAGTGGTATCCTTGAGAGCAATGGAAGGAAATAGTACTTTTTACCAACTTGCTGAGTACTTACAATGCGCCAGTCACAGACGAGGGCCCTCTGCTTCCATCATGTTTCGTCCTCACAATGCTGAGCTTCTGTGGCTTAGAGAGTAAAGGAGTTAGAATTCAAATCCAGGGCTTCCTAATTCCACACCAGTGCTGGTCAATACCAGGCATGAAAGAAAGAAAAAGCTGAGAAGAGGGGTGGGAGCCAGAGGATCATTTGGCATAAAACCTGTCTTTTCCTTTGATCCTGTTTATTTTATTTTTTACTTATTTATTTTATTTTATTATTTATTATATTTTATTTTTGGGACGGAGTCTCACTCTGTTGCCCAGGGCTGGAGTGCAGTGGCATGATCTTGGCTTACTGCAAGCTCCGCCTCCCGGGTTCACGCCATTCTCCTGCCTCAGCCTCCAGAGTAGCTGGACTACAGGTGCCCACCACCATGCCCGGCTAATTTCTTTTTGTGTTTTTAGTAGAGATGGGGTTTCACTGTGTTAGCCAGTGAACTGTGTTAGCCAGATGGTCTCGATCTCCTGACCTCGTGATCCGCCCTCCTTGGCCTCCCAAAGTGCTGGGATTACAGGCATGAGCCACTGTACCCAGCCAATCCTGTAAACATTTTTTGATGTTGTATAGGTAACCAGTAATATAATTTAAAGAATTATAATTTCTATTTTATTTTAGATTCAGGGGCTACATGAGTAGGTTTGTTCCATGGGTATATTGCATGATACAGAGGTTTGGGGGTATGACTGATCCCGTTACCCAGGTGGTGAGCATAGTAGTCAAAAGTTAGTTTTTCAACCCTTTCCTCTCCGACTCTTTCCCCCTCTAGTAGTCCCCAGTGCCTATTGTTGTCATTATGTCCATGTGTACCCAATATTTAGTTCCTTGTTATAAGTGAGAACATATGCTATTTTGTTTTCTGTTCCTGCATTAATTCACTTAGGATAATGACCTCCAGGTGAATCTATGTTGCTGGAAGAGCATAATTTTGTTCTTTTTTTGATGGCTGTGTAGTAGTCTATGGTGCATATGTACCACATTATCTTTATCCAGTCCACCATTGATGGACACTCAGGTTGATTCCATGTCTTTACTATTGTGAATAGGGCTGCATGTGTCTTTTGGTAGAGTGGTTTATTTTCCTTTGGATATATACCCACTCTATATATACCTTTGGATATATAGTCATGAGATTTCTGAGTTGAATGGTGGTTATAAGATTTTTGAGAAATCTCCAAACTGCTTTCCACCGTGGCTGAGCTAATTTACATTCCCACCAACAGTGGATACATGGTCCCTTTCTCCATAACCTTGTCAGCATCTGTTTTTTGACTTTTTAATAACAGTCTTCTGCCTGTTGTGAGATGGTATCTCAACTTGATTTTGATTTGCATTTCTCTAATGATTAGTGATACTGAGCATTTTTTTCATATGTTTGTTGGCCACTTACATGTCTTCTTTTGAAAAGTATCTGTTCATGTCTTTTGCCCACTTTTTAAATGGGGTTCTTTTTTACTGGTTGAATTGTCTAAGTTCCTTATAGATTCTGGATGTTAGACCATTGTTGGATGCATAGTTTTGCAAATATTTTCTCCCATTCTGTAGGTTGTCTGTTTACTTTGTTGATAGTTTCTTTTGCTGTGCAGAAGCTCTTTTATTTAATTAGGTCCCGCCTTTCAATTTTTGTTTTTGTTGCAATTGCTTTTGAGGAGTTAGTCATAAATTCTTTCTTAAGACTGATGTCCATAATGGTGTCACCTAGGTTTTTTTCTAGGATTCTTATATTGAAATATTTACATTTAAATCTTTAGTTTTTTACATTTAAATCTTTAATCCATCTTGTGTTAATTTTTGTGTATGGTAAAAGGGGTCTAGTTTCATTCTTCTGCATGACTAGCCAGTTATCCCAGCACCATTTATTGAATGGGGGAGTGCTTTCTCCATTGCTTATTTTCGTTAACTTTGTTGAAGAACAGATGGCTCTAGGTGTGTGGCTTTATTTTTGGGTTCTGTATTTTGTTCCATTGGTTTATGTGTCCTCCTTTCGTACCAGTACCATGTTGTTTTGGTTACTATAGCCTTATAGTATAGTTTGAAGTGGAATAATTAGATGCCTCTGGCTTTGTTCTTTTTGCTTAGGATTGCTTTGGCTATTTGGGCTCCTTTTTAGTTCCACATGAATTTTAGAATAGTTTTTTTCTAATTCTGTAAAAAATGACGTTGGTAGTTTGATAGGAATAGTATTGAATCTGTAGATTGCTTTGGGCACTATGGGCATTTTAACAATATTGATTCTTCTAATCTATGAGAATGGAATGTTTTTCCATTTGTATCATCTCTGATTTCTTTCAGCAGTGTTTTGTAGTACTCTTTGTAGAACTATAGATTATTTCAATTCCTTGTTTAAATGTATTCCTAGGTATTTCTTTTTGTTGATTTGGCTCTCAGCTTGAACGCTAATTGGCGTATGGAAATGCTACTAAGTTTTATACATTGATTTTGTATCCTGAAACTTTACTGAAGTCATTTATCAGTTCTAGGAGCCTTTTGGCAGAGTCTTCAGAGTTTTCTAGGTATAGAATCATGTCATCTATGAAGAGAAATAGTTTGACTTCTTTTCCTTTTACTTTTTTCTCTTGCCTAATTGCTCTGGCTAAAACTTCCAGTACTATGTTGAATACAAGTGGTGAGAGTGGGCATCTTTGTCTTGTTCTAATTCTCAAAAGAAATGCTTCCAGCTTTTGCCCATTCAGTATGATGTTAGATATGAGTTTGTCATAGATGGCTCTTACTATTTTGAGACATGTTCCCTTCAATGCCTAATTTGCTGAGGGTTTTTGTCATGAAGTGTTGTTGGATTTTATCAAAAAGATTTTCTGTGTCTATTGAGATGGTCATATAGTTTTTGTTTTTAATCCTACTTATGTGGTGAATCATATTGATTGATTTGCACATGTTGAACTAACTTTGCATTCCAGGAATGAAGCCTATTTGATTGTGGTGACTTAACTATATGATAGCTGCTGGATTCAGTTGGCTAGTATTTTGTTCAGGATTTGTGTCTATGTTCCTCAGGAATATTGGCCTGTAGTTTTCTTTTTTTGTTGTATATCTGCCAGGTTTTGGTATCAGGGTAATGCTGGCTTCCTAGAATCAATGAGTAATTCCTCCTCATCAAGTTTTTGAAATAGTTTTAGTATAATTGGTACCAGCTGTTCTTTGTACCTCTGGTAGAATTTGGCTGTGAATCCATCTGGTCTGGGGATTTTTGTGTGTGGGTAGGTGTTTTCATTACTGATTCAATTTTGGAATTTGATATATTGGTTTATTAAGAACTTCAATTTCTTTCTCATTCAATCTTGGGAAGTTGTATATTTCCAGAAATTTATCCATTTCCTCTAGATTTTCTAGTTTGTGTGCATAGAGGTGGTCATAATAGTTTCTGAGGATATTATGTATTCCTGTAGGATTGTTTGTAATGTCACCTTTGTTGTTTCTGATTGTGCTTATTTGGATCTTCCCTCTTTTTTTCTTTGTTAATCTAGCTAACGGTCTATCAATATTGCTTAACCTTTCAGAGAATCAACTTTTGGTTGTATTGTTTCTTTGTATAAATTTTGGGGTCTCACTTTCACTCAGTTTTGTTATGATTTTAGATATTTCTTTTCTTCTGCTAGCTTTGGGGTTAGTTTGTTCTTGTTTTTCTAGTTCCTCTAGGTGTGATGTTAGAGCATTAATTAGAGAGCTTTCTAAGCTGTTGAGGTAGGCATTTCATGTTATAAACTTTCCTCTTAACACTGCTTTTATTGCATCCCAGAGATTTTGGTATATTGTGTCTCTGTTTTCATTTATTTCAAATATTTTTAAATCTCTGCCTTAATTTCATTGTTTACCCAAAAGCCATTCAAGAGCAAGGTGTTTAATTTCCATATAATTGTGTGGCTTTGAGAGATCTTCTTGGTATTGATTTCTATTTTCATTCCACTGTAGTCCAAGAGTATGGTTAGCATGATTTCAATTTTTTTGAATTTATTGAGACTTGCTGGCCAAACATGTGGTCAGTCTTGGAGTATGTTCCATCTGCTGATAAGAACAATGCATATTCTGTGATTGATGAATAGAATTGATACTACAGGCCAGGCGCGGTGGCTCATGCCTGTAATCCCAGCACTTTGGGAGGCCAAGGTGGGTCGATCACTTGTGGTCAGGAGTTCGAGACCAGTCTGGCCAACATGGTGAAACCCCATTTCTACTAAAAATACAAAAAAAAAAAAAAAAAAAAAAAAAAAAAAAATTAGCCGGGCGTGGTGGCGGGTGCCTGTAATCCCAGCTACACAGGAGGCTGAGGCAGGAGGAGAATCACTTGAGCATGGAGGCAGAGGTTGCAGTGAGCCGAGATCACACCATTGTACTCCAACCCAGGCAACAAGGGTGAAACTCCGTCTAAATAAATAAATAAATAAATAATAATGACAAAGATAATACACTTTCTAAAAGGAAGGTCTCTTCGTAGAGATACTCAGGAAATACTTAGAAAACATCCCTCTAAAAAAAACTCTAGTCCTTTTTCAGATAAGGAAAAGATCACCTAACCCAATTCTAGTATAATGACAACTTCTAACTTCTAGGACCATTAGAGGTCCTGCCCCAATGCCTCTCCCGCCTCTAATCCAACAAGACTGAGTACAGAAATTATGGTGGTTCTGAGCTGATCCTGGGCAGGAAGATGGTTAAAGGGCTCTATTAGTGGGCTATGAAAGGCTGGGTGAGATATAAGGTAGTGGAATAAGTTGGTGTTACTGTGTAGGAAACAGGCAGGACATTATAGAAAAAAGCACATTGTGTGGCACATATTTTGCACTTAATAAACGTTAGGGACCATATCCATGAAGGCAGGGTCAATGGGGGTACAGTCACCACCATATTCCTGAGGGCTAGCAAGATACCTAGCACATAATAGTTGCTTAATAAATATTTACTGACCAAATAAATGAATACATAAAGTCAGGCCAAAGCTGTTCATCTCTTCAGAGATACAGCCCAATGAACTGGTTAAAAACACAGACTGTGGAGCTGAACTGCTTGTGTTTATAGCCTGGTATTGACCAGCTGGGAAACCTTGGGAAAACTACTTAACCACTCTGGGCCCCAGTTTCTTCATCTGAAAAACAGAGGTGATAATACAAGTAACTCCCTCAAAAAGTTGTGGTGTGGCTTAGATGAGTTAATATCTGTGATATGCCTAGAATAGTCCCTGGCATATAAGAGCCATACAATGGTTTGCTATTATTACTATCTCTTTGAGGAATATGTGCATTTTAAATGAGATGCAAGGCCAGGCGCTGTGGCTCATGCCTGTAATCCTAGCACTTTGGGAGGCCGAGGCAAATGGCTCACAAGGTCAAGAGATCGAGACCATCCTGGCCAACATGGTGAAACCCTGTCTCTACTAAAAATACAAAAATTAGCTGGACATGGTGGCATGTGCCTGTAGTCCCAGCTACTCAGGAGGCTCAGGCAGGAGAATCACTTGAATCCAGGATGTGGAGGTTGCATTGAGCCGAGATTATACCACTGTACTCCAGCCTGGAGACAGAGCGAGACTCTGTCTTAAAAAAAAAAAAAAAGACTCAAAATGAGACGACTGAGTTCAGCCCAAAGAAGAAATCATTAATGACTGAATTCCAATCTTTCAAAAATATACCAAAAAAGCAATGTCAACCCAAATCCCACTTCAGGTTCTATGTTTCTGGGACTGAGAGAGGATTTAGAAAAATTGGATGAGCAGAGTGGCTCTTGGTCCCAAGCAGCTAGCAAAATGATTGTCTTCTGTTTTCTAGAGAGGAGAAGCTTGAGGGATGACCACACCAAGTCTCGTGTGGAGGGTGGGAGAGAGAAGGTAGCTCAAAGTGATGATTATCCAACTGCCTTGAACATAGTCTGTATCTTCCTGTTGGCCCAAGACTTGAGAGAAATTTTCACAGCAATGGAGCCTTGCATAATTAGATACTCTTCCTCTGCAGATTTTCATTAAATGAGAGGATCATACATGGCTAAGAATAGAAGTTAGGAGTTAGGATAGAGACGTGTTCTTCACCATTAATCCTGTCTATAATAAAGTGTGTTGCACTACTTGTCTCAATCTGGGTTCAATGAGGGAAGCCAAACCACTGTGAGTATTGTGGATTAAGGAATTTGTTAGAGGAACTAGACCTTATGCAATTGTGAGAGAATCTGGGGAAACACAGGTTTGTGAAGGAAGTTGAAGAATCAGAGGAAGAGTCACTGACTGGCCCCTGTGCTGGCAAATGAACTGAAACTTGCAGGGAAATCTGGAAGCCAGGCACGTTCTACCGTTGATGTAGAAGTCAATGGAAGGTGGACTCACAGTGGCCTCTGTAGATTTGAAGTAAACTGTCTGATAATGGGGCCTGGGCTTACTACTGGTCAGCAAGGTTGGCAATCAGGAAAGAGCTAGAAGGAGAGCTAGCCACAGAGTGGGGTGCCTGCCTGCACCTCTGTGGTGTCTCTCACCTCCTTTGACATATGACAAATGCAGAGCTTGATGACTGTAGCTTCTGTCCCCCACCTCTCATTCAGCTTTTCCTCTGACCCAGGACCATACAGGTTGAGGGGTTTTGTGAGAGAGTTCTCAACGTAGCCAAGTTGATGATAGAACCATTAAGCACATTATTATAGTGATGTAATATAATTGATGGCTGCTTTGGTTTGTTTTTATATTTACTAATTCATATTTTGCCTCATTTCAAAGTAGGATTTTTGAAGCAGCTTAGAGAAACATTAGAAATTGAGCGAAATTGTAAAAGGAAGTGATGGAGGCAGAGAAAAATGTATAGGGCAATAAAATAATTCAAACATGGTGTCAGTATTCAAGAAATCCATTTAAGAGCCTGTTTCATTGCAGATGGGGCGATGGATTGGGCTCAGAGCATCCTCAGAGCCAAAGCAAATATTTTGTGACAAGGATCATCACAAGGGGAGTGGCAAAGATTTTCCTGGTCCTGTGAACTAAGGGAAATATCTCCTACGGGTCCTTAAAAATATCCCTTTATAAGGTGTCTTGGAACCATTCAATGAAATCTGTGCTCTGAGGAATTAAAACAAAGAAGACCTGGCATGTGCTCCAGGCTTTCCTGGCCTCATCCAGACCCTATCCTGCCATAAAGCGGCCAGGAGACAATTTCTAAACATTACAGCTACATGAATGGATGGTTTGTATATTCTTCAAGCTAGGAGTTGATGAGCTTTTTTTTTTTTTTCTTTTCTTTTCTTTTTTTTTTGGAGATGGAGTCTCACTCTGTTGCTCAGGCTGGAGTGCAATGGCACGATCTTGGCTCACTGCAACCTCTGCCTCCCAGATTCAAGCAATTCTCCTGCCCGAGTAGCTGAGATTACAGGTGTCCACCACCATGCCTGGCTAATTTTTGTATTTTTAGTAGGGACGGGGTTTCATCATGTTGGCCAGGCTGGTCATGAACTCCTGACCTCAGGAAATCCACCCGCCTTGGCCTCCCAAAGTGCTGGGATTACAGGCGTGAGCCACCGCGTGCAGCCGATGAGCTTCTTCTGTAAAGGGCCAGATAGTAAATATTTTAGGCTTTGCAGGTCACTAGGTCTCTGTTACAGCTACTTAGCACTGTCATTATAGCATAAATGCAGCCATAGAGAGTCTGTAAACAAATGAGTGTGGCTGGATTCCAATAAAACTTTGTTAAGGAACACTAAAACTTAATTCTAATTTCCAGTGTCGCAAAATATTAATTCTTCTTTTCAGTTATTTCCAGCCATTTAAAATTGTAAAAACCATTCTTAGCTGCAGACGGTAGCCATACAAAAACAGGCAGCAGGGTGGATTTGGCCCATATGCCATGGTTTGCTCACCCCTGTTTCAGGTGGTTCTCCATAACTGATTAACCCATTTCCCGTTTAGAAAAAAAAGTGCAGCTTGCAACCAGCGCTCATTTAATTTGACGTAAACATGCTCTTTGATGCTGAAGCAAAGCTGACTGATTTTCATTGTGAAAATAAAATATGAAAACTTGGAGTTATTTCTAAGCAGAACTTGTCTCTAATCCTAATGTAACGGAAATGTATATGATGTTACACTAGGATTAGAGATGAGCATTCTCGGGGCAAATGGAAATGAGTTAAGAAAGTGGGAAGTAAGAGTGTCTTAGTCCATCTGGGCTGCTATAACAAAACACTATAAACTGGGTACCTTATAAACAACAGAAATTTACAACTCAGTTTTACAGGCTGGGAAGTCAAGATCAAGGAGCATTCAGGGTCTGGCAAGGGCCCACACTCTGCTTCATAGATGGCTGCTTCTCACTGCATCTTCATGTAGCAGAAGGGGCAAACAAGCTCCCTTGAGCCTCTTTTATAAGGAGCTCTGCCCTCATAACCTAATCACCTGTCAAAGGCCCTACCTCTTAATATCATAACCTTGGGGGTTAGAATTTCTACATATGAATTTGAGGATGGGGCAGAACATAAACATTCTGACCATGGCAGGAAGTTTGAGGTTAGTTTGAGTAACACTAACCACTATATCAGACAAAACTCAAAATTTCAATGACTTCCTGTGAGTCTATTTCTGCTCATGTAAAGTCTGATCTGGTATTTCTGATGAGTGGGCAGCATTCCTCTGAAAGGTGACTTGGGACCTGGGCTCCAATCACCTGTGGCTCCACACCCAGTCAGCAGATGGGGGAAGACAAGGTCATGGTGGGTCTGCTTCTCAACCACATTAGCCCAGAGGTGACACATACAACTGGGCTATATTTAAATGCAAGGAGTGAGAAAGACATTACCTGTCTGGCAAGCCACTTTCTGGTACTGATGCTCCCCTGTGGAAGGGAGCTCATGTCCGTGGTGTTGTTATCTGTCCTTGTCATGGGAGTGTTCTTTAGAAATAACCTGAGTGTAGATAAGGATGCTGATTAAGTGCGGTTCTGTGAGCCAAGCTAAGTGGAGAGAGGACATTCTTTTACGAAAACTAAAGCTACGAACCAGGCTATACACCTGGGATACGTAGAAGGCCAAGATTTCCATTTGAAAATGCTCTTGTTTTGGGTGTGCCCCAGTACAAGTGCCAGCAAGTAGACGGTAGAAGCCTCAGCATTCTCCACTCAAAAGCATGACTGTAACATATTTTGTCTGGAAAAGTTTCAAAGAGTTTGACCAATTGACCAATAGGGCTATAGAAAATCATCAACAAAGAATCCAGGGAACTGATAATATTAAGCAACGTGGCTGGGCGTGGTGGCTCACGCCTATAAATCCCATCACTTTGGGAGGCCGAGGCTAGTGGATCACTTGAGGTCAGGAGTTGGACCAAAAATGTCTCGTGGCCAAATGTTTCCTGGGGGAGAAAATTGCCTCAGGTTGAGAATTACTGTGTAATGGAATTATAGAAGCTGTCGAATAAAATTGTTGAATATGAATGCACTAAATATCACAAGACCAAAGCCATAAATGACAATGTTGATTTTACAGGGGTTGGTCCTGGCCTATTCTTTCTGACAATGAGTTGGGCTGGTCTGTTTTTTTTTTTTTTTTTTTTTTTTTTTTTTTTTTTTTTTTTGAGACGGAGTCTCGCTCTGTCGCCCAGGCTGGAGTGCAGTGGCCAGATCTCAGCTCACTGCAAGCTCCGCCTCCCGGGTTCACGCCATTCTCCTGCCTCAGCCTCCCGAGTAGCTGGGACCACAGGCGCCGCCACCTCGCCCGGCTAATTTTTTGTGTTTTTAGTAGAGACGGGGTTTCGCCGTGTTAGCCAGGATGGTCTCGATCTCCTGACCTTGTGATCCGCCCGTCTCGGCCTCCCAAAGTGCTGGGATTACAGGCTTGAGCCACCGCGCCCGGCCGGGCTGGTCTGTTGAGAACCTCTCGATAAAAGGTGCTAACACCCATTCAGCTGCACAGACATGCTAACTGCCTTTAATGCATTCCTTTCAACTTTCAATTGCAGGTCATTCGGCTACACAGGCCAAAGTGGTTTCATGTAAATAAATTTAAAGTAACTAAAACAAAGAGATCACTTGACCTCACCCAGCTCAAGGGATCTTCCCATCTCAGCCTCCTATAGCTGGGACTACAGGCACATGCCACCATACCCAGCTAATTTTTAAATATTTTGTAGAGCCGGGCGCGGTGGCTCAAGCCTGTAATCCCAGCACTTTGGGAGGCCGAGACGGGAGAATCACGAGTTCAGGAGATCGAGACCATCCTGGCTAACACGGTGAAACCCCGTCTCTACTAAAATACAAAAAAAATTAGCCGGGCGAGGTGGCGGGCGCCTGTACTCCCAGCTACTCGGGAGGCTGAGGCAGGAGAATGGCGTGAACCCGGGAGGCGGGGCTTGCAGTGAGCTGAGATCCGGCCACTGCACTCCAGCCTGGGCAACAGAGCCAGACTCCGTCTCAAAAATAAATAAATAAATAAATAAATAAATAAATATTTTGTAGGGAAGAGGTTTTGTCAGACGGGGTTTTCTCAGGCTGCACACTGTTAAAAGGGCAAATTATTGTGCTATATTAATTAGATGTGGAAAGTTGGGGAGAGGAGGGAGGGAGGGACAGAGAGACAGAGGCAGAGAGAGAGAGAGAGAGAGACCATGAGGAAATGGATATGGTGCTTTATTTGCTTCCCTTTCTAGTTACTGTCTCATGCGTCCATATCAAGAGACCACCAAACAGGCTTTGTGTGAGCAACAAGGCTGTTTATTTCATGGGTGCAGGTGGGCTGAGTTCGAAAAGAGAGTCAGAATTATCATTAGTTCTTACAGGTTTTAGGATAGGCGGTAGAGTTAGGAGCAATGGTTTGCGGGCAGGGGGTGGATCTCACAAAGTACATTCTCAAGGGTGGGGAGAATTACAAAGAACCTTCTTAAGGGTGGGGGAGATTACAAAGTACATTGATAAGTTAGAGTGGGGCAGAAACAAATCACATTGGTGGAATGTCATCAGTTAAGGCTATTTTCACTTGATATGTGGATCTTTTTTTTTCTGGAGACGGAATCTCGCTCTGTCACCCAGGCTGGAGTGCTGTGTCGCGATCTCCTCTCACGGCAAGCTCCGCCTCCCGGGTTCACGGCATTCTCCTTCCTCAGCCTCCCGAGTAGCTGGGACTACAGGCGCCCGCCGCCACGCCCGGCTAATATTTTGTATTTTTAGTAGAGACGGTGTTTCACCGTATTAGCCAGGATGGTCTCCATCTCCCGACCTCGTGATCTACCCGCCTCGGCCTCCCAAAGTGCTGGGATTACAGGCTTGAGCCACCAAGCCCGGCCAATATGTGGATCTTCAGTTGCTTCAGGCCATCTGGAGGTATACGTGCAGGTCACAGGAGATATGATGGCTTAGCTTGGGCTCAGAGGCCTGACAGTCACTGGAAGATCACTGAAGATCCCTCCACTGGTTTTGATGGACCCATAGGTTTGGGGCTGCGACCTGTGCTTTGCTGAAAACTTGCCTGGCTCCAAAGTCAGACAGATGCCAAGTGAAGTCAAAAGCAGGTGCTGTATAAACCAGGACTTCCTCTCCATGGATGGCGAGGCTGGCATTGCAATAGCAATGTAGGCTGATGCCCTGACTTTCCGAGAGTAGGGGGCAGAGGTAGAAGCCCCAGGAAGGCAGGGCCTAGTAGGCAAAGTGAATAATGAGGTTTCTACTTCAGGAGTACACTCTCCTAAGCAAGAGGGATGGAGGACAAGCTCGAGGCCTGGCTCAGAGCCAGATGCTTGGGAGAGGACTAGAGTCTCATGGGAGTGGTGATGATGGTGTCAACACTTAAAGTATGATTTTTCTATTGTCAAAATTGCCTTCAGAGGCCCTGAATTTTCCCACAAAGTCTAATGTTTAGGATAACCATATCCCACCCTATTTAGAAATTCTCTTTTGCTCACTAACATTTAAGAGCTACTAATATGGTGGCACAACACTGCAAATGTAAGGTATGCCGCTAAATTTTACTTTTAAAAATAAGTAAAATTTTAAATTACTCATTTTGTAATTTTTATGTTATGTGTATTTTATTACAAGAAAAATGATAAATTGAGGTAAAATATAAAAGTGCATACTTATGTTACATTTATTTTACCACCACCAAAAAAAAAAAAAAAAAAAAAAAACAATCACTGAACTGGACTACAGGATGGGAACTCTCTGTGGATGTGGGCATTTAAAGAATTACCCTTTTAGTCTCTAACAGTAGGGTGGGTGGACAATTCCAAAGAGCTTTTTCTTGTCTGCAGGAGTTATTCTATCCTGCTTTTTTTTTTTTTTTTTTTTTTTTTTTATGGAGTCTGCAACCTCTGCCTCCCAGTTTAAGTGATTCTCGTGATTCAGCCTCCTGAGTAGCTTGGACTACAGACACGCACCACCATGCCTGGCTAATTTTTGTATTTTTAGTAGAGACAGGGTTTCACCATGTTGGCCAGGCTGGTCTTGAACTCTTGACCTCAAGCGGTCCACCCGCCTCAGCCTCCCAAAGTGCTGGGATTACAGGTGTGAGCCACTGTGCCCGGCCCTCATTCTGGCTTTTTTCTCTTTGAACTTTTTACTATGGAAATTAAGAACAAAAACGAAACACTCAAATAGTGAAGAGAATCCAACAATGAACCGTTTTTGAGTCTGGGACCCAGCTTCAACAACCATTAAGGTGTTTTGTTTTTTTATTTTTTTTGGAGATGGAGTTTCACTCTGCTGCAAAGGCTGGAGTGATCTCGGCTCACTGCAGCCTCTGCCTCCTGGGTTCAAGCGATTCTTCTGCCTCAGCCTCCCTAGTAGCTGGGACTACAGACATATGCCACCACACCCGGATTATTTTTTGTGTTTTTAATAGAGACGGGTTTTCACCATGTTGACCAGGCTGGTCTTGAACTCCCGACCTTAAGTGATCCACCTGCCTTAGCCTCCCAAAGTGCTGGGATTCCAGGCATGAGCTACTGCACCTGGCATGTTGTTATTGTTTTTTTTTTTTTTTTTTGGAAGGGAGTCTCGCTCTGTCGCCCAGGCTGGAGTGCAGTGGCCAGATCTCAGCTCACTGCAAGCTCCGCCTCCCGGGTTTACGCCATTCTCCTGCCTCAGCCTCCCGAGTAGCTGGGACTACAGGCGCCCGCCACCTCGCCCGGCTAGGTTTTTTTTTGTATTTTTTAGTAGAGATGGGGTTTCACCGTGTTAGCCAGGATGGTCTCGATCTCCTGACCTCGTGATCCGCCCGTCTCGGCCTCCCAAAGTGCTGGGATTACAGGCTTGAGCCACCGCGCCCGGCTGTTATTGTTAATATACACCTCCAATGTTTTTCAAAATTATCTCCGTCCGTCCAGGGCATGGCAGGAAAAGCTCAAGCAGGGGTCTAAGGCGTGAGCGGGTGAAACCTACTGTGCAGAGAAGTAGATGAAAAATGATCTGAGCTGGGAATAGAGTGAATGCAGGTAGTCACTGGGCAATGGGATGTAGAACCCCAGCTCTCTGTATTACCCAGCTCCTGAATCTAGACACTTTCAACTTAAAGTGTGGTCTTGGGATTGGCAGCATCCATACAACCTGGAAGGTCGCCAGCCTTGCAGAACCTCAACCCCTGCCCAGACCTGCTGAATCGAAAACTCTGCGGGTGGAGCTCAGAAACCTGTTTTCACACACCCTTCTGAGATTCTGTTGCCTGCTCAAATTAGAGAGCATCTTAAACAGCAAGTGAGGTGTATGGGAATGTAGGATGATATCCCCAACTACATGATTCATAACAAGTTGCTGATAGATGAATAAAGGAAAAGGCAGTTGGAATAAATGAGCAGTTGGAGTAAAATTACTGTATTACTGGGAGAATAAATGAGCAGTTGAAGTAAAATTACTGTATTATTTATTCATTTATTTAACACACATTTGTTCGGCCAGGTGTTATTCTGGCACTGTGGATATAACTATAAAGAAAATGGACAAAAACTCTTGGCCTTGTTCTCGTGGGGAAACTTAATAATTGAAATAAAAAAATAAAAGATATGGGCCAGGCGCGGTGGCTCATGCCTGTAATCCCAGCACTTTGGGAGGCCGAGGTGGGGGGATCACGAGGTCAAGAGATCAAGACCATCCTGGCCAACATGGTGAAACCCCGTCTCTACTGAAAATACAAAAATAATAATAAAAAAAAGTACAAAAATTAGCTGGGCTTGGTGGTGTGCACCTGTAGTCCCAGCTACTCAGGAGGCTGAGGCAGAAGAATCACTTGAACCTGGGAGACGGAGGTTGCAGTGAGCCGAGATCGCACCACTGCACTCCAGCCTGGTCACAGAGCAAGACTCCATCTCAAAAAATAAATAAATAAATAAATAAAAATAAAAGATGTGGTATGTAAAAGGTGGAAAGTGATAGAGACAAACAAAGCAGGGAAGGGAAATGGGCAGCATGTGGGTGGGGACAGAGAAAGGGTTTGCTGTGTACCAAAAAGTGGCTAAAGAAGGCCTATGGTGGCTGGGCACAGTGGCTCACGCCTGTAATCCCAGCACTTTGGGAGGCTGAGGCGGGCGGATCACCAGGTCAGGAGATTGAGACCATCCTGGCTATCACGGTGAAACCCGGTCTCTACTAAAAATACAAAAAATTAGCTGGCTGTGGTAGCGGGTGCCTGTAGTCCCAGCTACTAGGGAGGCTGAGGCAGGAGAATGGCGTGAACCCGGGAGGCAGAGGTTGTAATCCCAGCACTTTGGGAGGCCGAGGCGGGTAGATCACGAGGTCAGGAGTTCAAGACCAGCCTGGCTAACATGGTGAAACCCCAACTCTATTAAATATACAAAAATTAGCAGAGCATGGTGGCATGCGCCTGTAATCCCAGCTGCTGGGGAGGCTAAGGCAGGAGAATCGCTTGAACCCGGTTGGCAGAGGTTGCAGTGAGCTGAGATTGCACCACTGCACTCCAGCCTGGGTGACACAGTGAGACTCTGTCTCAAAAAAAAAAAAAGTTCTGAGTGAGAAAATGGCAATTCAATAAAATCCTGAAGGAAGTGAGGGAGGAGCTATATGTGTACCTGGGGAAGCTCATTTCGGGAAGCAAGGGGACAGCCGGTGCTAGAGTCCTGAGGCACAGCACTAAGGAGGGAAGTGTGGCTGGAGCACAGTGAGTAAGTGGGGGAGAACTGCAAGAGGTGTGGCCAGGTTGCTAAGAGCGGACAGGCCATAAAGGGTCTCACAGACGTTAGGAGGACTTTGGCTTTTACACGGTGTGAGATGGGAAGTGTATTCGTTTTCTTGTTGCTGCTATAACAAATTACCACAAATTTCATAGCTTAAAGGAATGTAGATTTATTCTCTTTCATTTCTGGAGGTCAGAAGTCCAAAAATGAGTTTTTTTTTTTTTTTTTTGAGACGGAGTCTCGCTCTGTCACCCAGGCTGGAGTGCAGTGGCCGGATCTCAGCTCACTGCAAGCTCCGCCTCCCGGGTTCACGCCATTCTCCTGCCTCAGCCTCCCGAGTAGCTGGGACTACAGGCGCCTGCCACCTTGCCCGGTTAAGTTTTTGTATTTTTAGTAGAGACGGGGTTTCACTGTGTTACCCAGGATGGTCTCGATCTCCTGACCTCGTGATCCGCCCGTCTCGGCCTCCCAAAGTGCTGGGATTACAGGCTTGAGCCACCGCGCCCGGCCCAAAAATGAGTTTTCTAGGGCTAAAAGCAAGGTGTCTTCAGGGCCAGTTCCCTCTGGAGACTTCAGGAAATGATCCAGTCCTTGCACTTTCCAGCTTTGAGAGCCCACTGGCACTCCTTGACTAGTAGCTGCATCACTCCAAACTCGGCTTCTAATGTATCTCCTTCTCTGACTTGGACTCTCCTGTCTTCCTCTTATAAAGACACTCATGATGACATAGGGTTCACCTGGATAACCCAGAATAATCTTTCCATCTCAAGATCCTTAATCACATCTGCAACATCTCTTTTACTGTGTAAAGTGACATCATCTCAGGTTCTGTGAATTAGGATGTGAAAATATTTGGGGGGAGCATTATTCAGCCTACCAGGAGAAGCCATCAGAGCCGTGACACAGTGTGATGTGTGTTCTAAGAGTCATTACAGATACTGTGTTGAAAATTGTTTTGGGCAGGCAAGAGTGGAAACAGGAAAATTAGTCATTGTATCAAAGTCTATCTACTCTTTAACTCCTAAGGACCTTGTAGGCTGTTCCCACACAAATGAGCATGTTATGGGCTAAATTAAATTCTCTACTCCAATCCATATGTTGCAGCCCAATCCCTCAGTACCTCAGAATGACTGTATTTGGGGACTGGGTTTGGAGAGGTAATTGAGTTAAAATGAGGCCATTAGCGAGGGGTTCCTAAAACACTCTGACTAATATCCTTATTAGAAGAGGAAATCCGGATACACAAAGAGACAGCAGGGATATGAGTGCACAGAGAGAAGGCCAAGTGAGGACACGGCGAGAAGGCGGCTATCTGCAAGCCAAGGAGAGAGGCCTCAGAAGAAACCAAACCTGTCAGCCTACACCTTGATCTCGACTTCCAGCCTCCAGAACTGTGAGAAACAACTTTCTGCTGTTTAAGCCACCCAGTCTGGGTATTTGCTTATGGCAGCCCTAGCAAACTAATACCAATTTTAAATGCTTTCCTGAAACCCAGATACAGACCATCCTCTTAATCCCCTAGTTCAGGATTCCTGTCAGGAAAGGAAGTCACCTAGCTGGCCAGATATTTCTGAAGCAATCCTACCTACATCCCAGGAATGAGCACTTGAAAAGAAAAATCTTTTGCTCTTCAAAAGACACTGTTCAGAAAATGAAGACAAATCACAGACTGGGAGAAAATATTTGCAAAACTCGTATCTGATAAAGGACTTGTATCCAAAATACATAAGCCACCTAAATAAAACACCTAGTTAACCAAGTAGGTAAAAGATCTCTACAAGGAGAACTACAAGACAATTCTGAAAGACATCAGAAATGACACAAACAGATGGAAATACATCCCATGCTCATGGATTAGAAGAATCAATATCATGAAAATGACTGTATAGACCAAAGCATTCTATAGATTCAAAGCAAATTCTATCAAAATGCCAACATCATTTTTCATAGAATTAGAAAGCAATCATAAAATTCATATGAAATAAAAAAAGAAGAGGTTGACTAGCCAAAGTAATCCTAAGCAAACAGAACAAAGCTAGAGGCATCATATTACCTGACTTCAAATTATGTTACAAGGCCATAGTAACCAAAACAATACCATGGTACTGGTATGAAAGTGCATACATAGACCACTGGAACAGAATAGAGAACCCAGAATAAAGCCAAATGCTTACAACCAACCAATCTTTGACAAAACATACAAAAACATAAACTGGGGAAAGGATACCCTATTCAATAAATGTGCTGGGAAAACAGGATAGCCACATGTAGAAGAATGAAACTGGATTCATATCTCTCACCATATACAAAAATCAATTCAAGATGGATTAAAGACTTAAATCTAAGACTTGAAACCATAAAAATTCTAAAAGAAAATCCAGGAAAAACTCTTCTGGACATTGACCTAGTCAAAGAATCTGTGACAAAGGCCCCAAAAGCAAATGCAACAAAAACAAAAATAAATAAATGAGATCTAATTAAACTAAAATGCGGCCGGGCGCGGTGGCTCAAGCCTGTAATCCCAGCACTTTGGGAGGCCGAGGCGGGTGGATCACGAGGTCAGGAGATCGAGACTATCCTGGCTAACATGGTGAAACCCCGTCTCTACTAAAAATACAAAAAACTAGCCGGGAGTGGTGGCGGGCGCCTGTAGTCTCAGCTACTTGGGAGGCTGAGGCGGGAGAATGGCGTGAACCCGGGAGGCGGAGCTTGCAGTGAGCCGAGATCACGCCACTGCACTCCAGCCTGGGAGACACAGCGAGACTCCGTCTCAAAAAAAAAAAAAAATAAATAAATAAATAAATAAAAATAATTAAACTAAAATGCTTCTGCACAGCAAAAGAAATAATCTTCAGAGTAAACAGACAACCCACAGAATGAGAGAAAATATTTGCAAACTATGCATCTAGCCAAGGACTAATATCCTGAATCTACAAGAAACTCAAACAAATCAGCAAGCAAAAATAAATAATCTCATCAAAAAGTGGGCAAATGACATGAATAGACACTTTTCAAAAGAAGATACACAAATGGCCAACAATATATGAAAGAATGCTCAGCATCACTAATCATGAGGGAAATGCAAATTAAAACCACAATGAGATACCACAGCCAAAATGGCCATTATTAGAAAGTCAAAAAACAGTAGATGTTGGCATGGACATGGTGAAAAGGGAATGTTTATACACTGATGGAATGTAAATTAATACAACCTCTATGCAAAACAGTATGAAGATTTCTCAAATAACTAAAAGTAGATCTATCATTCCATCCAACAATCCCACCACGGTGTATCTACGCAAAGGAAATAAGTCATTATATCAAAAACACGTCTGCACTCATATGTTTATCACAGCACAATTCACAATTGCAAAAATAGGGAACCAACCTAAGTGCTCGTCAATCGACGAGTGGATAAAGAAAACATAGTATATATATACACCATGGAATACTACTCAGCCATAAAAAAGAATGAAATCATGTCTCTTGCAGCAACTTGGATGAAGCAGGAGGCCATTATTCTAAGTGAAGTAACTCGGGAATGGAAAGCCAAGTATGGATGTTCTCACTTATGAGTGGGAGCTAAGCTATGGGTACACAAAGGCAATGAGAGTGGTATAATGGACTTTGAAGACTTAGGAGGAGGGAGGGTGGGAAGGGGATAAGGGATTAAAAACTACGTATTGGGTATAGTGTATACTACTCAGGTGATGAGTGTGCTAAAATCTCAGATTTCACCACTACACAATTTATCTATGTAATAAAAAAACCACTTATAGTCCAAAAGCTATTGAAATAAAAAATGCATATTTAAAAATGTGGGCGAAAGATTTGAACAGACACTTCACATTAGAAGAGATATGGATGGCAAATAAGTGCAGAAAAAGATGCTCAGCATCGTTAGTAATTAGCAAAATAAAATCGTAATGAGATATCATTACATACCTACTAGAGGACATAAAAAATTCTGATGATATCAAGTGCTGACAGAATGCAGAGGTGCTGGAGTTCTCATGCATTGCTTATGGGAATGCAAAATGGTATAGCCATTTTGGAAAAGCAGTCTGGCAATTTCTTATAAAGTTAAAGATATTCTTTACACATAACCCAGAAATCTCAGTCTTAAATATTAAAGCAAGAGAAATAAAAATATATTTTACTGTATGGGAGTAGCAGCTTTACTCATAATGTCTCAAAACTGGAAACAACCCAGTGTCCCTCATCTGGTTAATAAACAAACCATGGTACATCCACATGATGGAATCCTACTCAGTAATATGAAGGACTGAACTGTCAATAAGTGAACTACATGATCTCGAAAGCAATATGCTAAATGGAAGAAAGCAGACGTAACTGGCAGCATACTGCAGGTCCCATTTATAAGATTTTTTTTAAAAAACAAAACTGTAGGGGCATAGCTCAGGTTATTGGTTGCCAGGGACTGGAACTGGGTAATTACCCTAATTAAGACAAGATAGGTAGCCGGGCGCGGTGGCTCAAGCCTGTAATCCCAGCACTTTGGGAGGCTGAGGTGGGCGGATCACCTGAGGTCAAGAGTTCAAGACCAGCCTAGGCAACATGGAGAAACCCTGTCTCTACTGAAAATACAAAAATTAGCTGGGCGTGGTGGCACATGCCCGAGGCTGAGGCCGGATAATCGCTTGAACCTGGGAGGTAGAGGTTGCAGTGAGCCGAGATCGTGCCATTGCATTCCAGCCTGGGCAACAAAGTGAAACTCTGTCAAAAAAAAAAAAAAAAAAAAAAGACAACATATGCAAAAGTGTAAAATGCTACATGAGAAGATATTATAGTATTGTGAAACATCGGCAAACCTTCCTCAGGAAGGCAATCCGTGGGAGAGAACGTCTTTTACCATCTTTCTTGAGGCGATGGTGCCTGCTATCTCACACTTTGGCATTTAAAAGGAGGCTCTTGAGAGATTTATTTGCAACCTTTGTTCCAAAGTGACTTGCTAGCAACTTACAAGGTAGCTTCTTTCACTAAGTTCTTTCTTTCCAGGCACTTAAACGTCAGTGGCAGTTATCCTCCATTTCTGCTCCTCTGACGAGCGGAATTAGAATTCACTCTTATTTTATTGTTTTCTTTTTTCTCCCTGTACTTCAATGGATGCAAATCTTATTTTATTTTTTATATGGCTCTGAATTTAAAAAAACAAAAGCATAGAAGTGCATATAGTTGGGGAGAGTTTTGGAAACCTTAAGAAGTCAAGTGTGGCTAGTAGTTGGACAGATGGGGAAGTGGCAGGAGATAGGGCAGGAGCTCCATGATGGCCATGAAGGAGATGGTGTCTGTGGGGTCCTTTTTGCAAAGGTCCTTACAGCCTTTCTGCTCCGGGCTTAAATCAGTGGATCTCAATGTGTTACACCCAGACCAGCAGCACTGACCTTGCCTGAGAGCTTGTTAGAAATGCAAATTCTCAGGCCCCACCTCAAACATTTTGCATCAAAACTCTGAATCGGGCTCAGCTCTGTGTTTTAATTAGCCTGCCAGGTGATTTTTATCCATGTTGAAACCTGAAAACCATTGGTGTAAAGTATTTCCAATTTGAAATTGGAAATCTCCCAATTTGGCTAGCTCCCCAGTGAGCTAGCCAAAAAGCCAGCTGCCTTCCTGATCTCTTAGCCCATCCCCTTGTATGAGGTCCCCTGTCTTGGTTCTCTAAACCCCAGAGAAGCCCTGTTCTCTGAAATAATGGCAAGGAGGTAAGGACTTGCCTCTGAATGAATAGATGGGATTTTATTTACTGGCAAAGAAGCGCCTGGGAGGGCTGCACTTCACAGTGCTTGCCTAAATCCAGATACCACTCTCTTTGGATTAAAAAGACCTGGAAGTAACCCAGAATAGGTGCTCAGGAGGCGCTGGGTCATCTAGTGCTAGGATGTTACAATGTGTTCTCTGCTGTTTCTCCAGATCCTGTGGCTCTTTTCTGTCTGTTCCCATCATCCAAGGACAGAGCATCCCACCCTGACCTCCCTGCAGAACAAGGAGGCCGTGACTGTTTGAAATTGCCGTGAACCCTCAGGGGCAGCTCCAATGCCTTTGACTTTCAGACCCCTCACCTGGAAGCCATCTCTGCTTCACCAGAACTTACTCTACTCCCAAAATCTACCCGGGATTACCGCCTGTATGTCTTGTTTTCCTTACAGTGCTTAGTGCTTAGCATATAGGAAAGAACCCAATAAATGATAATTACTATTTTTGGTGTTTTTCTTTAATTTTTTTTATTAAACAGGGGGAGAAAAGAGGGAGGAAACCCTAAGGAGAGGGACCATTAGAGCCAGCTATATAACTTGCAGGGCCCAGTGCAAAGTGAAAATGTGAAGCTTGGATGCTGGAAAATCACTCTTTCCTTCCCATGGGCCTAACTCTTCCAGGCCATGTCTGATAGGTAACCCCCAAGAGGTTGCAACCTCCTTGCAGGGACATGCTTGGAAACTGAGATGGTTGCGAGGACACACTGAGTCACTTGCCAAACACATCATTACCAGGGCACTTGCAACCCAGGGCAGGGATGGCTGTTACCTTGTCCTGCAAGGAGCATGCCCAAACCCGACCCTCCCCATTTATGCACCCAAGCACTGGCTGGCTGGAGGGCAATGGAGGAATAACATGGTTGTCACTCCGGCAGAGCGTGGCGGCTGTCACAGAACGGGAAGGAAAATATTGGCCTCAGGTTCAAAGATCAGGTGGCTAAGAACTCATCCCAGGGAGGTGCTGGGAGGTGACCACACATGAATCATCTGACCATATCACCTTGTCTCATTAGTGACATCTATGGCTTACCAGACAGACCCACCCTCATGGGCATGTGCCCTGGGTAGTCACACAGGGCCATGCTCAGAAGGGCCCCATGCTTGATGTAATACTCGTCTGTTGCTATCTTGAAATTCTAATGATTTTATCTTTGAACTTGTGTTTATTTAGTGAAGTCCAGCAGGACAATGAAGCACACGTGTAAACAGAGGAGGAATGTGTGTCCGCCGTTCCTTTCTACCCCATTTGCCTGTAGTATTCCCGAGGCCCCCTGAGCACAGAATCTGGTGGATTCACAGCATGTGGGAGTTTAATGAATACAAGGAAGTCACGTGAGTGCAAGTGTGGTATATCTATAACTGAGTAAGTGGGGATATTACAGTCCTAGATGTCACACCTTCTGTTCCAACTAGAACTTGCTTCACATACAAAGAGAAGGCATTTTAAGAAACA
Source organism: Macaca thibetana thibetana (assembly GCF_024542745.1). Taxonomy (NCBI): domain Eukaryota; kingdom Metazoa; phylum Chordata; class Mammalia; order Primates; family Cercopithecidae; genus Macaca; species Macaca thibetana. The sequence continues at coordinate 32,225,339 of NC_065590.1, read as the reverse complement.
AAAACAATTAAGGAACTTATCGTCTTTTCTTGCTGTATCAGTCAACCACTTATGCTAAAGAAGATGACATAGAAGGAGAGGAAAAGATTGCACAACCCATAGTTCCTCTTCTCTTCAGTCCTTCCTTCCTCATCAGTAAGCGTAGGATAGAGAGTATTAGTATAATGTCCGTGTATTGAGAAGTGACATAAAAATAGTTGAGTTCGTTTTGCACAGCGTTTCCACTGTCCTAGTAAGAATGAAATACACGGCCGGGCGCGGTGGCTCAAGCCTGTAATCCCAGCACTTTGGGAGGCCGAGGCGGGTGGATCACGAGGTCAGGAGATCGAGACTATCCTGGCTAACACGGTGAAACCCCGTCTCTACTAAAAATACAAAAAAATTAGCCGGGCGTGGTAGCGGGCGCCTGTAGTCCCAGCTACTTGGGAGGCTGAGTCGGGAGAATGGCGTGAACCCAGAGGGCGGAGCTTGCAGTGAGCCGAGATCGCGCCACTGCACTCCAGCCTGGGCGACACAGCGAGACTCCGTCTCAAGAAAAAAAAAAAAAAAAAAAAAAAAAAAAAGAATGAAATACACATGCACATTTGAGCTTTGAAACACAAACTGTGTAATTTTGATGATTTCAAATATGAGTTAAATGTGCTTGTTTGCATTTAAAACTGGCATTGCACAATATGAAGATGAACAGTAAAATTTATGCTAATAATTTAAATTTTCAATTTTCTATACTTAGAATGACACTAGTAGCAAATGAAAAACACCATGACAAGTCAACAGAAAGTGGAAGAAAGAAAAAAAGCCTTATATTTTAGTATCTTTAATGACCCTTACTCTTTGAAAAAGGGGTCCTACATTTTAATTTTGTACTGGGACCTACAAATTATGTAGCTGACCCTGCCCTAGTCATCCAGGACTTACCCTGTGTCCCACAGGCTTCCTTTGCACCCCAAGACCTGGTATCATGCTCTGCAATTTCAGCATTCATTTGGCTGATCTGTATTCCAGGTACATAATGCTTTGGAAAAGAGAATGTGTTATATTAAGACATAAAGTTGTATATGCATGAAAAACTTATAAAAATGATCTGATTTTAGACAAGGATGTTTATCTCAACACTTTTTATAATAGCAAAAATTTGGAACAACATATCTGTTGCAATATGGGAGATCAATTTATTAAATGAATTTATGTCCACGAAGTGGAATATTTTGAGCCTTTGAAACTGATGTCAAAGCTACATATTTATTGACGTGGAAAAACATTCTTGCTGTATTAATAAATTTAAAAATTAGATTACAAACCAGTAAGGATAGTGTGCTACAACTGTGGCTGGGTGCGGTGGTTCACGCCTGTAATCCCAAAAATTTGGGAGGCCGAGGTGGGCGGACCACCTGAGGTCAGGAGTTTGAGACTAGCCTGACCAACATGGTGAAACCCTATCTCTATTAAAAATGGAAAAATTAGCTGGGTGTGGTGACACATGCCTGTAATTCCAGCTACTTGGGAGGCTGAGGCAGGAGAATCACTTGAATCTGGGAGGCAGAGGTTGTGGTGAGCTGAGATCGTGCTATTGCACTCCAGTGTGGGTGACAAGAGCAAGACTCTGTTTCGGGGAAAAAAAAAAAAAAGGAAAACTGTAACCATATGCTACATGTACATTTAAAGTATCTGAAAGGACAAATATAAAAATATTTATAGTAATTATTCTAGACTATAAGATTATAACTTTTAAAAAATCTATGTCTTCTAGCTTTTTCTCAATTAACATGTATTACTTGCATAAATAAATAATATGTTTGCTTTTTGGTTTGAAGTCTATGATGGTTAATTCTTTGTTTCAGCTTCATTAGACTAAAGATGTTTGGACAAACTATTCTTTTAAATGTGATTACCACTTAAATCAGTAGACTTTGAGTAAAGCAGATTACCTTTCATTATGCAGTGGGCTTCATCCAGTTAGATAAAGTCCTTAAAATTTAATAACATAAGGCCAGGCATGGTGGCTCATGCCTGTAATCCTAGCACTTTGGGAGGCTGAGGCAGGTGGATCACGAGGTCAGGAGATCGAGACCATCCTGGCTAACATGGTGAAACCCTGTCTCTACTAAAAAAAATACAAAAAATTAGCCGGGCGTGGTGGTGGGTGCCTGTAGTCACAGCTACTGGAGAGGCTGAGGCAGGAGAATGGCGTGAACCTGGGGGTAGGAGTTTGGAGTGAGCCGAGATCACACCATTGCACTCCAGCCTGGGTGACAGAGCAAGACTCCGTCTCAAAAAAAAAAAAAAAAAAAAAAAAATTTAATAACATAAAATTAACTATCCTAGTTGAGTAGCTGAAAAAATTCACATTTTCATTCACAAGTATTTATTAAGCGCATAGAATCTGTGATGTGTTGAGATCACAAAGTTAGATAAAACCTAGTCCTTTCCCCCAAGAAACTCCTCCTCTTTTAGAGGAAGCTGGTCAAAGAAGCAGACAATGATAATACAAGGTGATAAGGGCAATGGTGGAAAGGCTCCTGGAGGTGAGTGTGGTATTATCTTTTTTGGGGGGAGGGGGCTACAAAATGTGATATAAATCTATGAAATGAACCGTAAGATCAAGGAGCTTATGTCCGAATCCAGACGCAGAATGGACCAACCTCATGACTAAAGTTGTCTAGGGTGACACAGAACTTGGCTTAGACAAAAAGGTGACACTGAACTTCATCTAAAGAATAAGTAGAAATGCTAACGAAGGGGAAAGACAGTGCATTCCAGGTTGAGAATGGGATGGTGGGGTAGCACACAGCATGAGTCATGAATCAGAGATAGCATGGTGCCTCAGGAATTTGTGTTACTCAAGTGGGAAAAGTGGGGAGAGCCACAGGAAAGGTTCTTGAGATCCACGAAGCAACCTATACTTACTGGGAGTCTGCTATTACCAGGTACTGAGCATGTGTGTGGGTGTTGGAGAGAGGGGATGAAGTATGAAGCAGAGTGTGGTGTTTCTGCCTTCAAGGAGTTAACAGATAGGCTGGACACACACACACACACACACACACACACACACACACACACACATACACACAGCATTCTCCGTAGGCTGGAGTGATCAGAGATGGTTTTGTCCATTATAGTTATACATGTCTTGTGTCTGGGGTGGAAACTGGGAGTAGACCAGGGTGAAGGGTATGGACAACAGAGAAAGGGTGCAGTCATATGTAAGCAAAGGTTCAAAGAAGGCTCAGAGGAGCCCAGTTTCCACTACCTTGGCAAGAAGTCAAATTTGCTGGATGGAAGAGTTTGCATCAGGAAGGAGGCTAGGGCAGGATGGAGGAGAGTGATAAACACCAGCTGAAGTAACTTGGACTTCATCCTGTGGGGAGTAACACTTGATCAAAACAGGAGTGTGGCAAAATTTTAGGTGTGTAAGATGGTGATGTGGGTGTAGGAAGAGCAACTGAAGTGTAGGGCTCTTGAGGAAGCAAGATCAGGGATGGGGCAATATTATAAAGAGCTTTGAACAATAAACTAAAGGCTTTGAAGTTTATCTTTCAGGCTACTAGTGTTTTTCCAAAAAGTTTTAGAGCAGTGGCACCCTCCCTCCTTTTTTTTTTTTCAAAATAATCTTAGCAAAAGTTCAATATATCAAACAGAAACTAGCAGCCATCAAGTTTGCTTAGTTCAAAAACTCCTGCTGAAAGCAATGGGGATTCAAGGAAGTTGTAAACTCTGATGGCAGTGTAGGATCTGATTGACAGGAGAGAAGCTGAAAGCTAGAGGCAGGTTAGAAAGAGATGATGAAGGTGTGGATGGTGGAGAAGAAGGGAGCGAGATGGATTTCAAGGGTTTAGGGGGGAGAAGCAACACGGAGGAGAGGGGAAGAGCCCAATCCCAACCAGGAAAGAGAAAGCAGAGCCCTTGACGGTGGTGGTTGTGGGGTGAGGTTCTTGGCTGCCATCAGGGAGGAAAACTTGAAAACATCTGGTCCAGTTGTGTGGCCTCTGCTACGGATGGACAGTACTGCCTGTCCCCTAAACTTTGTTCAGTGCTAAGACTTTTTGGAGGAACTTTTGGAAGAAGATTTGAATTTTGAGTCTTACAAAAAGTACAATACTATGCGTGTGTCCATGCAGTCTGACAATCAGAAGTAAAACACCTCTTCCATCTGGGCTGTCAGAAAAGTTTTGTTTGAAAGTTCCAACACAGGATCTTTTTTTTTTTTTTTAACTTTTATTTTAAGTTCAGGGGTACATGTGCAAGATGTGCAGGCTTCTTACATAGGTAAATGTGTGTTAAGGAAGTTTGTTGTACAGATTATGTCATCGGCCAGGTATTGAGCCTAGTATCCATTAGCTATTTTTCCTGATCCTCTCCCTTCTCCCACCCACTGTCCTCCAGTAGACCCCAGTGTGTGTTGTTCCCCTCTGTGTGTCCAGGTGTCTATGTGACACAGTTCTTGGAATTGCTAACAACAATAATCTTGAGTCCTGGGCTAAAATTACCTATACAGATCCCTGACTGTCAAGGATTGCGATTGATTTGAGATTTTGCTGTACTTGCATGCTAACAAGCCTGACTCATGAATGCCAACAGAAGACAGAAGACTCCTGGGTCAGAGGCAAAATACGGCTTAGTACTTATAGTAAGAGCAGTAGCCTAGTATCCCTACTTTTGCGTTGGTTTCTCAAACCCCAATTTCCACAGGGTGACGAAAGACCCAGGTAAATCTTCTTTTTTTTTTTTTTTTTTTTTTTTTTGAGATGGAGTCTCACGCTGTCGCCCAGGCTGGAGTGCAGTGGCGCGATCTCGGCTCACTGCAAGCTCCGCCTCCTCGGTTCACGCCATTCTCCTGCCTCAGCCTCCTGAGTAGCTAGGACTACAGGCGCCTGCCACCGCGCCCGGCTAATTTTTTGTATTTTTAGTAGAGACGGGGTTTCACTGTGGTCTCCATCTCCTGACCTTGTGATCCGCCCGCCTTGGCCTCCCAAAGTGCTGGGATTACAGGCTTGAGCCACCGCGCCCGGCCTTTTTTTTTTTTTTTTTTTTTTTTTTTTTTTTTTTTTTAGACGGAGTCTGGCTTTGTCGCCCAGGCTGGAGTGCAGTGGGGCTATCTCGGCTCACTGCAAGCTCTGCCTTCCGGGTTCACACCATTCTCCTGCCTCAGCCTCCCGAGTAGCTGGGACTACCGGCGCCCACCACCATGCCTAGTTAATTTTTTGCATTTTTAGTAGAGACGGGGATTCACCATGTTAGCCAGGATGGTCTCGATCTCCTAACCTCACGATCCGCCTGCCTCGGCCTCCCAAAGTGCTGGGATTACAAGCATGAGCCACCGTGCCCGGCAGGCCCAGGTAATTCTTGCACTTGTTGTGGGTTACATTACAAGAGAGGAATTTCAGGCTTAGTGAACTCAAATCTTTTGTGATGGGCCAGGTGCAGTAGCTTACATCTGGAATCCTAGCACTTTGGGAGGCCGAGGTGGGAGAATCACTTGAGCCCAGAAGTTGGAGACCAGCCTGGGCAACATGACGAAACCCCATCTCTACAAAGAATACAAAAGTAGTCAGGGGTGGTAGCATATTCCTATGGTCCCAGCTACCTGGGAGGCTGAGGTAGGAGGATGGATTGAGCCAGGGAGGTGGAGGTTGCAGTCCGCTGAGATTGCACCACTGCACTCCAGCCTGGGTGACAGGGGAGACCCTGTCTCGGAAAAATGAAATCTTTTGTGACAGACAATAAGCCTATCTGAACTTTGCCCTGGAAAAAGCTACTATCTTTGTTATATTGGGCAGTAAACACACCTGACCCTGTCCTGGAGGGAGACACTATACCTTCCAGGGCTGTTAGCTGCACAGACAGATAGTCTGCAATAAAGGCAGGGAGTGCTCTGACTCTAAGATATGCAGAAATGCCAGAGACCTGTGAAGAATTGTCTCCTAATGTCACAAGGCTCTGATAATGCTGAGCTGAAGAGATGACACATTTCTTTCACTCCTTATCTTTTTCCTCCATGGAATCCATAATAATAGATGACTTTTCCAGTTGACCTAAAAGGTCAAGTCTTCTCTCACACTGGAATTCTTTGAAGTGTCTCAGATGTCTGACCGCTAGGAATCTGAAGTTCTACCCTAAGGGGTAGTTCTGCTTGTCTATGCATGGCTAGTTTAATGATTCTTCACTGACTATGCTTTTCAGTTACTTTGATTCTTCTTACCTCAAAGCTCTCAGATTCTTTAGTAGCTTGAAATTTTGTAAAACTGAGCTGATTCTATTTACTTGGACCAAAATGCTAAACTCAAAATTAAGAGGTCTATGAGGAACATTCAGAAACTCTCCTAAATAATTTTCTCAAGTTTGAAAGAAATAAAAGGCATATGGAGCTTTGCAGAAAGCAGTTGTAAAATAGAGCAGCCAACACACCTTGCTGAAAGATTTAATGAGGCAATTGAAGAAAGTACTTCCATATCTTGTGGGTTCTTCTAAGCTACCAGTCTTGTTACTTTATAATCTCACCACACTGAAGAGTTACACTCTGGCACCTACAGATATGATGAGTTTTGTCAAAACAGCTCTGCAGATGGGACGAGGAACTGTAGTTCATTTGAGCCAGATCTCTAAAGGGAATTCCCTTACCCACTTCTGAGTCTAGAGGTCTCCAGCAGAGGCTGCATCTCATTGCAGTGGACCAGCCTTATATGTCAAGTGAAACTAACTTTGTTTTTGCTACAATGACTGATTGAACCAGGGATCATTACCCAAACCAAAGGCAACTGGGTATAGATTGGATGTAATGGAGCTCAACCCATTGTGAGGTGGCTTGGAGAAAAATTTAGCTCTTAGTGCAGGTGACCCATATTGGATGGGACAGACAAAACCAATCAAATCTTCTCTATAAGGCATATAAATGTCAGATCCACAGAGGGATGTCGGCATAACCTTAGTAAACAAAGCTGTCAGTGGTTCAGTTCTCTTTGAGTCCTGGTCATCAAACCGAGGATACACTGGGACTCAGACAAACAGAAGAGTTAAGAAGAATAAACAGATCCCACATGCTCTCACGTTCCCTTGTATGCTCATCTCTATTTCCAAGCCTTCCTTGAAATCGAAAAACACTATTATGTCCTAAAACAATTTAAGGACCTTTTAATAAATATGTAAACAGACCTAGGATTAGAGTTAAAGAGGTGGAAAGTAAATCCCACTTGCAGAAGATCTGAGACCCCGGAGAACAGGCACTGTGCTCTAGCCCAGCACTCTATAAGCATCAAGTTAGGCAAACATCTGCTGGTGAGGAGAGAAAGTTGGCTTCACCATCGGTACTGCCAAAGACAAAGGTGAAGACTTGCTCCCAGCTGCTGCAGGAAAATATTCTATAGTGACTAAATATTCTATAGAGACTAAAAAAGTTGAAGCACATTAGGAATGAAAACTTCTTTGTCCACACCCCCTTAATAGAGGATCTCATCCTTTCCCATGCCTCTAAATGTAAGTTAACTTGACAACTCCCAAATTTTACCTGAAGCCAGATTTCTGATATGAACAGAAACTCATGTAACAGTCCACTTGTGATCTCCACCTGAGTTATCACAGGCATTCGAGTTTAGCATGTCCGAAATGGAACTCTGGATCTACCCATCAAATCCATTCTTCCCCATATTTCTGTCTCAATAAATGGTACTTCCCACTTGCTTAAGTCAGGAACCTGAAGATGGCTCTTCATCCTTCATATCCAATCCACCAGCAAGTGCTGTCGGTTCTATCTCCAAAACATGTCTTGACTCCACCCGCGTTTCTCCCTCTCTACAGCCATCATCCTTTGCCAGGCCACTGTCATCTTTTGCCTGGTTGGCTCAGTGGCCTCCTAACTGGTTGGCTACTTCCCCTTCTGCTCTTTTTCAATCCATGTTCCAGACAACAGCCTGAGTGATTAAAATATTACCCCTCTGTATCTGCAGATTCTGCAATCAGAAATTCAACCAACTGTGGATCAGAAATATTTGAAAAAAAATTAAAAATAACAATACGACAATAAAAATAATAGAAATTAAAAAACCAATACAGTATAACCATTTGCAGAGCATTAACATTGTATTAGGTATTAGGAGTAATCTAGGGATGATTTAAAGTATATGGGAGGATGTGTGTAGGTTATATGCCAAAACTATGCCATTTTATATGAGGAATTTGAGTATTTTGGTGTCCCTGGGGAGTTCTGGAAACAATTCCTTGAAGATACCTAAGAATGCTGTATATATACACAGTCAATGTATCTCTTAACAATGAAAATATGTCCTGAGAAATGCGTCATTAGGTGATTTTGTCATTATGGGAACATCATAGAGTGTACTTTTTTTTTTTTTTTTTTTTTTTTGAGACGGAGTCTCGCTCTGTCACCCAGGCTGGAGTGCAGTGGCCGGATCTCAGCTCACTGCAAGCTCCGCCTCCCGGGTTCACGCCATTCTCCTGCCTCAGCCTCCCGAGTAGCTGGGACTACAGGCGCCTGCCACCTCGCCCGGCTAAGTTTTTGTATTTTTAGTAGAGACGGGGTTTCACTGTCTTAGCCAGGATGGTCTCGATCTCCTGACCTCATGATCCGCCCGTCTCGGCCTCCCAAAGTGCTGGGATTACAGGCTTGAGCCACCGCGCCCGGCCGATAGAGTGTACTTAAACAAACCTAGATGGTAGAGCCTACTCCACACCTAGGCTGTATGGTACAGCCTATTGCTCCTAGACTACAAACCTGTACAGCGTATTACTCTATTGAATACTGTAGGCAATTGGAGTACAATAGTATTTGTGTATCTAAACATAGACAAGGTATAGTAAAAATATGATATGCTAATCTTACGAGACTGCTGTTGTATATGCGGTCTGTTGACTGAAATATCATTATGCGGCACATGACACGTATACACACACACACACACACACACACACACTGAACCATGCCACTGATCTGCTTAGTACCCTTTAGAGGGTTCCCATTGAACTTGGAATAAAAATCCCACCTTCCTCTCATAGCCTTTCAGATTCTCTCTGGAGCTGAGGTTCATCTCACGCCCCCTTCATCTATGCTGGTCCCACTCTACTTCTAGCAGTGGCAAGTTCTTGCCAAGATATTTCCTGCTCCAGTGCCTGTGAGCATGTGGTTCCCTCTCCTGCAAGGCTTTTTGGCCCCCACACTGCCTGGCACTGGGGGATGTCATGCACATTGTATTTTCATGAGCAATGTCCCCTAGAGCTGTCCATCAAGGCAGCCCTCTTTCCTGACCACACAACCTGAAATCAGCTGCCGGCTTCTCATACTCAGAGCACTACATTTTTCTCCCTCATAGCCTGTAACACAACTTGTAATACATATTTATTTGGGTTTTTACTTTTTAACTCTCTGAGGCCTGCTTAGACTGTAAGCTTCCTTCAGGTAAGGATCACACTTGACATGTTAACCACTGTATATCTATGGGCTTGATACCGTGCTTGGCATAAATCGGTGTTCTGTAAATTCTTGTGGAATGAATGAATGAAGGAAAACCCAAAGGGCAAGGGGAACAGGGTCTAATAGGGCTGGGTGAGAGTGAATTAAGCAGCAATATGACACCAATACTGAACGAACTCCAGGCTTGAGGGCATGACATGCTGGTGCTTCTCTGAGAGTCCCATCTGCCAAGGCTCTTAGAACTGGGTGCTGATAGCTCTTTAAGTGAGGGTAAATATTAACACACCAGGATTACCCCAACTGTGAACTCAGCCTACGTGGTGGTCCGAGATAAAGGCCTTATCTCTTGCTACGATCACCAGACACAAATGAAGAGAGATCAGTATTCTCTGCTGCTTTCCCTCCTCCCACACTTCCACTCCATATCCTGGTATTCTTTGCCCTTTCAAGCTTCTGTGCTCTGCCTTCATTATTTATTTATTCTTTTGCTTCTCCTTTCTCCATGCCCAGGAGGCTGCCCTTTCTTTTTGGCCCCTGTATTCCAAAGGGATCTCAGGCATTCTGGCCCTTGACTTGGGTCACCACTGCTGAATTAACCGCCCTACTCTCGTGTCTTTCCTTCTGGTCTTTTGGGTAGTCTTGGCTAGAGAGCCCCAGCCACCTGCCTGCCCCTGCTGACCAGCATGGACTCCCACCGATCAGCCTGTTATCTTTGCGCCCTGATCCTCCCTCTCTGAGGCTGCACGTAGCTGTCTCTCTAGAGGGAGGGAGAGCCATTTCTCATGCTTCTGTGATTTAAAAAGGCAGGCATTACTTTATCAAAAAGTGCACAGAAAAACCATAGCCCAGAATAAAAACAGATCCCTTTCTCTGTGGTTTCTTTCTGCTTCCTTTTTAAACTTCTCTGTTTTTGGTTGTACATATAGTTAACAGAAATTAAAACCATAAGTCAGTGGACATCAAGTTACTATTGGAAAAACTACCAGTAGCATTATGTGTATTTACTTTTATTCAAAATGTCATTACATGTTATCATAATGCACATACGACAAACTTCAGTGGGTGTGAAAGGTAGACATGAAATGTTAAGTGTCCCTCCTGTGTCCACACTGCCCCACTTCCCCTTAGCAAGTTTCTTGCATAATGTTCTGAAGATCCCTGTGTATTTAAAAACATGCATATAGCTGCACTTTCCTTCCCCTCCTCCCACTCTTGCATTGTTCTGCACCTTGCTCGGTTCTCTGAACAATATATTCTGCATCAGGAATCCAAAAGTGTTCTAACCTTTTTTTTTTTCCCAAGATGGAGTCTTGCTCTGTAACCCAGGCTAGAGTGCAGTGGCTCAATCTCGGCTTACTGCAACCTCCGCCTCCCGGGTCCAAGCGATTCTCCTGCCTCAGCCTCCTGAGTAGCACGGGCACGTGCCACCATGCCCAGCTAATTTTTGTATTTTTAGTAGAAATGAAGTTTCACCATGTTGGCCAGGCTGGTCGTGAAAGTTTTAAGAAAGTTTTAAGAAAGTTTTAAGAAAGTTTATGAATTTGTGTTGGGCCACATTCAAAGCTGTCCTAGGCTGCATGTGGCTTATGAGCCATGAGTTGGACTAGCTTAATTTTGACCTTTTATATTTCCTTTTCTATAAACACTTCATATTCTGCCTATTTATTCAAATGGAACAATAATTTTTTCCTTATTGAGTTGTAAAAGTTATTTATATTTTCAGGAAGTTTGTTTATGGTGGGCTTGTCTTGAGTAATTAAAAAAATTTTAAAGTAATTCGATTCAGCCTTTTTTTTTGAGACGGAGTCTTCCTGTGTCACCCAGGCTGGAGTGCAGTGGTGCGATCTTGGCTCACTGCAAGCTCCGCCTCCCTGGTTCATGCCATTCTCCTGCTTCAGCCTCCTAAGTAGCTGGGACTACAGGCACCCACCACCACACCCGGTTAATTTTTTTGTATTTTTAGTAGAGGCAGTGTTTCACCGTGTTAGCCAGGATGGTCTTGATCTCCTGACCTGGTGATCAGCCTGCCTCGGCCTCCCAAAGTGCTGGGATTACAGGTGTGAGCCACCGTGCCCGTCCCAATTCAGCTTTCTTTTAAGGCATCTGGGTTTTTGTGTGATACTTAGGAAGGCTTTAATTGGAGGGTATTACATACATTCTCCCATGATTTTTTCTAATAATTTGATTTTTTACACATAAATCTTTGCTCCATCTGTAATTTATCTTGTTGTAACAAATAAGCTAGGAATCCAAAATAAATTTTTCTTCCCAGATGATCACCTTGATGTTCCTGATGTTCCAACACCCTGATGTTCCAATACCCTGATGTTCCAACACCATTTACTGGTTAATCCATCTTTTCCCTGATGACTTGAAAAACCAAAACTTTATCATATACTAAGCCCCTGCATGGCTCTGGGCTTTTTACTCTGTCCACTAGTCTGTCTAATCATGTCTGGTGTCATGTTTTAAACTCTTTAATCTCTATTATTATGTCAGGGGGGTTACAACAGTTTTTAGGCTAGCGTTGGGGGTGGTGTTGGTATCTGGCAAAGCTAACGGCGGGCTATATGGAGACTGAATCCTTAATTCTGGCCTAAATAACTCTTCATTCAGCTCAGTGCCAACTACTATAAAACAGATCCTGATACTTTCAAGGAACACTGGTCTGAGATGTCTAGACACCACATCCTGCTCTCAGTTAAGCCCCACAACCATCCTATGAGGTAATGTGTTCTTTGGATTATTTTAGTTTCAAGAAACAGACTCAATGAGGCTGGTTCAAATAGTAAGAGACATTATACTGATATGTGTATACGGGAGACATGAATCTCAGCCATTTCATCAGAAACCACGTCACAAGACCTCATAGGAAGGTCTCTCTTTTATTTATTTATTTATTTATTTTATGAGCCTGAATACTTGAATATAGTTTTTTGTGTTTGTTTGTTTTTTGAGATAGAGTCTTCCTCTGTCTCCCAGGTTGGAGTGCAGTGGCCTGATCTTGGCTCACTGCAACCTCTGCCTCCAGGTTCAAGCAACTCTCCTGCCTCAGCCTTCCGAGTAGCTGGGATTACAGGCACGCACCACCACACCCAGTTAATTTTTGTATTTTTAGTAGAGACGGGGTTTCACCATGTTGGCCGGGCTGGTCTTGAACTTCTGGCGTCAAGTGATCTGCTCGCCTTGGCCTGCCAGAGTGCTGGGATTACAGGCATGAGCCACCGTGCCCAGCCTTGAATACAGTTTTGAGACAGAGTCTGGCTCTCACCCAGGCTGGAGTGCAGTGGTGTGATCACTTCTCTCTGCAGCCTCGACCTCCCTGGCTCAAGTGGTCCTCCCATCTCAGCCTCCTGAGTATCTGGGATTACAGTCATGCACCACTATATCCTGCGAATTTTTGTATTTTTTGTAGAAGTGGGGTCTCCCTATGTCTCAAACCAGCCTGGGCTCAAGCAATCCACCTACTTCACCCTCCCAAAGTGCTGGGATTACAGGTGTGAGCCACTGCACCCAGCCTGAATAGATGTCATTTAAAGACCTACTTGAAACATATTAGAATTCTAGCCTATGATAAGGGCTGGGAAGAAAAAAGGTACAGGTATCAGGGTTGAAGGGTAAAAAGAAAAAAAAGAAATGAAATGAACTGCAAATAGGGGGGCCTTCCCTCGGCAGATGAAAATGTGCTATGCCTTAAAGAATAGTGAACCACTTACATCTGAGGTCTTTTAAAAAATTAAAAGTCAAAATGTAAAACTCCAAATGTTGGGACATGAAAAGAGAAGTAGGAAATTAGATAGAGGAGAGCAAAAATGGGGCAATAGAGGGAGGAGATGTAGAAGAAGGCAGATGACTGGAGGAGAACTAGCATTTCAGGTATTGCATCAGTCAGGATAAAATAGGTTATACTGAGTTAACAAATGACCTCAAATCTCATGGCTTAAAATTAAAAGGATTTCTTGCTACTTGTCCATTGCAGGTGGATGGGGACTCTGTTCCATGTTGTCCTCACTTAGGGATCCAGGATGACAAAGGCTCTGTCTCTGTCCTTCCGTGATAGCCAAAGCTCAACTTTTTGCGTGCCCTTGCTCAATTTTTCATTGGCCAAAGCAAGTCACATGCCTCTATCTAACTATAAAGGGATATGATTATGCAATCCTACCATGAACTTAGAGAGAAAATTAGAAATATTTGGTGAATAGAACTAATGATTACGACAAGTAGTGACTATAGCTTTTAGGGATATGAGACATAGGGTGAATTAATCTGACTTTAAATGTTAGGACAGAACTCTGGGATGAAGTCATGTTGGCTCAGAATCAGCTGATGTCCACTGGGGAGTGGTTGAGTCTTGGTGACACCAGCTGTCTGCACCTGTTCTATAGGCATGAGTTAGTCCTCAAGGCCTTGCCAAAGGCTTAACAATCAGTAATATACACATGCATACATAATTCCTAGGATGGCATGTCAACCTGGATCTTTGCCCTAAAAAGCTGGTCTCTATAATTAATGATTTTGTTTTCAGTCTAAAGAAATAGTGGATAAGTAACTGCTGCAGAAAAAAAGAAAAAAAGAAAAAAGAAAAAAAAGAAAAAAAGAACAGGGACATATTGTTCTTTTGGGTGTTTCAGCTGATACTTTAATCTTAACTCCCTGAGCTCCCGCATTGTCCCCTTGGGATACCAAACAATGTTGCAAATGGGAGCAGCCAACCCCACATTTTCCTTGCTGGCTAAATTCTACCAATAGTGATGTCATACTTTGCTCTCTGATAAGATTTAGAGAAGCAATTTTGTAATGTTCTCAGACTGACCAATAAGTAAGTGTCTCAAGGCCATTTTGAGTGCCAGCCTTCTCGTTCTGCAGAAGTATAAATATGAAATAAAGAATGTTAGCCTCACTGGGATCGGGGATGATAGAGTCATATAATCTATTGTAATGAACCACCAATTTCTAAATTGTCTGTCTGGGTTACCCTGAAGGAGGCAGATGCTGAACCTTAGCACCTGTGAGGCACTGACCTGGGGGACATTGCTGGCTGTCTACTACACCCCTTCTTCTCTCTAAAAATCCTAATACTGTTTGGGATCCATCAGTTCACTAAGGGGAAGGTGACCCATCCTCAGCTCTCGCGGTAGGTCCTGATTAGTCTAAGCCAGGGTGTTTCAGTCTCAGCACCATCGACGTTCTGAGCTGGATAATTGTTTGTTGTGGGGGCTAGAGTAGGTATTAGAGGATGTTTAACAGCGTCCCTGCCAGGGGCATGCCCCAGTGCAGTTTAACAGCCCAAAATGCCTCCAGATATTGTCAAATGTTTCCTGGGAGTCAAACTCTCACCCAGTTGACAGCCACTGGTATAAGCCCACCATGGTAATCCTATTCCTCTTTCCAGGTAACTCGTTTAAGGATTGGCACGTGACAATTTGGCTAATGAGATTAAGGGGAAAGAAAGCTGCTGAGGAGTTTCAGGAAACTTTTTTTTTTTTCTTTATAAGAAAGAGACTCAGGAGGAGATGGTGTCCTTCTCTTTTTCTGGATCTTGTTGTTTACATTCGAAACCTGGTCACATTACAGTCGTCTTAGCATTGGTATGAAGATGAAGCCAACTCAGAGGCAGGCAGAGCCAAGAGATTCTCTGAGAAGCAGGGCCAATGCCCCGATGCACCAGTCTGGAGCCCAGCCTGGAGCCTGGCCCACTGCTGGGCAGCTTTTTATTTGAAACAACAAATATCCTTATTGTTAGAGGCCAAGTGTCCTGTTACTTGCATCAGAAGTGACATTCTAACTGAAGTCATTGAAAAAAAGTGTCACAGAGAAAGGTTCTGCTGGAGCTGCCAGAAATAGGACCCTCGCTCATTCCTACTGGGACAAGCGCCCTCCTAATTAGAAGCAATACATTGCCCATCTCTAAAGTGACAGGAGGTTAGGAAATTAACTTGGGTTTTGGCAAGTTCATAAGAAGGAAACTGAGCTCCCACTGTCTGGAGGGGAGGGATGAGGCAGCTACGAAGATAAGAAGCAGATGCTACTTATGCTGGAAGAGATATGGGCTCAGAGAAATGCAAAGGGATCAAACTAGTGTTTAGTGGGTAGAGAACTCAGATTTAGATGCTAAGACTGACACTAACTCAACAGATCTCCCAAGCTCTGAAACCAAAGCACTCGCAGTCATGTGAGAGTTCTGGTTTTTACCACTGGCTGCACTTTGGAATTGCCTGGGGAGCTTTAAAAATATTGATGCCTTGGTCCCACCCACAGAGTTACTTAAGTATTGGACTGGGGTGTGGTCTGGATATAATCCTTTTTAATTTTCAAATTATAATTTTTTATGGATTCAGATGTCTTTACTGCTCTTGTCCTTTCTACTCAATTGTGCTGCCTTCACACCAGTAGGTCCTTTTCTTAATTTACTTCAATTTTGTGTGTGTGTATGTGAAGAGATAATACTTGCAACTCGTACAAGACTATACAATAAGATCTCTCTCCCATGCCTGTCTCCCAGTCTCCTAATTCTTCCACCTAGAAGACGGTTGATGAGTATACACAGGTATATGTTTGTTTTATTTTCAGTTACTTTGTGTATACCAATGGTGACTTCCTATGCACATTGTTCTACATCCCACTTTTTAAACTTAATTGTACTTTATAGATCATTCCATATTAATATTTTGAGAGCTTCTTTTTCTTTAATATTGTGGCAAGTTAATTGTGTGAGTATGCTGTAAGTTACCTAACCAGTCCCCAAATGATAGCATTTAGCATGGCCTCAGTCTTTCTATGGCAAAGGATGTTGCAATGAATAACCTTGCACAGCGTGTATGGGTGTACCTATAAGAAAAATGGGATTGCTGCGTCAAAGGGCAGGTGTTCTTATAATTGATAGAGTCAAACTGACCTCATGGAGGTTGTGTTCTCCCACCTACAATGTATTCTTCCATTATAATAGTGAACAAGACACAATGCTTGGGAACTTAAACTGTACAAGGAACTCAGAAGGCTAGAATAAGTAGAGAACGTTAACAGTGCTTCACGAATTTCATTTCCTCTTAGGGAAATCTGTTTACTTTAGAGTGCCTCTTTCCCTATGGTAAGGTATGTTGTCATTATTTGATTTTTGTTCAGCTGATGGGCAAAAAATGGTATATCAATATAGTTTAAATTTGCATTCATCATTATTCTGGGTGATGTTAATCATCTTTTCATATATCAAATAGCCATTTGTTCCTTTCCTGTTAACTCTAATGTGTCCCTTACTCAAAGATTGGATTTCTTTTTCTTAGTAATTTGAAAAAGCTCTTTTATATAGCAAGAAAATGAGCCTTTTGTTTCTGATATGTATTTTTGTCTAGGTTGTTTTTTGGCTTTGCTTAATAGAGACTCTTTTGTGGGTCTTTTATGACACTTAGGTTTTTAGTCTTAGAAATGGCTTCACCAGTCTAATATTTATTTATTTATTTTTATCACCAGTTTAATATTTAAAAAGCAAATGAACTAGCTTCTTGCCATGGTTTGCAGAAATTCTGGGGGTAGTCCTACTTGTTTACTTTTCCATAGGAACATTATAATCAGCCTGGTTTCTTTTTCAGTTTATTATTTTTATGTGGATTGCATTTAACATTTACAGATTAACCTAAGGTGAAATTCATGAAGTACTGTTGGGACTCCCTATTTGTCCTAGTTTTCTTCTGAGTTCCTTGCACAGTTGAAGTCCCCAGGAATTTAATCTTTTTTCCCCCACTATTATAATAGAAGAAAAGATGCCATTAACATCTTAAAAAAATTTTTTTTAAAGATAGGGTCTCACTCTATCACCCAGTCTGGTGTGCAGCGGTTCGATCATAGCTCACTGTAGCCTTGAACTCCTGGGCTCAAGCGATCCTCCCAGAGGACTCAGCCTCTAGAGTAGCTGGGACTACAGATGCACACTGCCATGCCTGGCTAATTTTTAAATTTTGTGTAGAGATGGGAGTATTGCTATGTTGTCCAGGCTGGTCTTGAACAATTGGCCTCAAGTGGTCCTCCCACCTCGACCTTCCAAAATGCTGAGATTATAGGCATGAGCGACTGTACTCAGCCCTCATTAACATCTTTTGATTATTAATTTGGCATCAGGATTATTAAAAGCTCTTCAGGTGATTCTAATACAGTGAGTGGACAAGGAGCAGGAAGGGAGGGAACTCTGGGTCAGCTGGTTGTAATCCAGGAAGAAGTATTTTGTCACTGATATTGTTTAGAATTGCCAACCTATGGTGATAATTTAAAAAACCAGACAGGGTAAAGCTTTTATTATTGTTTATAGATTCTCTGCAGCAAGGGACCCCTCACTGCCTGTACCCAGGGCCAACCACTCACTCCCCTTGGTACAGCCTGTTCCAAAGAGCAGTCAAGGTTGAAAAGCATTGTCTTGGAGTCTTTCAACTCTGTCCCACCTCTCTCCACACTGAATCACTTCACATGTTCTGTTCAGGCTGCCAGTTACATTTTCTTCACTTCTTTCCCCTCTTCTCTGTCCTTCTGCCATGAGTCTAGTAGAGGCCTCCAGCATCTTTTCTCAGGACTCTGTTTTCACTCCCTACTAATCTATCTTCCACATTGCTTCCAGCCCAGATGCTGTGTCTTTAAGCACTGATGGGATTCTATTACCTCTCATCCTTTCAGCTGAGCCTTGTCTATTTGCCCAGCATCCTTCCTGCCATTCCCCCCTAAAATCATCTCTCTAGACCAGAGCACTGCATTTCCATTTGGAACAAACCAGTCTCTCCCATGTCCCTGAGACTCCACATTTGCTAGTCTTGACACCTGGACTTTTTTTCTTCTATTTTTTGAGACAGTCTCCCTCTGTTACCCAGGCTGGAATGCAGTGGCGTGATCTCAGCTCACTGCAATTTCTGCCTCCTGGGTTCAAGCAATTCTCCTGCCTCAGCCTCCCGAGGAGCTGGGATTACAGGCACCCGCCACCATGCCTGGCTAATTTTTGTATTTTTAGTAGAGACGGGGTTTCACCATGTTGGCCAGTCTTAAACTCCTGACCTCAAGTGATCCAGACACCTGGGCTTTTAATCACCGAGTTCTTAGAGAATAGGAGACTTGATATTACAAGCAGTGCGTTTAGAAAACTATATTCTGGATTTACTAGGTATCAGGCTCTGAACTAAAGATTTTGCCCATTCTACATCATGATATCCACTGTGCTGATGAGGAAACTAGGGCTCAGAAAGGTCCAAGACCACAGTGTTTCCAAGCCAGCCTCAGCATGCTACCATGCCCTTCTCATGCGGATTGTTGGAGGGGTATACCTATGGCTTTATGTCCATTAGGATGAGATGATCAGGCATGACAGCCCTCACATTTGGGATGGCCTTGGATGGAACCCCCTGGCAATATTTCATAGTGACCTTTTCCTTGTCTTCTGTGACACTGATGGCATCTGTGGACAGATGTGGGGTTATACCTTGTGTGTGGAGAGGATAAATCATCCAGTTCCATGTCAATTCATTTATAGTCAGATTTCCTGGTGCTAATTTGCCTCTTGACTACTTTTCCCCTGAATTTAACTCCAATCAAGTACAGATGTCTTATTTTTTAATCTTTCTGATATATTTTGGATGTCAGAAAGCCAGTTTGTCTAAGGGCATTTTAAACTTAGCACATTCAGTGACTGTTGCGAGTGGTGGAGGTTTGTCAGGCTTCGGGACTTGCCAGCCCCTTTGAACATCTTTCTTACGTTTTGGAACTTTTCTGCATTGTGGCTCCTCACCCTCTGAGCCCACTTTCCCAGATTCTCTTGCAGTGAGGGCATGGGAATGTGATCCAATTTCTGCCAATCAGCTGTAAAGTGCCAATTTGGAAATAAATACCATAAAAAAGGAGGTACCATGCAGAATTCCTTTTATCGAGGGTGCTGAGAGACAGATATTCAGCTGTCAAAGGTGGCTGTGGCACCTCCAGGCTAAATAGCATCCCATGTTCAGTGTCAGGAATGTGGGCAGAGATGCTAGCCCAGTAGCCATAGCAATAGCATCTCCCCTGGCAGAGTTTAGTGGTATAACTCGAGCATCATTCTTGGCTGGGTTAGCCTCTGAGCCTGATCCTCTGCCCCTCCTGAAGAGCCTGCAAGGGACTTAAATATTCTTCAATAAACTCCTTTTCTGTGTAAATTAGCTTGAATGGGTTTTGTTTCCAATTGTGACAGATAAAGTTGGGTGTTGTGTGTCCATGTGGCTTCCACTTTTCTATTTTAATTGCTTTCCAATGCCTTTCTTTCCCAATCCCTCAAATACATACATTATAGTTGAACTATGAAACACAGGGCACAGTTTTTTTTTTTTTTGAGACGGCGTCTCACTCTGTTGCCCAGGCAACCTCTGCCTCCCAGGTTCAAGTGATTTTCCTGCCTCAGCCTCCCAAGTAGCTGGGACTACAGGAGCCTGCCACCATGCCCGGTTAATTTTTTTGTATTTTTAGTAGAGACTGGGTTTCACTGTGTTAGTCACGATGGTCTCTATCTCCTGACCTCGTGATTCACCTGCCTCGAATTCCCAAGGTGCTGGGATTACAGGCGTGAGCTACCGCGATAGGGCACAGTATTAAATGTAATAAGATGCATAGACTCATGAGTATTTACATGCAGGACAGGCCCACCCTCAGTCTTAAAATTTTCTACTTAATACCATCACTTGTGATATACTGCAAACTTGATAATTCCTAATTAGAAAAAGGAATATTTGGAAGTTGGAGGTCATTTGGCAAAGTGGTCTCTTCCCAGGACACAGCTCCCTGAAGCCTGATGGCTAGGCTCAGGTCAGTCACATGTGGGACTGGCACCAGCAGTATCCTTGTGTAAGATCAGGAAGCTGCATTTGCATCTGTCAGACCACCCTTGGACAAATCTAGCCTGTCGCTGTGTGTCTTCCTCCTTCAGAACTCCACTATGTATAAAGACAGACACATGTTTGGCTCCTAACGATAGGCTTTTCTATTCTGTAATATTTGTTTCATGCGTTTGTTTATATCTCTGACTTAACAGTTAATCCCTCAGGTGCAAGACCCACATTTTGTGTTTCTTTTTGTATTTCACTTTGAGGAGAGGGTCCTGAACACTGTAAGGGTTTACTAATCTTTGCTGATAGATTTCCTTCTTAGGAAGGAGACCGTCTGTCTCTTCAATTTTCAGCATCCCTGCGTATGCGTGTGTGTACATGTGCATGAATGTATATGAGAGAGAGAGAGAGGGAGACAGAGAGAGAGAGAGAGATCTGAGATTCAATAAATAATAAACTTGAGGAATGGAGTTTGGAGGCAGAAGAACTATAGAAACAAGTCAGCCTTATGTGGGTAGTCGCCCCTTAGTTTGTCGTGTATCAACTGGAGTTTATAACAATACTTTTTTTTTTTTTTTTGGAGACGGAGTCTTGCTCTGTGCCCCAGGCTGGAGTGCAGTGGCGTGATCTCCGCTCACTGCAAGTTCCGCCTCCCGGGTTCACACCATTCTCCTACCTCAGCCTCCCGAGTAGCTGTGACTACAGGTGCCCACCACCATGCCCGGCTAATTTTTTTGAATTTTTAGTAGAGACAGGGTTTCACCGTGTTAGCCAGGATGGTCCCGATCTCCTGAGCTCGTGATCCACCTGCCTTGGCCTCCCAAAGTGCTGGGATTACAGGCGTGAGCCACTGCACCTGGCCTATAACAATACTTATTCCAACCACTTCCCAGGATTGAACTTTGTAAGATATAACATGTACTTAAAGTTCCTTATGATTATTATCCGGTTCACATGAAATGGGACCACAGAGGGGAGTGGAGAAGAGGCATTAAAATTAGTGTGTGAAGAAAGGATCATAGCTGACCCAACCTCACTGGCTTTGGTTTTACCCACCTGGAGACAATGCATTTTGTAGCACCAGGCTATCGAATTTCCATCTGATTCTAGGCAGCAGGCATCCTCCTGTTAATTCCCCTTCACCCACCTCAGTCAAATCCATCAGTTCTAGCTCTGACTTCACAATACCTAAACCCATAACCTTCCTCCCTGCCCTACTCTCATCTTGGCTTAGGTCCTAGTCTTACCTTATAGCTTCTGCCTCTCCCTGCCTTTGGTCTCTGACCTCTTTCCCTCCCCATCCACATGAACTGCAGTTAAGGCCCTAAAAAAGCAAATGTGATCGTATAATTGTATAATTTCCTGCTTTAAGAATCTTTGGAGCCGGGCGCAGTGGCTCACGCCTGTAATCCCAGAACTTTGGGATGCAGGCGGATCACGAGGTCAGGAGATCAAGACCACCCTGGCTAACACGGTGAAACCCCGTCTCTACTAAAAATACAAAAAAAAATTAGCCGAGCGTGGTGGCGCGGGTGCCTGTGGTCCCAGCTACTTGAGAGGCTGAGGCAGGAGAATGGCGTGAACCTGGGAGGCGGAGCTTGCAGTGAGCCAAGATCGCACCACTGCACTCCAGCCTGGGCAACAGAGCGAGACTCCGTCTCAAAAAAAAAAAAAAAAAAAAAAAAAAAAGAATCTTTGGGCCGGGCTTGGTGGCTTACTTCTATAATCCCAGCACTTTGGGAGGCCGAGGCAGGCAAATCACCTGAAGTCAGGAGTTTGAGACCAGCCTGGCCAACATGGCGAAACCCTGTCTCTACAAGAAATATAAAAATTAGCCGGGCATGGTGATGTGTGCCTGTAATTTCAGCTACTTGGGAGGCTGAGGCAGGAGAATTGCTTGAACCCAGGAGGCGGAGGTTGCAGTGAGCCGAGATTGTGCCATTGCACCCCAGCCTGGGCGATAGAGCAAGATTCCATCTAAACAAACAAACAAACAAACAATGAACAAACAAATGAAGAATCTTTGTTAGACATCTAAGTCTATATATTTATGGTATGTCTGTATCTGAAGAGGGAAGCCCAGTTATGAGGCTGTTCCAGTCAGGTGAGAGATATTGGGTGTGTGATCTAGGGTAGACAGAGAAATGGGAAAAGATTTGGGAAATAATATATAAAACTATGAACTCTATGTGTGTGTGTGTGTTGTTACACAACATGTGAACATTAGTCATCTCTAAGATTCTTCTATGAATCCATTCAATAAATGTTTATTGCATGTCTGCTGTGTGTCAGGAACCATTTTAGGCACTGCAAACATGAAAGAATGACATAGACACAGACCCTGCCCTCTTTTAGCTTATCATCTATTGAGGAGAGGAAGAACATAGCAAAAATAAACAGGAAATCAACCAGGGCCAAGTGATAGTGACTTGGGGAACTATTTGAGATAAACCGGTCTACCCTCTGATGAGGTAGAAGGTGGGGACTTGACTCTGGAGGTGGGAGCTAAGACTCAGGACCAGACTCTAGATTAGAGTTCTAGATTTAACACCTGGAAGTCACTGCCCCTTTCTATGGCAATGACTCAACAACCTGTTACCAACCTTTTTCTAGAAATTTCTGCATAATCTGCCCCTTAATTTGCATGTAACTAAAAGTAGGTAGAAACATGAGTGCAGAACTGCCTCTGAGCTGCTACTCTGGGAACATGGCTTATGGGGTAGCTCTGCTCTGCAAAGACCAGTGCCTCTGCTCCTGATGTACACTGCCACTTCAATATAAGTTGCTGTTTATTTTATTTATTTTTTATTTTTTTTTCTGAGACAGAGTCTCGCTCTGTCGCCCAGGCTGGAGTGCAGTGGCGCGATCTCGGCTCACTGCAAGCTCTGCCTCCCGGGTTCACGCCATTCACCTGCCTCAGCCTCCTGAGTAGCTGGGACTACAGGCGCCCGCCACCGCGCCTGGCTAATTTTTTGTATTTTTAGTAGAGACAGGGTTTCACCGTGGTCTCGATCTCCTGACCTTGTGATCGCCTGCCTCGGCCTCCCAAAGTGCTGGGATTACAGGCGTGAGCCACCGCGCCTGGCCATAAGTTGCTGTTTAATGTCACCCCCTTGCCCTTGAATTCTTTACTGGGTGAAGCCAAGAATCCTCCCAGGCTAAGTCCAAATTTTGGGGCCTGCCTGTCCTGCATCATGAGGAGGTATCTGAGTGGAACCTCAATGAGGAAGAAGAATGAGCTGGAGATCGGCCTGGAGAAGGATATTCCGGATAGAAGGAAAAGGAAGAGCAAAGACCTTTGGGTGAGAAAGAGTTTGCATTTTTGAGGAAAGCATGCTAGTGTGAATGCCAAGCAGTGTTCTGGGGGAAGATCTCAGGAGGTGTCTAAGGGCATGGAGAGAAGTGGTCAGATGCAGGGTCTGTGTTATAGGTGGAATCAACTGCTTGCTGATGGATTGACTGGCTGTGAGGATGAGTGGCAAGAAGGAATCGAAGATGAGTTAGGGTGGATGGTGATGCCATTTGCTGAGACAACTGGGGAAGATTTGGGAAGAAAAGTTAAGTTCAGCTTTGTACATGTTATGTGTGATATGCTAGTCACTTCAGTGGAGATGACGAATGGCAGCTGGAGAAATAAGCCTGCAACTCCAGGAGAGGTCCTCGCTGTAGATTTACTATCGTGAGTCATCACCATGTAGATGATATAACAGTCATGGGGCTAGGAAGTTAGTTTCTCCTCAGGGAGTCTGAAACTGTAACTAGTTCAGAGAAGAGGGTGGAGGGCAGCCCCGAATGCCCCAGCATTTACCAATAGAGCAAGCAGGGACTGAGGAGCCTGGGGAGTGAGGTTAGCTGGATACCAGCAGAGTGGAGCACTGGTGCTCTTACTAAGTGAGGAAGGTGTGTCCAGAAGGAGGATATGATTAACTGTCCTCAACATCCCTGAAAGGAGGAGTAAGACAAGGGCAGGGAAGAGAATGCAAGATTTGGCAACAGGTAGGTCATTATGATGACTATGACAAAAGCAGTTTGAGCTCAATTCTGTCTGGAGTATAGGAAAGGAGGGCTGAGGACGTGCATTTAGAAGGGTACATAGTTCTCAAGAAATTTTTCTGAGCACATCTGTAATCCCAACTATTTGGGATGCTGAAATGGGAGGACTGCTTGAGCCCAAGAGTTCAAGACCAGCCTGGGCAACATATCGAGGCCCTGCTTTAAAAAAAAAAAAAAAGAAGTTTTGTTGAGAGGCTAGATGGATCATGGATATGTTTTTTTCCCCCTGTTCATCCATGTCTTCTTATTTTTCAACAATGAGCATTGATTACTTATATAATAATAATTTTAAGTCTATACACATTGCAGACAGCACGCCACTGTTTGAGAGAAAAACTCCTCCTCAGTAGAACATGGCAGACCTTCATCTTCCTTCACTGAACCTTTTCCAACCTTAGGCTTGCCATTCTCCACCGGCGCTAATGTCATGTCTCTTGAAATCAGTATTGAAGTCAGTATTTCATTCTTGCCAGTTTCCACTGTGTGTTTAAATTTGGAGTCTGGTGTCTAGCATTAGCTGGGGCGGGGGCTTCCACTCCTCTCAGCATTGGTAAGCCCCCTCATCCACTTCATCCCATGTCCAAGATCATCCAGTTACAGACTTACCATCTACCCAGTTCATTCACAGCATCAGTCCCAGAGCTGTAGAGATGCTTTTTTTCCATCTCCTACTTCTCTGGCTTTTAGCAGCACGGGATAATGGAGCAAGCGAATAGGACCTTAAAGTAGAGGGACAGGGGTTCTCTTCCCCATCTGCTACTTATTAGCTATGTGACCTCGTTCAAGTCTCTTTTCTTTTTGAGACAGGGTCTCCCTCTGTCATCTAGGCTGGAGTACAGTGGTATGATCATAGCTCACTGCAGCCTCAAACTCCTGGGCTCAAGCGATCCTTCCACCTCAGCCTTCTGAGCAGCAGGGACTACAGGCACACGCCACCGTGTCCGGCAGATTTATTTATTTTTATTTGGGAAGATGGGGGTCTCACTATATCGCCCAGGCTGGTCATGAACTCCTGGTCTCAAGCAACCCTCCAACCTTGGACTCCCAACGTGCTGGGATTACAGGTGTGAGCCCTAGCCTGGCCTCAGTTTCCTTATCTGTAAAATGGGGTTAGTGAAACTCACATCTTATCAGTGGTGTGAAGGATGGGCCGACTCTTGTATTGCCTGCTGTAGTGCAATCAGCCGCTAAGGCGGCTCACTTTCCAGCCGTGCTACAATAGGTAAGAACTAGGATGCTTTAGACGTGTGACTGGGCAATGGGAGCCCCTCACATGATCCCGAGATGCCAGACAGTGTCTCTCCGCACAGGGTGTGCGCTGGTCCAGTGACCCGTTTTTCCAGTCGCCCCACACCTTGGGTCCGCGATCACGCTCCCCCCACCCATAGCCGAGCCTGACGCGGCGGTGGCTCATGCGCCTTTCCGTCCTAGCCTTTAGCCACGGACCACACGTCCCATCTCAGGCGCCCCGCCCCGCCCCCGCCCCCCGCCCCCGGCGCGCCTCCACAGGCAGCCGGCTCGGGTGTCTGAGCGGCCGCGCCCGCGAGCCGTGAGCGCTGATTGGCCGCGACGCTGCGGCGGGCGGCCCGCGGGCGCACACACCCTCCCCGCGCAGCCAATGGGCGTGCGCACGTCACTGACCCGGAGGCCCGCGGGCCGGCAGCCCCTCAATAAGCCACATTGTTGCATGAAACTCCGGCGCAGGAGTCCCGGGCCGCCGCTGGCAACATCGTGTCACCCAGCTAAGAAAATCCGAGGGCCGGAGCCACGCGCCTGTGAACCAGAGAGGTCCCACTGCCGGAGTGGAGCCGGGCTGCGATTCTTCTCAAGTTGAGCCTCAGTGATCCTGTGGCCGAAGTTAGCGCCTTGACGTGGGAAAACCGGACACGCCGCCAGGAGAGAACTGAGGCGCCTGGTAGCAGTTGTGACACCAAAATCCCGTCTCTGGAGACCCGCGCCCTCCGCCAGCCGGGCGCACCCTAGCCGTTAGCCCTCTTTGTGCGTCGTTCGGACTCCCAGCTCCCGGCCCGGCAGCCGAGCCCCAGCACAAAGCAGTCGGACCGCGCCACCCGCCTCCCCGCTCGCGCCCCCGTTTCGGTTTCCCAACTCTGCGCCGTCGGGCCGCGGCAGAATGATTGCCTCGCATCTGCTCG
This sequence comes from Macaca thibetana thibetana, assembly GCF_024542745.1. Classification (NCBI taxonomy): domain Eukaryota; kingdom Metazoa; phylum Chordata; class Mammalia; order Primates; family Cercopithecidae; genus Macaca; species Macaca thibetana. Next base: position 32,198,892 of record NC_065590.1, on the reverse strand, counting down.
CCTACTTCTTCACGGAGCTCAACCATGACCAAGTGCAGAAGGTAAGTCAGCGCGGGCGGGGCGGCAGGCTGGGCTCCGGCAAAGTGGCGTGGCCTCCAGGAGTCTTTTCCTCGACCCTTCGGGGACCTGCTCCCTCCCTACTCGGGGTCCGGGACGCGGAAAAAGTTTGGGCAGCCGGGACACTCCTGGGCGCCAGGAGCCACGTCCGCTAGGCATGGCCGGCGAGTGCGCCCGGGCGGGGAGCCGGGGTCGCGCTCCGCCTGGCGCTCTCCCTCCCTGAGCTCCCGCACGCGCTCACGCTCTCTCCCTCAACCCCTTTTTCCCTGTTACTGGAGGGGCGGGTAACCCCGCAGGTACTCAGGGATTGCTGCGCCCACGTGGGAGGGAGCCCCCTTCTGCAGCGCGAGTTCCGGCGAGAGCACGTGGAGAGAATCGTGGCTGCTGGAGGCTGCTCCGCTGCCGCGTGGGGCCGCCGGTGGCAGTCTGCGCTCGCGGACCGCCTGTAGGAGACCAGCGGTTCCCTTCTCCTTCCCTGCGGCCCTGCGGGGGTGGGCTTGGGGAGAAGCTGATCCGGGAAGGAGTAGGAAAGGGGCAGAGGAACTCCGCCCGCCGCGCCCCCTCCCCGGAACTGTGGCGCCCGGAACTGAGGCTCGGCGAGGGGCGTCCCCCATCAACCCCCGCCCCCCCAAATCAACCTCGGGACCGCCCAGCCTCGTGTCCTCAGGGCCTGCCTCCGAGTCTCAGGGGAGGGCTTTGGTTGTTACTTTCTGGTTTGCCCCAGAAGTTACTCGGAGAGGGCCAACTCTACGCGTTCCTGGATTACTTGAGATTCTTGAGATTTGTGCCTTCCGAAAATGAGCTTTTTTTCCCCTTAGGCCTCGACCTGTCTGTGCCCACCTCGCTCTCTGCAGCTCCCTACGGCTGAACGCTCGTCCTGGCCGGTTCATTTACATAAGAAAGAGCCTCAGGCCAAGCAGAGAATCTCTCATTCCCCGCCTCAGGGTATGGGGGTGGGGATGGGGCCGGGCAGGGCCAGGGGCGCCCTCAGAATTGAGTTTCTGAAATGCCTGGGATTAGGGGATTGGCTCCTGGCCCGGGCCTGGGCTACGATTTGAGGTAGGGGACAAGTTGGGAAGGGATTAGCGGGAGGGAGGTTGTTTTAGAGCTGTGAGGCAACTGTGTGTTGCTCAGTTACATACTTGAAATTTCAATGTCTGACGGGAACATATTTTTGGGAAAATGTCTTGCCTTTATCGTTCTGTGCGACAACCTGCTCATATTCCCATTCTGGCGGTCCCGAGGGCATAGGAGGCATATTAATGTAGCGATGGCGCGTGAACCTCCGAGAAAAGCAGGAGTTACCCAGCCTCAAGTCTGGAGGAGCGAGCAGAGGCGGTTGGTTTACTTGGGTTTTACTGTTTGTAAATGGCTGTTATTCTCTAATTCCTGGGATGTGGCTCTGCACCTTGATTCAGTTTACTTAAAAACGTGCATTTGAGCTGGCAGGATCTTGGTAACTTCTCAACTTCCAAGAACTCTTGGGGAAGGCTATCATCTCTTGGCAAGTCCTAAAATACACAGTGAAGCATCCTTAATCCCAGGGAGTTCTTCTCCTTTGGGGATTACCCCAGGACATTTGAATCCTTGCATAAATGTACTCAAACCAGAGGAGGGCACTAGGACTGGAACCCCGTTGGAGTTATACCACTCTCAATCTTGGAATGGGGGTCATCTGTCTGCTCCCAGAGTGGAACGGGAATTAGCGAGGGTATCTGGAAATGAGTTGTAATCCCTGTCTTGTGGTTTATTAACTATAGCACCCTGAGCCTCTTTGGACAGCCCGTTCGTTTCTTTTTGTAAAATGCAATAATAACAGTAGACTTGTCCACTTACGGAGTTGCGATGATTAAGCACTGCAGTGTGCAACTGTCATTCCTGTAGGCTTCTTTTCTCTACCCTTGCAGCCACCTGTCAGTTTCAGAAGTGTCCCTGAGGACCTTTGGGTGTATTTCCTCTAAACTACCAATGGGGGCAGAATTGAATCAGGCCTTTAACTCAGTAGGTGTCAGAACCTGGGATTTGACTCCCAGCTTAGTGGCAGTTACATAGAAAGCAGAGAAAAACTCAGAGAGTATCTTGGAACCATCTTTCTGAGCTGCCGTTGGAAAGAAGAATTAAGAGGGAAGACTGAAAATTTAGTATAACTTTAGAGTCTTTTGAAAAGACCTTTTGATTTGGACCCTTCTGAAATCTCCTTTTTTTTTTTGAGACGGAGTCTCGCTCTGTCGCCCAGGCTGGAGTGCAGTGGCCGGATCTCAGCTCACTGCAAGCTCCGCCCCCCAGGTTCACGCCATTCTCCTGCCTCAGCCTCCCGAGTAGCTGGGACTATAGGCGCCCGCCACCTCGCCCCGGCTAGTTTTTTGTATTTTTTAGTAGAGACGGGGTTTCACCGTGTTAGCCAGGATGGTCTCGATCTCCTGACCTCGTGATCCGCCCGTCTCGGCCTCCCAAAGTGCTGGGATTACAGGCGTGAGCCACCGCGCCCGGCCAAAATCTCCTTCTGATAAGATATTCTGGGTTGTAGTGTGAGGACAAGGAAGGCTTGGGTTCACCTGCCCAATGAGGTCACTCGTCATATCCTGATGGACAAGCCCAGTGTTTTGGGGCATGAGAGATGAGAATAAGGGTTATTTGCTCACTTTTGCCAGTTGACACTTTGGAACTCAGGAGTGACTGCAGAGCACCTACTATGTACCTGGCACTGTTCTAAGCTCTTTAGGTATGTCAGCTTGTTAACATTCAAATCAATCCCATGAGGTAAAGACTGATTGTTATTAGCATCCCTGTTTAACTGAGGACAAGGGGTAACTTGCCCAAGGTCACCAGCTTTTCTGTACGAGCTGGGAATTGAAGCCATGCATTTGGCTTTAGAGCACCATGCTCTTGAGCACGTACTCGCCTGTCTCTGGGGAACGTGAGCAGGCTCCTGGCATGGGCCTGTGCCCACGCCCACTCCTGGCTGCTGGTAGCACCCCCACCCATCATGACCACAGGTGGAACTAGCTCTTCTGTTGGTTTGATAAGTGGCACCAGTACCCTCTGGCAATTCCAGCTGAGAGTCCTGGATTCATTTTCATCAACTCTCTTTGTTAACTGGTCTCTGGGTTACCTTGGAGGCCTCCTAAGGGTGTCCCTAAAACTCTGGAGCCAGACTGGATCATTTCAGGAGCCCTCTACAGCTCTTCATTGCCTCTCGCTTCTACCCCCCAGCTCAGCCTCATCTTCCTCTCCATGCTTTCATTCCTCTGTCTTGCCTGTTCACACTGGGTCCTTTTGCTCTTGCCATTTTTGTGGCCCTGAACTCTGCTTGGCTTCTTTCCACTTAACCCCTTCCAGCTCAAATGCGGTTTCCTCTCTTAATTTTCTTTCTGCCTCCTCCCGCTCCTGGGTGCCAACATTAGTGTGTTTGAACCTTGCATGACATTTGTTTCATTCCACCATCTGTTAGAGTCGGTGGTTTTCGGTTCGGGTTCCTTCTTCAGGGCAGGGAGAATCTCGGCTGTTAGGTTTGTTGCTGCCGTTCCTGGCCACTGGTGAGGTGCTCAGTGAGTACAAGAGTAAAGGAGGAGACCTTTCTGGAGAAAGAAGCTAAACCAGGGCTGCAGGAAGTGGAGGAGCTGGGCGCGGGCGGCTAGTCTTAGGCTAAAGGGATGGTATATGGGTGGACACTTAGAGGGAGGGACAGTTCTCAGCTATCTCTTCATCCAAAGCATGACCTGAGTCCAGTTCTGAGGAGGGAGAGAGAAAGGGAGGAGTTTCCTGTCCTTCAGCAATCAAGACTGTGTGTCCTCCCTGTGGACAGACAGAGGATTCTTTCTATTAATTGAGATAAGTTAGTATACAAGATGCAGGATTTTGTCTCTTAAGAATGGAGAATCAGGGTTAACCATAGAGAAAAAATGAAGTATATACTCCTTCCTCTAGCCATTGACCAAATTGTTTTAATACACATAGACTGGTGACATTTGCACTGGAATCCTGTATAGACATAGTTCATGTAGACTCCTTGTTGTATGAGCAAGGGGTGATCTTCAATGCTGGGCTTGAGAGGAATATCTTGGAAGCGAAAAGATTTAACAGAGACCCCAAGAGTCAAGAAAGCCATGAATTTTAATGCTTGTACAGTGAGTGCAAGGCCCTCTGAGTGTGATGTGGGAGACAGAAACCCAGACACTTTTCAGTTGTCTAGAGAGAGAAAGCTCCAGGAAGAGATAATTTATGGCCGCTAAGTCAAAAGAATGAATTACCATGAGTGGGGTGGGAGTTAGAGGCCTCAAGAAACCTTGGCACATTTTGGACACCTACTGTGTGCCATGAGTCCGCACGTATGGGATTAGACTATCAAGAGTAAATTGCTGATTAAAACTTTAATATTTTTGTCTACGTTAACTTTGATTGGGCAAACTGACATTGACAGGTACAATTCACTCTATTTGTTCCATTTGTAACATCTTGTTAACCTAACTCTGTCCCTTTCTCTGCTCAGAAGACAACTGATGATAGTAGGAATACTTTGTAGCTTTCGTTAACCATCCATTTGTTTATATTGCCAAACTTCTATGTCAGAGAGAGCTAAGAAGCACTTTTTGTGTGTGTGTGTGTGAGACAGAGTTTCACTCTGCCACCAGGCTGGAGTGCAGTGGTGCAATCTCAGATCACTGCAACCACCAGCTCCTGGGTTCAAGTGATTCTCCTGCCTCAGCCTCCTGAGTAGCTGGGACTACAGGTGCGCACCACCACACTCAGCTAATTTTTGTATTTTTAGTAGAGATGGGGTTTCACCATGTTGACCAGGATGGTCTTGATCTCTTGACCTCATGATCTGCCCACCTTGGCCTCCCAAAGTGCTGGGATTACAGGCATGAGCCACCGCGCCTGGCATTTTTTTTCTTTTTTTGGAGATGGTGTCTTGCTCTGTTGCCCAGGCTGGAGTGCAGTGACGTGATCTCAGTTCACTGCAACCTCCACCTCCCAGGTTCACACCATTCTCCTGCCTCAGCCTCCTGAGTAGCTGGCGCCCGCCACCACGCCCGGTTAATTTTTTAAATATTTTTAGTAGAGACGGGGTTTTTCACTGTGTTAGCCAGGATGGTCCCAATCTCCTGACCTCGTGATCTGCCCACCTCAGCCTCCCAAAGTGCTGGGATTACAGGCGTGAGCCACTGTGCCCAGGCTTTTTTTAAACATCACTTTTCAAAGATGAACTTTTCCAGTACCCAGGGGAGTTTGGGGCAATTGGAAGTCTTTTTCCAGGGGGAATCAGAGCAACACAAACCACAGTTGGCAGTGGGAGTAAGGAGATCTGATAATTGAAAGACCTTGGAGCCCCAGAAAACTGGCTTCCTTTGTTCAGATACTTCCGGTTTAAAAAACCAAATCTTGATAAGAGGTTCCTCATTATCTATCTTCGTTGAGCTTTGAAGTCAGCAGGTTTGGTTTGTTTTCCAACACTGTATGTTGACTGTCTTTGCCTTTTCAAAGCTGTGGGGGTTGGGGTGTGGCAAATTAAATCCCATAGCTCACTGGACACGTCTTCATATCACACTCTGTGGATCACACATCATTCTTCTTTGCGCTGGAGTGGCTCTTTCTGCTTATCTCTAAAACAGTTTTCTCAGCCTTGGTGCTATTGACATTTTGGGACAGATACTTTTTTTGGTGAGGGGCTATCCCAGCCTATCATAAAGAGCAAGAATGTCCACCTTACTCAGATTTCCAGAGACAAAGCCTATCTTTTAAAAATTCTTCATTTAGAGCAGTAGTTTTCAACTAGGAGTGATTTTGCCCCCCAGTGGACTTTGGCAGTGTCTGGAGACATTTTTGGTTGTCAAAACGGTTTGGGTGAGTGTGTGTTACATCTAGTAAGCAGAGGCAGGTTTGGATGAGTGTGTGTTACTGATATCTAGTAAGAGAGGCTAGGAATGTTGCTGAATATCCCACCATGCACAAGATAGCTCCCCACAACAAAAAATTACCTGGCCCAAAATGTCTACAGTGTCAAGTTTGAGAAACTGCTTTAGAAGAACATGGTCCATACCCCCCACCCCCTTCAGTTTTCAGGTGTATTGCTGATGGTCATACAGCAAGTTAGTAGCCCTAGTTGGGACCAGAGCCCTGAGTTCTCAACAGTGTGCCATGTCATGGGATGGTCATAGTGGGAAATGGGCTTCTACAAAAGATGAACTTAAGATGAGGTCTACAGTTCACAGCAGTCTGCAGATGCCCACAGTCCCTTGCTGGGGGGCAGGTTTTCAGGGGACAGGAGCTAGTTGCTGTTTCTGTATTTTCAACCCGAGAAATGTGGGCAATACAAGTGCTCCAGAAAGCCAGCAAAGCCAGCAAGAGAAGTCTGCTCAATTGTCCTTGGGAGATGCTCACCCTGGTGCTGCTGGAGTTTCCATGGAGGCTGGGCATGAGCCAGGCTTCCCAACAAGGCAGACATGTGAGCTGGTGTAGTGGGAGCTCAGAAGGCACTTGAGCCGGGGAGTAGAGGAGAGACGTCAGTGACATCCACTGAGGGACAGCCTGACAGTTACTGGGAGAGGCTGTTTGATGAGCTGGAGTCAGGCTCCCTGGGGTTGAACTCTGGCTGTCTGCATAACATGCAGTGTGAGCTTGGGTCAGTTATTCAACCTCTCTAGGCCTCAGTTTCTTTTCCTGATAAAATGTAAAGATTGTTTGGATAACACTTTAATATAGTATTTGTAAGAATGAAAGAGAAAGAGGGTTAAAAAGTGTGAAGCTCTGAGAACTGTGCCTGACATATAGTCAATGCTTTACGTATTAAGTATTGGTACTTAACAATGGTTCAACTTAATGATTTTTTTGACTTTACAGTAGTGCAAAAGTGATACGCATTCAGTAGAACTTGTACTTTCGTGTTCATATAACCATTGTTTTGCACTTTCAGTACAGTATTCAGTAAATTACATGAGATATTCAGCACTTTATTGTAAAATAAGCTTTGTGTTTGATGGTAGGTTAGGTGTATGAAATGCATTTTTGACTTACTAATCGGGACATAACCTCATTGTAAGTCGGAGCGTCTGTACATGAGGGACACAGTCTTAGATGTCCCACTGCACTGTCCGCCTGGACAGGAGCAAAAAGAGGCCCTGCTTTACCCTGGATAATTCTCAATAGCTTCTTTTAGAGCAAGTGGTTTCAGGTCCATTTGAGTCTCTGTCTGACATTGGAGTGAATCAGAGGACAGAGAAGTCAGAAGGATGGAAAGTTCCTGAAGCCAGGGAAGAAGGATGCACCCACCCTGCTTCTTTGTAGAGGTTTCTAAAACCTTCTTTTTCCTGGGCTTAGGAGATCCATCCTTAAGCTCTTCCTCTAAATTGCTTTTCTTCTGGTCTTCTACGGAGGTGGCACCCCCATTCGAGGTCTCTGGGATGCCTGGGACATTGCGCCTCAGGTTGAAGCATCCTTGCGATGCCGCAGGAGACACAGCTGTGCTGAATGATCAGTGTTAGTTCCAGCTTCTTTTCACTGGAGAAGCCTAACCTCTCTCTCCCCAGTAACTAACCCAGAGAAGAGCAGAGGCTTCAGAGGGCAGTTGTGGAGGCTGCTTACTTGGGATTTCGTATTCTTGTGCTGTGGAGTTTGTCATTAAATACTTGTTCACTCATCCTCACATCTCTCCCAGACCCCAGCTTTCCACAGGGGAAATCATTTGCAGTGCCCTGTGCTGAAGAGTCACAGGACCCACCATGATAGGTTTGGCCCCACTGACCCCCGGAATTTCACAGAAGGGAATGGCCATTCTCACATTCTTTCAGCAGATTGGGTGAGGTTCCCTGGGCATCCTGGGCTTTGGCAGACAGCTCTTTGCCTCTCATACAGCTGTTGAGCTGAGCCCAGGGTGCCCTGGGTTATTGATGAAGCCCAGGGGGATTCTGCATGTGGAACCCATATCCTCCATCCCACCTCTTGAACAGCCGTTGCCTTATCCACGTCAGGAGTCAGGAGTCTTGGCCCTGTTCCAGTGAACAGAGAATCTCATTTCCCCTAAAATGCTGCCCTCTTTTAGGGGTGGTCACTCATTTTGTTTGCAGATGGATCTCTAAGCATCTCCCGGACATTCTTTCCCGCCTTGGTTAAACCTTATCTCAGCATTAACCAGGAGAGTGAGTCAGGCTCTCAGAACCTGGCTCTGGAAGCCCTTGGGGCCCACCCACCTCCCGCCCACCCAGCCTTCCTGCCTTTCCACCATTTCTGCCCTGGATGCTTGGAGGTGGTCCATGTTCTTAAAAGGCCTTTTCCCAATCCCTTCCTTCTGGCATCTCCATATTGTCTGAAGGAATAAAGCCAGATGAACCATCTGACAGCTTTAATTAGGGTTAAATGAGGGCATTCGAAGCTGCCACTTTTCCTTCTTTCCCATTTGAGGGACTTCCTCTTCCTGCTTCCTGTTTCCTCCCAAATTTTTCTGTCTCAGTCCCCTCCACGAAGTCCTGTAGCCTCTTCCCATCAGCTCTATGTATAGTAACACAGGCCACCCTCAAGCTGCCCTCCAGGTAGGTCCTGTTATTATCTATTATTCAGATGAGGAGACCAGGCACAGAATAGGATAGTACCTTGCCCCATGGCAAGTCAGAATCCAGACCCACACAGTCTGACTCCAGAGCCAGTGCCCTTAACCCCCAGCACAAAGCTGCAGGGACAACTAGAGACAGTCATTTATGTTTCAGTTTCATGGGATATGAGTCAGGTATCAGCTGGGAAGGGACCTTTGGGACCACATAGTCTAAACAAACCCTTCATTTTACAGTTAAGGAAACCAGATATTGTGTACTAAGGGACCAGCCCAAGCTCACATAGGATAAGCCCCAGATCTGGAACCCAGTTTCTTGATCCCCATCATGTTTTTTTAAAACACCATTTGTGCAGCATGAACGCTTATCATTTTAGGTGTCAGTTTCCCAAGCTCAAAGGCAGGATTTACTTAGCTGTGTCTAGGGGGCTGCCCTAATTAATTGTCCAAACTGAGCCGCTTTTTAGAATGGAAGAAAGCACTGTCAGTAGTAGTTATGCCGTGAGCACAGGTGTAAACTGAGATTGTCCTGGGTAAACAGGGAAGTGTGGGTACCTTGCCTGTGGTGGGTGCGATCTTGGGGTGGATGGGGCAGACTGGGACAGACCCAGAGGCATTTGGTCCAGCAAGTGGACCGCTGGCAGCAGACAGGAGTGGGGAGTTCAGATGCCACTGTGGGACAAGAGGCTCAGAGGCAGATTCTCGTCCCTGGCCTGGGGCTGTCGAGGGGTAGGCGGAGTCTGACTTCTAGGGGACCTAGCATCCTAGGCAGGGCAGACAGGTAGACTGGGAGGAAACCATGCTGCTGCGGGGATCCCATGCAGTGTGGCACAGGCCTGAAGAGCAAGGTCCGACATAGAGCACCTGGTCAGTCAGGAGCAGCCAGCTCTTCCCCTTCACCAAGTTACTTTTCCAACTTTTCTCTTTGGTGTTCCCATAGCCCCTTGTGTATAACTATAACAAAGGTTTCTTGAGCACCTATTATATCTCTAGTATTGAGATAGCTGCTGCTATGACTGGAGAGAGGCCATTTGTGCTGGGCTATGGAGGGTAAGTGGGAGTTTGTTAGACAAGGGGAGGGGACATTCTGGGCAGTGAGGCCAACACACACACATTTCTAACCAAGACAAACACTCCTCAGATTCACATTGATGTATGTGATTTAAGTGATTGTAAATCCATGTTTTATTACTGTAAAAGAAGCTGCCCATTGCTCTGCCCTTCCCGTCAGTTTGTAATTACTTATTAATGTATCTGTCTCCTGCCAATAGACTGAGCCCCTTGCTGGCAGAGGCCGGTGTCTCCTTTATACCAGTATCCTCAGTGCCCAGCCCTGGCACGCTGAACTTGGCGCTCAGTCAGTATCTGTTGGCAGGTGAACTGTGCCAGGGTCACGTGCATCTGGGACATAAGCCCCCTGCTGCCCCGCAGTTGGAGCAGAATGTCTGAGGACAGGAGGACCCCGTACTGGGTGTCCCAAATGTCCATCTCCTAGACCCTGGACAGGTGCTGCTGCTTAAGGTCTGTCTGGCTGTAACTTGATGCAGCTGAGAGTGAGTGAGAACTGGAAGAACAGGAAGTCCTGTGACTCACAACACTGCAACAGGATCCTGGAGGAGTGGCCCGTATGCCTCCCTGGTCAGCTCTGCGCTTACCCGCCGCCCCGGGCTAGTGAGTCTGCAGTGTGTCAGAGCTGGCATTGGCCTGAGGTGGCATGGCTGCCCTGGCGAGGATAAGTTCCTTGTCCCATCTGAAGAAGTGGCATAGCAGATCTGTCAGTTTCGGTCAGTGGGCTTTCAGAGACTTACAGAATCCATGTTCTGCCGTGTGTCTTCCCCCGGCTCATCTTTTTTTTTCTTTTTATCAGAAACATCTCGCCCTGCTCTGGCAACTTTGTAGAATAAACTTGCTGCTCTTTGTACAGCCTCAGCCTTTCCAGGAGGAGTCTGTGAGGGCGTTATTATTAATGAGGTCACTGACAGCAGTTGCCTGGCTTTCCCAGGATGGGCGCACCTGTGCCCTAGGTTAGGGAAATCAGCTGGTCACTGGATGCTATAGGCCTTACAGGGACTAGGCCTGTGATTTGGGGACGCTTCTCCAAGCCTTGGTTTCCTTGTCAGAGATTTGTGGTAAAACACTGACAAAGGAATAATGCAAAAATATGAAATTCTTTTGAAATTTAGTTGCAAGCATGTGTCAGCACGGGGTCACTGGAAGTGTTTGCGTGGCCAGATTTAAATGATGGGTCTCTCTTTGTTTGGCCTCTTTTGACCTCTTTAATCTTCTTTGGCTCGTTGACCATGTATAATGGGTAAACTAGGGCCAAGTCAGTGCCACCTGCCTTTTTTTCTTCCAGCGTCTTTTGAATTGAAGTATAATGCACATGGGAAACTGAACGTAGCGGGTAACCACATCCAGATCCAGTAACAGATCATTACCTGAACCAGCCCCACATTGTCCTACCCACCACCACCAAGTGTAATCACCATTCTGACTAACAGCATAGGTCTGTTTTTGTACTTATTATAAATAGACTCATGCAGGATATAAAAGATGCCTTTTGTGTCTGGCATTTTTCACCCAGCATTTTACTGTATTTTGAGATTCACCTATGTGGTTGCATATGGTGGTAGGTGGTGCATTCTTGTTGCTGTATACTATCTCTTGCACCACTCTGGCTTGTTTGTTTGTTTTTAAGAGACAGGGTCTTGCACTGTTGCCCAGGCCTGGAGTGCAGTGGTGTGATCATGACTCACTACAGCTTTGGCCTCCTGGCTTCAAATGATCCTCCCGCCTCAGCCTCCCAAAGAGTTAGGATTACTGGTGTGAGCCACTGTGCCCATCCCACCACCCTGTTTCAACTGTGGTTGGTTTAAAGCAGATGAAAGTAGTCATAATAAGGCCCCTGACTTCCAGAAGGCATGGTCCTTTCTAAGTTTCTGTCAAAGGGGCCAAATAGGAGTGTTGACCTAATATATAGATGACCTGATTGTATCTTCAGGACAAGAACATGCATGTTAAGAAAGGTGAAGTTCAATCAATTGGTCTTCTAGGGTCTAGAAGCTAAAAGGTAGGATTTTTAGCTGTGGTCATCTAGGGCTGCCTGGAGAGAGGGTTCTAGATAATCAATTAGAAATATCCCAAGACCGAAGAGTTGAAGTTCAGCTGTGCCACAGCCATCCTGCATCCTTTGCTTTGATGCTTCTATGCTTGCGGAGTAACTTCCTTATCCTATTTGATCACTTGAATTCAGCCCTCTACCTAGAGGGTGTGCCCTGTAGACACAAGTGATGAACATTTGCTTATTCATGTATTATGTATTTTCTGCTTGCTTACTAAAAGGATTTGGTGATTTGGTTCAGCTTTCAGTAAAAAGATTTCTAGAACAAGAGTCATCAAACTGGCAGAGATGATTACTGAAAAACTTGACAGGCCTGGTGTGGTGGCTCATGCTTGTAATCCCAGCACTTTGGGAGGCCAAGGTGGAAGGATTGTTTAAGGCCAGGAGTTTGAGACCTGTCTGGACAACACAGTGAGACTCTGTATCTACAGAAAAAATAAAATTAAAAAATCAGCTGGGTACAAGGGTGCATACCTACAGTCTTAGCTACTTGGGAAGCTGCAGTGGAAGGATCACGAGCCCAGGAGTTTGAGGCTGCAGCCTAGGAGTTTGAGGCTGCAGTGAACCATGATTGCATCACTGCACTCCAGCCTGGGCAACAGAGCAAGACTCTGTCTCTAAAGTTAAACAAACTTGACGGAGCTCCAAGCTTCCTGACAGTCAAGGCAAAAAGGATAGCTCTCTTTGAGTCAGTCATTTTCATCCCATCGGCCTATAACAGGAAGCACAGTGTGTCTAGGCAGCCAGACTTTCTCCTGACACTAAACCCTACTGGGGACTGAATGGCTAGGGAAGCGTTAGTGAAAGACACAGCAGCTTTACACGGTGCAGTGGTCTGTATAGTTTTTCCTGTGAGCCCTTGATTAAAAGTGATAGAATTAAACCTGTGAAGCATTTCCTGGGGAGCTAATATAAGGTTGTAAAGGTGAGGAGCTTTCTGTTCTTGGAATTGGTAATTTCCCAGGGTCTTGGGGGCTTGTCCATGCCTCCTGAGCCTTTTCACACTGCTGTCGCTAAGTCAGCATTTATCTGCTGAGATGGCTGAGCTCCAAAACTATCCGCTTTGATTGCCCGTCTCTCAGGCCACTTAAATCTGTGACCCTTCCCATGGGCTGCCTTGTATTGTGCCTGACATTCTTATCTGACAAGATTTATCTCTCCACGCATTCTAGAGACACTCATTGGTCTATAATATGAGCCAACTTCTTTGGTATAAAGTCCTAGAGAGCAGAGCTGTTGATTTCTTAAAATTTTTAAAAATTATAAAAAAAATTAATCACAAAATTTACCATTTTAACCATTTTAAGTGTATAATTTAGTGGCATTAAGTGTATCATTCACATTGCTGTGCAACTACCACCACTATTCATTTCCAGAATTTCTTATAAAATTATGTTTCTGTACACTGTAGTGCTTTGTATATAATAGCTGTTCCATAAATGCCATAACATGGAAGATGTTAGGTTTGCAACAGTAGTCAGATTCAGGGATTGAATGATATGGATCTTACAGACTCAGACATTGAAATTTAAGGTTTCGTTTCTTCTACACTTCCCTTTTAAACCCCTTAAGGCACTCAAGGTAGGATCTGTAGTACTTTATATGAAAACTGTCAAAATTGGAATATTGCTGTCTTCTGGATGTAAATAATATGATCAAGGCCAGGTTCCCACAGGGACCAGATGGTGTGGGCTCAGGATCCAGGCAATGGCACCAATCTTTTGTTGCATTGGGCCTGCAGAATGAGATGGGTGCTTCTGGACCAGAAGGGTTGACATTCATCCGGGTGATCCATATTCTAGTTTCAACTGTGTGACCTGGGTTGAGGCTACTCCCCGATGGGCCTTGGTTTCTCTCTGAGATCCCTTTCTTGCACTCACCTCCAGGCCATTCCTGAGCTCCTCCATACCTGGCCAGGACTGTGTCTGGCCCACCCTGCCCACTGCATACTTCGAAGTGGAGCCTCCATGAGTGTCCTCTTTTGTTCTCTCCATTCCTTGCTTTCTGACAGTGACACAATTTCCTCTCCTTTTTAAAGTGCTGGTCTGGAAGAAAATGTAGGTACTTAAGGGGATGGGTGTTAATGGCTTCCCATTTTGGATATTATCTTAATTCCTAGAGAGTATGGGGTTAATTTCTCTTTAGGGCTTACCCTGACACCATCCCCAATTCTGTAGAGGAAGCGGGCATGTCAGACTGGTATGTTATGGGAAAAACTGAAACTGACCAAAATTACCCAATGAGGAAGCTCTAATCTAACCCTTGCTGAAGAGATATCAACTAACAGTGCTATCTCTTTCTGTCTAACACACGCCCTCTCTTCCTGGGCTGGCAGGTTGGCAGACGGGAAGGTAACCCGTTCCTCAGCCAGGCTTTGCTCTGGCCTGCCTCTGATTCCCCAGCCTGGAATGCCCCCTCTCCCTTTCCTTCTCTCTCCCAGATAGAGATTTAAAGAGAAACAGCCTTGTCCACGCCTATCACAGAAAGAGAAGGAATAGTTTGGGGAAACAGCCTCTGCTTTGTGACTAAGGAGGGTTGAGAAATGTCTGATTGCCTGAAGGTGCCCCTGGGTGGAGAGAAGCCTTAGAAGGAAGAAGGGGTGGAAGGAAAGGGGAGGGTGATAGAGAACTCGTTTGTCCCCACAGTTATGCTTATGACTATCGTGTGGGGCTTTGTGGAGAGAAAACTGAGGTTCAGATTAAGAGTGAGTCCTCTAATGTCGCACAACCTCTAATGAACGCCACCACTAGGATTTGCATACTGGTGTTTCTGATGCCAGAACACTCCTGTCACCACCACAAGCTACAAATCGAGGGTTGACCTGAATGAGTCTGCTTTGATAGTTTCCAGAAACTTACATCTCTTAACAACAAATGTAGGGTTTGTCTTCCCAACTCCCAGCAGTCTGGATCAACACAGGATTACTTCACAGGGACACAGCTGGCCTAATATCTTAACCACTGATTCTCAAAGATCCCAGGTAGAAAAGTGGTATGCAGAGTTGATCAGAACAGGGCCAACCACGAGCACATTATTGGCATATTGGAAACCCGCCAGAAGAGAGGGGAAAGTGTTTGAGCCCCAGCCCTCGAGGTGTCATTTGGTTAGTCTGGAATGGATCCTTGGAATTCTTACTGTTTTTTTTGAAAGCTCCTCTTGTGATTCTGATGTGCCGCAAGTTTGGAAACTCTTATCACAAGTGACAGGATGGAGATTAGGCAGAAGTATCAGAAAGCAGATTTATCTTTGATTGAGGAAACTTTGAAACAAGTAGAGCTGTTCAATAATGGAATTTAGAGAAATAGTGCGCCTCTCAGGATTGGAAGTATTCAAACCTCGGCTGGATGACTAGGTGGAGAGAGACAAACTAGATAAACTCGAATACTATGTTTAGTGGGATTTTTGAACTAGTTACCCTAAGGGCCTTTCCTTTCTAAGGGTGAATACTTTTAAGCTGCATTCCCACTGCTGTGTGTACATCTGCTATCACCTGCTTGGCTTTCTCCCTTGACATTGGGCCTGGTGCTCCTTCCAATGATGGCACTGTGGGTGAAAGTTGGCAAGATTCTGAAAATTGCATTCATCTCCTTCCCAATCCAGGACAATCATGTTTGTATGGTGGCTGCTTCTTGTTTCTGACTTCCGCTTCCCTTGGCTACCAACACAGCAGTGCCCACCAACACAGCAATGCCTACCAGGGCTGGGTGGGCTCCACTGGTGTGTTTAGGAAGCTGTGACATTAAGTGATTAATTATTAATTATCCCTTCCTGAGTGGCCCCAATAAGCTGAGTGAACACATCATCATGCCCTGGTGCCATCTATTCTCAAGTTTTGATAGTTCAAAGAGCTCTGATGTGAAAGAGGGAAAGTTTGGGCCAAGCTACTGGCCTGGACATTTTTCACTGTTTCATATCCTCTCTCTTAGTCTCCTCATGCGATGGAGAGGAAACTAAGGTCCCAGGGTCATCCGAGAAACCACAGGGCAGGCAGGGAGTGCCCATCTACACTAAGAGGGGCCCACAGGACAGGCGAGGGTGGCTGTCCTGAGGGCCTGGCATTGGGGCCAGAGAGACCTCTGTGAAATCCCAGTTCTGCCCCTCATCACCCAAGTGATCTATAAAATGGGGGTACAGAAGTTTTACAAAGATAATGGAGAACAGGTCAGTAAAGCCAGAGGATGGTGCCTGACAGGTGAGAAATGCTTGAGGAATGTTTAGCCGCTGTAACTATCATCACTACTGTTTTCATCTGTCATTGAACACGTGGAAGATGGTTATCTATGGGACAAAAGGCAAGGTGGATAAAGGGTGACCATTTAATTTGATTCTTCGAGGGTTAAGGATGAGAAGTGTCTGACTGGATTTCCAACAAGTCTTGAAGCAGTTTAAACATCAAAGATAAACTAAGATTGGCTGCTATAGAATTAACTCTTGTGTGTGCACAACCTCATGCTTCTGGACATGATGATGGGACCTTTTAATGAGGTGGTACAGGCTCAGCTTCTCAGTGCAGGAGCTCCTGCGCCCTTTGCAAACATCTGAAGCCTTCTATAGAGGGTGGAGTTGGCGGGGAGGTGGGGAGCATCAGTGAGGCTTCTGGGCCTTTCTTCTCTTTGGGAAAGTAGTGAGGTGGGAGCGTCTTTGTCACGTGTCGCCCTCATGACAATGTTCAGAGACATGTCTGCTGCCCTCAACCTGCTCGGTCACCCCTGTGGGCCTCACTCTCCACTGTCTGCCGTTCAGGCCTGCATTGGGAGATGACTGGAATAGAAGATGGCCTTTTAATGGATATGGCCAGCCTGTATTCACTGCAATGCTGTTTGACCTGCATAGACCCTGCTGTATCCAGGCAGGTAGGAGGCAGTCATCTAGCAGAGTGGACAAAAGCACAGGCCAGCCAGACTGCTCTATCAAGCCAAGCATGGCCCCTCGTGTCTGTGTGACTTCCCCTTTCTGTAGAATAGAGGTGCTGACACTTCCTACCTCAGAGGGCTGTTCTAAGGATGAAATGAATAATGGGAGCAAACGTGGAGAATAGGATCTGGCGCAAAGCAGGAGCCACATGAGGGCTTGCCATTATTACAGTTGCCCATGAGTGCATCTCAGGCTTTTCCTGGATGTGGCCTCCCATTGGCCTCTGGTCTGGGTAGCCCCAGACTTTGTACATTAGCCCTGAGATGTGAAAGTTGTGAAGTAGCATTCCTGGGCCAGTCAATGTGTCACTGGATCTGGAGTGGGAGGACTCTGGGGTGGTCAGAGTTGCCCTTAAACTAGGGTCACTGGAGATGGCTAGAGACTTGTCTGACACTTCACCAAAAAGAAGGGGGCTTGTCTAGTGTCAGGCCGAAGCTGCACCCTTTGTCTTCCTGGGGAGCCTCAAATGTCCTTGTGGGGGAGGTCCAGGCCTCCTCAGGAGCACCTTGGCTCCCAGATATTGTAGGAACTAGAGGTCAGGGACCCAGCTTGTGGGATGGAGGGTGGGGGGCTAGTGGCCCACAGCCCTGGAGGCTGAGGTAGATTCCAGGAGTTGGAAACAAGCTGGGCAATATAGCAAGACCCTGTCTCAATATAGCAAGACCCTGCCTCAATAATAAATTAATAAATAAAAGATTAAACAAAACAAACGAACAAGTGAGACTTATCTGATGCTTCTCATTCTCCTGGTTTAAATCTGGGAAAAGTTCATGGGAATTTATGTGGGAAACAGATTCAGTGAAAGAACTAGGGAGAGTTGCCTCCACCTGAGCACAGAGGGTGCATTATCATTTACATAGAGCCTCTCCATTGTGCCAGGTACTGTGCCAGCCTCCAGGTATGCAAAGGTGAACAAGTAGACATTGTTCTTCTAGCCTTTGGTGCTTATGATTTGGACCCTAATAAATATTTAGTTCCAAATTGTGGATAGTCTTGTGATGGGAAAAGCTCAAGTTCTTAGAATAACAGGGAGCCTGACTATTGTGATCTGGAGGATGAGAAGAGGCCCCTATGGAGAGAGGCCTGAAGGACTGGTAGCAGATTGGCAGGGCATATACCTGGAGGGCCTGTGTGCATGAGCTCCAAGGCAGGGATGGGCAAGTTGGGGAAGTTGGGGAACTGAACCAGGGAGAGAACCTACACAAAGAGTGCAGACCTTACCATAAGGTTAGGAGGTGGGGCCAGGCGCGGTGGCTCACCCCTTTGATCCCAGCACTTTGGGAGGCCGAGGCGGGTGGATTGCTTGAGTCCAGGAGTTTGAGACCAGCCTAGACAACATGGTGAAACCTTGTCTCTGCTGAAAAAAACAAAACAAAACAAAACAAAAAATTAGCTGGGTGTGGTGGCACACTGCTGTAATCCCAGCTACTTGGGAGGCTGAGGCACTAGAATTGCTTGAACTCGGGAGGCAGAGGTTGCAGTGAGCCGAGATTGCACCATTGCATTCCAGCCTGGGTAACAGGGTGAGACTCAGCCTCAAAAAAAAAAAAAAAAAAAAAAAAAAAAAAATCACACACACACAACAACAAAAAAATTAGCCAGACAAGGTGGCACGTGCCTGAAAGTCCCAGCTACTCAGGAGGCTGAGGTGGGAGGATCACCTGAAGCTGGCTGAGATCTCATCACTGCACTCCAGCCTGGACAACTGGAGGGATACCCTGTTAAAAAAAAAAAAAAAAAAAAAAAAGATTAGGAGGTGGCTAGAGGCCCGATTAGGAGGTGGGGCCCTGAAAGGATTTTGAGCTTTGTTCCAACGGAAAGCCCTGAAAGCCAGGGATCAGCTGGCTTTCAGGGTGAGTCTGGCTGGGCATGGAAAGTGGATGGAAGAGGTAAAAGCCGAACTGGGGATTGTAGGAGTCCAGGAAAAAGGTGATGGCTACCCGGCCTAGGGTGAGGGGCAATGGGATTGATGTGACTGGCCGTGTTAGGTACTGGGGGAACAAGAGATGAGGGTAATGAACCCTGGCTCCAGTGATGTTGTCACAGGCCTTCCGACTCAACCATTCTGAAAATAACTCTCCTCTGCCCTAATAGGCCTTTCCTCTGGTATGCACCAGTTCTCCAAAAATTAGGTCTATTTTTATAATTTTAATTTTTTTTTTAAGACAAAGTCCTGTCAAATCGTTTGCTACTAATGGTCTTTAATAATAACTTTCTGTACATAACAGATTTTGTTCTTTTGAAGGGCTGAGTAGTGTTCCATGACATAGACCTATGCCATAATTTATTTAACCAATGGCTTTGCTCTTGTCTTCCTCCCCTTTCAGGTTGACCAGTATCTCTACCACATGCGCCTCTCTGATGAGACCCTCTTGGAGATCTCTAAGCGGTTCCGCAAGGAGATGGAGAAAGGGCTTGGAGCCACCACCCACCCCACTGCAGCAGTGAAGATGCTGCCCACCTTTGTGAGGTCCACTCCAGATGGGACAGGTGCGGCACCTGGGGGATGGCTCTAGCTGCTGCGTTACTCGGGGGTGATTTAGTTGGCTTTATTCAGGACCCAAATAACTCAAAAGCCTCAGAAACCAACCGTGGCTAAGGGAAACATCCAGGGAATTGAATGGAAGGCTGTGTGACGGATGGACAGGAAGCTTGGGAAAAACTTTGTTTAATCACCTTATTTGGATACAGAATCCTTTTTTTTTGAGACAGAGTCTCACTCTGTCACCCAGGCTGGAGCTCAGTGGTTCGATCTCCATTAGCTAGGATGATCTTAATCTCCTGACCTCGTGATCCGCCCACCTCGGCCTCCCAAAGTGCTGGGATTACAGGCGTGAGCCACCGCACCCAGCCCAGAATCCTTATTTTATGGTGCACCACCCAGCAAGTGATTTAATCAGGTAGGGGAAAAAGGATCATGGTGGAGATTCAAGTTGGAAAGGTTGGAAAGGTCCAGTGGATTAGGGCTAGATCACTGAAGGCCTTGAATGCAAGCCTAAAACGTTTAGTCTCTGCAGTAGCCTTGGGGAGTAAACGCAAGTTTTTCAGGAGTGTCTTGGTAACGTTATGTCTTTGGCAGTATAGGTAGAGTGGAGGGGGAGCGAGGCCCGACTGGTAGAACACAAGACATGGCCCTGGTGGGTGGTGGTGGGTGGGCAGAAAGAGGATTCAAGGGTGGGGCCTGGGTGTGGAGCCCAGCTGCCTGGGAATGGCAGCATCCCAGAGAAGGGGACCGAACAAAGTCGTGTCAGAGCTTTTATTTAATCCTCATAATAGGTGTCTCCATTTTAGAGATGAGGTGCTTGTGAGGCCCATGAGGGGTGGAGGGTGGCGGGTAGGTACTCACATCTGGAGGGCAGGAGAGAGAGCCCAAGGGGCAGCTGCCAGGGCAGAGGAAGAAGCAGGAAGCACAGTGTCCGAAAACCTAAGGGGGACGAGATCTCCAGGAAGCTGACAGGTCGCTGGTGAGGCATCTGCAGGGGCGTTGTTGGGAGGGGAGTTAGGGGCAGGGTGTGGGTCAGGGCCTGTGAATGCCAAGTGCCTGTGCTATTTCCAGCACACGTGTGTCCTTGAGGCTCATCTCCCTTAGTGCCTCTAGGGACCTGGTTTGTCTAATGAGACTGTATGGTTCCCAAAATAAGTGTTTGCTGAAGCCTTGGGACCCAGCCTGGACCCAGTGCTGAGGGTATGACCTTGTTTAGGATTGTTTCCTGAGTGTGTTTCTTGGCCCTTCAAAGAGACCCTCGAGGTGAGGGGCCTCTTATCTCTTCCATGTCCTCTAGATTGGCATGTTTACCTACCACTCCCTCTGACTGGAAACCACACCCATTTCTGAGATTGTTGTTTGACATTCAGATAAATGTACTCCTGAAGGCCAAGGCCTTGTCTTTATTTCACCCAGCACTAGCACTAAGTAAGTACCCTAAATCTTTTCTAAATACATATGGGCTAAGGACTCTTCTGGGCACCTCAATGTATTAACTCATTTACTTTTCAGAAACCTTTATGGTAAGTACAAATTTTATCCACAATTTATAGATGAGGAATTTGAGGCTCGAATGTCAGAAAGTCGTCCAAAATCATACAGCCAGTGAGAGGCCGAGTTAGGAATCAAGCTTGCGGAAGCCGAAGTTCAGGCGTCGGTACTACACGTGATGCATTCTATGTGTTCATGTATGTGTTAGCCTGTGCACTTGGTGCTGGAGCACACTGCAAATGCTCAACTAAAATTTTTTGGAATGGAGTTGGGACTGATTGTTTAGCCTGTATTATAGGCAGGTGAATTAAGTTTGTTGGGGAGAACTAATTATGGGGCAAGCTTTCAAAATTCTCATTGCTTTCCTGAAGCTGGAGGCACCAAGACCTCCCATGCACTTTGAAGCTTGCACTGTTTGCAGCACATCCTGAAATGTCTTACTCACTGAAACAAAGGAAGTGGCTCCTGGAATAATGGAGACCAGATTGCAGGAAACCCATACCTAATCCCTCCCTCCCCATCTGCAGGGAGTCCATAGGTTAGCTCCTCACCTCCATACTCTCTGGGACTCAGCCTTTGTTTTTGTAAAGTAAAGAGGTTGGACCCAGCAGTTCCAGTCTGTTCTGCACATCTACTAGAACTAGTATGCTAGTCTATTTACACAAACACATCTGAGATCCTGTAATGGGAGATAAACCCTTGGTGTTCATTGGATGGTGTCTTAGTTCATTTTTGTGTTGCTGTAAAGTGGAACATATGTATATATAACAACTCAGCAATTCCACTTCCAACTATATGCCTTGAACAGACTCCTGTATGAATCCAAGGAGACATGGCCCAATAATGTTCATTACAGTGTTGCTTATAATGGCAATGTATTAGAATTTTTTGTTTGTTTGTTTTAGGTGGAGTTTTGCTCTGTCACTCAGTGGTACGATCTCAGCTCACTGCAGCCTCTGCCCAGGTTCAATCGATTCTCCTGTCTCAGCCTCCTGAGTAGCTGGGATTACAGGCACCCACCACCACACCCGGTTTCACATAGTGAAACACCGTCTCTACTATAATCCCACCTACTATAATCGTACCTATAATCCCAGCTACTTGGGAGGCTGAGGCAGACAGAATTGCCTGAACCCGGGAGATGGAGGTTGCCGTGAGCTGAGTTTGCGTCACTGCACTCCAGCCTGGGTGACAGAATGAGACTGTGTCTCAAAAAACAAACAAAAATAGATAAATTAAAAAAAAATAAAGTGGTCACCATCAGGGCTTTCAAGTTTTGTTTTGTCAGTTGGGGGTATGAGTTATGGATTATGGCAGTGAAAATAGGTGACTCCTAAGTTGATACAGACTATCAAAAATGAAAATTCTCTGTTGTAAGCACCCTAGTGAAGTGCTGAGAGGAAAGGCCGAGGTGAAGTTGTGTTAGCGATTCCCTCCTATGTGGTCGCACACAGCCTGGGTGCCTGCCATTGCTGCGGGGGTGAAACTGCATCCCTCTTCCACAGAAGGCTTGAGGCATTTGCTCCAGGGACACCTGTTCAGTGCCACCTTTCTCAGAACCTTCGTTTCTCAGCCTGTTCATGACTAGTATTACTTTTCAAATCTGAAAAATCAAACCCCAGATCTAGAGGAAGCCAATCTTTAAATCCATAGCTTTCTAACTTTTCTGGACTATATCTTCACATCAAGAAACACATGCATATAAATATTTATATGAAAGGAAATAAATTTGGGGACCAGAATTTATTCTGAAACATGATGAAGTTGGGTTTGTCTTCTAGTCTTTAAGAAGGTTGCTAGTTGGAACCTACTAAATGTTTTTTACCTTGCAGTTTGAAAGCCACTGCCTTAAATGATCCTTGGCCCAGTTTGGTTGTAGATTAGCATTTCATTTCTCGCTGGCATGAAATGTGTAGTTTCAGGACAGTGTGGGGTGAGAGGTGAGAATCAGAATTATACGTTCAAATGGGTTTGAATTCAAGCTGTGTGCTCCAGAGCAATTTATGCTGTGATCCTCTATTTCCCTATTTGTGAAAAGGGGAAACTTCATGGGGATTGGTTTTCTGAGAATTAAGGGAGAAT
Organism: Macaca thibetana thibetana; assembly: GCF_024542745.1. Lineage (NCBI taxonomy): Eukaryota > Metazoa > Chordata > Mammalia > Primates > Cercopithecidae > Macaca > Macaca thibetana. The sequence continues at coordinate 32,176,200 of NC_065590.1, read as the reverse complement.
CAGATATGTGACTTTCTCACATACGCTACAAACACTCCTGCAGCCACAAACCACCACTGCAAAAGGCACGCTCATTGCCAAATTTACTAAGAAAAGGTATGTGAGTTAACCATCCTGGCTAACACAGTGAAACCCCATCTCTACTAAAAATACAAAAAATTAGCCAGGCATGGTGGTGGGCGGCTGAAGCAGGAAGAATGGTGTGAACCCGGGAGGCAGAGCTTGCAGTGAGCCGAGATCACGCCACTGCATTCCAGCCTGGGCCACAGAGCGAGTCTCCGTCTCAAAAAAAAAAAAAAAAAAAAAAAGAATCTATCTGATGAATTGACAAATACACCTGTTTAATACAACCTCCATCAGAAAAGGGAATGCTTATACACTGTTGGTGGGAATGTAAATAAGTACAGCCTCTATGGAAAACAGTATTGACGTTTCTCAAAGAACTGAGAATAGAACTACCATTCCATCCAGCAATCTCACTATTGAGTATCTACCCAAAGGAAAAGAAATCATACCAAAAAGACGCCTGCACTTGTATGTTTATTACAGCACCATTCACAATAGCAAAGATGTGGAGTCAATGCCCATCAATGGACAGATGATGGGATAAAGAAAATGTGGTATATATACATAATAGAATACTGTTCAGTCTTAAAATAGAATGAAATAATGTGTTTTGCAGCATCATGGATGGAACTGGAGGCTGTTATTTTAAGTGAAACAGCTCCAAAGCAGACAAATACTGCATGTTTTCACTTATAAGTGGGAGCTAAAAATGTCTCCACATGGACATAGAAAGTGGAATGATAGACAACGGAGACTTGGAAGGGTGAGGGTAGGAGGGTGGGGGCATGAGGGTAGGAGGGTGGGGGGCGGTGTGGATGATGAGAAATTACTTAACGGATACAGTGGGTGTTGGATACACTGAAAGCCCTAACTTCACCATTGTGTAGTATATCCATGTAACAAAATTAGACTTGTGTCTCATAAATGTATACAACTAAAAAAAAAACCTCCATCAAGATAGAGAACATTACCATTACCTCAGAAAGTTACCTTGAGCCCCTTCCCAGTCAGTCCCTGTTCCTGACCCCCCAGAGGCAATCACATTCTATTTTCCACATATATCAGTGTTGCCTGTTACAGAACTTCACATAAATCGACTCATACAGTATTTGTTTTTTATGCAAGTCTTCTTTTACTTTTCATAATGTGGGATTTATCTGTGTCGTGTCTATCAGTGTCTCGTTCCTTTTGGTTGCTGATTTCATAGTATGATTAGAATCTATGATATGAATATTGATGGACATCTGGGCAGTTTCCACTTTTTGACTACTTGAGTAAAGCTGCTATGGACATTATTGTACGAGCCTTTTTGTGGACACGTTTTTAGTTTCTTGTATAATCAACTAGGAGTGGAATTACTGGATCATTCATAGAGTTTGGTATACGTTTAATTTTTAGAAAATTGCCAGACCTTTTCCCCAAATTGTTGAACCATTTATACTCCCACCAATAATGTATGAGAGCTCTGCCTGCTCCATATCCTCAACAGCATTTGTTGTCTGTATGCCCTTGTTTCTTTTTTTCAGTGGAGAGTTGATTAAAGAAAGCATTCATTTGTATTTGCCAGGAATCACACCATCTTGACCTCTCTGTAGGCAGCCCTAATCTATGCCACGACCCTGCGTGGGACTGTGGTACCAGTCCTAACACAGTTCTGTCAGGGGCCCCACCACACATAGGGGCTACAGATAAGGGCCTGGCTTTCAGAGGACATTTCCATCTTAAAAGGGAATGCAGGGGCTGGGCACAGTGGCTTACACCTGTAATCCTAGCACTTTGGGAGGCCAAGGTGGGTGGATCACTTGAGGTCAGGACCAGCCTGGCCAACATGGTGAAACCCCCATCTCTACTGAAAATGCAAAAAATTAGCCAGTTGTGGTGGCGTGGGCCTGTAGTCCCAGCTACTCGGGGGGCTGAGGCAGGAGAATCTGGGAGGCAGAAGTTGCAGTGAGCTGAGATCATGCCGCTGCACTCCAGCGTGGGCGACAGAGTGAGACTCCGAAAAAAAAAAGGGAATGCAGGAAGAATTGATAGCATTTAATGAGCACCCATGGTGTCTGTACTAGGCCATTTACATAAATCTATTTTACTCTCTACAAAAACTTTACAAGAGAGTCATTCTCACTTTAAAAATGAGGCAACCAAGGCTAAAAAAGGATTGATGGTTGCCAAGGTCACCTGTGGTCAGACGGTGACAGTTGGGATGTAAGCATAGATAGTCCTGACTCCATGGCCATAAGATTCACAGTTTACATTGGCTTGTGCCGCTGAACAAAAGTTTCTAGGGAAAATCAGATGATTATCTTTTTAAATGGATCCTAAATGCGAGTTGGCTTTGTATCATTCAAATAAGAAGCTCAAGTACAACCCAACTGAAAATGTGCCAGCCGCATGGTCTAACTTAGAAAAGAAGTATCTTTGTGGTGTCTTTATCACCCTTGTCTTGGCAAGATCGTTTGGATATAACTATGCCTCATGAGACAGAGCGAGGGTAAAGGCAGTGTCAAATCGATCATGTGACTCTTCTTCACCTCTGAATTGTGAATTATTTTCACAGGTAAGTATACCTCCATCCTCTAGCCAGACTTAACCCCTCTAGAGAGCAGGGAACCATGATGCCGATGGTAACGGTGATGATGGTGATGATAAAAATTGTAGACATCGTAAGTGCCAGGTACTGTGCTAAACGCTGTGTTTGAGCTATCTCATTTCTTACAGTCATCCAATGGTAGGTATGCTGAACTCTACTTCACAGAAAAAGAAAATAGATTTGGAGCAGTTAGGCAACTTGCCCAAAGTCACATAGTGAGCAAGTGGCAGCATTGGGATTGGAACTCGGCCAGCCGAATTGCTAATGCCTGGGCTTTTAAGCACGCCACCAGTGGCACATTTTATGTACCTTCCATGCTGCTAGCACAATGTATGGATTCTTCTCTTACTAACCCAGGCCTAGCTGTTCAGTTCATTCAACAGTCCTCTCCGAGTCTTGGTCCTCTGTGCAGCAGCAGTGTGCTACGCTGCCTCGTGCCCTGCCTTTGAAGAGTGAAAGTTGTGCTGGGGAGATAAGGCCCATGTAGACAAAACAATTAGAGATATCGGGCCATATAATGCAAGCACATGATGTGATAAAGGGAGACCGGGCTGGTGATACGTTGCATGGAAGCTGGTTAAACCCGAAAGAAGCCCTTATCTTGGTTGCTCTGCATTATATTAACTACTGTACAGCGGAGACATACATCCAGAGCTAGCACACAGCAAGTTAATTAGTGGACTTACGTAGTCCAGGCAATATAAATTGAAGATTGTACTGATAGATAGCCTCAGTACAGCAGATGGCACTTAACATTGTCAGGCGTTGTGCCAAATGCCTTACACTTCCTTGCACTGAATCTTGACAAGGCGTGTGTGTGTATGTGTACATGTATATGTGTGTGTTTTCCTGTGTTCTCGTTCTGGGTTGTGGAGGGAGGTACTGACTAGAAGGAGGTTATCATAACCCTTTTAAAACAGATGATGAAATCTGAGTGTCAGATTTCTAATAAATTGCCAAAAGCTACATGGCTAATACATGTTAGAGTGGGATTTGACCCCAGGTCTGCCTGCCTAAAAAGCTGAACATGCTCAAAGCCTACACAATATTGAAACGTAATCGTGTTTTAACCCTTTGAAGAGTGGTTTCACATCTGTGGGGCTAATTACACCTCTCTGTGACTGGCGCCTATTTTGAACTTAAGAAACACTTCCTGGGTAAAAAGAGCACCAGAGTGATGCTTTCCAAGAGGTGTCCTAGGAGCTTTGGGGTGCTAGTCATGTGTTTTACATGTTCCACGCCTCTCCCTTCAGTTGGAGCAGCTCTGTTTTTCTCTATTTTACGTTGTGGTATTTGGTCCACCAATTTTATTTGGAAATAAGCATTCTGTTGCGTTTGAAAACAAATGATGTAGAAGATCAGCTCACTCCATTCCTAGTCTGTACCAGACACCAGCATTAACTGTGATTCAATGCCTTTAATGACACGGAGTATTGAATACTTCTGTATGGCTGAGCTCTTGAATGGTGGCCGGCATTGCATTGTAATGGAGTAACTGGAATCCTGGGGGTTAAAAAGAGGCTGCCAGGTGTGGTAGTGATCATGGCAATTCTGGGTACATGGAAAATACGTGCCTTGAGACCTGTGTCTTGCCTCATTACCTGCTTAGGACTTGGAGATGTATCTTTTTGGTCCTCGTTTCATTTGGAGTATATGCCATACGTTCTCAGAGCAGTCCACTGTTGTGTGCTAGCAGGTGCTTGAAAACTAAAGGAAGAAAACAAGATCCCCTCAACCCAGAGTCACCCCATAGAGAATGATTGGATGTTCAGTGCAGTTACCTGGGGCCACTGGAAGTGCTATTGTAGGGCAGGAAGGGCAGGTCCCTTTAGGGGCATTAAGTTATAAATATAGGACTGGTTCAGGAACTGAATGTGAAAGTATGCGTGTGTGTCTTTGACCCACTCCAAGTTTATGGCTGCGTGCCTCAGGCATTGAGTGACAAGGAAGAGCTGGAGGCTGTATGGTTGGATCAAATACAGTCCAGCATTCTGATTCCTGAGCCTCTCCCAGTTTTGGCATTGAAAGTCCCATGTCATAGGAAACCCCTCCATCCTGGGCAAACTGGGATGGTTGGCCACCCTCCATGGCCCTGGAGCCCATGCCCTCACTGCTGCTCAGCTCAACTATGGCAGCAGCCCCTGAGCTGCCTCCCTTGTGCTGCTAGCCCTGCCCTCCACAGTGCCGTTAGTCACTAGAGCCCTTTTGGAAACAGATTTGACCTTCTTAAGAATGAAAGAAAGTCCTTGGCAATGGTATTTGCTGTGCGCTTATAGCCATGTCACGTGAGCCCTATGTTGTAGACACTCTGGACATGCCATTTTTTGGCACCCACAAATTAGTGCCAATCGTAGTTATACCAAACCTCTGTCCTGCCTTGCTGGACACCAGAGCATGCCACAAACCTCCACGGCCTTGACAGGGAGAAAGGGAACAAGTACCTTGATAAGATCTATTAACGGAGGAATAATTACTGTGTTTCTTCTTTGGGTTTTTTTTTTTCTTTCTTTTGAGACAGAGTCTGGCTCTATCGCCCAGGCTGGGATACAGTGGCGAGATCTCAGTTCACTGCAACCTCCACCTCCTGAGTTCAAGTGATTCTCTTGTCTCAGCCTCCTGAGTAGCTGGGATTACAGGGCCACGCCACGATGCCCGACAAATTTTTGTATTAGTAGAGACATTAGTGGAGACATGACCACCATGTTGGCCAGGCTGGTCTCAAACTCCTGACCTCACTAATCTGCCTGCCTTGGCCTCCCAAAGTGCTGGGATTACCAGCATGAGCCACCGCATCCGGCCTGTGTGTTTCTGTATGTTCACATACAACATAGTCCATGTTTCATGTAAGCGTCACAACCGCTGTAGAATCCTGTTCTACAGGTGAGGTGAGAGAGCCCTGTGATGTGCCCACACCACACAGGTAGTGAAACCGCTGAGCTGGAATTCAAAACGAGGCCTGCCCACCTGTCTGAGGTCCAGTGCCTCACCACTGCTCTGTGGGAGCCTCTCATGTGTGGGCATTAGGAGAGGGTCCATCTCAGGACTGCCGAGTCACAGTGCTAGGCCTGCCTCACATTCCGGGCTTGGAAGGAATGCAGTCCTTGGCTATGGTGGTTGTGGCTTCCTGTGTGTGTGGAGGAGAGCCGCAGGGAGGAGAGGTGTCAGGGAATGTGTGTTCCAGAGGAGTCCTGTAAGCAAAGCAAGAGAGGACCTCCCTCCTGGGAACAGGGTTATCAGCAATACTTTACTATTTGTGTTTTCCCTTCAGTCCATCAGAAAATCCTGCACACCACCCGTTCTTGCTGGAGCGGTGGCCTCTGGTGAGTCCAGCTGGGCTGGCCTCGGATGACGACCCACCGGGGCAGCCTCGCTGCCTCAGTCCCCTGTGGTCACTGATTCAGCGGATCGCGTGTATCCTGGACTTGAGAGTGCTGATGAGGCAGTTCATCTTTTGATATCCCTTTCATCCCTCATGACAGCCACCACATTGCGTTTCCTAGAATTTGGCTGAGTTCCCACTACCGGGGAAGGCTCAGAGCTGGAGTGTCTGGAAAAGTCAACCGTGGCCATGAGGCAGGCAGGCTAACCCCAGATGAGGGCGATGTTGCTGTAGTTAGCCCGCAGCTGTAGCTAGGGGTGGGGCCACCTCTAGTCACTGGGCAGGAAATGGAAAAGTAGTGCCCCTAAGGAGGAATGCTGTAGTCACTGGAGCTGATTCCAGTGACTTTTCTTGGACAGGTTTCTGCAATCCCTTCTGCTGTCGTTGGCCTGGGACACTCAAGTGACGCTGTGGGACAGGGCTTGCCAAGAGCCCGGAGAGAGAGTACCTAGTACTTAGTCAGTATGTCCTGAGTTCTTGGTCCTGCACCACACTTGTCTAATTTTTCCCCTCACAGCAACCCAATGAGACGCGATGTTCCCATTTTAGAGATGAGGCAGCTGAGGCTCAGAGGCTCAGGAACTTGCCTCTGCTGGAAAGTGGCCGGGGTTCTGGAGCAGGTGATTGGACTCCAGATCCAGAGCCAGTCTCCGTGTGTCACGCTGCCTGACACACTTCTGCCTGTGTGGTCTCTGGTGGATGATATCTACCCTTTTTCCCCTTGGGACCCTGGGGACTGTGGGTGATGCTCTCAGGGAGCTGGGCAGATGTGGCTTTTCTCAGGGCCTAAGTGCTGGAGGTGCTGAGTGGAGCTGGGTATAAAACAAACATTCTTGGGTTACTGAGTCAGAGCCCCTCCCTGACCTCTGACCTGTTCCGCTTCACTTCATTGCTGTTCTCCCACCGGGAAAGGGGTTGAGTGTTGACAAACATGCCAATAAGTGAACCCCTGGGGAAATTAATTGCCTTGCATCCTTTGAGAAGGTCGTGGCAGGGCAGCAGAAGACTGGCGGTGCTGCTCGCGGTTGGCAGTCACCTGGGGATGCGCCTTGCCTGCTCCACCAGCCCCTGTCCCGCTGCAGGCTCCGTGCCTCTTCAGCGCTTTCATTCTGTGCCACACAATGGGGCCCTTCCCCAGAGTCGGTGGTATTATTACCCAGGATCTGGGTGTTTCCTGTCTACACTGCTGTTTCCTGGAGGGTAGGAACTGCACCTTCCCAGTGACGCATGACAGTCTTCACCCATCTGTGTCTGTGGCTCCTTTCTGGAGTCTCACTTGGCCTCTCTCCTGCTCTCTCAGAGCTTTTCTGTGGCATGAGTGACCTGACTGTTGTCGTACATACACGCTCTGGGGTCAGCATTCTCTTGCATTCTAATAAGCCTGAGATCCTTTGAGGGGCCACTTGCTTGGCTTATTCACCAGGCCTCTTAGTTTGTAGTGAATTGGACCTCATTCCACTCCATTGCTTGACCCCTTTGATCTTGCTACAGGACATGGGCCTCATAATATGCAAACATTAGAAAGTAAATTTAGTACTGCAATTGCAGTACGCAAACATTATATGCAAACATGATATACAAACATCAGAAAGTAAATTTAATACTGTGATCGCAGCTTGGTGTTCTGGGGGTAGGAGGAACAGGATGGAGCATGGACCCCTGGCATAGGGCTTGCTGAAAGCACTGAGGAGATAGTCAGCTCTCAGGAGGGGTGAGCACATCGTTGGATGTAACTGTCTTATTGTTGATTGAATTATAAAAGTAATGTATATGTGATGGAATACTACTCAGCCATAAAAAGGAACAAATTAATGGCATTCGTAGCAACCTGGATAGGATTGGAGACCGTTATTCTAAGTGAAGTAACTCAGAAATGGAAAACCAAACATCAAATGTTCTCACTCATAATTGGGAACTAAGCTATGAGGATGCAAAGGCATAAGAATAATACAATGGACTTTGGAGACTCAGAGGAAAGGATGGGAAGGGAGGGAGGGGTTTAAAAAAAACTACCCCGTGAGTTTCTGGTTTTAATAAAGCTCTTGAGAATTAAAAAAATAACAATAATGTAAAGGTGCATGGCATGAAATTAGACTATATGTAATGTCTGTAGAGATAAGTGAATCCCACTGGCCACCCCTTACCCACAGATATTCCTGGAGGGACTTGGAGTTTTCAGTCTTGGTGGTTCTGGAAGAATTTTGCCCAAAATTAATAGTGACCTTTCCTTTCTCTGCAGAACACGGAGAGTTCCTGGCTCTGGACCTTGGAGGGACCAACTTCCGTGTGCTTTGGGTGAAAGTAACGGACAATGGGCTTCAGAAGGTGGAGATGGAGAACCAGATCTATGCCATCCCCGAGGACATCATGCGAGGCAGTGGCACCCAGGTATGACCCTTCTCTCAGGGCGGCCCCTGGTGACAAAAACTTCCTTGGGATGTTCTTTCTGCAGTTTCTCCAGCCGCTCCCAGTGTTTGGATAGGCAGTCATCCAAGACACTTGTGGATGCCAGCACAGCTGTAAGGGCTCCCTCTCGGCCCGAGCTCAGGCTGTTCTGGTTGTATTTTATACCCAACATGTATTAAAAGGAGTGACTACAGAAGAAGCATTAAATCCAAGTAAGGCGCTGTTCAGTGTTGTCACATCTTGGGCCTCAGGACTTGGAAGAGGTCAAGCCCTCTGACTCCTGGTCTGCTGTTCTCTCTCCCACACAAGGCTCCCTCCTGGGAAAGGAATTTCTGACCATGAGTAGAACACGCGGGGGAGATATTTTTAGACTCATTTTGTCTTTGGGGTGGCCTTGAGGTAAACCTGCTTTCCTCGTTATCATGCTGGGGTTGGAGAAGGGAGGCTGCTTCCCTAGGGCTGTGGGCATTTGAGCTTTACCGAAGTTGTCACGTGTCTCCAGTATAACATCAGGAGGGACACAAAGGGTAGAGGCCCTTCCACTGCCTCTCCTATGCCTGCACCAAGCTGAGGTAGTAAAGAGGTTGGGCCCTGTATTCAGGCACTCTAGCTATGTGATTCTGGGCAGATGATAGGGCTTGGCAGAGCCTCAGTTTATTCATCTGTAAAAAGGGATGATAGTATACAGATTGGGGTGTAGATTAGAGGAGATGATACCTGTTAAGTATTTGCTTAGTGCTGGTGCATAATCTAGTGCCCTGTTTTTTCACAGGGGTTTTTGTCTCTTTATCTAATAGCTTCTTGTGCTATCACTCTCTGTGGCTAGTAATTGCATTGTTCCCTATTGGGGGATATGGTTGCCTTTTTTTCCCATTGCCTCAATCTCCTGCCTTGGGCCACATCCCCCAGATGATAAATATTTAAGAAACAAGACAAGACAAAACCAACAAACAAAATAACATCTGAAGTTTGGCTGTGATTATGTAAAAGACTTGTAACTTGACAGTGATGTGTTAGGTGGATTTTTAAGTTTTACGAGAACAACACCCTCCCTGTTGCTTGTACCCTGACAACATGCAGGGCCCAGGCACCTTCAGTCCCTGCAGCACCATCCTTAGAGCCTGGCAAGGACAATGAAGTGCATCTCTGCCAATTGAGAAAAAGAATCCATTTTAAACATTCAAGATGCGAGTGAAGTTTTTCTTGAAAAATTTAACCTTAAATTTGCTCAGACCACCTAGTTAGAGAGTATCAAGAAAATCTACTCTCCATGCAATATATAAGCAAAACATTTTAGTCCGGATTAAAAACAAAAAACAACTATGAGACCCACCTTGAAGAACATTAAAACTGCTGGGATATTAGAAAGATTTTGAGTAAGTGGAAAAAATGCTATCTAAAAATGAAACAGAAAGAAAACTAGAAGAAAATATAGGTATCTTTGACCCTAAGGAATAGAAAGACTACTATGTACCTAAAAGCAGCAGAAAACACTTGGAAAAAAGGCTGAAAGGAAGTTCATTGTGGCTATTTTAGTGATGGAATTACTGGTGCTATATTTTCCCCATATTTCCCCCCCTTTTTTGGTATTCGGTATCAGTATTTTACTTAAAGGAAAATAAATGGATTGTAAAAATACAATTTAGTTGAAACCAAGAACAAATGTTGAAATCCCAAACTTGCAAAGGTTTTTGAAGAATTGTGAACCTGGGCAATGGGGGTCCCTGGGTAAAGTCTGTCGTCCGGCACATTAACTTCTCCTGAAGATCAGTGGATTGCAAACCTGAATATCAGCCACTTAAGATTTTAAAAGTATATCTTGTGGAAAGGGAAGTGAGCAGGTTTTCAGACCAGTAAGGAAAAGGAAACCATTTTAACTTCATAAAATGATGCCCTTTGAGCCTTTTTATGACAGGAAGGTGTTAACTCTTTCTCTGCATCTCACCCTTAGATCCTCCTCAAAGAGGATGAGATAGTCTTTCAATTCAAGGAAGCAGAAGGTCTCCTCTTCTCACCTGAGAAAAGATGTAGGTTCTTTGAACCCAACACTAGCCAGTGGAACTTCTTGCAGCAATGGAACTGTCTCCTGCCTTCCCTGTGCAATGTGATGGGCACTGACCCTGTGACATCGAGCCCTTGAAGTGTGGCTGGTGTGACTGAGGAACTGAATTTTTAAGGTCTTTTATTTTTTTGAAACAGTCTCACTCTGTCACCTAAGCTGGAGTGCAGTGGCACCATCCTGGCTCACTGCGACTTCCGCCCCCCAGGTTCAAGCGATTCTCCTTCCTCAGCCTCCCGAGTAGCTGGGACTACAGGTGTGCACCACCAGGCCCAGCTAGTAGAGACAGCTAATTTTTTGAATCACCATGTTGGCTTTGAACTTCTGACCTCAAGTGATCCACCCGCCTTGGCCTCCTAAAGTGCTGGGATTATAGGCAGGAGCCACCACACCGGCCTGTTTTAAAAATTCTAATTAATTGACATAGCCACAGAAGGCCAGTGGCTACTGTATTGGGCAGAGCAGTATTTAATGCTTCTTTGTGGCCTATTTTTCTCTACCTTCCTATATTAGGAGCGCAATTGGAAAGAAAGCAGTGATCAGAGCTGGGGGAGGAGAAACCCTTTTGCTTTTCCCCCTTCTAACCCCCTCTCTTTGCACAACTTCTGCAACTCTCTCTCTCTCTCTTTTTTTTTTTTTTTGGATAAAAACTATTTGTACTAAAGATCATTTTGACCAGAGTACCAGGAAGAAGGTGCTGGAAATTTGTTTAATATACGTATCATATAATTCAACTCCAGTCACCTTCCCGACAGAACAGAATTTGCTGAATATTTCCCTATTTTCATGTTAAAATACTTGAACTCTGTTCAAGGGAGTTGGCTCACCTGCACTGGTGATCCCCATGGCAAGAGAGCCTTGTCCTCCCCAGCCTTTGCTCTTGAAAATGTTTTGGTTTGGAGGTCGAAGGTTCATCCTCAGCTGTTGTTAACTTTGCATGGGATCAGACAGAGGGACAGACAGAATGGATGCGGGAAGTTTAGTTAGATCTGGCCATCTTCCAGATTGTGGTGGCCTTGTCTTCCTGGGTCCCTCCTGCTGACCATACCCTAGGCATCAGGAGAGCCAACAGGTCTGTCAACTTCCCTCTCCCAACCTCTCAGTTCCTTTAAAAATGTAAATACTTTCTGTGGTTTGGCATAGTGGTTCTCAAACTACTGTTCCAGGATCACCTGGAGGACGGAAGCCTTGCTAACAGATGAGTGGGTCCCGCCCCCAGAATTTCTGCTACAGCCGGTCTAGGATGGGCCCTAGACCCTAGAATTTCTAACATGTTCCCAGGTGATGGGGCTGAGGTTGCTGTTCCAGGAGCACACTTTGAAAAGCCATGGTTTAGTCGAATCTAAAGGATAGCTGTCCTCTTACCCACCTTGGCTTTTAGATTTTGCCATGTAGTCAACCTGGCCCTTGGAATCTGCCCAGCCTCTTTGGCTTGTGCTTACTTTTTACAGCAGAATGCCTCTGGTCTCAGCCCTCAAACACCTAGAGGGGTCAGCAGCTTCTCTTTGAGGGTGTAGGCGGGGGCAAGAAGGAAGTCAGGAGAGTGTGGGCTTTGGAGCTGATTGAAAGCCTGGTTTATTGTGAATACTGCTTTTCTAAGGCTTAGGAGCTCTGGGTCCTGCACAGTGAGTGTATGTGGTCATGGTTGTGAGGCTGCTCACCCACAAAACGCTATTTATTTCTCAGCGCTCTTCATGAACTTACTGGATGTTCTGTTTAGAAAGTTAGAAAACAAAGATAACTTCTTTGAATTGCCCTCAGATTAGTTTTCTAGAATGGAGAAGAAAATGTAAAAATTGCTTGTTTTTGTTAGGTTGGTTCATAGAATGCCAACAGACAATGTTGTCCCCGCAAACCACCCCCGACCCCATCACCAGAGACAGGGATACTAAAATACTTCTTGGCAGCAAGATAGGCTGGCCTTTCTGGTACGGTCATCAACTGGGCATCCATGTCAATGGGTTTCTGACAGGGCCACCAAAGAATGTTCTGTTCCCCAGGCATGCAGTGACTTTCTGATTAATGTTGGCCATGATTTCCCCTACCTCACAGGGTTATCTGGACAGCAGTTTAGATAAATGGCTTAAGGAGAGGACAATATTTAGTGGGCAAAAACTAATGTTAAGGCTTTATATGTATTGCCTCATGTACTCCTTTTCATAACTCCATGAGGACAGGTCCAGTTATAATTCCCCTTTTGGTAGATGAGCAAATGAAGATATCAGAGGAGATAATGGGTTTTGCACACATTCAGCTAGTTACTTGCTGAGCCAGAAGTGCACGCCCTTAATCTCTATGCTGTTCGACCTCTCTGCTTACCACCCTGTCATGTGTCCTTAGCTGTTTGACCACATTGCCGAATGCCTGGCTAACTTCATGGATAAGCTACAAATCAAAGACAAGAAGCTCCCATTGGGTTTCACCTTCTCGTTTCCCTGCCACCAGACTAAACTAGACGAGGTAAGATGGGCTCTTCGGACACTTTTGTTGCTTCACTCTTGGGGCTGGGAGGGCCGAGAGGGACTTCTGAGCCACCTGCTGTGGTGTTGGTGGTAGCACTGGAGGATTGTGGAGATGAAGTTCTGCCTTTCTGGGTGACTGTGTATGTCAGTGTGGGGGCTGGTGAAGAAATATTTGGGGGGTTGGGAGTGCTCTTTATCACTCTGTCTCCCACACACATTGCACAGTATCCTTATCCCATCCACAGTGAGAACTCAGGAACTCCCCAGTCTAAAGTGTTGTGATAAAGATCCTCGGAAGAAAGATGCTTGGAGAGTTACTGATGTAAGGAAACTAGTACAGTCATGTATTGCTTAACAATGGGGATATGTGCTGAGAAATGCTTTATTAGGTGATTTCACTTATGTGTAAACATCATAGAGTGCACTTACACAAACCGAGATGGTACAGACTACTACTACACACCTAGGCTGTATGGGACAGCCTCTTGCTCCTAGGCCACAAATCTGTATAGCATGCTACTGTACTGAATGCTATAGGCAATTGTGACACAGTGATATCTGTGTATCTAAACTAGGCAATAGTAACTATCGAGCTCTATTATAATCTTGTTACCACCACAGTATATACAAGCGGTCATTGACTGAAACATAGTTATGGGGCACATGACTGTGTCTTATAGTGACGGTTGTCCTGAGTTTCTTTTTCCTAGGCTAGCCAGGAAGTAATACAAATATTCAACCACGACTTTACCCCAGTGGCAGAGGTCTCTGCCAATGATGGAGGTTTGAGGGGTATGGTGTGAGTTTCAGTTTTAGTGGGAAATCAGTATTCACTCCTTGCTCCTTTTCCAGAGTTTCCTGGTCTCATGGACCAAGGGATTCAAGTCCAGTGGAGTGGAAGGCAGAGACGTTGTCACTTTGATCCGGAAGGCCATCCAGCGGAGAGGGGTGAGTGGGGTGGCAGGAGCTTGGGGTCTGTGGGCTTTTCTGGGTCCACCCTGAAGACTCCTTGAATGTCCTTGACTCATCATGATCTGCTTTTGTGGAGCTTAAGGAGAGGTTCTCATTTCCCTGACACAAGTACTCAATAATTTTGCATATGATCTGCTGCTTTGGGGGTTTTTAGATTATTGCAATGGATAAATAATCTTAGCCTTGGCACAAGAAAAACTCTTTAGTTCTTAACCTGAAGAAGACTTGAATATCATTTCTAAGTAAGAAAGTTGGAATGATGTTGACATGGGAGTGGAATGGTGCAGAGAGAGAATCAGTTAAAAGTCTTATTACAGGAGGAGTTCTGGGGAGGGAAGGGGAAAGAGAGAGTGAGAGGGAGAGGGAGAGAAGGAGGAGGTGAAAGAGGAGGAGTGATGTACAGCTGGTGTTAGGAAAGTTGCCCTCTGTGATTATGAAGGTCAGAGCCCTCCCTTTTATCTCCATAGGACTTTGATATCGACATTGTGGCTGTGGTGAATGACACAGTTGGGACCATGATGACCTGTGGTTATGATGACCACAACTGTGAGATTGGTCTCATTGTGGGTAAGCGAATACTGGGCATGAGGGCCGGTGCTGGCCAAGAGATGGGGGTGTGGGCCGGAAAGGGAGAAGGGGCCCATGGGTTGGTTGTTCCTTTGGTTCATATTAGAAGATAATGGTCCAATCACTTTGGAGAGCTGAACAGGGACTCATGGAGTTGGGGGTGGCAGAAGATTAGACCATGTATTGTGATGACCCCAGAGTCTGCAGTGAGAAATCCCAGCCACCCTGGCCGGGCAGTCTCGGGACAGTAGTGTAAGAGGGAAGAGGGATGGGAAGGGGCTGGAGCAGGTGTGTGCATAGCCATCCCTTGTTTTGGCAGGCACGGGCAGCAACGCCTGCTACATGGAAGAGATGCGCCACATCGACATGGTGGAAGGTGACGAGGGGCGGATGTGTATCAATATGGAGTGGGGGGCCTTCGGGGACGATGGCTCGCTCAACGACATTCGCACTGAGTTTGACCAGGAGATTGACATGGGCTCACTGAACCCAGGGAAGCAACTGTGAGTGGGCCTTTCCTGTGCGAGTGGCTTGGAGGGGGCCTGGAGCTGAGTTTGGGGCTGGTCGGGGCCAGGGGGTTGTTTCTTTACAGTCTTACATCCCCAGAGGTGGCCAAGGCGGCCACTGGTCATAGGAATGTCTGTGACTATAAATTGCTGAGAGGATCTAAAACAGAGAGCAAGCGGATACACCAGATTATAGCTAATAATGTGTGTCCTTCACAGGCGTCATTTTAGAAGGTTCTATTCTGAGTGTAAGTGGGTGGCCCTGTTCTTTCTTTCCACCTTCTATTTGTAAATTGTCCATGGGGACTGTGAGCCACCTAAGAAAAGTTGTGTTGAGGTGGCCAAGATTGGGCTCTCTGAAAGCTCCTTTTTCGTAGCTCCAACTCCATCACTGCCCAGAGGACAGGCTGACAGCTGGCTGCTCATTGCTGGTCTCTGGGGTCCCAGGGCCTCCTGCTGCAGCTGCAGGCAGACCCATGGCCTCGGGAGACATTGGCTGAGGAGCTTCCTTGGCCTCTTTCCTTTGGACATTGGATGGACTGGAGGAGGGGCTTCTAGCATTTTAGATCCTGAATATTGTATTCTCCAGCCTGGCCTGCCTTTGTTTTTAGTCGCTTTTATCTCTTACAAAACCTTATTTCACTTTCACAAACAATTTGCCAAATGTACGTGTGAAGGTCTTGAAACAGGAAGGTCTGAAGCAGTTGCAAAATATTTTGAGCAATACAGATCATCGTTTGTCTTGTGACTGTTGTAGAAAAGCTTTTCGTGCAGATCTCTACCTGGAGAGGAAAATTGAACCCTATAAACCAAGTCAGTGGTGGGTAACCTTTTTCTTTCCAGGAGAGTGCTTGCTTTCTCAAAGCATGGTTTATTTATCTAAGTCACAAGCTTCTTTCACATGTTGAAATGAGTCCTTTACTCGGACTTTCTGAGGAACATACTGGTTGTGTCTGCCACGGCTGATGAGAGGTTTATGAGCTGAAAAATCACTCGGTGTCTGCCTCCGCGAATGAGGCACACCCAAGTCATTCCGAGGAACTATAGGCCCTTTCAAGTGTCAACAGACAAATTTGCCAGCCAGACCATGACAACACACCCCCGGCTTATCCTCAGACACCCACCAAATTGTCATCCATGGCAGCCCTGAAGTCACCGTAGACAATTTTTGCCCCCTGTAATGTATTTCCAAGTAAGTATCTTCCAAATGTTGACTGGAACAAAGTGTTTTTAAAAACTAGAATAAAAACTTATAAAAAATCACCCATTATAAAAAACCACCCACACTTGGGAGCCCCACCGGGCCCAGCGCACCCCCCACCTCACTCCCCACAGCTCCCGTAGAACCAGCTGTGTGGGAGAAGATGTTGGGGCAGACATGGAGTTCCTTACTGTTGAAGCCAGGCTCGCATCCACGCTGGTTTCCTTCTCCTGAAGTTCTGCCTGTGTGGGTGCACTAACATCTTGCGCGCTGTCATCTTCGCAATTTTGCCGGCTCTCAGCTAGCCGCCATGCTGCTGTACTTGGCCCTGGGTCTTGAGCAGGCTGCTTCCTGGAGGCCTGGGTTTCCTCTCCGAAAGGTAACCTTGGAATCCCTTTCACATCTCAGTCCTGGGCCCCCTCCTCGCTGGGGCTCATCCTAGTTAGTGGCAGCAGGCCCAGGTGCCTTCTCTAAGACAGGTTCTTTCTCAAACACCCAGAAATGGGCCTTTTGCCAAAAAGAATCACCAGGGCTTGGTTTCCTCTCAGTTCTAGCCAGAAAGTCCAATTACCAAAGAAAACAGTGCCACCTAGTGTTGAAAAATTAAATCACCCGACAGCGCTGCCGGTTTGGGGGCCGGCCCCTGCCTTTGTAAAACATGCCTTTATCTTGTCACCTGCCTGCTCAGAAGCGTGTTTCACTCCCAGACCCCTGAGACCTGTCATTCAGAGCTCTTAGCCCAGTGCGGATTTCTCTGTCCCAACCTGCCTTTATAATGTTGCCCCATCATCCCCTGGCCCGGGTGGTTTTCACACCATTTTCCTTGGAACCCATGAACATCTTGCAGGGGTGGACAGTATGAGTTGATGAATTTCTAGGCCTGTGCCACATATTTAATCAGATTGCCATTTTCTCTTGTAAATAAATATTGGGCTATGTAAGATTTTAATTTTAAAAATTATTTCCTGGCTAGAGAAGATTTTTAAAGATTACCACCCTATGCATAACTTTACTTAAATACAGGCTGTTCCAGAATGTTCCATACTCCCTGGGTGTTTCATTTGGCTGTTTAAGGCTCATTTATTCTTCTCCATAGGTCAAGGCCCACCAGCCTGCAGGGACAGCCCAAGTCAGCCACCCTGAGCTGTCACCTCTCCACATATCTTACTCCTGGGCCATGCAGCATACATTAACCCTTAGTTGTAAAGTTTCACACGTGCACATCTTGCTTCAACAGGGACTTTATGTTTTTGGTTTGTATCTTCCGGCAGGTTTGAGAAGATGATCAGTGGGATGTACATGGGGGAGCTGGTGAGGCTTATCCTGGTGAAGATGGCCAAGGAGGAGCTGCTCTTTGGGGGGAAGCTCAGCCCAGAGCTCCTCAACACCGGTCGCTTTGAGACCAAAGACATCTCAGATATCGAAGGGTGAGCGTCTGGCCAGCCCCCTCTATTCACTGGGTCACCACAAGAGTGGACAGGTAGTTGGGGAATGAGGAGGGGGCACTACCTTTTGACTCTTCAAGTGTAGACTGCAAGAGGGTCTCACACGACATGGACCATGGCAGGCCTATGGCTTCACTTCACTTACCAGTCTCCACTCTTGTCGATTTCGAATGTGATTGCTACTAGTGACGCATGGTGCTGGGAACGGTGGTTGGCCTCCATATGCAGGGACTTGGGCTGTTGCACTGGGTTTAAAGCTGTAGGATCCCAGAGGGCCCCTGAACGACTTCCCTGCATCTGCCTCCTTTTCCTTCTCCTGAAGCTCTGACATCTGATTCCCTATTGGCATTTCTCAAAAAGGACTCTATCATGACCCCTGCTTCATAATAGAAAGCTAGGTCTTTGGATGGGCCAGAGATATAGCTACCCAATTAATTCTAATAAGCAGAGCTGGGGCCTGCATTTTCACAGCCCAGCAGGGGCGAGAGTGAGGATGGCTTGATTTTTGTTTTTTTTTTTGTTAACAATATCCCAAGAGTTGGGCGGGCCTCGTTTGCTGTTCTTGAGATTTCCACTTGTAGACTGAAGAAGTCCTGGTGTTTCAGGGACCAGATGGTGGAGAGGAGGTGTCTTTGGAGCCAAATGGAGCAGTGGAACAGTTCGAATGACTTTGTTTTAAGGGGAAACTCTTGAAGGAATGGGGCCTACTTTTTGCTATACCCCAAGGTGATGCAAGTACCCCCAGGTGATACAAGATTTAGTTCCCTTGAGAAGGGTGCTAAGGTTATAGCACTAGCCCCTTACCAACTGTCTTTAGACACAAGCTAAAGCAGTGCCAAGTCCATGGTGAAATGCAATAGACTCCGACTGCTTTAGAGAGAGAAACCAGGTGGGCATCACAGCAGGGTTCACATGTAGAGAGTGGCTGACAGCAGAGACACTGTCTGTCTCCCCTAACACAAGCAAATGTAACACAAACTCTCACACAACTCGGTGGTAAAGCACCAAGAACAGGGCCTTGTTTTTACACAGCACATGCATAAGAAATACTTGTTTTTCTCAACTCCCTGTTTCTCTGTGTGCGTGTGTGTGGGGCCTCTGGGAGAGGAGCCTCAGGGTGGCTGTACTGTATTTTGCACCCTCTTCCTCCTCCTCCTGCCCCGCGCAGGTGGACTGAGCAATGCAGAGGGATTCTGTCCCCACTGGGCAGTGAATTTGCTGGAGCTAAAGGGCTTCCTTACCACTCTGCAACACACACGCTGGCCACAGTGGGTCAGACGTGGGCCTACATGCTGTCTTTCTGTTTCCCAGGGAGAAGGATGGCATCCGGAAGGCCCGTGAGGTCCTGATGCGGTTGGGCCTGGACCCGACTCAGGAGGACTGCGTGGCCACTCACCGAATCTGCCAGATTGTGTCCACACGCTCCGCCAGCCTGTGCGCAGCCACCCTGGCCGCCGTGCTGCAGCGCATCAAGGAGAACAAAGGCGAGGAGCGGCTGCGCTCTACTGTTGGGGTTGACGGCTCCGTCTACAAGAAACACCCCCAGTGAGTCAGTGTGCAGGGCCTGGAGACGCAGAGTTCCTGGAGCACCTGGGGCTGAGTGACTCCTCATGCCAGCTCCATTTTGCATTTCAGGGGCGGTGTGGCGGGACCATGGAGCTGAGGGTCTTGGAATAAAAGTTCTCGCCTGGGCAAGGGGGAATGGGAGGGAGTCATATCTGGCGCGGGTGGAGGTGATTTCTGAAGGCTACCAATGACTCGGGCTCTCCGCAGAGCTCCTCTGGCTGCTGGGCACTCTCTTTGCCATCCTCTTTTTTATGCGTTATTGTTCCTGTCTTTACTCTTAGAATTCTTGGTGATTCCTGCAGGTGCTATGTCCTCTGCCAGGGGCCACCCCAGCCCAGTGGGGGTTACCAGCTTCTCTGGCTGACCTTGGTATTAAATTGATCCTGCCCTGTCCACATTTTGATCCCTCAGGTCGTAGGTACCAGAATGTTCACATTTCAGCTGAGACCTAGAAGATGGCTCTCTTTTGTGCCCTACTTATTTCCCCATCATTTTCACCTCATAAGAATGCCAGGTCAATGTGCCTTCGTTTTCTTAACTGGTTGGTGCAGGAGGACTCAGCCCTGAGATTCCCTGTTCCTACTCAGTGATGCAAAAACTTGAGTGTGCACGTGAGTCATGTGGGGACCTTGTTAGGAGGCAGATTCTGATCGGAAGGTCTGGGGTGAGCCTGAGATCCCGCATCTCTCACAGCCCCCAGTGAGGCTGCAGCCCACAGATCACACTTGGAGTAGGAAGGCCCTGGAGACCATGACTCCAAGTGGCCACTACCCAGAGAGTTCCTGGCTGAACACACCCATTGTCTTTAGCTGTGCAGACACCTTTGGGATCATTGGCAGAAACTGGCTAAAGAGAAGCTAAAGTCCAGAAGAGCATCTCTAGCTTTTAATTTTGGGTCTTTCCCAGACAGCAGCTAGTGAAATAGTGATGGAACAAGACAAGTAGGTGGCATCAGAACCACCTCATACCACAGGGCTACTCCAGCAAAGAGGCTGATGGTACCATGTTGGGCAGAGGAGCAGTGGCCAGGGGGCCTTCTTCAGTAGGAAGAGGAGGTCTTGTGTGACTGCATGTAGGGGACAGTGGCTTATTAGAAGGTCTTTTCCTTTCAGTGGTGGGGGTGAACCAATCCCAGTGGTCATAGTTGATATGTTTTTCTAGTGGTTCCTAACTTGGGAGAGTGGAGAGAGGATATTTAGGGCGGCACCCACTCCTGCAGGTGCTTTTTGGCATTTGGGCTAAGGCGGTGGGCAACTGTCTAACCATTTGCACCATTGACCCTAACCATGGACACCTGTCTCTTTATCCGCCCTGGGGAACTACAGTTTCGCTAAGTGTCTACATAAGACCGTGCGGCGGCTGGTGCCCGACTGCGATGTCCGCTTCCTCCGCTCCGAGGATGGCAGTGGCAAAGGTGCAGCCATGGTGACAGCAGTGGCTTACCGGCTGGCCGATCAACACCGAGCCCGCCAGAAGACACTGGAGCCTCTGCAGCTGAGCCATGACCAGCTGTTGGAGGTCAAGAGAAGAATGAAGGTGGAAATGGAGCGAGGTCTAAGCAAGGAGACTCATGCCATTGCCCCCGTCAAGATGCTGCCCACCTACGTGTGTGCCACCCCTGATGGCACAGGTATGCGGCAGGGTTGCCACCTGGCTCACATGGTGGGCCTTTGTCCTAGTGTTGATGCCCTGGGAGGACTCCCTTAGCATTAGCATTGGACATTTGAACCAGAACACATTTCTTCAGCTGTATTACTAGGGAGTTCTGATCTTTGATAAACTCAGACAAGGTGCTCCTCTGCAAACAGTAATAATAGTCAATACTTATTCAATACTTACTGTGTGTCGAAGCACTTTATGTGTATGAATTCATGTAATCTTTGTTAACTTAAAAAATATTAGCAGTTAATTTTATGTATTGACCTGTGTTTGACAGAAAACTGAGGCGCAGAGAAGTTAAGACACCTGCCTAAATTCACGCAACTAGAAAATGTCAGAGCTGGGATTCAAACCCAGGAATTCAGGTTCTAGAATCTGCTCCTGCCATCACCATGTTGGTCTGAGTCAGGGTTGGCAAACTATGGCCCATGGTCTGAATGTGGCCCACCACCTGTTTTTGTACATAAGGTTTTATTATTACACAGCCATGCCCATCTTACTGTTGTTTTACACTGTCTTGGCAAAGTTGAGTGGCGGCAGCAAAGACTGCGTGACCCACAGAGCCTGAACTGTTTGCTGTCCAGGCCTTTACAGAAGAAGATTTCTGACCCCTGCTGTAACTCTCGTAACCTCAGAAATGGTGGTCTTATTCCAATTCAGAGAAGATAGTCGATGAGCAGGCCAGCATAGCACAGTTGGTAGAGGTTCCAGAGACAGAGACTGGGATTTGGTCCCTGCTCTACCCTGTCCTGGTTGTATGGCCCTGGGCAAGTGATTTAACCTATCAGCTGGATCCCAATCATCCTTAAGAGAGGAATGCAGTGTCTTCCTCTCAGGGCTTCCTAAGGATTGAATCAGGACTGTGTGTGAGGCATGTGGCACATTGTAATTGTCCAACAAGGGAGGGTTTTCTCATTTTAAAAGATTTCCCTTCAGCTTCCTTCACGGAGCTGGACTCTTCTGTTCCTTCTGTATTCTAGAATGTAATATAAGCTGGCATTTGATGGAACAGGAATGGTGTATTTGGATAGTTTTAAGTGTACTGTCTCAGCATTCCCCATGTTCTGTCCCAACTTATCACCTCCCTGGGCTTACTTTCCAGAGAAAGGGGACTTCTTGGCCTTGGACCTTGGAGGAACAAATTTCCGGGTCCTGCTGGTGCGTGTTCGGAATGGGAAGTGGGGTGGAGTGGAGATGCACAACAAGATCTACGCCATCCCGCAGGAGGTCATGCATGGTACCGGGGACGAGGTGAGCAGGGTGGCGCCTCCAGGAGGGGGCCCCTGGTGGATGTCACCTCTTGCCTTCGAGAACAGTGCTTTCTCTGCTTATCTGTGACCCTGGGGAGGGCTAGTTGGACCCAGGGCTCCAGCCTGGTCTTGACTCAGGTTTGTGCCTGAGCTTGCATTTCTTCTGGGTGGAAAGAAACATTGAGGTCTTGCGCGGGCCCTGCTGGGGGCAGCCTGCCCTGCCCAGGGCCCCTCCCTCAGTGTCCTAACTTCTCCCTGCAGCTCTTTGACCACATTGTCCAGTGCATCGCGGACTTCCTTGAGTACATGGGCATGAAGGGCGTGTCCCTGCCTCTGGGTTTTACCTTCTCCTTCCCCTGCCAGCAGAACAGCCTGGACGAGGTAATAACACCTTCCTGGAGGGCTCCCCTGAGGGCTTTATTGACTCTAAACCAGCCAGGTATGGAGCAGGGGAGAAAGTTGAGCTAAGACTAAGGAAAGAAGGACGTGAGTGACTAGTAGTGGGGAGGGACCCCTCGATGGGAATGAGTAGGTTGAGGCTGGTGGAGGTTAAGTAGGTGAGCTCAGCTGTGACAGCCTTTGGGGCAATGATGATGATGTTACTCAATGTTAACAACTGCCCGGCATGGTGACTCACACCTGTAATCTCAGCACTTTGGGAGGCTGAGACAGGAGGATTGCTTGAGGCCAGGATTTCAAGACCAGCCTAGGCAACATAGGAAGACCCCATCTCTGCTGAATATATCATTTTTAAGCACTTACTTTATGCCAGGTACTATGTTAGACATCTTATGTGCATTATCTCATTTAACCCTCACAGCAACCATGTAAGAGACGTGTTTGAATACCCATTCTACAGAAAGGAAAATAAGCCCTACAGAGGTGCTGGCTATCTTGCTCCAGGTCATAATAGCTTGGGACTGGCCAAGTCAAGATTTGGATTCTGGGTTCCTGATGCCTGAGGCTGTGCTCTCAGTTATGCTGTGGGGCTCCTGAGGCCCTTGTTATGGGATCAGGGCATTTTCATGCCATCTCCTGCTGTTTGGATACCCCGGCTCTTCTCCGGTCTCATCTTTGCTTCTCACTCCCCTTCAACTTACCTTGGGTGTGAAGTAGGTGCGTGAGGATCTGGCACTCCCGGATATTCTGGACATGAGTGCCCCGAGAAGTGGAGAACTGAGTAGGCAGTGCTGGATCTGCTGCTGATGACTGGTAGACCTGAGCATTAGGTATCAGGAGACTGTTTTTAAGCAGTTGTGTCTCCGTCTCAGTCATGAAGAAGCGCATGTGCACGCTGCCGGTGTGTGGTATGTTGCACATGCCACTGCTAGGCAT
Organism: Macaca thibetana thibetana; assembly: GCF_024542745.1. Taxonomy (NCBI): domain Eukaryota; kingdom Metazoa; phylum Chordata; class Mammalia; order Primates; family Cercopithecidae; genus Macaca; species Macaca thibetana. Next base: position 32,152,737 of record NC_065590.1, on the reverse strand, counting down.
AAAAGGCATGGCTCCTACCTTTAGATGCTTACAAACAAGCTGGACTGACGAAGCAAGCTCAGAAAAGGAAGAGCTGCTGTTTGGAATGTGGCCCTAATGGGATGGATACTGAAGCCCCCAGGACAGGTAGTGAGACAGATGTTGTTAATCTGAGTGCACACCTGGGGGACATCAGGACTTGGAACAAGTCAGAAGAATGAGTTGGTGGGAAAGAAAAGCGAGCAGGCTGCCCAGTGTGGAGAGGGGCATGTAGGTGGGAGCAAGTGACAGAAAGAGCTGGGCCAGCACAGAAAAGCCTACCCCAGTGACAAGGAAAGACCAGCATTTCCCATAGGGTCCCTGCAACAGTGGCCCTCTACTTGCTTCACTGAGTTCTGTAAATGCCTCCTTCTCCTCCTTATCTGAGAGAATTCCCCATGTGCACTAGTGTAATTAAGGTTTTAAGAAGTTCTGCAATAAAAACTCTGCTTAGTCTGGTATTTCTCAACACCTATTAATATTCATCTAGTGTTAACCAGACCAGCATTGCTTTATGCCTCATGTGGACAAATACTTCTGTACTATTTAATGGACCATTACTTATGATAACACATATTAGAAACAAACTTGTTCAATAGTGAGATAATAGTTAAATAAATTCTGACCCACTTATTGCCTAGTATCAGCCACTAGTTATTTGTAAGAAATTTCAATCACATGAAAAAATACTGGTATGACTAAAAAGTTTTAAAACTATTTTTCTTTAGAAATGGTAATCTCGCCGGGCGCGGTGGCTCAAGCCTGTAATCCCAGCACTTTGGGAGGCCGAGGCGGGCGGATCACGAGGTCAGGAGATCGAGACCATCCTGGCTAACACGGTGAAACCCCGTCTCTACTAAGAAATACAAAAAACTAGCCGGGCGAGGTGGCGGGCGCCTGTAGTCCCAGCTACTCTGGAGGCTGAGGCCGGAGAATGGCGTGAACCCGGGAGGCGGAGCTTGCAGTGAGCTGAGATCCGGCCACTGCACTCCAGCCTGGGCTACAGAGCGAGACTCCGTCTCAAAAAAAAAAAAAAAAAAAAAAAAAAGAAATGGTAATCTCTTTATGATATAGAAAAATATAAAATACAATTAACGGGATGATAAAAGCATAACACTCCAGTGTATATCCTCTTCTAGACTTCCTACCGAAATATTTTCTAGTAGATACTATCTTAACTTTTCATGCCAACAGGGTATATATTTATTTACATATTTGCCAGGGAAACCGGAAGGTGTGTTAACTGTTTCTGAATTGTCAGATTCCAGGCCATTGGATTAGGTTTTATTCTGTGTTCCAGGTTTCTGTGAGGAGCACTTGTTAGGTCTAGAGCCGTAAAAATTAAGAGCAAATAAAGCAGAAATCATTTCTGCCTGTGAGCTCTGGCAAGATCCTTCTATGACTGGGAAATCCCGCCAGTGCAGAGGCCCCCGGGCTTAGAGGCCCTAGGGCTCAGTGGCCCCCCAGCTGTGTTTCCCAGCTGCTGGCCTGGGGTGAGCCTCCCCAGCTGTTGGAGCTCCACTTGCCTTATCAGTAAGGATCACCTGAAATAATGTTATTTGAACATTCTTTAAATACAAACTTTCGTCAGAGATATGAAGCTAACTTGTGGAGAGCTGGGTAGAGATAAGCACACACTTGTCTGGTCGTGGGTGTGCCAGCCAGGTCTCTGAGGGTATGCGCTTTGTTTTCTGAATCTCCTGGGATCTAAACACAGTGTGACACCTCCAGGTTGATGTGAATGAAATGCCAAGCTGATGGGCTGAATCCCTTAGCAGGGCCTGAAGAAATCATGCAAATGGGTGGGTTATGACCACACAGCTCATTTATGGAAGCCGAGCTCTTGGGTAAGGGGTCTGAAGCCCTGAGGCTTGTTTCCTGGTGGGCTGTGGCAGCAGAGAGGGCATCAGGGAATAAAACCCAAAGCATTTTCCCCAGGTTCAAAGCCATCATGCATCTGCTCCCAGAGGACCATATTGAAGGCAAGGGGCCACTGAGGATGCTGAGGAGGAGCCCGGAGTTGTTTTTCTCAGTGAAAGACATGGGGTGGTGGTGAAGCCTAGCTGTCACCCAGCTGTGGGCGAAGCACTTGTTCGCCAGATGGTGGAGTTTGAAATTAGGAGACGTACACTGACCCTTCTGATGTAAAGGATAGGGACAGAGCAAACTGCTTTGCCCAGTGAGCAAAGCAAGCACACAGGAAGAAGTTGCACAGCAGGGGCAGCTGCATGGTGCTTATGAGCCCATTCATTGGGGTCGGAGGGCCTCAGGGTGCATCCTGCTTCTCTCTTCCAAGCTGTAGGCCTTGAGCAAATCACTCCAGAGCCTCAGGTTCTTATAAAGTGGCCATAAACATGACAGATGTTCCACAAGGGTGCTGTGAGGATTATATGATGTAATACATGATCTGTGCTTAGCCCAGTACCTGCTACACAGTAGGTGCTTAATAAATCCAAGTAAGTACCTTAGGAACAGTTTAGACTAATTTGTGGGTGAGATGATTGGTGACACTGGAGGATCCGTCTGACCTGGGAGCCCTTCCCTGATGTCCTCTCCATGCTAATGTGTGACTTTTAGAGCATCCTCCTCAAGTGGACAAAAGGCTTCAAGGCATCTGGCTGTGAGGGCGAGGACGTGGTGACCCTGCTGAAGGAAGCGATCCACCGGCGAGAGGTAGGAGACACATGGCACGAGGCCTGATGTGTCAGCTCCTCGATGATTGACCTGGTCTGTGTGTTCAGAAAGTGAGGGCAGCGTTAAGTGTGGCTGCATGGGTTGTTGAGTGTGCACTGTGTGTCAAGCCATGCTCTCAGCACTGGCGGTTCAGGAGTGACCACAGCAAAGCTTTGTTCTATAAACAAATAAGCCCATGACCTAGTGGCAGGTGCTGTTAAGAGCTGTGAAACACACACACACACACACACACACACACACACACACACAAGTAAAGGAGTAAAAGAATGGCTACTCCATAAGCAGAGCAGCCATGAGGGCTGCTGGTTGCCCATTTTTATGGTTATTTCTTGATTATATGCTAAACAAGGGTGTATTATTCATGCCTTCCCTTTTTAGACCATATAGAGTTAAAAAAAAAAAAAAAGAAAAGGAGTGAAGTGGAGTGAGGAGAGCAGTTGGAGCAAGTGTGCTGGCAAGGGGCACTGTTAAATAGCACGAGCGGGGAGGGTCTCTCCAAAGCGGTGACATTTAAGCACAGACCTGAATGGAATGAGAGAGCCAGCCATGGTGTATGAGATATATTTTATATACCTATAAATCTCCCACGCAAATGTCTGAAAGGAGAATATCGGGTTCACCTGTGAACGGGGCATCTGCTTCTGCCCTCTCAGGAGTTTGACCTGGATGTGGTTGCCGTGGTGAACGACACAGTTGGAACTATGATGACCTGTGGCTTTGAAGACCCTCACTGTGAAGTTGGCCTCATCGTTGGTAAGGACCCAGACTGTCCTTTCCACATGGGGCTGCACGGCCTCGGGTGTGGGAGGGATGGTGCTGAGCAAGGCCCTGGTATCCTGTGATTGGCAGGCACGGGCAGCAATGCCTGCTACATGGAGGAGATGCGCAATGTGGAACTGGTGGAAGGAGAAGAGGGGCGGATGTGTGTGAACATGGAATGGGGGGCCTTCGGGGACAATGGATGCCTAGATGACTTCTGCACGGAATTTGATGTGGCTGTGGATGAGCTTTCACTCAACCCCGGCAAGCAGAGGTAGGCACCCAGCTGGGGCCCTGTTAAGTGTGTCCCAGGACTGGATGGCAACAAGTGATCGGAGCTTCCACAATAGCATCTCCCAGGATGCTCGTTATCATGAGATGTTAATAAAGGAGGTTTCCTTGGAAAGGGTTTCTTGTCAAATGCACCTGGAAAGTTCTGAGTTAGTAAACGTAAGAAGCATCTCCCACCCCAAAGCCTAGGAGAACAGGGAACAGGTGGGAGAATACTGGAGCCTAGGTCTGGCACTCTAAGGAGAAACAAATAGTTGAAGCACCTGCTGCTGCCAGACTGCAGAGCATCTCTGGGGTGATGCAGACAGGAACAAATCCTCTCCCTCCTCCATCTTCCAGTGCCGAGCACTGGGTCAGCCCCAGTGTCACAAGACCCTGTGCATGGTAGGGGAGCAGGGTCTGAGCTGAGAGACAATACACTTCTCATTAAGATGTTGTCTGTAGTGTTTCCTAACTAGATTAATCAAACACCCTCGTTCTACAGAATAAACTTTGCAAAACATGTCTAGAATAGAAGTTACAGACTAAAATGCCTCTAGGGGCCAGGTAGGCAGCATTAATGAAGGAGGCAGGCTGGGCCAAGCCAAGATGGGGTGGCGATGGGGTATTGGTTGAAACTGGGGACATGGATTTTTTTTTTTCAAGGCAGGGTTCATGGACCAAAAGACCCTCAAGTCACTGCATAATCATGTTTAGTTCCAGTGGCCAGGACGGGGGGCCCTACAGCTGGCAGTAGTTACTTGAGTAATGATGATTAGGTCCAAGAGAAGGCACGCTGAATGCCTAGTGAGGTTGAAGATTAAGACTCAGCATTCTCCCCTGCTCCGAGAAGTCTGGTAGGGTTATGGTGTGTGTTCCTTCTTGAGTTGCTTCATGAAGTTTCAAAATAAGCCTTGGAAAGGAAATGAGTTCCTTTCCCTGTGGGTTCCTTTCCGAGGCTTATTTCCCCAGGAGCCCCACTGGCCTCGGGCACTGTGGTCAGTGTTGCTGAAGTTGTGAATTAGCATGCAGAGACACCAGGGATCCTGCCCAGGTGAATCAAGTAGCAATTCCTTTTCCATCAGGGGAGTCTGCCTGTCTGCCACTTCTGATGCACTGGGGGTGACTAAGCTGGCCTGTCCTGTCTCAACACATCCCTCTCCCTTCCTACTTAACCTCCATGAATGTTACTCGCATTGCAGGTTCGAGAAAATGATCAGTGGAATGTACCTAGGTGAGATTGTCCGTAACATTCTCATCGATTTCACCAAGCGTGGGCTGCTCTTCCGAGGTCGCATCTCAGAGCGGCTCAAGACAAGGGGCATCTTCGAAACCAAGTTCTTGTCTCAGATTGAGAGGTGAGAGCTTAGGGATCAGGGTAGCAGGGGGCCATGTCCTTCTTTTTTCTCACTGGCAGATAAACTGAAGGATTTTCACAGCTCAGGGCATGACTCATACAAAAGTCAGTTTAGTGGCAAACACATTCGTGTCTATAGTGTTTACTAAAAGCGTATTATGGACAGTTGTCATTTTAAGGGCAAACATAGAGCATTCTCATGAAAGTTTGTGCTAAGCCTGACCTGAGGTCGTGTAAAGTGGTATTGTTGGGTTTTAGACCATATATCAAAGGTAGAAAGATACCTGCTCATAGCATGTAAATTGAAATGCACAGAGAAAGATAACCTATTAAAGCATCCACACTCGGCTTGAAAGCCCTTCCTAACTGCTGGCTGCAGTAATCAGGCAGCCAGGATTGAGTAAATGTTGCAACGTCAGGCAGTGCAGACATATGCCACACAGTGGCTCATTAGAGCAAAGCCGCCTTCCTACAGTCAAATGGTGGAAAATCTGCTCTAAATTAGAACAGTGAATTTCAGAGCCCTTTAAAAATTAATGCTATGCCATTACTCTCAGGGCAGAGAAGAACAGGAACTAGATAACTGACGTGAGTAGACCCCTCGGGCATCTGCACCAGTGAATAGAAAGATATGTTCTAGCTTACAGGTCTGTTATGTTCAAGGTGATTCCAGGCTTTTAAAATAGCTCTCTTTATATAGGAGGGTTTATTTTCTTTCTATAACTTTATTTACACTTCCTTTGTAAATAGTGTACAAATACAGTTCAGGCCACCCAGAGCAGCAGAGCAGAAAGAAAGCATGAGTCTAATGCTGCTTGGTTAATTCCTGCCTTGCAGACCCATGACCAGCAGCGAGAGAATGGACATGAAAGAGCTTTGTAACTGACCACTGTGATCGACAGTGAATTTGCTTTGTTTTGAGTATCCACTTTGTAGTAGTAATGCTCTACCTCGAGAATGGAGACTGGAATGAGGAGCTCTTTGTATTCCTGTCACCCTCAAGAAGAGTCATTGTAGTCCAGTAGGATGAGCAGTGCTCTGAATTTAGAAATGGGAACCACATTGAGGGGCCAGCTCCTGGAGAGCCAGACCCCCACAGAGCCTCCCCTATAAAGGACTCAGGCCCTGGTGTGGTAGGCTACTAGCCCTCTTGGTGCATAACTGAACACTTGCTGTCTCCCTCTCACCCCAGTGACTGCCTGGCCCTGCTGCAAGTCCGTGCCATCCTGCAACACTTAGGGCTTGAGAGCACCTGTGATGACAGCATCATTGTTAAGGAGGTGTGCACTGTGGTGGCCAGACGCGCAGCCCAGCTCTGTGGCGCAGGCATGGCCGCTGTGGTGGACAAGATACGAGAAAACCGTGGGCTGGACTCTCTCAAAGTGACAGTGGGTGTGGATGGGACTCTCTACAAGCTACATCCTCAGTGAGTGCCTGAGCCCAGCCCTCCCTGCCCACCTTCTTTCTGTCTCTTTGTTCTTTCCCCCTTTTCTCTCTTTCCTTTGTTACTTGATAGTGAATTATCAGCCATTCCAAACAGTGTATATAATACATGTATTATAGTTTAAAGATTCACAACCAGAAATAGGCCTGTGTTTCACCCCCCATCGTGGGAAGCCCCCTCTGAGCCCTTCCACAATTGTGTCCTCACACTCCCGTGCCACGGGTAAGCATTGTGCTGAATCAGTCCCTTGCTTTTCTTTTCCGCCCGCATATATCTAGGTATGCATCCATATTGTTTAGTTTTACTTATTTTTGAACCTGCCACAAATGGAATCATATGGTATCTCTTCTGTGGCTGGCTTTTCTCACACAGCGTTTGTTTAGAGATGCATCCGCATTGAAGTATACAGTTGTAGTTCATTAATTTTCAGAGCTGTATAGCGTACCTTTGAGTATATTGTGGTTTTTTCTATCATTGATGTGATATTTAGGTTACTTCTAGATTTTGAGCGTTACAAACAGTGCTACTGTGAACGTTCTGGCAAATGTAATGCTAGAACTCTGAAGCAAGATTTTTTTCAACATTCTAGAGCAGGGGTTGACAGGCAACAGTCACAGACTGTTATTGTACATAAAGTTTCCTGAGGATTGGGAGGGGGACAGAAGCCCAGCCACCAACCCTGGGACATGGCATCTTTAGCTTTGTAGATGGGGAGGGTGTCCTGACCCTGTTGTATTGGGACAGATCACAGCTCTCTCTTTCTCTGGTCCATATAGGAAGGATCTGTGATCACTGTGATACCCTAGCAGTGACTCTGTAAGTCTGCTTCTTTTGCCTCCAATGGCATTTTGGAGCAGATGTGGCTCTGATACGAGGCTATGCTCCTGGAAGATAGAAAATCACATTCATGAGTCCTGGTCTCCTCCTCCAGAGTTTGTGAACAGATTGTGCTCCTCTGTTAGGCACACTTGTGGCTTCCATGGCTGTCGAACTTCTCTTTTACTGATTATTAGTTTTAAGAACACAATTTGCTGGGATCTCAGACATTTGTCCCAGAATTGAATCCCAGCTCTCCAATGGCTGATGTGATATGGAAATTGTTTTCTTTTTTTTTTTTTGAGACAGAGTCTCGCTCTGTCACCCAGGCTGGAGTGCAGTGGCGCGATCTCGGCTCACTGCAAGCTCCGCCTCCCGGGTTCACGCCATTCTCCTGCCTCAGCCTCCCGAGTAGCTGGGACTACAGGCGCCCACAACCGCGCCCGGCTAATTTTTTGTATTTTTAGTAGAGACGGGGTTTCACCGTGGTCTCGATCTCCTGACCTTGTGATCCGCCCGCCTCGGCCTCCCAAAGTGCTGGGATTACAGGCGTGAGCCCGCGCCCGGCCTGGAAATTGTTTTCAATAAGCCACAGTTTTCTGGTACTTAATAATATATAGTAAATGTTTAATACATTATAGCTGTCATCCTTCTCCTCTCCTTAATTATTTCTGGGTTTCCAGCATCGCTTCTTAGCTTTCCATTTCTAAGTGCAAATATAAACCAATCATGACTAAGATGGTTTTTCCTGTGTCTTCCTCCCACCTTTTCCAGCTTTGCCAAAGTCATGCATGAGACAGTGAAGGACCTGGCTCCAAAATGTGATGTGTCTTTCCTGCAGTCAGAGGATGGCAGCGGAAAGGGGGCTGCGCTCATCACTGCTGTGGCCTGCCGCATCCGTGAGGCTGGACAGCGATAGAACCCCTGAAATCGGAAGGAACTTCCTCTTTCTCTCCCTCTTCCCTGTTTTAAATTATGTCATCCCCTTGTGTCAGAGACAGACCCCTTGGCTTTTCCTTGGCAGAGAGGACCCCACTGGACTGGGTTTTGTCTCTGCATCTCATCATAGAGCTTGGTGGCCGAACTTGGCCCTATTAAGATAAATACAGTTCCAAATAAGGATTTGTTCACATGCATCACAACCATTCCCATTGGTTCTCTTAAAACACGAAAATTGTCACCCTTAGTAATCCCCCTTTCCAAATTCCATGTCCCTGTATAATTCTACAGGATGGGGACACTAATGAAGATATGGTTGCTTCACCTTGAAGCCTGAACATGACATTTCTAGGTGGGGTGTATCCCCCAGCTCTGATGTTGTTACTGATTCTCCTGTCAGAGATCTGGGAGGTCTCCACTGAGGATGTGAGCCTGATTGTCCTACAGGCAGATGTGGGGAGGGTGGAGGGGCGACAATGGAGGGAAATCCATGGATATCTATGCAGCAGCCCCTCTTTAACTTCATCTACAAGCATTTGTCCTGTGGATTCCAGCATTTGCTATTCCTGGAATCAAGGAATCCCGAGTCTGGGCAGTGAAACCAAAGCCAGAAGTTGACGCATCCTGCAGTTGGGCCAGCCGTCGCATCTCAGCGGGGTGCACACATGATCCACAAGTGATGGACTTTTGGGGAAGGGGGAGTTTTTGGTTTGTTTTACAAATTTTTCCTGCAAAAGTGGAAACACTGTATTTTCATTTTAATTTATATTTGAAATTTTATTTAGTTCTTGAAGTAGATCTGCTCCTTCATCTTGACATGTAATGGTCAGTTGTACGTAATGTATTTATATGTTAATTTGTTGTGTATATAGATATGCAAGTCTTGTCAGAATTGGCCTCAGTGTAGTTAAAGGGCGGAAGGGGAAGATACTGACTAGTCATAGAAATACCTCATTCGCCTGTGGGAAGAGAAGGGAAGCCTCTTCAGGGTGAGTGAGTGGCAAAGCAGTTGCTTCTGGCTCCTCCTTCCCCTGTGGTCTTGGAAGTGTGGAAGGCAGGGACAGAGATGGAGGCTGAGCCAATGGACTGAAGAGACCACAGCAATTGGTTCCTCCATCTAGAGATTTTCTTGGGGCAATATTCCATGGGATGTTAAGCAAAGGAAACCAAAGGAATCATTTCAAATGGACTCATGGCTTAGAAATCTTTATTCTTAGGGCAGTCAGTAGTATTCTAAAGCTTTCTGACAAGATAAAGGAAGTCACCAAAAAAAAAAAAATGTTTTTAAAATTGTATCTAATCCTCAACAACAAACCAAAACAGAACAATTAAACAACCAAATAAAACCTCAGGGACAACATTTTTGGTGTTTTTTTGCCCTCCCAGCAAGTTTCACCTTGGGTTTGTATTTTAAATGTTTTACAAGAATTGTTGTCCATGTGCTTCCCTAGGCTGAGCTGGCATTGGTCTGCTGACCTGTTTTTGTGGGGGGTTTTTTATACACACTATTCATTTCAAACCATTGGGAGGGATGAGAGTGGCTTAAAAACTTCCGTCCCTACTTTTCAAGAGTGCAGTTGATTCTGAATCTGAAAGCCCACCTCTGCTCTAAAATACACACAAGCACAGACGTTAAACCTGGATACTATATAATAAAGAGGGATGTAACTCCATTGAATTGGATACAAGGATCAGAATGGAAAGATGGAAAGAAACTCATGATGAAGTTGCACCCGGTTTTTGTATATTTATCAAATTTGTGCTGAGAATAGTGTCTGATTGCACGACTTTTAAGCAAAGTTGGGTGTTATTGGGTGAAAATGGCCCAGCTCCTCCTGGGAGCACAGAGCGGCAAAGGGCTGATCCTCTTGCTCTAGTCTCTTTGCTGTCTGGTGTAGCTCTTCTGCTGCTCCCATCTGCACTAATTGACCCAAAATGTGGGTGTTTCCTGCTACACAAAAGCCAAAAGCTTTCACGTAGATTTTAGGTTCACTAAAGGGTGCCCACAAACTAGAGATGAATTTTAACTTAAATTTTAAGCTTGAAGATTAGGTACTATCTATGAAGTTACACTTTTTTTTTTTTTTTTAAGGTAGAGATGTGTGTGTGTGTGTGTAGGTATTAAAAATGTGTTGTTGGTTTCCAAAAAGGAACACTGGAAAATAAATTTTGAATGTTTGTGTTCTCAGAATTAGGTTGACAGTCCTTTGCTGACGTGGCTTTGCTTTGTGTAATATACATGGGATCTCAATCTTCGGGGTGTGATGAATAGCGAATCATCTCAAATCCTTGAGCACTCAGTCTAGTGAAGATGTTGTCATTATGTACAATAAATAACTAGTTTAATTAACTATGTGATGTTAACTATTAATAAATTTTAACATTTTCCAAGATAATCAAATGTGTGATTCATGAGTGTTTAAGAGTGTAGTCATCTTCCGGTCATATCAGTACTTACTGGCCAGCCTGATGAGTAATCTATGGGTGTCTTGATTTTGAGTGTGTGTATTTGAGAGGCATGTGGCCTTTCTGGAAACTCAGTTCCAGTGGAACTAGAAGGCAGCTTTTCCTGGGTTGCCTTTGACCCTTTAGATTTCAAGCCACTGAAGGGCTATGGCTAGTCCTGCGGTCTACTGTTTAAATAGCTTGGCTGAAATTAGCACCACCCTCAGGGCCTCTGGCTGGTCTTGGTTGGCAAATGTGATTCATATTCAGGATATATAGCTCTCATGTGAACATCCAAAAAGCACTTGCTTCTGTCCCCTCCCTACCAAGCTTTCCCCTCTCCCCAATTAGCAGAACACAGGTCTGGAGAGTAAATTCATCAAAAGTCCCCAGTGATACCCATTGACATTCACATGGCCCTGTTTGACAATAACTGAGGGAAGAGGATGACCACGGCTAAGAGGATAATGGAAATAGCCAATGGGTGAGGGAAAGATGAAAATTAGACCCTATTTTTTTCTGATACCAAATTGGTGAGATTATGGGAGCATTCTCATACACTGTTGGTGGAAGTATGATTGGTATAGCCCTTCTGTGGGGAAAATAGGCAATATGCCTCACAGCAGGTTTTGTATAATTTTCTAGAAATTTGTGCTAAGGAAATACATATAGTTGAAGACTAAGATTTAACTTTAAGGATATTGACTGTCATATGGCTTATAATAGCTAAAAAGAGAAACTGTCTCTATATAATGGATCCACTCACGCTTTATCAGGGTACAGTCAGGAAAACAATCCATTCCAGTCATTGCAAACATTTTAATACTGTGACTTGGTTACACAGGTGATGGGAATGCTGAGAAGCCAAGCAGTAGAGAAGCAACCCAGGGATTAGCAACATCAAGAAAAGTAGCTTCAATCCCACTGGCTGGATCGGAGTCACAAAGCAAGGACTGGGACCCTGGAATGGAGTGGGAGATGAAGAGATTCTCTGCCTTCTCTCCCACCCACTCATTTTCTGCAGTGTTTCCATTGGCTGAACCTAGCAGGAAGTGTGTTGGCATAGGGAGCCTGGGAAATGGAGCCTCCTGTGATATGGGGCAATTAGGAAAGTAACTGGCATGCAACTTACAAAACCACTGTGTGGTTTTGTAGAATACTATTGAGCAGGGTTATAGGATAATATTTAGTAACATAGAAAACATTACCAGTATGCTGCTTCAGGCCAAAGAATATTTCAGAACAGTGTATTATGATCCTGTTTTTGTTTAAAAAATACTTTTTGTTAGAAATTACGATATATGACGTAAGAGTTGTAATGGGTTTCCCTGAGTGCCTCCTCTGCCTCGCTGAACTCTGGTAGGGGCCTCAGCCCCCTTCCTCAGCAGCTCTCCCTCAAATGACTCACCCCTCTGGGGTCTGTGTGCTGCAGTTCAGCTTGGTGGTGTCCACCAGCCTTAGCCAGGCTGCTGCTCATTGCAGTTTTGGTGCCACCTACCCTCCCTAGGCCACTGCTGCCCCCACTTCACAGCCTCAGGGAAGAGCTGCACTCCCATTTCCCACTGGGGGATCGAAGTGGACACAGACACTTATTCTCCACAGACCATAATACTGGACAAAACATTCAGAAGATACTTTTTGAGATGGTTTGGCTCTCTCTCCCTACCCACATCTCATGTCAAATTGTAATTCCCAGTGTTGGAGGAGGGGTCTGGTGGGGGGTTGATTGAATCATGGGGGCAGACTTCCCCCTTGCTGTTCTCATGATACAGTTCTTAGGAGACCTGGTTGTTTGAAGCTGTATAGCACCTCCCCCTTCTCTCTCTTCCTCCTGTTGGCCATGTGAAGATGTGTTTGCTCCCCCTTACCTTCTGCTATGATTGCAAGTTTCCTGAGGCCTCCCCAGCCATGCTTCCTGTGCATCTTGCAGAACTGTTAGTCAATTAAACCTCTTTTCTTATAAATTACCCAATCTCAGGTAGTTCTTTGCAGCAATGGAAGGATGGATGAACACACTTTTTTTATTGTATAATTTAACACAGGTATTTGCACTAGAATGCCTTCCAAGCCCTGGATTCCCCATGCTCATGGCTTCCCTTGGGCTGCCCCCCTGCCCAACTCCCACCTGCTCTGTGGGGTTCCTCACCACAGGAGAAAGCCGTGCCATTTACTGGGACTCAGAAAACGATATTCCAAAATAATGGTGCTTTGACATGCTGAATAAAGAAGCAACCTCAAGGTCTTTCCTCCTGCCCCACCCTCAACTCTCTGTTTCTCCCAAAGCACAGGATAAGGCTTTTATCTGATATTCCCTGATCTGCATAAAGACTGAACCCCCTCCTCACAAGGAGAACACAAGTGCCTTCTGTCCTTTCCCTGAAATCTCTTAAGGACTGGACCCACCTAGGAGAACACAATTGTCCTCTATCCTCTCTCTGAAATTTTATTATCTATTGCAGAAAGGAAGACTGAGGAATGCAACCACACTTAGATGGATTTTTTCACAAGATAATGTTTGTGGATTCCAGCATTTCATTCAAATTCCAAAGAGAATCATTTACAAGTTAATTTCTGTCTACCTGGCACATTCATTCTCTCTAATAAACATTTACCGCCACTTGAAAAAGTTATCACATTTCCTCTCTCTCTCCTTCCCCTATGAAGAAGGGTATATAAGCATGTGGACTTCACTGTGTTATTGGGTAATCATTCTGTGATTCTTCCGTGTTATGTATGTTAAAATAAATTTGTACACAAAATAAAATTGCAATAGGAGAACAATCCTATTCATCTGCCTTTTGTCAGTTCATCTTCAGAAAACCTTCAGAGGGTGGAGGGGGAAGCTTTCTCTCTTTGCTTCTACAGATTTGAGGCTGTGAACAGGATAAACCAAATCTACTCTGCTCTCCTGGGAACCACATTCAAGAGAATCTAGGACCTGACAAACTGGCAAAAAGGGTAAGAATTTCTCACCAGTCAGATTCCTAGGTGTCTGTCTGTGGAATCCAATAGAGCAGATGGTGAAAATCACTGTCTCTGTTTCCTTTCCAAATTCAGGTTAGTGGGAAGAAAAACATTTGTATAGACTAGCCTTAGGTTTAGTGACCATGGTATATTTTTATCATGGGGGCTGCATTTTTTGCACCCATTTAAAAAATGCCCCATGTTATTGTAAATCTAGAAAGTTACCTTTGGGACTTTCCATAAAGAGGGCTTATTGGTTTGAGTCACTTATGGGATAAATAAATCAGCCATATTTAAACAACTGTTTTGCCAGTTTGTCAAGTCCTAGGTTCCCTTGACTGTCTTCTTAGTACCCATGAAAAGACACAAAAGAAATATAGCCTTGAAGACTTATTTGACAAGAATAAAAGAAAAACAGACATTAGGTTTAAAACAAAGTTAAAAATCCTTCAAATGCTCAAACTGTCTGCTTTGGATTTTATAAGCAAGGCACTCTAACCTGTGGTCTAGTTCTTAGAATTCAGTGTTTTCAGTGCTCCAGTCCAGGTTCAATTCCTGGTTAGGGGAACCAGTTCCTTGGAAATAAAAGTCCTTTGACTCAGGAGAGGGGGAAAAAAGCATTTATGAGAGTTTAAATTATTTGTCTTGAATTTACATTTGTATGACTCTTGACTTTTGGAGGTATCCAGTCATTTGTAATCCTTTCTTCCCTCATGAACAGCAGCAGATTTCCTGTTTCTATTTTCCATCCATTGGGTCACATGTGTTGTTGGGTCTTTGATGCAGATGACCAGCTGAGAGGTTAGGACCCTGGAGAATATGTTCAGATGGAGGTGTGAATTGCATCCCATTTGCAACTAGTGAAACTTTCCTTTTTTTAAGTTGTTGTTGGGAGTAGTCTGGATCTTGGAAATGTTGCAGCTTTTCGCTCCCCTTTTGGAGACCTTGGTTAAAGCCATAAAGGGCTTCATGGTTTTAGTCTCATATGTGCTAATTTGTTTCAGTTTTGAGTCATTTGAAGTTATGCCTTTGGTTTAAAACTTTGGTTTGTATTTAGAGCGTGATGGCAACTCCCCCCGCAACCCCTCACGCCCCATTTATTTTACTTTCTGGGCAGGAGAGCCAGAGCCATGAGCAATTATGGTGCCTCTCCCAGGCAGAAGGGGGAGATACTGCTCTCACAGCCACTGCTGCCACAACTACCACCATTCCTCAGCTCCAGGGAAGGTCGGTTGCTCACAGGGGAGAAAGTTTACCACTTGTATATTTAAAAGGATTTTTGTTAAGACCTATATGGTCAGAAGTCAGCTTAATTAAAAACTGATATTCAGGTATTTTTGTAAAAGTTATCTTTTAGGTCCTATTTCTCCTATGGGAACTTCTTAGTCAACGAGGCCTCTTTTTCTGGGACCCCTGATATCTACAACTTCATTGGCCTTCTGGGAAACTTAAAAACTCCCCAAACTGGCTCTTCTAAGACCTGTTCTTACACTTACTTAAGTCCAAATGCTTTTCAAGTTCATGTCACTTCAATAAATCTTTGGTAAATAAAGTTAGTTCAAAAATTGTTGGTAAAATAAGCCTGTCTATCCCAGGCAAACAGAATTAATGTTGACAATTTTGAAATGTCATTTCAACATTCATTCTGACATTTTTGCCTGGGTCTACTGCTTAGACAGGTTTATGCTGTCTCTGTTGATGTATTAAGGTCATACAACTTGCTTCTGTGATATTTTTGATACTTGCTTGATTTGTTGGTTAGCTAAAGCTGTCAGGGCTGGCATCTGGACTCCCCCAAAACCCTACACACATCTTGCTGCAAGCTTATATCTTTGGTTTTGAGCCCCTGAATTCTGGGGTCTGGATAGGTGGCCATAGTGAGTACTTGAGATACGTGTGTGCACAACACAGGGGAGAGCCAAGCCCAAGATGACCACATCTTCCTTGGCTCAGCTCTACCTCCTGGCCATGCATTGTCTTCACAGCTCCGTCCTCTGTCCCGGGCTCTGCACTTGCTATGTAAATCCAGGTCACAAATAGGCCCTACCCTTCATAACTCCTCTGGGTACCACATTGGTATTTGGGACCTAGGATGACTGGGGCTGAGGGGTACATTGAGGAGGGTACCTGTGTCCAGTATCTTAAAGACCTTGGTTAAGATGAGATTGGCTAATACAGGGTTTGCTTTTTCAGAAGAAAAAATAACATAAATGGCTAACTTTTACATTCAAATATAACTTGAGCAATTCAAATATAATTGTTAAGAATGAGTAAATTAAATGGTAAGTGTAAATGGGATAAATGCTTTTATAAGCTTGCCATCATTTCAAAAATCTTTTTGGTAACTTAAAATCTTAAAGTCAAGTCATGTTCAATTAAGTAATAGATAATCATAAAATGTCTCACTCATTTCTCAGTAAGTTAAAATACAGAAATATTAATTATTAAACATAAATTTCTGTTTACATATTTTGACATATTATTGTACATGGTATAGAAAAGCTAAACATATCTGAATCTGTTAATAAACAACAGAAAAAAAAATGGAGGGAACATTTATTTCTCAAGCCCCTGGCCTCAAGCACTCCTGCCTCAGCCTCCCAAAATGATGGGATTACAGGTGTGAGCCACCTTGTCTGGCCAGGAACATATATTTCTAAAAAATATAAAAAGGTTTTCATCCACAAATACTTATATAAAACAATTCAAAATAACTTACTTCCTAAGTTTTTAATGGAAATTATGGCTACCAAGAGGTAAAATTATAATTAATATGTGTAATTAAAACTACTATCTATAAGAAATAATTCTGTATACAGAGTATATGAGGAAAGTAAGATGTCATAAGGTATGAAGATAGGTTTTTTGTTGTGGAAAGAAATATTTTTGTCTAGGGAGAAGTTATTTAAAGTTCATTTTATAATAAATGAATAAAGGAAGAAATGATAATAGATAAAACTAAATGAATATAAAAAGTTGGGGGAAGAGAATAAAAAAGTTGTAAGAGATTATAAAAGGTTTATGAAAATGTTATTTTGTGTGGTCAAAACTGAGATTGAATGGATTTATTAGGCTTCATTAAAATTAGCTTTAATACTGATGATACAAAAGTAAAATTTGTTTTTCCCTTTTAAATAAGATTTTCTTGCATTGATATGCGATAATAAAAGACTTTGTTCACTTTTATCACAAAGTAGAAAAGAAATTTTAAAATGGGAGAGAGAGAGAAACAGATTCTGTATGCCTCATGCCGTCTTTCTTAGTTCTTTTGATTACTTGAAAAACTAAGTCTCTATTAAAGAGTAAAGATTTTTGCCTATTGAATTTTTTTTTTTTTTTTTTTTTTGAGACAGAGTCTTGCTCTGTCACACAGGCTGGAGTGCAATGGTGCAATCTCGGCTCACTGCAACCTCCACCTCCCGGGTTCAAGCAATTCTCCTGCCTCAGCCTCCTGAGTAGCTGAGATTACAGGCACCTGCCACTATACCCAGCTTATTTTTGTATTTTTAGTACAGATGGGGTTTCACTATGTTGGTCAGGCTGGTCTCAAACTCCTGACTTCAGGTGATCCACCCGCCTTGGCCTCCCAAAGTGCTGGTATTACAGGCGTGAGACACTATGCCTGGCTCTATTTCTTGATTATATACTAAACAAAGGGGTGAATTATTCATGAGTTTTCTAGAAAAGGGGTAAGCAATTCCTGGAACTGAGGATTCCTCTTCCTTTTAGACCATATAGGGTAACTTCCTGATGTTGCCATGGCATTTATTTTTTATTTTTTATTTTTTTTTTGAGACGGAGTCTCGCTCTGTCGCCCAGGCTGGAGTGCAGTGGCCGAATCTCAGCTCACTGCAAGCTCCACCTCCCGGGTTTACGCCATTCTCCTGCCTCAGCCTCCCGAGTAGCTGGGACTATAGGCGCCTGCCACCTCGCCCGGCTATTTTTTTGTATTTTTTAGTAGAGACGGGGTTTCATCATGTTAGCCAGGATGGTCTTGATCTCCTGACCTCGTGATCCTCCCGTCTCGGCCTCCCAAAGTGCTGGGATTACAGGCTTGAGCCACCGCGCCCGGCCTGCCATGGCATTTTTAAACTGTCATGGCACTGGCAGGAGTGTCTGTTAGCATGCGAATACATTATTATTAGCGTATAATGAGCAATAAGGATGACCAGAGGTCATTTTCATCGCCATCTTGGTTTGGGTGGGTTTTGGCCAGCTTCTTTACCACTTGCTGTTTTATCAGCAAGGTCTTTGTGACCTGTATCTTGTGCTGACCTCCTATCTCATCCTGTCTCTAAGAATGCCTCGCCTCCTGGGAATGCAGCCCATTAGGTCTCAGCCTTATTTCATCCAGCCTGTATTCAAGATGAAGTTGCTCTGGTTCAAATGCCTCTGACACTTATATTTGGACAAACTTTGTGCATGGAAACTACAAACCAAAAATAATCTGTCAGATTGCCACTAATCTTCTCAACTGACTGCCTTCTAGACTCGAAAGAAACCAGTTTACAGACTACTCCAGACACTTGTTTTTCTTATTTCCATAGAAATGCCTCTTATGAAGGATCTTTTTGCTAAATCATATATGGAGGCCTACCTTTGAGATCCCATCTGCAATGCCAACCATTTATTGAACTGGTCTATTCCCAAGAGTGCAAGGCTGGTTGAATGGGACCCGTTGCCATTCAGCTACTAACTTGATTTTTCTCTCCACAGCTACTCACTAAATTTTTATTTTTATTTTTATTTATTTATTTATTTTTTTGAGATGGAGTCTTGCTCTGTCCCCCAGGCTGGAGTACAGTGGCACAATCTCGGCTCACTGCAACTTCTGCCTCCCGGGTTCAGGCGATTCTCCTGCCTCAGCCTCCTGAGTACCTGGGATTACAGGTGCACACCACTATGCACAGCTAACTTTTTTTTTTGTATTTGTAGTAGCAATAGGGTTTCACCATGTTGGCCAGGCTGGTCTCAAACTCCTGACCTTGTGATCCACCCACCTCAGCCTCCCAAAGTGCTGCGATTACAGGCGTGAGCCACTGCGCCCGGCCTAAATTTTTAATATATAAACCTTCTAGGAAAGTTTCAGACAGGGAATGTTGGGTCTCAGAAAATAATACCCCAAAATAAGGTGCGTGTGAAAGGACACAAAGATAGATGTGTACCCGCCCCCCACCCGCTACACCCTTGTTCTGCTCTCTAATCTTTGCACATACCAGAGATTTCGTAAGTTCTGTGAGTACCTGGTTTTCTGCACGTACCAGAGATTTTGTTTTGCACATACCAGAGATTTTGTAAGTTCTGAGGCAAGGTCACAAGACGTGTTTAAGTAAGATAAACTCTTGCTGCCATAAACCTGCTCTCCCGCCTCAAAGTTTGAACCAAAATATCAGAAATGGCGGGAACCAATCATAGTTAGCCAAATCGCCTTGTTCAAACACTAGCCAATCATATATCTGATTTGTATAATAACTCTATGCCCACTTTTCTTAGACTATATAACACTGCTCGGAGCTCAGTGGGGGAGCTCTCCTGCCCGTCTCGTTTCACGAGCGAGGGAGAGTTCCAGGTTCGAACCTGTAATAAAGATCCTTGCTGCTTAGCTTTGACTCTGGACTCTGGTGGTCTTCTTCGGGGAATAAACGGTCTGGGCATAACACGTGGACATGCCAAATAAAACAGCAGCTTCAGGAGCTCTCTATAATCCCATCCCGCCCTAAGCCTCTGTCTGTCCAAAGCATAGGATGAGGCTTTTCTCTAATACCCCTTTATCTGCATAAGGACTGGACCCACCTGGGAGAGCACAACTGTCCTCTAACCTCTCCCTGATATTTCATTATCTATTTCAGAAAAGAAGCCTGAGGAATGCAACCACACCTACACAGACTTTTTCACAAAATAATGTCTGCCTCTTAGGCTCATTCAATTTCAAAGAGAATTATTTACAAGTTAATTTCTGTCTTTTGGGTCCACTCATTCTCCCTAATACCCATTTACTATCCCTCAAAAAAAATTGCCACATTTTCCCCATCTCTTCTTCCTTTATGAAGAAGGGTATATACGCATCTGGACCTCACTGGGTTATTGGGTAATACTCTTGTGATTATCCTGTACTTATGCATGTTAAAATAAATTTGTATGCATTTTATCTTCAATTAATCTGCCTTTTGTCAGTTCATCTTCGCAAACCTTCAGAGAGTGAAGGGGAAAGCTTTTTCTCTTTATCCTAAACCTTCAAAGAAATGGGTGATCTGCGCTCAAGTTGTTTGTGGCTTGGAAATTGCTTTTCCATCTTGTTCCAAGCCTGTTGGGTCCTTTTCTTTCTTTCTTTCCTTTCCACTTTGTTTTCTTTAGTTTGGGCCTCAGATGCAGAAGGCTAAATTACTTATACTTCTGCTTTATTCAGGGCATTTTCTAGTCTTTGCATAAATCTTTCTGGCTTTTTCATTTTCTTATTCCCTTTTATCCTCATTTTCCATTCTCTACTTACAATCAATAACTGTGTTATTGTATTTGATGTGCAACTTATTTTTGTATGTGTTTTTTTTTTTTTTTTTTTTTTTTTTTTTTTTTTGAGACGGAGTCTCGCTCTGTCACCCAGGCTGGAGTGCAGTGGCCGGATCTCAGCTCACTGCAAGCTCTGCCTCCCGGGTTTATGCCATTCTCCTGCCTCAGCCTCCCGAGTAGCTGGGACTACAGGCGCCCACCACCTCGCCTGGCTAGTTTTTTGTATTTTTTTTTAGTAGAGACGGGGTTTCACCGGGTTAGCCAGGATGGTCTCGATCTCCTGACTTCGTGATCCGCCCGTCTCGGCCTACCAAAGTGCTGGGATTACAGGCTTGAGCCACCGCGCCCGGCCGTATGTGTTTTTATAAAGCATATGTTGTTTTGTGTGCATGAAATTTTACATGCACACAAAATTTACAAAATTCTATTGGCTAAAATCTCTTTTTTTCCATCCACTAAGCACCATACTTCTAAAGATCCACAGATGCTTCTATGTGTATGTCTCACGTGTCTGTGTGAAGAGACCACCAAACGGGCTTTGTGTGAGCAACAAGGCTGTTTATTTCACCTGGATGCAGGTGGGCTGAGTCCGAAAAGAGAGTCAGCAAAGGGTGGTGGGATTATCATTAGTTCTTATAGGTTTGGGGATAGGCGATGGAGTTTGGAGCAATGTTTTGCGGGCAGGGGGTGGATCTCACAAGGTACATTCTCAAGGGTGGGGAGAATTACAAAGAACCTACTTAAGGGTGGGGAAATTATAAAGACCTTCTTAAGGGTGGGGGAGATTACAAAGTAAATTGATCAGTTAGGGTGGGGAAGAAACAAATCACAATGGTGGAATGTCATCAGTTAAGGCTATTTTCACTTCTTTTGTGGAACTTCAGTTGCTTCAGGCCATCTGGATGTATACGTGCAGGTCACAAGGGATATGCTGGCTTAGCTTGGGCTCAGAGGCCTGACAGTGTACATCTAACTCATTACTTCCAGTTGCTGCACAAAGTCCCATTGTGTGGATGCACTGTGTGTTCCTACTCACTCCCTCAGTGCTAAATATGTGCATTGTCTCAACTTTAGTTACGCAAACATCATTGTAAAAAGCATCTTTGCACATGTTCTCTTAATTGTCTTTGTGATAATCTCGCTGGGCATCTACACAGGAGTACGATAAGGGGGATCACAGTGTGTACGTTTGTTTCTTTTGACCCTGAACTACCAGATTATTCTTCTGAAAGTCTGCCCTCCCCAGCCCCTAATCCCACTAGCAGCAAATCTCCACTAACACTGGCATTATCCACTTTCTAATTGTTAATCTGTTGAGTGGAAAGTGAGATCTTTTAGTTGTTTTAATTTACGTTTCTCTAATTACTATGAACTTGAGCATCTCTTCACATGTTTCTTAGGCTTTTGGATTTTTCTTAATTGCCTTTTCATATTTACTGCTAATTTTTCAACCAGGGTGCTTTCTTTTTCCTTCCTGATTTTCTGGAGTTTTTTGTTTAATCTAGATTAGTCCCTTGTTGGCTTTAGATATTGCGTGTATCTTCTCCTAACCTGTTGTCCATGGTGTCATTTAATGACCAGGAATCCTTTCTTCCGGTGTAATTTGTTTGGGTGAGGGAGAAAGGACAAGATGGAGGAAGGTGAACAAGAAGGCACAATCCATGTTGCTTCTGGGTTCTTCCTCACCAACTTTCCTGTGCCTGGGAAAATGCAGCCCGCGCCCGGGAAGATGCAGATCAACCGAGCAGGTGCCAGGTGATGTCAATCTGAAGAGATGGAAACTTACCCGGCCACGCCTATGGAGACGCCCCTATCATGCCCTTATCCCGCCCACTGCCCTCCCCCTTCCAGTACCAATGCATAAAAGTCCGCTGCTGGCAGGAGCCGGCTGACTTCTTCAACCCCCGCATTCGTGGGCTGGAGAACCTCACCTGAGAGTGCCAGCGCGGCTTCCCAGGCACCGCCCCCCCCCCCCCAACATCTGAGGACCAGAGAACCTCGCCTGAGAGTGTGCGCATATTTGCAATAAAAGACTGCCACTTTCTTATGTACTTTGGCCTCATGTTTAATTATTTAGCTCTCCTAAATTAACTTACATTAAACAAAACATAATTAATTCCACCAGTCTTTTTTTGCTTTATGGCTTGTACTTTGGACCTTTCTCAGTCTTAGACCACTAACATGGTCTTCTATTAATTGTATTTGTAGGTTTACTTTTTACCTTAAAGGTCCTGTTTCCAATCAAGTAAATGATTAATAAAACCCTCAGAGAATCCATCTTTTTATGTAACATTAAGTAGCTTCTTGTTTTTTTTTTTTTTCACATGATTAGTGAGTTATTATATCTTTTATTACTGATTTTGGACATTTTTTCTTAAATAGTCTAAGTTTGCAAGGGTCTGTTTCTGAGTGTTTTATTCTGTCTCATTGATCTGTTTTGCTTGTTCTTGGGCCAGTAAGATACTGTTTCTGTTACCAGGGCTTGATAGCGTGCCCTAATATCTAGCAGGGCTAGATTCCCCTCTTCTTTTTCAAAGTTGACCTTTGCTATTCATGGCTCTTTATTTTTCCAAGCAAATTTTAGAATAAATTTATCCAGTCTCTGAAAAAATTCAGTTCAAGTTTTGATTAGAGGTGTAATGGATGTACTGATCTGGGGATAGAATTGACTTTTACAATATTTGCAAGAGCATAGAATATCTCTCTGTATATTTACAAAATCTTTTCTGACTTTTTAGCAGAGTTTCAAAGTTTTCTCTATAGTTTTGTGAATTATTTAAGTTATTACACAGACAGTTCATAGTTGCTGTGCATGGTCCTTGATTTTTATTGTTTTTTTTCTGGTTGGTTATTGCAGATTACAACACAATTTTTCAACCTCAGCATTATTAACATTTCAGGCCAGGTAATTCTTTGTTGGGGTGGGAAGGAGGATCTGTCCTGTGCACGGTAGGATGTTTAGTAGCATTCTTAGCTTATATCCAGTGGATGCCAGTAGTTGTGGCAACCCCAACCCTAGTTGTGACAAAATGTCTTCAGATGCCAAATGTTCCCATAGGATTGATAGATAAAATACAGGATAGCCAGTGTTTTGTCTCAAACATTGCATGGGACAAAAATCATACTAAATAATTACTCATGGTTTATCTGAAATTAAAATTTAACCAGATATCCTATATTTTTATTTACTAAATATGTCAACTGTACCTGAGGAGCAAAATCATTCCTGGTTGAGAACAACTGGTGTAGAGAAATGTCAGACTTTTTTTTTGTTTTTATGTTAGACATTTCTATAAGTTGATCTTATTCCTGAGAACCTTGCTGAATTTTACTATTAATTATAATGGGTTCTTTGCTCTGTTGGTTTTTCTATGTAGATAATCCTACAACAATGGCAGTTTCATCTCTTCTTTTCCCTTCAAGTAGCTAAACCTGCTTTTTTTCTTTTCTTTAAATATTTTCTTTTCTTACAGTAATGGTTAGGATCTCCAGTTCCAAGTCATACAATGGAAGTCACAGGACATTTTGGTCCCATTTCCAATCTTAAAGGGAATGTGCCTAAATTTTCTCTATAAGAAAAACGTTTGCTATAGGTTTTTTTTTTTTTTTTGTAGCAATTTAAGGGTTGTTTTCCATTTTTAGTATCTTAGCCTGTTCAGGTTGCTCCAACAAAATGCCACATATCTGTAACTTATAAATAGCAGAAATTTATTTCTCAAAGCTCTGGAGGCTGGGAAATCCAAGATCAAGACACTGACAGATTTGGTGCTTGTTCATAGAAGGCATCTTCTCCCTTCATCCTTACATGTTGGATGAAGAAACTGTGGTCTTTTCAGCCCCTTATAAGGGCACTAATCCCATGTATGAGGGTTTCACCTCATAACTTAATCACTTCCAAAAGAACCTACTTCCTAAAACCATCACATTGGAAATTAGGTTTCAATCTATGAATTTTGGGGAACATTCATTCTATGGAACTCGGTTTGCTAAGATTTTTAATTATAAAAAAATAGCTGTTGAACTTTATTAAATTGTTTTTCTGCATCTATTGAAATAAATGTACATTTTTCCTTGTTTACTCTTTGCTGTGATGAATAATATGAATGCATTCTCTGATAAGTCTTATTTATTTTTTTTATTTTTTATTTTTTTGAGACAGAGTTTCACTTATTGCCCAGGCTGGAATGCAATGGTGTGATCTCGGCTCACCGCAACCTCTGCCTCCCAGGTTCAAGTGATCCTCCTGCCTCTGCCTCCCTAGTAGCTGGGATTACAGGCATGTGCCACCACGCCCAGCTAATTTTGTATTTTTAGTAGAGACGGGGTTTCTCCATGTTGGTCAGGCAGGTCTCAAACTCCGACCTCAGGTGATCCGCCCGCCTTGGCCTTCCATAGTGCTGGGATTACAGGCATGAGCCATTGCACCCGGCCGATAAGTCTTCCTTATATTGCTGGGATAAACCATATCTATTGTTTACTACATTGTTGGATTAGTTCAGTTAATATTTTATTTGTTATTTTTGCAGACTTATTAGTCTGTTTTCATGCTGCTGATAAAGACATACCCGAGACTGGGAAGACAAAGAGGTTTAATTGGACTTACAGTTTCACATGGCTGGGGAGGCCTCAGAATCATGGCGGGAGGCAAAAGGCACTTCTTACATGGTGGCAGCAAGAGAAAATGAAGAAGAAGCAAAAGTGGAAAACCCTGATAAACCCATCAGATCTGGTGAGACTTATTCACTATATTCACTAGCACAAGAATAGCATGAGAAAGACTGGCCCCATGATTCAATTATCTCCCCTGAGTCCCTCCCACAACATGTGGGAATTCTGGGAGATACAATTCAAGTTGAGATTTGGGTGGGGACGCAGCCAAACCATATCATTTTGTCCCTGGCCCCTCCAAATCCCATGTCCTAACTTTTCAAAACCAATCATGCCTTCCCAACAGTCCCCCAAAGTCTTAACTCAAAAGTCCACAGTCCAAAGTCTCATCTGAGACAAGGCAAGTCCCTGCTGTCTATGAGGTGTAATCAAAAGCAAGTGAGTTACTTCCTAGATACAATAGGGGTACAGGTATTGGGTAAATATAGCCTTTCTAAATGGGAGAAATTGTCCAAAACAAAGGGGTTACAGGGCCCATGCAAGTCCAAAATCCAGTGGGGCAGTCAAATTTTAAAGCTCCAAAATGATCTTCTTTGACTCCACGTCTCACATCCAGGTTATGGTGATGCAAGAGATGGGCTCCTATGGTCTTGGGTAGCTCCACCCCCGTGGCTTTTCAGGGCACAGTCTCCCTCCTGGCTGCTTTCATGGGCTGGCGTTGAGTGTCTGTGGCTTTTCCAGGTGCATGGTGCAAGCTGTTGGTACATCTACTATTCTGGGGTCTGGAGGATAGTGGCCCTCTTCTCACAGCTCCACTAGGCAGTGCCCCAACAGGGACTCTGTGTGGGGGCTCTGACCCCACATTTCCCTTCCACACTGCCCTAGCAGAGGTTCTCCATGAGGGCACTGCCTCTGCAGCAAAACTTTTGCCTGGCATCCAGGCATTTCCATACATCTTCTGAAATCTAGGCAGAGGTTCCTAAACCTCAATTCTTGGACTTCTGCGCACCTGCAGGCTCAACACCACATGGAAGCTGCCAAGGCTTGGGGCTTCCACCCTCTGAAGCCACAGCCCAAGCTGTATGTTGGCCACTTTCAGCCACGGCTGGAGCGGCTGGGACACAGGGCACCAAGTACTAGGCTGCACACAGTATGGAGACACTTGGCCCAGTCTCTGAAACCACTTTTTCCTCCAGGGCCTCTGGGCCTGTGGGAGGGGCTGCCATGAAGTTCTCTGACATGGCCTGGAAACATTTTTCTCCATGGTCTTGGGGATTAACATTAGGTTCCTTGCTACTTATGCAAATTTCTGCAGCTGGTTTGAATTTCTCCCCAGAAAAAATGGGTTTTTCTTTTCTATCGCATAGTCAGGTTGCAAATTTTCCAAACTCTTATGCTCTGTTTCCCTTATAAAACTGAATGTGTTTAACATTACCCAAGTCACATCTAGAATTCTGCTTAGAAATTTCTCCCGCCAGGTACCCTAAATCATCTTTCTCAAGTTCAAAGTTTCACAAATCTCTAGGGCAGGGGCAAAATGCTACCAGTCTCTTTGCTAAAACATAGCAAAAGTCACCTTTACTCCAGTTCCCAACAAGTTCCTCATCTCCATCTGAGACCACCTCAGCTTGGACCTTACTATCCATATTGCTATCAGCATTTTGGGCAATGCCATTCAACAAGTCTCTAGGAAGTCCCAAACTTTTCCACTTTTCCTTGTCTTCTTCTGAGCCCTTCAAACTGTTCTAATCTCTGCCTGTTACCCAGTTCCAAAGTGACTTCCACATTTTCAGGTATCTTTTCAGCAATACCCCACTCCTGGTATTTCTTCCCCACTGGGAAGAAAAAGTGGTTTAATCGGACTTACAGTTTCACATGGCTGGGGAGGCCTCAGAATCATGGCAGGAGGCAAAAGGCACTTCTTACATGGCAAGAAAAAATGAGGAAGAAGTGCCTGGGTGCAGTGGCTCACGCCTGTAATCCCAACACTTCAACACTTTGGGAGGCCAAGGTGACTGGATCATGAGGTCAGGAGTTTGAGACCAGCCTGGCCAATATGATGAAACCCTGTCTCTACTAAAAATATAAAAATCAGCTGGGCATAGTGGTGGGTGCCTGTAATCCTAGCTACTCAGGAGGCTGAGGCAGGAGAATTGCTTGAACCTGGGAGGCAGAAGTTGCAGAGAGCTGAGATTGAGCCACTGTACTCCAGCCTGTGTGACAAAGCAAGACTCTTTCTCAAAAAAAAAAAAAAAAAAAAAAAAAAAAAAAAAAAGGAAGAAGCAAAAGCAGAAATTCCTGATAAGCCCATCAGGTCTTGTGAGACTTATTCACCATCATGAGAATAGCACAGGAAAGACTGACCCCCATGATTTAATTACCTCTCCCTGGGGCCCTCCCACAACACGTGGGAATTCTAGGAGATACAATTCAATTTGAGATTTGGGTGGGGACACAGTCAAACCATATCACTTATTCAGAAATACAATGAGCCTGTAACTTTTGTGTGTGTATGTATTGGCCCAATCCAGTTTTGAATCAAGATTACATTAGCTTCATTAAAAAGGCTGGACAATTTTCTCTTTTTTCACTTGTTGGAAAAATTTGTGAGATAAAAAAAATCTGTCTCTTGAAAGTTGGGTAGAGCACATTTGTAAAGCTATCTGGGCTTTAGGGAGAGGAGCTATGATTAGCATTTCAGTTTCTTTAATGCTTGTTAGTCTATTCAAGTATACTATCTCTTGGCATTTCATATTTCCCCACAAAGTTGTCTATAGTATCTCAAGTTTCACATTGTTCAGTATACAGTTGTCCATAATACTCTAAAAACTTTTTTTTTTTCTAGAAAATTTCAAATACATTCAAAAGTGGATTAATACACCTCTGGTGCTTCAGCAGTTACCAATTCACGGCCAGTCTTGTTTCATCTAGAGCCCCACCTGCATCCCCTCATAATTCTTTCAAGCAAATCTCCGACATTGTATAATGACACCTGAAAATGCTCCGGTAAAAATCTTCAAAAGACAAAGACTCTTTTTCAACCTGTTCACAATGTCATTACCTCCTTCCCAGATAATAATTTATCAACATCAAGAAACTCCCAATTAGTGTTTAAACTTCCAATTTTCTCACGAATGTCTTTTTTCTTTTTTTTTGGCGGGGGAGATAACTTTGTCATTTGAATCAGAATCCAAAGTTTACACATTGCACTTGGCAGACCTGCCCTTTAATTTCTCATAACTTCTGTTTCTCTTCAGCTTTCCGTTTTCCTCCCAGTTTCCCATGATTGCATCTCTAGTTTGACACGTTCCCTTGTCGTCTGTATTCCCGTAAGTTGGTAGTTAAATCTCAATCTGATACAGAAGGACTGGGCTCCCAGCTAAACCTCACCCCTAAGCCAGGAACCACGGCCCTAAGTGAAAACAGGTGATCCTGTTTTTCCATGCAAATGTTGCCTTTTTGGCCTGCCCCGCCCCTATCCTGTGCCCGTAAAAGACTTCAGCTGGCAGAGCAACGCAAGCGCAAGCGGCTGAGCGGCGGGCAGAGAAGCAACTGAGTATCAGAGACAATGGATAGATGCGGCTAACCAGACGGTGCAGCTTTGGAGAGGGACCTGGCCGGAGACTGCCGGGCTTCACGGAAAGATCACCTTCCCATCTCTTTTCCAGCCTTCCTTTCCGCTGAGAGCCACCCACCGCTCAATACAGTCTTCCGCATTCATCACCTTTCAAACAGTTCGTGTGAGCTGATTCTTCCTGGACGCCAGACGAGAACCCAGGTGCCAAGAGGGCAGGGGCTACCACCCTGACTCTCCACTGAGCTGGTTGGCACTTGGCCTCCCAGGACGGCAGAGCTGAAAGAGAGCTGGTTGTAACATGCTTGCACACTGCTGTGTAGCATGCATAGAGCCTGATCCCTCCAGAGAGGAGCGACCGGTGGGTTCTAGGGTTCGTTTGCTCAGGTTCCTGCACCCGCTTGCTCTTACGCTCCCTCATGTGAGGAGTGGCCAGTGACGGGCTGAGTGAAACGAGCCACTCCAGTTTCTGCCCATGAAGGGGTCAAAGGAACTGTCCCATCTGAAATCCATGATCAGGTTTAGGTTTGATAATTTGACAACGCCGCTTCAGAAGAGTTACTGCAATTACATTATTCTTGCATCTTTGTTGTGCCTGTAATTGTTTTCCTCCCTTTTTCATTGTAGGTTCCATCTATTTGCAATTTCATTTTCTCTTTTTCTTTTCTTTTTTTTTTTTGAGACAGAGTCTCACTCTACTGCCCAGGCTGGAGTGCAATGGTGCGATCTCGGCTCACTCTAACCTCCCCCTCCCAGGTTCAAGCGATTCTCCCGCCTCAGCCTCTGGAGTAGCTGGGATTACAGGTGCGCACAACCACGCCCAGCTGGTTTCACCATATTGGACAGGCTGGTCTTGAACTTCTGACCTTGTGATCCGCCTGCCTTGGCCTCCCAAAGCTGAGATTACAGGCGTGAGCCACCGTGCCTGGCCTTTCTCACTTTTTCTTGATCAGTCTTGCCAGAATTTTATTTCATTAATCTTTTCAAATAATTAGCTTTTGATTTGGTCATTTTTTCTGTTTTTTCCTTCTCCACTTTGATTTGTCTTTCTTTGCTTATTTTTCCTTCTTTTTCCTTGGATCTGTTGCTCTTATTCCAACTTCTTGAATTTACAGTTTTACTTGTGTTTGAAGTTGTGATTTCCCTTTATCTACTGCTGTAAGTCCTACACATTTTGATACATTGCCATTTCATTGACACTCTGAGTAACTAGCAATTTGCTATACTATTTTTTTTTTACCTTTTAAAATATATTCTCTTAGTTTCCAGTAATATGTTTTTATAAATTATCCCTCTGTTATTTCTAAGTTTTTGGCATTCTGGTCTGAGAACATGATCTGTATGACATTGATTCTTTGGAACTTATCAAGTAATCCTCTGTGACCTGTATACGGACAATGTCATAACCCTTATATATGTGCTTGAAAACTGCTTTCTGTGGTGTTGAGCATAGAATTAGACAGAAGGCGAGGGGGAGAGACAAGCACAGAGGCAGATATATTCCACAGCATTCACAGATGTTATTTCTGGGATGGGAAAATTACAGGTGATTTTTATTTTCTTCTTGGACAGCAGTAGTCTTTACTTGCCTATGATTCCAAACATGCTTGAAAACAATGTCAGATTTCACAGGCCTCCCACTGCCTTGGGTGGGTAAGAGCAATGGTGTGGACAACAGGGAACATTTGCCATTGCCCATCATCTGGGTGGTTCACCTGACCTTCTGGGCCTCCCATCCTGCTCTATGAAATAAGGATATTTGGCTGGGTGCAGTGGCTCACACCTGTAATCCCAGCACTTTGGGAGGCTGAGGTGGGTGGATCACTTAGGGCCAGGAGTTTGAGACCAGCCTGGCCAACATGGTGAAACCCCGTCTCTATTAAAAGTACAAAAAATGGCTGGACATGGTGACACACGCCTGTAATCCCAGCTACTCAGGAGACTGAGGCAGGAGAATCGCTTAAACCCAGGAGATAGAGGTTGCGGTGGGCCGAGATCGTGCCACTGCACTCCAGCCTGGGTGACTGAGCAAGACTCCATCTCAAAAATAAAAATAATAATAAAAAAGGATATTTAAGCACCCACTCAACTTGAACATTTGTATTCTGTTATTTATAAGCTCCATCTGCTGCTGGCATGAATACCTGAAAATCCTGGGACTGTGGGATGTGGTCCAGGCTCTCAGGGGTCAGCATTGCAGGGAATCCCACACACATCCCTGGAGGGAGTGCAGAATCTCATGCATGAAGGGGCTGGAGTGAGGCCTTTGTCATAGTATTATCTAGAGAGGGTGTGGCCTTTCCCCTTCTTTCATTTTGGGATAAGCGTGTTTTTTTCTCCCACTGCATTCTGTTTTCCAGGCTGCAAGCCCATTTCCAGGGAAAGCAGACAAGAAGTGCCTATCAGAGCATTGACATAAATGGGAATCAGTATCCTTGGCAGTGTCTGGACTTCGAGCCTGCTGAGTGACAAGTGTGTGGTTTTTTTTTTTTTTTTGAGACGGAGTCTAGCTCTGTTGCCCAGGCTGGAGTGCAGTGGCTGGATCTCAGCTCACTGCAAGCCCCGCCTCCTGGGTTCACGCCATTCTCCTGCCTCAGCCTCTCGAGTAGCTGGGAGTACAGGCGCCCGCCACCTCGCCCGGCTAATTTTTTTTCTATTTTAGTAGAGACGGGGTTTCACCGTGTTAGCCAGGATGGTCTCGATCTCCTGAACTCGTGATCCGCCCGTCTCGGCCTCCCAAAGTGCTGGGATTACAGGCTTGAGCCACGGCGCCCGGCCTTGTGTTTTGTTTTATTAAGTGTTTTCCTTTTTAATAAGCAGTGGGAAATGTCAGGAACACCTGCAGCTGCCTGCTGACCCTGGGACTGGGGTAGGGGATGCAGCACTCAGCCTCCAATTGTGTTTTTCTTCTCTGATAGCTCAGTTGTGCCAGGAATGTACTTGCTTTGGTGCTCCAGAATCAACCTAGGGAACCAGCTCTGCCTTCTATACAAGCAGAATTCTACCTCTAACAGGACCAGGCGACCCCTTCTTTGGCAACTTTCTATACATTTTTAAGCCCCTGATGTTGCCCTAAGGCCATTTACCTATGCTCCACAGGATGAAAATATCAGGAAAATGTTTTTTGCATGTTTATTATTCAGTTTATATACATTATGCATGAAGCAAGTATGAAATTGCTGCACAGACACTGGGATGCAAGAAATGTCATACTACTGAAATCAGATTAGATCTAGTTGTGAGCCCTCTCTCACCAGGGGATCAGATGTTCCAAATCAGGTATTCCCCAGAATGGAGCAAGAGTCCCTGGGGGATGACACAGGCCAGAGCCACCTGAGAAAGAGCCTCCAGTCTTCAGCCTATTGTGGTCCCCTGATTTCTGAGCCCAAGTGGCCTCTTGGAGGGCTCCCAGTGACTGCCAGTCAGCTGCGACCCCAGTGCTGGGGTATCCACCCCACTTCGCACCAGACGCTGACCCAGACCCTGATGAGAGATAGCACCCCTGGAGGCCACACTGGGCACTACACGTGGCAAATGACCATCTCTGAGTCATCAGCAGCTCCGAGTCTGGAACAGGGGAGGGCTCCATAATATTTCCCGTTGGTAATGCCTCACCAGGCAGAGTGAACTCAGGGGTCAACACCACCTCCTCCAAAGGCTAAATAAGAGGTCTGTAGGCCGCTCACCATCCTAAGCCAGGTGCCTAAAGTCCACTGTTTCTGGGCAGAGGCCACCGTAAACAGGAAGCGCCCAGTCCCTTGTCTTTTAGCTCTGGTATCTGCCCCATTTAAGGCCAATGGGAAGCTCACCTCACATGACACGTGACTTCATTAGTTAGTGCTGCAAGCACCCCTCCCTGGAGGACCTAACCTTTTACTCCTCTCTTCCTCTCAACCCTTCCCTCGTGCCTCCTAGAACTCCACCATTAGCAAATCACCCCAGATGTTCAACCTTCTCTCCACATGTACCCTTTTCTCTCTTGCCTGAATTCACTCATTCATGCAGTTATTTAACAAACATTGGATGAACCCTTACTGGACCACTGTTTTTAGATGCTGGGGATACAGCAGTGAACAAAACACACAAGCCTCTGCCCTGCATCCTAGTAGTGAGAGAATGAACATGTAACGTGTGTTATGTCACGTGTGCTTAGTGCTATAAAGAACAATATAGCAGGGTAAGTGGCTAGAGAATGATGGTGTGGGGCAGTGTGGCTATCCCATACAAAGTGAAGAAAGGTCTTTCTGAAAAAGTGAAAATGGAACCGAAACCTTAGGAGGTGAGGGAGAGCCACGTGGCTATGTGGGGGAGGAGAGCTTTTGCGGCAGAGGGAGTGGCAAGGTCTGTTGAGGAACAGAAAGGGCCAGTGTGGCGGGGCACAGTGAGCACATGGGAGAGTGAGGAAAATGGGCAGGAAGAGAGAGAAAGGCCTTACAAACCGCTGGGACATGTTTGGAGTTTTTTTTTTTCTTTTTTCTTTTTTTTGAGACAGGGTCTCACTCTGTTGCTTAGGCTGCAGTGCAGTGATGCAAACATGGCTCACTACAGCCTTGACCTCCCAGGCTGAGGCAATCCTCCCGCCCCAGCCTCCCATGTAGCTGGGACTACAAGCGTGTAAAACTCTACCCAACTGATCTTTTGGTACTTTGTAGAGATGGGATTTTGCATGTTGCATAAGCTGGTCTCGAACTTCTGGGCTGAAGGGTTCTGCTTCCCTTGGCCTCCCAAAGTGCTGGGATTACGGGGGTGAGCCACTATGCCTGGCCAACTTTTGGATTTTAAGTGAAATGAGTAGTCACTGGAAATGGTTTGGAGCAAAAGAGTGCCAAGGTCTGAGTTAAATTTTAAAAAGTGCACATTAGCTGCCATGGAGACAACAGGGAGACACAGAAAAACCAGTCATGAGGCGACTGTGAAGGCCAGGTGAGAGGTGATAGACCAGCGAGTGGTGGCATCAGCTGTAAGAAGTGGTCAGAGTCTGGGTGTGTTTTGAAGATGAAACCAATAGATTTGCTGATAGAATGGATATATGTGTGAAGGAAAGAGAGACTCAAGGCTGACTCCGAGGTTTTTGTCTCCATTCCATGACAGAATGGAGCTGCCATCTACAGACATGGGGAAAACTGAAGGAAGTGTAAGTTCTGAGAGGAAAATCCAGAGACTTCTTTTGAACCAACCCGGGAGCAACAGTGACCCGAGCACCCAGTTGTGGGCTTGAACACCGTTTGCCAGGTTTGCGGATCCACAGTCTGGGGCAGAACATGGACCAGATGTCCTGGAGCTTCTTGAAGTACCAGAGAGCAAGGAAACCATCAAAGACGATTAGGGTCCTGTCAACTGGACTAAGTAGCCAACTAGGAGGGGCTCCTGCTTGCTGAAAATGGGATAATGCAAGCATCAAAAGGATAAAACCACAGTGGATGGATACATCATCGAATGTGTTTGGTCTGTGAATTTATGGTGATACTAACATTGGTCTCATAATTGATATCTTTTGGAGAATGACAGGGAATCAATTCATTTTAAAAACTAGTTAAAAATGGAAAGAACAACCATTTTGTACTGCCTTTCCTGTACAAACTTTACCTCAGGGTAACCAAATAGCAGATGAGGGGACATTTCTTTGCATGAAAGGATCCCAGTTAATGAATGAAGAAGAATGATAGGTTTTGAATGTCACCATCTGGCAATCTTCATGAGGTAATAGGTCCAGGCAGTAAACGTAAACTGCTCTAAATATGGCAAAAAGAGAGAAAAGCAGACAATATATGCCTCTTCATGGGAGACCACACCACCACCTCTAGAATCCAAACACCAGTTTGCAGATACTAGAGCAGGGGGTGGGACATGTTAGACTATAGCATGGGGTGCATTCAGCAAAATCCGAGGTAAGGAAAAGTCTCTAGATCCTTGTTTCAACAAACAAATTGAAAAGAAAAAAGAGATGGAGGGAGAATCTATAGATTAAAAGAGATGTAAAAGATATAACATGCATTACACTGGGTGGGCCTTATTTGGATTCTCAATCAAGCTTACAAAAAATTATGAGACAATGAGAAATTTGAACACTGACTGTGGATATCAGAGATGTTAAGATTTTTTAAATGAATGTAATAATGGTATGATAATTATGTTTTGAAACGAGGCCTTATCTTTTTGAGATGCAAACTGAAATATATACAGATAAAATGATGCAACATCTATAGGACTGGCTTCAAAATAATTCAGGCCAAAGGGAAAAGAGACAAGATTGACCATGAGTTAGCAGTTGCTGAACCTGTGTGATGAGTATGTGGGGATTCACTATACCAGTCTGGCTTTCTATTTTTGTGGATGATAGAAATTCCCTATCATAAGAAGCAAAAAAAAAAAAAAAAAAAAAAAAAAAAAAAAAAAAAAAAGGAAAAGAAAGAAAAAAAGGAGGAAGGAAGAAAGGAAAGCAAGGAGAAATTTTGTGTGTGTTAAGTTTGTGCTGCTGATTTCATGTTCACACAGAGGTATTGCATAGGTAGTTGAGTCGTGGAGGGACTCAAGTTCAGGAGAGTATTAAGGTAGAGTTGAAAATTACGGAGTCTTAAATTGATAAATGTATTAAAATCACAGAACTGTGTGAGATCACCTTAAAAATGAATATGAGTAAGAGAAAGAGATTTAGTATGGCTAAATCTTGGAGATTTTGGGGATTTCCAAAATTAAGAGGTACGAAAGAAGAGGCAGAAAAGGCGCCATGCAGATGCAGCTAGAATGGGAGGAGAGAAGAAAGGGGTTTTTTGGGGACAGATATGTCGGACACCATGTCATCAAGGAGAGGGGCACTCGTCACCATCTGTGTCAAATGTGGGCAGGGTGGAGTGGATGTGGCTGAGGGCTGACCAGGGCATTAGGCAGAGAGGAGGTAAGTGTTGACCTGGACCAGGGGAGTTTTGGGGAATTGCGGGGAGAAACCCTGGTGTGGATTCCTGAAGGCAGAGATGGAGATGAGAGCCATGAGCATTGTTGGGGCTTTAGGGGTGTTTGGAATAAAGATCGGCAGAGAAATGAGATAGAGGTGTGGGTGGGATGTGAGGCCAATGGGCTTTTTTTTTTCTTTAAAGAGATGAGGGAAATTACAGCATGTTTTATTCTGATGGAAGTGATGAAGGTAGAGGGAGAGAAGAAGAGAGACACAGTGCGAGAGAGAGGGAGCAAGAGAGAGACTGAGAACAGTGATCAGTGATGATGTGAGAGGTGGACAATTGCTAGCCAGATATCCAGGATCACCCAGTGGACCTGAAACAAGTTTGCAATCAGGTCAACTCTGATGCATTTGATGTTAGGACACATGTATTTCATGGTCAGAGGCCTGAATACCATGCCCAGGGTCCCCCTAGGGACTTCGTGGATGTGCTGATGCAGCCTTGATGCTCATGTGGCTATTCTGAATCCGTGTCCACAGTGAGGGGATGGGTTGGGCCCCCAGGTGTGTGGCTCACAAGCCAGCACAGGCGGTGTCAGCCCAGCTGAGCTCGCTTGGAGCCATTGTCTTGAGCAACTTGTACATGTTCTTAGTAAATCCCTCACCTTTCACTCACTGGGTGGCACTGAGAAGCAGTTGATGCCTTCCCGTTCCAATGGGAGCATGTGCCTGCTGTTTCCAGCAGGATCCTGACTGGATCCACAGCTCTGGCTGTGCTCTTGCTCTTCCACTCCTTGTGGCTGCCCATGGCTGAGGACAAAATGGTGAGGTGAGGCCAGACCACACAGACCACACACTGGGGAAGGGCCAGCTTTTGGTGCTGGGGCCTGTGCTGAGGCCAGGCTCTGCAGGGGCAGGAGGGCGAGATGCTGCTTCTGGGTCTGAGGATGAGACCAGAGGCAAGGCTGAGGTGGAGCTGGGAGCAGAGCAGGTGCTGGATGGAACAGCTGGAGAGTGCTGGTTGCTTGATCAACACAATGTCTCTCCCCACAAACATTTCCCTGCAGTAAGTCTCATTTTATTTCCACCATGTTAATAATAAGAGGAAGCCTGGTAGCCTCTTGGGTACCAATCACAAGGATCACCACCAGACTGAGACACACTTCCCAGGTGTCTGCATGTGGTTTCTTCAGCACACAGAACGGAGCTCTGAGGGCTTCCCCCAGCTGCTGCCCACAGCCACATCCCACAGGGAGGGCCTTCAGTGCAAAGTGTGGAGCAGTCACTCCAGCTTCCCACACTCTGGTATTAGCTCTGGCTTAGGCCACCCACCAGCTCTTCATTCCCCAAGCGATCTGTGTCCTACTACATCCTTTCAAAATGCCTCATGGCACACTGAGAGGTGCCCTGGACAGAGGGTCCAGAGAGCTACAGTTTACTTCAAGCTCTGCACTGACCAGCCTTGGGCCTCACTTCTTCACGTTTGACACATTTTTGTTCTAAGCATTGGAGATGCCGTAGTGACAAAAGAAAATCCTGGCTGCATAAAATGTATATTCTAGTGGGGAAACAGATATTAAGCAAATTAAATCAAATATATAATGTGCCAGACAGTGACAAGGTCTATGAAGAGAAGTAAAACAGGATAGGGGGCAGGGACATGTGAGTGGAGTGTGTGTGTGTGTGTATGTGTGTGATTTTACATAAAGTGATCAGGGAAGGCTTCTAGGAGGAGATATTTGAGCAGAGGCCTGAAGGAGAAAGGCATATGGTTACCTGGGGAGAGCATTCCAGGGAGAAGAAACAGTGGGTGCAAAGGCCTTGAGGCTGAGCACGCTCGATGTCCCAGGAAGAACTGGGGCCCTATGTGGCTGGACAAGAGGGAATGAAGAGGAAGCTGGCAGGAGATTAGTTTCCAGAAGGGGACAAAGTGGGCAGGTTGTGTAGCATCATGGGTCACTGGAAGGTCTCTGGCTTTCACACTCAGTCACATGGGAAATATTAGGGGGGTTTGAGCAGTGGAGTTACATGTTTAAAAGAATTGCTCTGGTGCTGTGTGGAGAACAGGCTGTAGGGGATGGGAGGAGTCAAGGGCAGGAGCCGGGGGTCCAGTAAAAGCTATTGTAATTGCCCAGGTGAAAGATGTTGGTGCTTTGGAGGAGCTGTAGAAGAGGTCAGATTTCTGGATAATTTAGGAAAGTCAGACAAGGTTTGCTGGTGGATTGCAAGTGCAAATGGAGGGGCAAAAAAGGAGTTGAGCATGATGTGGTCATCATTAGAATTGTTCACAAATATTTTGGTTGTTTTCTTTTTTTTCTGAGATGGAGTCTTGCTCTGCTGACCAGGCTGGAGTGCAGTGGCACAATCTCGGCTCACTGCAACCTCCGCCTCCCGGGTTCAAGCAATTCTCTG
This sequence comes from Macaca thibetana thibetana, assembly GCF_024542745.1. Lineage (NCBI taxonomy): Eukaryota > Metazoa > Chordata > Mammalia > Primates > Cercopithecidae > Macaca > Macaca thibetana. The sequence goes on along the minus strand of NC_065590.1, from coordinate 32,115,035 downwards.
CCTCAGCCTCTTGAGTAGCCGGTATTACAGGTGCCCACCACCAAGCCCAGCTCATTTTTGTATTTTTATTAGAGATGGGGTTTCACCATGTTGGCCAGGCTGGTCTCGAATTCCTGACCTCGTGATCTGCCCGCCTTGGCCTCCCAAAGCACTGGGACTATAGGCGTGAGCTACCGTGCCCAGCCGGTTGTTTTCTTTTTTGGGCAATTGGTAAGTTTGTGCTTCTAACCCTCCTTTAAGTTAGGTGTGGCCATATGACTTGTTTTGGACAATAAAATGTAAGCAGAAGAGGTGCATGGGGCTTCTGGGCAGAAGCATTTCACTGCAAGTGCAAGACCCTGCAACATGCCCCTTCTTCTGTCTCAAAAAACATGAAAACATTTTGTCAAGATACAGCCTCCATCAGCCTTAGTCCCTCAGTGAAATTGATGAGTGGAGTCTCCTGTCAACTCAGCCTGGACATCAGCAAAAACACGAACATTTGCGGTGTTAAGACCCTGACATTTTTGGGGTTCTTTGCTACGGAAGCATCACCTAATTTATATTGACAAATACAGATAACATGATGAAAGCATTTATTCTGAACAACTGGAAGATTAGAGTTTTCATTTCTTGAGATGGAAAAGGCTGTGGCAGCAAATGGGAGCAACAGGTTCGAAGGGGGAGGATTAGGAATTTGCTTTTGGACATGCTACGTTTGAACGCATTATGCATCCACGTGCAGATGTTGAGTCGGCTTTTGCGGATGTATGGATCTGAAGTTCAGAGGAGAGTTCAGGCTGGAAAGAATGCATTCAGAGTTGTAAACGTGAGGCCAGTCAGGATCACGAGGGAGTAAGTGTCAGTAGAGAAGAATGTGCATGGCCTTAGACACTCGAGTGAAGAGGTTCAACTGTGTGGAAGGCTCCAGATGGGTCATCTAAGATGAGGACTCTCGGCTGCCCTTTGGATTTGCAATGTGGACCCAAAGAGTAATTGTAGCGAAGTTGTGAGAATGAAACTGATTGAAGTGGGTTCAAGAAAGCAGGAGAGGAGAGAAAGTGGAGTTTGAGTATAAATAACTCTTTTGGAGAGGATTGGTGTAATTGAATGGCGGGGGTGTGAGATTTGAGGTCGAGGAAATATTTTTATTTTTATTATTTTTTTATTTTTCATTTTATTTTTTGAGACAGAGTCTCGCTGTGTCGTCCAGGCTGGAGTGCAGTGGTGCGATCTTGGCTCACTGCAAGCTCTACCTCCCGGGCTCACTCCATTCTCCTGCCTTAGCCTCCCGAGTAGCTGGGACTACAGGCCCCCACCACCACGCCCGGCTTTTTTGTATTTTTAGTAGAGACATGGTTTCACCATGTTAGCCAGGATGGTTTCGATCTCCTGACCTTGTGATCCGCCCGCCTCGGCCTCCCAGAGTGCTGGGATTACAGGCATGAGCCACCGCGCCTGGCCTATTTTTATTATTTTTTAAGATGAGATAAATTGTAGTACACATGTATCTTTATGGGAATGACTCAGTAGAAAGACCAAAAATTTCATATGTGAGAGAAGGACCAATGGATGAAGTGATGTTCTTGAGTGGGCACGAGGATGGGATCCAGTGCACAGCGGAAGGCGGCACTTAGGAACACACAGCACTTGTCCATGCCAGCAAGAGGCAAGGCAGAATGGTGAGTACAGACACACGTGTGCTGATGTGGTGTTGGGAATGTGGGTAGAATAACAGTTGTTCTGGTTGATGGATAAGGTTCTTCTCAGCTCTTAAAAATATATTATTTCAAAATCAAACTTTTCATTGTAATCTTGTCTTCAGCTCTTTCTTATTCTTCATCTTGCAGATCTAGATAGTCATTAGGCTTTGTTGATTTCACCCACTGAGTGGGTCTTCTCTGTAATGCCCATCTGGCTCCTTCAGCTCAGTGCAATGGAAGGGCTCTGCTCTGTAGCGACTAGAATTTAAAGCTAGCTCGAATTTATCAGGCATTTGATGGCTACCTGTTTAGGGGCCCTAGCAGGGAAGTATTCCAATAAAATTGGGATAATAATATGCTTACTCCATAGGCCCATTTAGAGAATTAAGATAAATATCAGGTGCCGAGAGCTCAGCATTTCCCTGGCACATTCCCTGGTTGAGCTGTTGGTATCTTCATCCACCGTCACTGCTGTACTTTATGGTGAGCTTTCTATACAGCAGGTCTCTGCTTTAGAACCTCTGACTCTGCCAGCTACCTGGGTCAAATTTGAACTTTTTCACCTGTTAAACCAGGGCCTTCACGATCTGGCCCCAAACTCCTTTTGTTGCCCCATGTCCCAGCACTTCTCTTTCATGATCCTTGTATTCAGACGCAGAACTAGCCCTTCTTCAACCTATATCCTTTCTTTTCAGTTCCACGATTTTACAGAAGATATCTTGTCACCAAGCCTGGCAAAATCCTGCCCATTCTTTAAGATTTAATATATCACGTTTTCCTGCAATACTTCCTCGACTTCCCTTCGGACACCTCTGGTCCCCAGGCTGGCTCCTTCTTAGGCCTGTTGTGTACTTCTAAGCTTGTCTGACTGTCCTTCCACTATGAGCTCTTTGGGATCAGGAGCTCTGTTTAGTTCCATTCTTTTTGGTGCCTTGAACAGTACCTGGCACCAATGAACATCTTAAGGAATGACTGCATTCCTTATTCCTTCCTTTATATCCACCTCTTTCCTAGCCCTTAGTGTTGCACATTGTTGATGGCCTGCCTTCCCCATCATGCTGTTAATGCCGTGGGAAACAAGACATTATCTTTATTTCTCCCCACGTCACCAGAGCCTAACACACAGTGGCTCCATCTCGGTTCCCTGCAACTTCTGCCTTCCGGGTTCAAGCGATTCTTGTGCCTCAGCCTCATCATGAGTAGCTGGAATTACAGGTGTGTGGCACCATGCCCGGCTAATTTTTGTATTTTTAGTAGAGATGGGGTTTCTCCATGTTGGCCAGGCTGGTCTCAAACTCCTGACCTCAAGTGATCTGCCCGCCTCGGTCTCCCGAAGTGCCGGGATTACAGGCGTGAACCATAGCGCCAGGCCTGGATAAACGTTTAATGAATAAAACGATGAAACGACCTGTCACCTCCTAAATGCAGATCTCGAGGGAGCCTCCAGGTGGCGCTCGCCGCTCGGAGAAGCAGGGAGTGGGCGCGCCGCAGCTCAGGCAGGCAGGCGTCTGGGAGGTGGTCGCCTCCGCACCTGCCCAGCGCACAGCCCCAGGCGGCCGTTCCCCGGGAGCGGGTGGCGGGGACCTCAGGACTGACGCACTGCCTCCTCCGGGCGCGTGCGCAGCCTGCGCCAGGGGTGCTGTTCTCCCTGTGCTCTTGGACCCCGCAGATGTTTTAGGAACGTTCACTGGGGAGAGAGAAGGGGGCCGCCTTCCGGTACCCGGTGGGCAACACCTAAGTCAAGCCGCGGTGCCACACGCAAAATGTTATTTACCTATCATATTAATGATAGTGTTAGCAAGTGTGTGGCATGTCCAGCTTTTTTTTTTTTTTTTGAGGCGGAGTCTCATTCTGTTGCCCAGGCTGGAGGGCAGTGGTGCCATCTGGGTTCACTGCAACCCCCGCCTCCCGGGTTCAAGCGATTCTCCTGCCTCAGCCTCCGGAGTAGCTGGGATTACAGGCGCCTGCAACCACACCCAGCTAATTTTTTGTGTTTTTAGTAGAGACGGGGTTTCACCATGTTAGCCAGGATGGTCTCGATCTCCTGACCTAGTGATCTGCCCTCCTCCGCCTTCTAAAGTGCTGTCCAGCACTATTCTAAGTGCTATGTACACATTTACTCAAAGATACATAATACAAAATAAAAATTTCCATTTTATAATGAGGAAACACAGGGGCAGAGGTTGGATAACTTGGCCGAGATGGTCCATTTAGCAGTAGCAGAGGCAGGGTTAGAACCCAGGCGGTCTATACCAGAGCTGGCAGATGCCCCTTTTATGCATCCCTGCCTCCCTCTCACTGTCCGACAGGGCTACCATCCGTGTTCCAGCTGGCCAGCGCTCAGCCAGTCAGCCACCATTTATTAAGCACCTACTATGTGCCAAACACCTTGCTTAATGTTGGGGATGAGCAGGTAAAGGGGAGAAAGTGTCTCCCTTTCAGGAGCCTCCAGGCTATCCAGGGAGACCAAAGTGTGGGGGGGGGAGGAGGGTTGTGCCAAACGGTAATGATGGACAAAGTAATGGGCACCCACGGGAGGAGCCATGGCAAAAGAGATGCTGACCTTCCCAGGCAGCCCACCTGGCCATTTTCTTGTGTGCCATTCTTGTTATGGGCTTTTCTGGGGGAGGCATGGGGACACTGATGCTCTAGCCTTGGTTCTGAGAACCTGTCCAGGCCCGAGTCCCTCTAGGGCGCGGGCACCCCCACTCCAGTCTTGTCCTTGAATCCCTGCACAGTGGCTGGGACCCTTGTCCTTAGTGACCCACTTCTCTGGTGCTGCCTCCCTGCCTAAATTTCTGAATATCAGGGACTGTGCTCCACTTGCTTCTTAGACACTGCTCCCATCCTTCCACCCGTTCCCATCCCCAGCCTGGTCCCATCATCAACAGCCACAGCTTGCCTTATCTTCCCCTAAACTCTGATGTTTGTGGCCCCAGACTAGCCAGCTCCCTGTCCTTCTGGTGCAATCACACTTCTACCTCTACTCCAACTAGTGGTGTCTGTAAGACCCCCGGATCCCAGACTCTTTCCTTTTCTTCTGTTACATTAGTTCCCTGCTGACTCCACCCATCCTAGATGCCTTCTTGGTTGATCACTTGAACTGATTTCTTGCTGGCCCCTCAACTTTTCTGTCTCCTTGTAAACACTTGCTCTAGAAACCCCCTCCTTTCTCCACTTCTTCACCTGGGGTGCTCGGGGATGCTGCAGGAATTCACAGAGCTGGCAGGTTGGTGCTGGGCGGTTTTGGGAACATGATTTTCAGGCCCCAGTGTAAACACATGTGGGGCCAGGCACAGTGACTCACATCTATAATCCCAGCACTTTGAGAGGCAACTCGGGAGGATCACTTGAGGCCATGAGTTTAAGACCACCACCAGCCTGGGCAACATAGTGAGACCCTGTCTCTGCCAAAAATTAAAAAAAATTAGCCAGGCATGGTGGTGCATGCCTGTAGCCACAGCTACTCGGGAGGCTGGGGTGGGAGGATGGCTTAAGTCCAGGAGGTTGAGGTTACAGTGAGCGATGATTGCACCACTGCACTCTAGCCTGGGTGACAGAGTGAGACCCTGTCTGTAAACAATATATTTTTTATTGTCTGTAAAAAGTAAATAAATAAACAGACAAATAAATAAAATGAACACATGGGGCCCTTGTTCAAAAATTTTAAGAATTTCAAGATGACAACAGTAGACAGCAGTTAAACCAAGTTCAGGGCCCTTCTACGCATGGAGCTTGTGTGACTGCATGGGTCATAGCCCCCTGAAGCACTGGGCCAAGGCCCCCACCTTCTCAGAGCTTCCAGGGCTATCTGATTACCCTGAAGTCTCAGACTTGTGGTCTCCCCTGTCTTCCCAAGTGGCCTGCCACCACAGTAGTCCTCAGCTCTCCCACCCCATCCCATCCCAGTCCCAGACAACATTCCCTGCAGCCTCACTTGCATTCACACAGGCTTTCTAGAGTGGAGGAGAAAGCCTGGAGTTCCCAACAGTGGAAATGCCACCTGGACCAGGTGGTGTGGTTGACAATGACTGAGAATCTGTCTTCAGGGATCCCCGCAGAGGCTGGTGTCCTCAACTGTACAGGGATTGGATCTAGATGTCAAGGGAGAAGATGGGGGGTAGAGAAGGAACAAATGAGCAGGCTCCTTCCCGTTCTGACTAACTGGGCACTTTCCACACCTGCCTGAATCTAATTCTCTAGGGGCCTTTTATTTTTCCTGTTTCATAATTGCAGAGATGAGGAAACAGGTTCAAAAAGGTTACGCAGCTTGCAAGCCCACACAGCTAGTAACTGGTGGCAGCAGGCTTTAAGGCTAGGTTGGTGTGAGGGCAAAATCCCACCCTTTCCCCCTTGAATCTCACTTTCCTAAGGGGCAGAGCTAGGCCTTGACAGTTATTCTCTAATCAAATCCAACTTCCTTTCCTGCCCCCTCCTCCCCTGCTACCATCACAATGATTGCCTCCTGAGGAAATTTAATCTCATCCTCAGAACCTGCCAAGCTGAACATTTCTGCTCGCTGACGATAAAAAAAATACCCAGCTTTCAGGAAGAAAAAGACACTTGGCTGTTCTCTCACAGTCCCTCCTCATCTGAACCTTACCCCCAGAGTGGGAGGGAATTTCGTCCCTCTCTACTCCCCACTTGCCCCGGCCCCGGTTCTCTCTGGGCATCTCCCTTTTCTTTTCCTTCCTTCCTTCCTTCCTTCCTTCCTTCCTTCCTTCCTTCCTTCCTTCCTTCCTTCCTTCCTTCTCTCTTTTTCTTTCGCTCTTTTGTTCTTTCTCTCTCTCTCTTTCTTTCTTTCTTTCTTTCTTTCTTTCTTTCTTTCTTTCTTTCTTTCTTTCTTTTTCTTTCTTTCTTTCTTTCTTTCTTTCTTTCTTTCTTTCTTTCTTTTTCTTTCTTTCTTTCTTTCTTTCTTTCTTTCTTTCTTTCTTTTCTCTCTTTCTCTCTTTCTTTTCTCTCTTTCTCTCTCTCTTTTCTTTTTGGAGATGGAGTCTCACCCTGTTCCCCAGGCTGGAGTGCAATGGCATGATCTCCGCTCACTGCAAACTTTGCCTCCCGGGTTCAAACGATTCTCCTGCCTCAGCATCTCAAGTAGCTGGGATTACAGGCACCTGACAGCTAATTTTTATATTTTTAGTAGAGACGGGGTTTCACCATGTTGGCCAGGCTGGTCTTGACCTCCTGACTTTGTGATCCACCTGCCTTGGCCTCCCAAAGTGCTGGGATTACAGGTATGAGCTACCGCGCCCGGCCATCTCTCACCCTTTTGTCCCCCATTTGAAACTTTACCACCAGTCTGGTCCTGGCCACAAGCAGGGCGACTTGTTTTCCTGTCTTACTTCATGCCCCTTTCTTTTTTTGTTGAGATGGAGTCTCGCTCTGTCACCCAGGCTGGAGTGCAGTGTTGTGATCTCGGCTCACTGCAACCTCTACCTCCCAGGTTCAAGTGATTCTCCCGCCCCAGCCTCCCGAGTAGCTGGGACTACAGGCGCCCACCACCACACCCAGCTAATTTCCATATTTTTAGTAGAGACGAGGTTTCACCATGTTGCCCAAGCTGGTCTTGAACTGCTGACCTCAAGCAATCTGCCCTCTTCAGCCTCCCAAAGTGCTGGGATTAGAGGTGTCAGCCACCATGCCTGACCACCCCTTGCTTTTTGATTGTGCTGCAGCCAGAGCCCCTCCTGAGGCAGGTAAAAGTGGTATTTAGGAGACTCTTGGAAATGAGATCACTGACCAGATACTTGATCATGTTAGGAATTTGTGTTATCTAGGTGTGGGAATCAGTTTTTGAGATACAGTTCAAAATATTAATTCATGAAACCAAAATATTAATTGATGAAACCAATCCCAAACCATATATTTGGGATTTGCCTCAAAATAATATCAGAGGTGAGAAATAAGTAGGATTTTTGGGTAAAACAAGATTGACTATAAATTGATGGTTGCTGAATCTTGATGCTGGGTACATGAGGGTTCCTTGTGCTATTTAACCTACTTTTGGATTTGTCTGAATTTCTCCATGATTAAAAACTTATTTTAAATGTTAGGCATTAAAATGAAAGACAGTAAACTCAAGAGCTCTGTGTATGTAAGAGTGGGAATGGGGTGGGCAGAGCTGGGAAAGTGCCTAAAGTAGGTGAGTGCAACAAGGCAAAGTACTGCACATTTCTGCTTTCCTGGAATAAGTCTGTAAGTAGCCACAGCTCTCCCGACCCTGCCCCAGCCCCGCTGTCCTCAGCTATGACTAGCAGGAGCCCAGTGTCCACCTCTGGGAGCCCACCTCCTCCACCATGTCTTGCTGGAATCCCGGGGGCTTATGCAGGCCTGAATGGGGCTCCCCCAGACTTCTATCTAAGGAAGCCATGCCCTGGCCGGCTTCATGGCTGTGGCTGCTCTTTCTCTCTCTGGCACAGGAGGCTTTTGCTGGGTGATGGCCCCTTACCTTGGCTTCCGCTGATTCCTTTTCCAGCAAAGGGTGCTTCTCTGGGTGGGGCTTCAGAAAGAGGCTGGACCTATAGTGCCTCTCACTTCTAGGATCCGCTCTGCCCCCGGTAGTTTCTTTTGTTCTCTCAGGTGCAACCCTGGGCTGTGGTTTTAGGAGCCCTGCTGTGGTCTTCATGGGGCTGGCCCTGCTCCATAGGACAAGAAATTCGTGGGCCGTGTCTGTGTGCCACCCAGGGCCAGTCCTCCTTTTGGTCTGTGGTTCATAACCCAGGACCCAGAATTCCCTGCTCAAATGTCCCAGCCTCTTCCAGGGCTGCGTGAACCTTTTTCCATCTGCCCCGTCTGTGGTGAGCTCACCGAGGTCTCAGGGATAGCTAAGGGGTGGCTCTTGTTAGTGGCCTTTGCACAGAGTTTTTGGGTGTGTGGGCTGAGGTGTTTGTTCAGTGCCTGCTAGTGGACCTGAGGGTGGGAAGAGAAGGTGGGGTGCTGACCAACTGCCTTCGTTTATACTCTTGCCAATACTAGAGGCAGATGTAGGTTTGGGGTCCATTTAGGAAAGGGAAAAATGTGATTCCTTTTCCCAACTGTGTCCCCCCTTTCCCTACCCTTCCTTTCTTGTAGGGTGGATTAATAGGTTTTTCGCAGAAAAACACATCAACCAACAAATGAACAAAAATCAACACCCCAAACTATACATACAAAACAACAGGCCCAACCCACACACCAGATACTCAGCAGGCCACTCTGCCAACATGCTTTGAAAGGATACTCTTAAGAGGTTTTGGAGGTAGGGTTAACCTTGGAAGGGGACAATAGGGACTGATATTTGCCTCAGGCTGGTAGGGACAGAGGGCATAGCAGAGAAGATGAGAAGTGAGCCTTGGGGGCTTATTTGGTGGCTGGCAGCTTGAAGGTTTCTCCTTCTAGGGCAAATGTTTCCAAGCTATTGTTCACTGCAGAACTTCCTCTTCAAATGTAAACTTACCTGGAGACCCAGTATGAGAAACGAATGTTCGTAGAGATATTCTGGCTAACACAGGGTTGGGGGCAGGGTTACTGTCCTGCTTGGTGACCTGCCTACTTATGCCCAAGATTCAAAACATCCACATCTCAGGAAATGCTCAGGTCAGGCTGCATCAGGCTGTTCCTCAGGCGCTCAGGGACAAAGTAAAAGCAAAAGACACCAATGCTGGGCGCTTGGGATGGTGTCTTGTTCTCATGTGGTGGTCAGTGCCAGCACACATAGGTGGTTTTCTGCCTTTAAATAAGATAACATAAGAAGCTCTTTGTAAAGTGTAAAGAACTGAGCACACATTAGGTGATTTCTTTCCTTTTCTTTCTTTCTTTTTATTTTCCTTTTTTTTTTTTTTGAGACAGAATTTCGCTCTTGTTGCCCAGGCTGGAGTGCAATGGTGCAATCTCGGCACACTGCAACCTCCGCCTCCCAGGTTCAAACGATTCCCCTGCCTCAGCGTCCCCAGTTGCTAGGATTACAGGCATGTGTCAGCACGCCTAGCTAATTTTGTATTTTTTTTTTTTTTTTGAGATAGAGTCTAGCTCTGTTGCCCAGGCTAGAGTGCAGTGGCACGATCTTGGCTTGCTGCAACCTCTGCCTCCCGGGTTCAAGCGATTCTCTTGCTTCAGTCTTCCTAGTAGCTGGGACTACAGGCGCCCGCCACCACACCTGGCTAATTTTTTGTATTTTTAGTAGAGATGGGGTTTCACCGTGTTGACCAAGATGGTCTGAATCTCCTGACCTCATGAGATTGAGGCCTCAGCCTCCCAAAGTGCTGGAATTACAGGTTTGAGCCACCGCGCCTGGCCCTGTATTTTTTTTTTTTATTTTATTTTTTGTAGAGATGGGGTTTCTCCATGTTGGTCAGGCTAGTCTTGAACTCCCAACCTCAGGTGATCCGCCTGCCTTGGTCTCCCAAAGTGCTGGGATTATAGGCGTGAGCCACCACTCCTGGCCGCATTAGGAGATTTGTACCAGTGGAGGGTAAGTGTGGGTATTTTGGGCCTGGCTGTTCTATCTCAGGGCCTACCACTGTCATCTTGTTCACACTCTCTGTGCTGGTTATGAAGCTGATGTCTGTAAGGTGAGACTCACCTGTCTGTACTCTACCCTGTGATTCTGGGGCTGGGACTTGGCAAACCACACTGCTCTGTGGCCAGCTGGCTCCATGTGGGGCTCTGTCAGTAAGGAGGGATGGTAAATTGGCAGGAGGGAGCAAGGACTTGCCTCTTCCTCACTGCTTGTCCCTGTGAGCATCACCCCAACAATGACTTTTCACCTTTCAGTTTACCTCAATAGCAATGGGTTCCAGTCTCCAACATTTTCTGGACCCTCAACTCCAGCCTCAAAGATACTATGCAGTCACCCCTCCTTGGAAGCCTAGGTCCCAGCTCCGCAGGTCTCCTCTTCCAAGCTTCTAAATTATTGCAACCCCAGTATCTTCCCTGCGTTCTTCAGCCCCAGAGGTAGAGCTGCCTCTGGCAGTTACCATCCCTATGTTTATCTTGATACTTCCTTTTTGCCTTTCAGTCTCTAATACCTGCTTACTCAATTGCCTAGATTAAATTCTTTCTGTTAAAATACAGGTCTGTTTCCTGTTTTCTTTCCTAATTAGACCTGACTGTTAACATGCCCCTTGGAGGCATTGCCTGAGAAGCACATCAGAGTGTAGGCTTACCTTGCTGTGCTGTTCTGAGGAGCCTGATCTCAGAAACCCTGCCAGTGGCCCCGACAAGTCAACCATCATGGTAAAAGAACTCCCTCATCACAGGAAAGTCCCCTAATCTAAGACAATGTTGATAAACAAACTAACTCCAGGAGAGAGGGTTTAATTTAAGAAAGCCACAGGGACCCTAAATCTTTTCATTCCAATCAAAGCTGTCAAAGCCAGTTATTGTCAGAGCCAGGCAGGTGGCCCCAAAGCCCCCATCTACCCGGCAGCTGTCCTGTCACTACGGAAACCACAAGTTGGTGAACAGGGCCCCAAGGAACCCTGCTGCTAAAACTCAGTTGCTTGACATATTTGTCATTATCAAGTCTGCCAGAGTGCAGCATCTTTTGCAAGAGTGATTCCCTGAAAATTCTCCTGCTTCAATCCCTCTACCCATTGTTTCCCAAAGAGACAATATTCCCACCTCTGAGAAAGACATGTGCTGGCAGGCATCGCAGGCACAAGAGGAGGCACTGGTTTACTCAACAACAGACAAGGCGACTGTCTGCATGGCTTTGCCACAGCATGGTGGCTGGGTTCCAAGGGTGAGCCTCACAAGACAGAGAACCAGGTAGAGGCTGTGCCATCATTGGTTACCTAGTCTAAGAAGTTACACAGTCACTTCTGTACCATTTAATTCATTAGTAGCAAGCCACTGAGGCTAGTGCATGTTCAAGGGGAGGGGAATTGGATTCCCCCTTTTTGTAGGATAGAAAAGAGTTTGTGGACATGTTTTCAAATGACCACAAACTACGACCTAAAGAAATTAGTGGAAGAGCACTCTAGGAAGAATTGTAAAGTCTCTGAGGCTGGAAAGGCTTGGTGTGTTTAAGGAAATGAAAGGCCAGAGAGGCTTGAGCACAGCAAGGGCAGAAGGTAAGATTTGAGGTTAGAGGTGGACAGAAGCCATATTAGGCAGTTATAGGAGCTTGGATTTTATTCTGGATGCAGTGAGGACTGTTGAAAGATTTAAGGTTTGTATTCACTTCTTGAAAGGATCACTCAAGCTAATATGCAGAGAATGGATTGAGGTGAGATAAGAATAGGGAAAACCAGTTAGGATGCTGTTGGATGGTTCGGGGAGAGACAGTGATGGCTTGGACAAGAACGTTGGCACTGGAGATGAAGAGAAGTAGATAGAAATGGTGGAAGTAAATGAACACATCTACCAAGAGACCGAATGTGAGAGAAGGAAAGGAAGGCAGGAAACAAGAAGAATTCTTGGGTTTTAGGCTCGTGTCTGTCTTGACGGTGGAGCCCTTTCCTGTGATTGGAAGACTAAGAGAGGAACTCACTGATACGCACAAAAGGTAAAATCCAGAGTCCTGTTTTAGGCACATCAAACTTGAGAGGTTTGTAAGATATACTGATGGCAAGAAGTAGACATTTGGATATATGAGCCTGAAACTCAGTGGAGAGCTTGGGACTGGAAATATAAATTTGGGAATTATCAACATATGGATGGTATTTAAAGCCATAGACCTGGGTGAGGTCACCTGGGGAAAATCTAGAGAGAACAAAAGAGTGTGGAGACTGAGCCCTGTAAAGGGTAGCCTGCAAAGGAGACTGAAAAGGAGCGACCAAAAAAGACAGCAGGGAAACTAGGGCATTGGATGGTATAGGTATCTGAGAAAGCGTTGGTCTGAATGACTGTTAAGGCTCCTCCGGATATGAATTTCTATAACTTTACGGATGTTTCAAATCCCTTCAAGCTGGGAAACTCTGTCTCTGCTGCATCTTTGGGATAACAAGCTTCCTGAAGAATCACTGGGTCTTTTCAAAGACTGAAAATGGATTCCTAGCAATGTGAAATCTTGTGCCTGGGTTCTAAAGTGATCAAAGGTAAGGTTGAGCCCAGGACAAAATGAAGACCCCCTGGAAGGAAGCTAGGGCAACACAGTAAGTGGCAAAAGAATACAATCCTCTTCCAGTAAGGCTGGCTCAGCTGTGGCAGACCCAGGGTGGTTAGGACAAATGGCAGCCCCATACAGGGACATACATGGACCCTGATCCTAGTTTTTTTCCTTTCTGGGGCCTTTCTGAATCTCCACTCCATGTGCAGGGTTGACCTGTTACCTTGAGGAACTCTAAGATTGCATCAGTGGAGTTGTCTGAGGGCTCTGTGGCTTCAGCCCTGTCCAGGAGGGCAGCCTGGCAATTGGATTGTTCCTGCTGGCTGGTGCCGTTGTGTGACATTGAGCCACCAGAATGGTGCTGATACACTGCTTTTGGGTGATCCTCACATTAGGCACAGGATGAATTCAGGGCACTGGGCTACTGATGGTCAACTGTTAGCACACGGGCTTGGGCTGTGTGTGGGGGCCCATGCCTCAGCTCTCACCTGTCCATGTTCCTCCATGATACCATCTCTGATTTGCAGCGTTCAAAGGCATAGGATGGCAGCAAGCCTCCTTCACCCTGTATATCCATCCCCTTGCTGCTGGCACCTAAGGTTTTCACCCCATGCCCTCATCAGTCTCTGTACCACACATCAGGAAGTCCTCCAGTGGTGGCTGTGCCTGCCTTCTCTGAGGACTTTAAAGACCTTGGCTTTGCCACACCAACAGGCTCTTCCAACCAGTGCCTTGCCTCCAAATGATATGGCGATGTTTTGCTTTCTCAGGTCGATCTTAAGCCATTCCCAACAAGGAATGGACATCCTTGTATGAAAAACACTGTTTTTCTTGCTCCAGTCACGTCTCCTTGCCTTTCCTCTCTTTTGGTGGTGGTGTGCAGAAGCGGAGGTGCAGGAAATGTTGAAAGGGATCACATTCTAACAATGTAGTTATAATGGCCTGAAGAATTCAAGAGAATACATGGTTGGAAGATGTGTCACTTTATGTTAACACTATAAAACTCCAAATGAAAAATAAATTATCGTTCATACTTTCCTGAATATTCTGGACAAGGCTTGCATTTTGGTCATTATTAATGAAGTACAGAAACAACCTCTGAGAGAGTGGTTGGATGCCAGTATTTGCAGGTGCCATGATGAATGATGCAGCATCATCAGTAAAGATGCAACCAACATTACACAAATGGTATCAGAGAACCACAGAGGCAAAAAACCAAAACCCAAACCCAAAACTATATTGTTTCAATACAAACAGGTTCCAAAAGCCATGATATTGTGAGTGACAACAATGTTGCTGCCTCTTTCTCACAATAGGAAATAAAACATTAACCAAAAGAGCATGGGCAGATATTTCCTGGATCTGAACAGGAATATTTGTTGTCTGAACTCTATGAAGGATCTTCATGTGCAGTGATAGAACAATAAACACATTTGTAAGTACCTCTTCTCTATGGATTATTCTAGATCTTCATTGACAAATGTCACCACCTCACATAGGCCTGCACATTTTGAAATACCTTTTTAAATTAAATTGTTTAGATGGACAAGGGTCCTATAAAATATTTTTTCAGGGCTTTGTATACTAGGGGTGGCCCTGGTTACTGGTGACCTTGAAAATACTGTCTCAGTGGTCTGGTGGTGATAAATACCTCACTGGAGTAAGTGCAAGGGGAGTTAGAAGAGAAAAATTGCAGACAATGAATATAGACAAGTTAATAAAAAAGACTTTTTCTATAAATAAGAGCAAAGAAATGAGGCAGAAGTTGGAGGGGTGGGGGGTAAAGAGTGTGTGCATTTTTTAGATGTATTTTATGTATTCTGTTAGGAATGGTCCAGTGGAGGGGAGAAATTGATGCTGTCGGGAAAGGAGAGAGAGAGAGAGACAGAGAGAGAGAGAGAAAGAGAAAGAGAGAGAAGCAGAGTGATTTTTTTGAGCAGGCAAGAGGGGATGGGAGTCTGATGGGAGAAGCAGAGGGGATGTCCTTAGAGAGGAGCCCTGATATCTGTCACTCAGTGGGAAGGAAAAGGATGTGGGTGCAGATATTGGTAGGTGTGCAGGTGTGGTGGTGCGAGCTTGCAAAAGTTCCCAATGCTTCTATTTTCTTTGTGAAATAGGAACCAAGTTCATCATGGAGAGAGTGAGTGGGTTGGGGAAAAGGTATTTTATGTTTGAGGAGTGAGGAGAAGGTGTCAAATAATCATCCAGGTCAGCAGGTTAGTAAGCAGCATGAAAATGTGATAGGATTGCTGGCCACACTAATGACCATTTGAGACCTAATGACAAGACCAGTTGGACCAATCAGTTGGGTGGTGGTTGTTGATATTGTTGTTGTTTTCTCTACCTGCATATAGCTGCACAGGGGCCAGTGTGGAATAGGCATAGAATTTGATTTCACCAGGATTGGGGCACTGGTTATGACCTCTGGCCTCTCAGCTCCAAATCCACCTTCGTTGCATGCTTGTGATATTGGAACCTTTCCCCTTGGTTAGCTAGTATGATGTTATGTGCTTCATCAGTAGGGGACACCGGAGGATGAACAGTATTTCCTAGTTTAGTGTTTTTTTTTTTTAAATCTAGGCAGGCTTTTGTAGTGCCCAGTGGCCAGTGACCAGCAGCATGTGTTTCCATAGGCATCTTCTCCCAGGACCCCAGAAGGTGAATTGCCAGTGAGTCCTGCCAGCAGGCCCCTCAGTGACTGCGCTGCTCAGTAAGTCATGGCTGTGTACTTCCCATCGAGGTCTGGCTCTAAGCTCGAGTAGCGGGGGCTGCTCTTCCATAGTCATTCCATCCTTGTGTGCTCTGCCTCAGCCCTGGGGATAGTGGCCACTTTCTGTACATGTCAGTCCTCTATTCTTTAGATTTCTTGTTGCCATATTAGCAGCCAATTCTCTTTTGTTGCTGCTTAGCAGCCAATTTTTTTTACATAGAACTTTCCCCAACCAAATTATAGTATGGTTTCTGTGTCTTAATTGGACCCTGGTTGATACAGTTGGGGTTTTGAAAGTGAAGAATTGTCCAAGTGATGTTCATCACTTCTTTCTTTTCATTTCTGTATTTTTATTGCTCCTACTTTCTGTCTCCTTCCCCAGTAATATGTAAACTTATTTAAATGTCTCCTACCTGAAAAATAAAACAAAATGGAAGCCATAGTTGGCTTCTTATCTTCCTTTAGTTACTGCTCTGTTTACTTTTACAATCCAGTTCCTCAAAAGAGTACACTCTAAATCTGTGGTAGAGAGAACTGTTGTTCCCAACTCCTAGTTTCCCCCTGTAATAGGGTGACACAGCCCTGCCCATGGTGTGACTTGCCCATGCGCCCTGAAGGGACCATGTGCACCCCTGCTCCACTTATCTGGGGCTTGGCTTTAATTGTTGCTTTGATCCGTGGAACATGGTGGAAGCAACAAAGCGCCAGTTCTAAGCACAAGGTTATGAGACAAGGCATATTTTGGTTTGCTCCTCTTGAGCTTCTGCTCTCTGCCATGAGAAGGGCATGTCCCACAGTATGGCTGCTCCTTAGGCCTGGGACCTGGAATGAAAGACAGGCAAAGGCCAGCTGAGGGCCTGCTCTGTGGATAGGGCTGTGACCACTCTCCCACTCTTTACCCTGGCACCACCTCAGGTCCAGGAATAAAGAAAAGCAACAAAAGTTTTCATTAGACTTTCAAAACTTTGAATCTTACTCATATTTAATCCTTAGTTGCTGAAGAAGTGACTTTCATATATAGGAGACACTAAGGGGGTACATTCTCAGTGAAGTGACAGCCATGGGGGAGGGAAAGACTGATCTATATGAGGACTTCAAGGTCCTGGCATATCAGGGCAGGTCTTTAGGAGTCTTGTTGACATAAATAAAATAGGTAGAGAGGACATTAAGACTGAGGCCGGGCCCTAAACACTAGTGTATTAATTTGCTAGAGCCGCCATAACAAAATACCACAACTGGGAGATTAAACAATGACATTTGTTGTCTCAGCTCTGGAGCTTAGACTTCTGAAATCACGGTGTTGGCAGGGTTGGTTTCTTCTGAGGGCAGTGAGGGAAGGATCCGTTCCAGGCTTCTCTCCTTGGCTTATCGGTGGTTATCTCCTTGTTTATATCATATTCCTGCTGTATGTGTATCTGTCTCCATATTTCTCCTTTCTATAAGGACACCGGTCATACTGGATTAAGGCTCACTCCTTAATGACTTCATTTTAACTTAATGATCTCTCTAAAGACCGTGTATCTAAATAAGCTCACATTCTGAGGTACTGACAGAACTACAGCATGAATTTTTGCGGAGACAACATTCAACTCATAAAAACTAGAATTAATATTCCCGAGAACAAGGGGTGAGCCAAGCCTCCTCCTTCATCTGGGGTGAGGGGCGTCTTCTGAGTAGATAAAGAACTCCTTTTAGGGTAGAAAAGAGCTGAAGTTCATCCAGTGCAAGTACTGAGTGAATTTATTCTAAGGTCCCAAGACAAGAGAAAGATAAAAACAAAAACGGACGTATCACTGAAGGAGATGTGCTCTGCCAGCTTCCAGCAGCAGCAAGAACAGTGGGTATATAAACTCCAGTGGCCAAGGTTGCCCAGGTTACCCTTTTCAGGGGGCAGTGGGGGCAGCAGTAGAGGCATAGTGGGTTCTGGAGTCAGAAAGACCCAGCATCTTCTGCTGATGCTCATGCTGCATGTTTTTTTCAATCCTCGCAGCTATAAATTTTTATCCCAATGGGGAGCACTGTTTATAGGTTGGGGGATTAGATTCCATAGCAAAGAAAGAAAATGAGGAGAGACACGTTGGACAAGTTGGTGAGAGACTGTGCCATTCGTCCTCTAGTCTTTGATCATAGACAAAGATTAAATAAGGTTATATAGATAGGAAGAAAGAAATAGAGGGGGTAAAGAATCAGGTAGGTGACTCATTTAATCCTCCCAAAAGGGTTTTTCTTTTTTCTTTTTTTTTTTTTTTGAGATGGAGTCTCGCTCTGTTGTCCAGGCTGGAGTGCAGTGGCCGGATCTCAGTTCACTACAAGCTCCGCCTCCTGGGTTCACGCCATTCTCCTGCCTCAGCCTCCCGAGTAGCTGGGATTACAGGCGCCCGCCACCTTGCCCAGCTAATTTTTTTTTTTTGTATTTTTAGTAGAGATGGGGTTTCACCGTGTTAGCCAGGATGGTCTCGATCTCCTGACCTAGTGATCCGCCCATCTCGGCCTCCCAAAGTGCTGGGATTACAGGCTTGAGCCACTGCGCCTGGCCAAAAGGGTTTTTCTTATCGCAGCTTCTTTGCAACTCTGACCATATTGTAATATTAATCAATCAATCAATCACTCGCCTTTGTTGATATTTGTGTACCCTCCCCCTGCCCTAAATTTATGTGTGGAAGCCTTAACCCCCAATATGACTGTATTTGGAGATAGGGTCTTTACAGAAGTAATTAAGGTTAAATGAGGGTATATAGCTAGGGCATTCATCCCACAGGATTAGTGTTCTTATAAGAAAAGACGACAGAGAACTCCTGCTCTCTCTCTCCTCTCTTCCTTTTTGCACATGCACAAAGAAGAGGTCATGTGAGCATGGAGCCAGAAGGTGGCCATCTACAAGCCTGGAAAACAACCCTCATCAAATTGGCTGACACCTCGATCTCGGACTTCCCCCTCCAGAACTGTGAGGAATTAATTTCTGTTTAAGCCCCCCAGTCTCTGGTATTTTGTTATAGCAGCCCAACTGGACTAATGAAATTTATTTAAATTATATTTCCCCCATTGGAATGCAGAAACCAAGCATCTCTATTTCCCAAATACCACCAGTACCTGGCATGGTAGCTTTCACATGGCAGGCAGTCAATAAATATTTGTTGAATGAAGGATTAGTAATCAATAACATAATAGATATTATTATCCTCATTTTAAAGTGGAGAAAATTGACAGATATGAAAGGATGCTTAATACTCACAACCTAGGGACACAGATGGCATTTCCTTAACCGAAGTTAGCTGAAAGTGGGCCAGGATCAAATAACATCTGCAGACACAAACTACACTAAAGATTGCTTCAGCTGATCCATGAGAAGGGTCATATTTGTTCCAATTTCACTCTAGTGTCCTCTCTGTAAAAGGGATTAGAGATTTGCCAATCCACATCTGGTTCACTCCCTATAAATCAATGCCTTCAGAGTCAGTAGACAGATGCAAAGCTTAGAGGAATTTAATTGCCAAAGGCAATATGGGGATATGAGAGGATGAGCATTTGCTGTCTCCTGAGAGACCTCACAGGGTGGCATTGCTTTAGTCCAGGGTCTGGTCTATGCCCTGCAGGTTTAGCAACTGGATTTGTCAGCACACTGAGTGTGGATCCATTTCTCAGCTTCAACTCTAATTAATTAAGCTCAGAGAGCTGTTGCATGAAACCAGTATGTCAATTTATTGATTCACAAGAGGAATAAAACCGCCACTGTGTCTGGAACACTCGTCTCCATACAGCTTGCACATTCTTTCAATGAAGTCAGACCTCCAAGGAAGGCAAGTTATCAGAAGGTTGCTTAGTGAGCGTGGAATTCAAAAGAGTGAGCTAGTTAGATGATTCAAACGTTTAACTGCATTAAACTGGGAGAGCCGATACTGCCACATTTACTGTAGGAACAGCCTTTCCAAAGGTGTTGGATTATTCAAAGCTGTTGGCTGAGGCACCGTCTCCAGTGGGCATTTCTTACATGGGCTCTGCTGATGTTCACCATCCTCATGCTCCTGTTTTTATGCTTTTCATGGCTGACTAACCCTGCTTTGACTGACTCTTTTAGTCTTTTTACTTGCTAAACTGTCAGACACATTCTGTTTCAGATGACTTTGTCCATTGGTTTTGATCCCCCCCATGCAGTTGAAAACCCATGTATAACTTTTGACTCCTCCAAAACTTAACTACCAGTAGTCTACTGTTGCCCAGAAGCCTTGCTGACAACAGAGTTCATTAACACATAATTTTGTATGCTATATGTACTATATACTGTACTCTTACAGTAAAATAAGCTAGAGAAAAGAAACTTATTAAGAAAATCATAAGGAAGAAAAAATATGTTTACTATTCATTAAGTGGAAGTAGATAATCACAAAGATCTTCATCCTCATTGTCTTCACATTGAGTAGACTGAGGAGGAGGAGGAAGAGGAGAGGTTGTTCTCCTCTTCCTGTCTCAGGGCCAGCAGAGGAAGAAGAAAATCCATGTATAAATGAACCCATGCAGTTCAAACCCATGTTGTTCAAGAGTAAACGGTAATGTGATCCATAACCTAGGACATTCTACGAGATAACTCAGTTGGATATTTCAAAATGTTAATATCAAGAAAGAATGGCTGGACCGTTCTGTTAAAAGAGTCACCATAATGAAGTATAATGCATGAAATGTGATTGGGTTCAGGTTAATAATATAAATGCAACTATAAGAGATATTGTTGGGAAAAAGGTGGAAATTCAAATATGAACTTGTTATTCAGTGGTATTATGAACAATTGCTAATTTTATTTGGTGTAATAATGGTAATGTAGGGGACTGTCTGTGCTCCAGAGATGTAGGCAGGGTGTTTAGCGCTGAAGAGTTACAATGTCTGAAACTCAGTGTCAGATGATTCAGCCCAAAACTAACAAACAATGTCTACCTATCTACACAGAGAGAAGCAAACATGGCAAAATATTAGCCATGTCAAATCTAGGTGGAGAGTAAATGAATATTTATTTTACTATTTTTTTTTAAATTTTACTTTAAGTTCTGTAATACATGTGCAGACCATGCAGGTTTGTTACATAGGTATACATGTGCCATGGTGGTTTGCTGCACCTATTAACCTGTCATCTAGGTTTTAAGCCTTGCATGCATTAGGTATTTGCCCTAATGCTCTCCCTCCCCTTATTTTACTATTCTTGCAACTTTTCTCTATGTTTGACATTTTTCATATTAAAAAGTTAAACGAAAGAATATAATGTATTATAATAAGTGGTTTGTAAATGTAGTGGTAAGAATAAAAATTAAGCAATATTTACTAAAAAGTAAAATTTGAGAACCTGGGAGATAATTCTCTCTTGGAAAATTGGGTAATTCCTTCAGCTCCCTAGGTTTCTGCTTTCTCACTTCAAATCAGGGAGGTAGAGTTGGGTTAGGAAAATCTTTAGTGTCTATTGAGCTGTAATATCCTAGAGTTTGATGTAAAGTATGAATGTACTCAATTTTGTTTGCTCTCTCTTCTTAGGTAAAAAGACATCCCTCAACTATGGTAAACAACAACAACAACAACAACAAAACAAAACAAATAAAAAAAAAACCCTGCATCAATTTGATAAATAATCCTCCCCGTTCATATCACTGTTTTTTTTTTTTTCTGCACATCTTATTGGTATTTAAATGCTGAACTTACACTTTCCATGGGCATGCTTAAAGACTAAACAATAGTTGAATTCTAAATTAATCAACTGACCAACCAGTAAGCATTTATTAAGCAACCCCTTTGGAATCATCTATCTGTTAGGTGCTGTGGGAGCACAAAAGAAGTAGGACATCATCTCTGCCTCAGGGAATTTAGTGTTTTGGGGAAAACCTGAGTAGTATACACAAAGCAATTGAGGAACAAACTAGGACTTTGCAGTCCATTAGGATCTCCAAAAATAGAAAGAGAATGGAAAGTCACCTGGCTAGGAGAAGCCAGTGGAAATATGACACGAAGGAAAAAGAGCAGCTAATTTCATTCCTGTCCACCAGTTATTTATGTGTTTATCCTTAATTACATTAGTTTGATTTCCCTTATTAAAGTCTGATGTCTTAAAAAAGCAGAGAAGTGAGGCAGGTCAGCAGGGGATGTAAGTTGGGAGGAAAGACAGGTGAGGGCAAGAGTTTCGGCAGAAGCCGCAGTGTTGGCTGGGCAGGTGAAGGTCAGTCTATGGAGGGTAACCAGCCATAGATGACCCAGGCAGGAGCCGTAACCAAAATGTTAGAAAGAGTTGTTAAGAAATTGTTCCAGGCGGGCGCAGTGGCTCGTGCCTGTAATTCCAGCACTTTGGGAGGCCAAGGTGGGTGAATCACTTGAGGTCAGGAGTTTGAAACCAGCCTGGTCAACATGGAGATACCGTGTCTCTACTAAAAACACAAGAAACTCTCTGGGCGTGGTGGCATGCACCTGTAATCCCAGCTACTCAGGAGGCTGAGGCAGGAGAATCGCTTCAATCCAGGAGGCGGAGGTTGCAGTGAGCCAAGATCGCGCCACTGCACTCCAGCCTGGGTGACAGAGGGAGACTCTGTCTCAAAAAATAGCCTTTTCAGCACTGTCTTAATGGTCTTGAGAACATATTACCCTGAAAATGTAAAAATAGAGCCAAAGAGGTGAAAGCGCCTCCCACGGCTTCCAACCAGGGACGGCTGCTTCCGCGGGCTTTGGCTCTGCCAGTTCTCCCTAGACCGGGGCAGGAGGGCGGTGAGGATTTCGGAATATATTAAGTGCCAAATAGAAACAAATGTTTGTTTCTATTACTAGAGTAAAACAACAGAAGCCTGTATTTTGACCAGAGGCCTGGAATCCACTACTTTGTGAATTAGCTAAGCAGCCACAGTCGAACGTGAACCAGCCCGGAACAGGGTGGGCTGCAGAGGCAATAAACAAGGATGTCGTCAAGACCCTGTTTCTTTCTAGCGTGGCCTCCCAGGATAAAATATACAATTAATAGATACCGGAAGGCACACTTTCTGATTATGGAGAAACCATCCAATTAGGCCATGGTTTTGCAGAGGGGCTAGGTTGGAAATTCAACCAGAACAATATAATGTCTATTGCAAAGCTTCTTAATTATGGAATGAAAGCTACCTCAAAGTGCCTGGAGGTTTGAGCTGAATGGTGAGATCTTCGTTGCCCTGACCTTCTCTGTGCTGAAGTTTGCTGACTTGAGGAGACCTCCCCTAAGAAAAGACCCTCCCCTCAGGACTGCCTTCAGCGATGATGCTTGACCCTGGTAAGTCAGTCAAGTGGGAAGTTTGCAGCACACACAGCTCAAAGGACTCACCCAGTTTGCCCTATTGGAGGATGTCAACCTTTGCACACTGTTTTTGGCATTTAATTTTTCCTTCCATTTAGTGCATGACTCTTTTTTTTGTCTTTCTAGTAAATTCATTTAGTTAGTATTATTCTTTGCCTATTTTGTCTTTTAAACTTCTGGTTTTTGATTTTTCATATTTTATATTATTTATTCTTGGTGTTCATGCTTCTTATTCTCTTTTCTGCTGTTTTATCTTATTGTTGTGATAATGGTATAATTTTATTTTCAGTAAGCTCCTTTTACTAACTTCATTTATTTCCACGTAATATTTTATCTGGCTTTGACCACGACTATGTAAGGGGACAGCAAAGTGGAGCCACAAATGGGAAGATTGTGAAGAGGGCCCTTGGCCAAATAAAGAGGAAACCTTTTCCCTGAAGAGGCCTTTTCGGCAACCCAACTAATTCACCCATTTTTCTCAAAGTTGAATTTTCTTCCACAAAAACCCCTTGACTTTGTTATTCAGTAGATCCTCAGGCCTAGGAAAATAATATCTACATTGACCAAGGAGGTATCTGAACTACCAGTACTTCCTGCAGCATCTTTGTTTTGGTTGGCCTGGGCAGGTGGTGGGGCGTGGGGGTGAAGGGAGGGGTCTGAGGAGGGTAGAAAACAAGGGTATCCCCAGGGCTGTGGGAGGAAGGTCTAGTGGACTGGAACCATTGTATCTGTCAATTAGTGGAGGCAATCCTATTTGTGATCCTTGAGCTAATGGTCTAGGAAGGCTATAAACTTGCTCATAATTAAAGCTGGCAAGAGGGTTCTTACCCCAGGTAATGAGACAAGAGTGAACCGTGGGAGGAAGCCAGCCCAGGGACCATATGTAATGAGTCCCCTCATGGGAAAAGGGATGGAAAACAGTCCTCAGGCTAGCAGCAGAGGGAGCGCTGTCTGTTCTGGGTCTTGACTTGCCTAAGAGGTCTGACTTGAGGTGAGGCTGAAAGATAGCCCCACTGGGGGCTCCAGGATAAAGATGGACCGATAGGGTTCTCTCACCACTTAATATCTCCTAAGGCATTAGTAAAATACAATTTAAATATTTCCTCTGTAATGCATTTTGTGCTATTAAAGCTCTGTTTCTCAAAGTAGGTCTGTAGGTGTGTTCTTGAGGGAGCGAGTGTTTCATGAGCATTTTCAAATTTTCTGCTTTTATTTTGAAGATAATCGTAAAAAAATAAAATCAAAATGTTCTACTACATTATTTTTAGTGCTAAAGGCTGAGTTTGGTGCCAAACGAAGAACAAATAACATCATGGCATGCTACGGAAATGTCGATTTTGTATTAAGTTTGAATAGAGAAAGATGTGGGAAAATTGATCAATTTTGTGGCCCAAAAGTAGTACAGACATCCTTAGTTCAAAAGACCTGTCATAGAAGTGGCATATCATGTTGAGAACAGAGTTATTGTGAGACATACCAACTTAAACTGTCATTCAATAGCAGGAAAGAATACAGTTATTTTTATTCCATATATATATATATATATTTATTTTATTTATTTATTTATTTATTTATTTATTTATTTATTTAATTTTGAGACGGAGTCTCACTCTGTCAACCAGGCTGGAGTGCAGTGGCGCGATCTTGGCTCACTGCAACATCTGCCACCTGGGTTCACGCCATTCTTCTGCCTCAGCCTCCCGAGTAGCTGGGACTACAGGCGCACGCCACCACGTCTGGCAAATTTTTTTTTTTTGTATTTTTAGTAGAGACGGGGTTTCACCATGTTAGCCAGATGGTCTCGATCTCCTGACCTCGTGATCCACCCTCCTTGGCCTCCCAAAGTGCTGGGATTACAGGCATGAGCCACTGTGCCTGGTTTATTCAGTAGTATTTTTAATGTTAGTCTTCAGTATTTTTTATTATTATGTACTTACTGTGGTGCACTATTAAATTTATCAGCCCCTCAAACTAATGGATTAGTAGTTAAAACAAGCTTATTTACCAAAAATGATTAATCCTACAATAACTTCAAGAAAGACTTAAGATATCCAGTATTGCTCAAAGTCAAAAGAATCAAGTGGACAGAAAGTGAAGCATAAAACATACAAATAGTAGGTCTATTAAATCCAATGCCAGCAATTTAGTTCCAGCAAAACATCATTTATCACACTGATGTTTTCTATATGAACTCTAGTGACATTTGTATGTTTGTTTGTTTTTAATTTGCAGCTTTGCTTGAGTTTTAAAGTAATTTAAGAGCTATGTGTATGGGAAATTTATATCTAGTTTTATATCTGTTCATTTTAAAGTAACACAATAAAAATAATGTACAGCAACAGTAGGATTTTATGGGAGCTTTTTCTCTTTTAAACATTATTCAAGCTTAAGAAATCTGTGACAGAGAATTAATGGGAAGCTTTTATGTCTTTTCTGTCTCAGGCTAACTGGGCCATAACACCTCTTCAGGCTGGGGTTGGGGTAATGGAAGCAATTAATGAAAGACAGGGAAAGAAATTGGGGATGAGTTAGATATTTATGGGCCAGTTCATCCTCTGAATGTGGATAACTACTACTCAGTCACAATCTTGGTGAATTTTGTTTTATTTTGAAAGCTGATTGTTTCCTTAGGGATATCTGATATTAGGATATATGAGTTCTAAGAAAACCAGGAGAGAGTTCTAAGTGTTGATAAAACTTAATAGAGTAAAAGTAGATATTGGTGTAGGTGTAGAAAACCGGAAATTTAGGTTCATAGAACTGAGGTGAAATGTATGTGTGACTGGAACAAATCTCTGTGTGTGTGTGTGTGTGTGTGTGTGTGCGCCTGTGTGTTCGCTGTGAAGGTCCCAGTAAATTTGCCTACAATTGTGTGTGGCTGGTGGATGGGCTGTCTGAATGAAAGACATCACCCATGCACCAGACCTCTTTTCCTAAAAGAGTTTGTTCTGGGGACTTCCCTGGTTGTCTCAGGTGTAAGTTCAGATGTACTCTACGGTTTTCCTGAGGTAGAAAACAAGATTCCATGACTGCTTTTCAGGACTGTGACTTTCCATTGCAACCAAATGTTGGAGTGCCAGTGGGAGGCCAGCACTTTTTCTACTCTCTCTCTCATTGTTTATTTCAGTTCTTTCTTGATTGTTGTAAACACATGTATGGCATGGAGAGCCAGGTCTTGGTCAGGGTTAATCTAGGAAGGGTGAAAAGCAAAGTGAATCCAAATAGACAAATATCATTAGAGTGAGAATGCCAGGGATTAATGGCATTTGTGACTTCATGGGGCCTCAGATAGCCACTTTCCAATTTTATGAATGGGTATTACATTCACATAGGAAAAGAGCATCTGCTCTCCCCAGTGCTTAGTGGTGATCAGTGTAAGTCTTGGAATGCCAGAGGGTGATCACCTGATGCTTTTAGCTACCTGTAGTTCCTCTGTGTACTGGTCAGCTACAGGGTGGGAGTTCTCTGATAAACAGAAACATGCCACAGATGCTGTGGAATGGACTCCTCTGGATGCAACAATAGGGTGATAGTGCAAGTGCATTATCTGTTCAATAAGCAGCAGCAGTACTACAGGTGTAGGACCCGTTCAATACATTCTCCCTGACTCTATCGGCGAGTGATGTGGGGAACAAAGGTGAACTGGAAAATGGAGAGGCTTTGAATAATACCTTCCAAAATAAGAATACAAGTTGAGATCTGAGGTTTTCCTAGTCTATGTTCTTATAATAACCCATAGTTTTCTTTTGTTACCTTTAATAATTTATAATGACATATGTATGCATTTATTTGGTTAATGTCTGTCATATATCCTATATTTTAAGCTATATAAGGCCAGGAATTGTAAGTACTTTTATTTTCTAGGGATCCCAGTGGCTAATACAGTGCCTGAATGTGTGAGTTTTCCACAAATTCTTTATGAGTGACCAACTGCTATTTCTGATTATAAGTGTTAGTTATCTTCTTGCTGCATAACAAATTACCCCAAAATTTGGCAGCTTAAAACAATATACATTTATTACCTTACAGTTTCTGTGGGTCAGGAATTTGGGAGTGGCTTAGCTAATCTTTCTGTCTCAATGGGTTTGTCTAATCTAGACACTTCATATAAATGGAATCATACCATATGTAGCCTTTTTTGTCTCACTTCTTTCACTTAGTATATATGCCACATGGCAGCGTGTATCAGCACTTCATTCTTTTTTACGGGCAAATAATATTGTATCATATGAATAGATCACATTTTGTTTATCCATTCATTAGTCAATGGATATTTTTGTTGTCTTGGCTTTTTGGAGACCATGACTTTTGCTACTACGAACATGCGTGTACAAGTTTTTATGTGGACATATATTTTCAATTCTTTTGGATATGTACCTAT
The DNA here is from genome assembly GCF_024542745.1 of Macaca thibetana thibetana. Lineage (NCBI taxonomy): Eukaryota > Metazoa > Chordata > Mammalia > Primates > Cercopithecidae > Macaca > Macaca thibetana. Next base: position 32,087,948 of record NC_065590.1, on the reverse strand, counting down.
GGGTAGAATTTCTGGGTCAATGGTAACTATATGTTTAAATTTTTTTGAGGAACTGCCAAACTGTTTTCCAAAGTGGCTGCATCATTTACATTCTGACCAGCAGTGTATGAAGTTTCCAGTTTCTCCACATCTTGCCCACATTTGTTTTGCTGTTTTGATTTTTGCCATTCTAGTGGGAAGTGGTATTTCATTGTTATTTTGTTTTGTATTTCTATTTTTCTAACAAATATTGATGTGCAACTTTCCATATGCTTATTTTTCATTTGCATATCTTCTTTGGAGAAATGTATATTCAAATTCTTTGCTCATTATTAAATTGGGTCATTTGTCTTTCTATTATTGGGTTGTAAAGGTTCTTTATATATTCTAGGTACAATTCTGGTTATCAGGTGTATGATTTGCAAATACTTTGTCTTTTTACTTTCTTGATAGTGTGTCCTTTGACACAATTAATTTAAATATTTTGATAAAGTTTGGCTGAGTGTTGTGGCTCACGCCTGTAATCCCAGCACTTTGGGAGACCAAAGTAGAAGGATTGCTTGACGCCAGGAGTTCAAGACCAGCTTGTGCAACATAATGAGACCTTATCTCTATTAACAAAAATTTTTAAATGAAGTTCAATTTATCTGTTTTTTTTCTTTTGTTGCTCATGTTTTTGATGTCATATCTAAAGATTCTTTGCCAATCCAAGGTCATGAAGATTTACCTCTGTGTTTTCTTCTGAGTTTTATAATTGTTGCCCTTAGTTGTAGGTTTTTGATCCATTTTGAGTTAATTTTTATATACGGTGTGAGATAGCGAGTTCAACTTTATTCTTTTGCATGTGGCTATTAAGTTGCCCTAGCACAATTTGTTGAAAGGACTCTTCTTTTCCCATTGAATTGTTTTGGTGCCCTTGTTGAAAGTCAATTGACCATAAGTGTATTTCATTTTTTGGATGTGATTATAAGTGGAATTATTTTATTAATGTGATTTTTGGCTTGTTCATTGCCATTGTATAGGAATAAAATTGATTTTTGCATATTGATTTTTGTTATAGTTTAGATATTTGCCCTACTTAAATCTCATGTTGAAATGTAATCCCCCTGGGGGTGGGGCCAAGATGGCCAACTAGAAACAGCAGTGTTCGAGGCTCCCAGTGAAAAAAACCATAATAAGCATGTGAATGCTTCACCGTCAACCAAGGTATCCAGGTTCTCTCATCAAAATTGACTAGAAGGCTGGCGTGACCCACAGAGAGAGGGAAGAACAGTGCGGTGCGGCAGCCTTTTAAATTGTACAATTCTCCCTGGTCATCTAGTGTTTATGAAAAATAACCAAAATAAATGAAGTGTACAATTCAGTGGTTTTAATACATTCACAAGGTTGTGCAACCATCACCACTATCTAATTCTAGCGTATTTCCATTACTCCAAAAAGAAATTCCATTATGTGTTTTTGGCAGTCACTTCCTACCTTCTCCCCAGGCCCTGAGAACCACAAAAACCCCATCCAAGGGTCAGTGGGCTCAAAGACTGAAACTAGACAAACTCATGAAGATGAGAAAGAATCAACAAAAATGCTGAAAACCCAAAAGGCCAGAGTGCCTCTTCTCCTCCAAATGATCACAATGTCTCTCCATCAAGGGCACAGAACTGGATGGAGCATCAGATGGATGAAATTGACAGAAGTGGGCTTCAGAAGATGGGTAATAAAATCTACGCTGAGCTAAAGGGGCATGTTCTAACTCAATGCAAAGAAGCTAAGAACCTTGGTAAAAGGTTAGAGGAATTGGTGACTAGAATAACCAGTTTAGAGAGGAACACGAACGACCTGATGGAGCTGAAAGAAACAGCACGAGAACTTCATGAAGCATACACAAGTATCTATAGCTGAATTGACCAAGCAGAAGAAAGGATATCAGAGTTTGAAGACTGCCTTGCCGAAATAAGGCATGCAGACAAGAATAGAGAAAAAAGAATGAAAAGGAATGAACTAAACCTCCAGGAAATATGGGACTTCCTAAAAAGACTGAATCTGCAAGTGATTGATCAGAGTACCAGAAGGAGAGGGGGAGAATGGAAATGAGCGGCAAACCACACTTCAAGATGTTATCCAGGAGAACACCCCCAACCTAGCAAGACATGCCAACATGCAAATTCAGGAAATACAGAGAACACCATTAAGATACTCCATGAGAAGATCAACCCCAAGACATATAATTATCAGATTCTCCAAGGTCAAAATGAGAGAAAAACTGTTAAAGGCAGCCAGAGAGAAAGGTCAGGTCACCTACAAAGGAAGCCCATCAGACTAACAGCAGACCTTTCAACAGAAACTGTAAGGCAGAAGAGACTGGGGGCCAATATTCAACATTCTTAAAGAAAAGAATTTTCAACCCAGAATTTCATATCCAGCCAAACTAAGCTTTGTAAGTGAAGGAGAAATAAAATCCTTTCCAGACAAGCAAATGTTGAGGGATTTCATTACCACCAGGCCTGCCCTGCAAGAGCTCCTGAAGGAAGCCCTAAATATGTTAAGGAAAAACCAGTACTAGGCACTGCAAAAACACACCAAAATATAAAGAGCAGTGACACTATGAAGAAACTGCATCAACTAGTGTGCAAAATAACCAAATAGCATCATGATGACAGGATCAGATTCACACATAACAATACCAACCTTAAATGTAAATGGGGTAAATGCCCCAATTAAAAGACATAGACTGGCAAATTGGATAAAGACTAAAGACTCATTGGTGTGTTGTATTCAGGAGACCCATCTTATGTGCAAAGACACACATAGGCTCAAAATAAAAAGATGGAGGAAAATTTGCCAAGCAAATGGAAAGCAAAAAACCAAAACAAAAACCAAAAACAAGCAGGGTTGCAATCCTAGTCTCAGACAAAACAGACTTAAACCACCAAAGACAAAAAAAGACAAAAAAGGGCACTACATAACAGTAAAGGGAACAATTCAACAAGAAGAGATAACTATTCTAAATATGTATACACCCAATACAGGAGCTCCCAGATTCATAAAACAAGTTCTTAGAGACCTTCAAGGAGACTTAGACTCCCACACAATAATAGTGGGAGACTTTAACACCCCACTGTCAGTATTAGATCAATGAGACAGAAAATTAGGAAGGATATTCAGGACTTGAACTCAGCTCTGGATCAAGTGGACCTAGTAGATGTCTACAGAACTCTCCACCCCAAATCAACAGAATATACATTCTCTCAGTGCCATATGGCACTTATTCCAAAATCGACCACACAATTGGAAGTGAAACACTCCTCAGCAAATGCAAAAGAACTGAAATCATAACAGTCTCTCAGACCATAGAGCAACCAAATTAGAATGCAGGATTAAGAAACTCGCTCAAAACCATGCAATTGCATGGAAATTGAACAACCTGATCCTGAAGGACTTGGGTAAATAAGGAAATTAAGGCAGAAATCAAGAAGTTCTTTGAAACCAATGAGAAAGAGACAATGTACCAGAATCATATACAAAAATAAACTCAAGATGGATTAAAGACTTAAATGTAAAATCTAAATCTATAAAAACTCTGGGAGACAACATAGGGAATATCATTCTAGACATAGGACCAGGCAAAGATTTCATGACGAAGATGCCAAAAGCAGTTGCAATAAAGCCAAAAATTGACCAATGGTCAATTAAACTGAAGAACTTCTCCACAGCAAAATAAACTACTGGCCAGGCATGGTGGCTCATGGTTGTAATCCCAGCACTTTGGGAGGCTGAGGCAGGTGGACACTTGGGGCCAGGAGTTTGAGACCGGCCTGAACCCCATCTGTACTAAAAAAAAAAATAACCGGTGTGTGGTGGCATGCACCTGTAATCCCAGCTACTCTGGTGACTGGGGCATGAGAATTACTTGAACCCAGGACGTAGAAGTTGCAGTGAGTCAAGATCATGTCCTTGCACTCCAGCCTGGGTGACAGAGCAAGTCTTTTATCTCAAAAAAAAAAAAAAAAAAAAAGAGAGAGAAAGAAAGAAACTAAGAAACTATCAACAAACCAAACAGACAACCTACAGCATGGGAGAAAATATCTGCAAACTATGCAGCTGACAAAGGTCTAATATCCAGAATCTATAAGGAACTTAAACTCAAAATCAAACAACCTTATTAAAAAGTGGGCAAAGAACATGAACAGACACTTTGCAAAAGAAACATACACACAGCCAACAAGCATATGAAAAAAATGTCCAACATCACTAATCATTAATGAAATGCAAATCAAACTGCAAGAAGATACCATCTCATACCACTCATAAAAGCTATTATTAAAAAGTTAAAAAATAACAGATGTTTGTAAGGTTGCAGAGAAAAAGGAACACTTATATACTGCTGGTGGGAATGCAAATTAGTTCAGCCACTGTGGAAAGCAGTGTAGTGATTTCTCGAAGGACTTTAAACAGAATTACAATTCTACCCAGTAATCCCATTATTGGGTATATACCCAAAGGAATCTAAATTGTTTCATCATAAAGACACATGCATGCACTATTCACAATAGCAAAGACATGGAATCAACCCAGATGTCCATCACAGGTGGACTGGGTTAAAAAAATGTGGTACATATGCACCATGGAATACTAATGCAGCCATAAAAAGACCAAGATCATATCTTTTGTAATAACGTGGATGGAGCTGGAGGCCATTATCCTAAATGAACTAACGTAGGAACAGAAAACCAAATACTGCATATTCTCACTTACAAGTGGGAGCTAAACATTGAATATACATGGACACAAAGAAGGGAACAGCAGATACTGTGGCCTGCTTGAGGGTGGAGGGTGGGAGCGGCATGAGGATCAAAAAATTACCTCTTGGGTACTATGCTTATTACCTGGGTGATGAAATAATCTGCACACCAAACCCCCATGACATGCAATTTACCTATATAATAAACCTGAAAAAAAAGTCAAGACCGAGTTTGAGAACTGCTGCCTAAACATTTTATTTAAACACTGAATTGATTAAGAGTAACCTTTTCCTTTGTATCTTTTGTTTCTCCCTTTTCTTTTTCTCAACATGCTTTCCCCTTGTAATTAGTTTTGTTTTTTTTTTTTTTTTTTTTTTAGACGGAGTGTCGCTCTGCCGCCCAGGCTGGAGTGCAGTGGCTGGATCTCAGCTCACTGCAGGCTCCGCCTCCCGGGTTCACGCAATTCTCCTGCCTCAGCCTCCCCAGTAGCTGGGACTACAGGCGCCCGCCACCTCGCCCGGCTAGTTTTTTGTATTTTTTAGTAGAGACGGGGTTTCACCGTGTCAGCCAGGATGGTCTCGATCTCCTGACCTCGTGATCCGCCCGCCTCGGCCTCCCAAAGTGCTGGGATTACAGGCTTGAGCCACCGCGCCCAGCCTGTAATTAGTTTTTAAGTGCTTAAGTAATTCCTGCATCCCAAGAGTTCCATGGACAAACTTATGTACTTTATTTTTGTTCTCTTTATTTTTTCCTTTTAAACAGTCTGGTAATTTTTTTTTTCTTTTTTGTTACCCTAGTATGCCCTCTATTTTCCCTATGATTTATTTAATCACTAACCTTCCAAATATGTGTCTGTACATGTATACATTTATGTACACATATATATTCATGCACAAATATACATACAATGATGCCCTGTGAAAATAAATAATTGGGAGGCCATTAGGCTGAGATGGCTCCACTGTCTTGGGTTTCTATATCGCCAAACTGAAACCTAACTCAGCGTGAACAGCCATATTGCAGGAAAACAAAGCTTAAGCATAACCAGTCAGAAACTGTTGAGATGGAATTTTTTCCTTGACCTTGACCTTCTTCGTGGGAGGGAACTGGAGTAGCTCATTTCATTCAGTCTGCCACTGGCCACTCCTCATGTGAGGGAGCATGTGAGCAACAAGAGTGTGGGAACCAGAGTGAACTAATGCTGGAACAGGCTGGTTGCTCCTCTCTGGTGGGAGCAGGCTCTGTGCAGGGCCCTGTAGCAGTGTCCCAGCCCTTGTCCTCTTGGCACTTGGGTTCTTGTCCAGTGTCCAGGAAGAATTAGGTCACACGAATGAACTGAAGGGTAGTGTATGCAGAGGATTTTACTGGGTGATGGAAGTGGAAGTGGCTGTCAGCAGAATGGGGACTTGGAAAGGGGGTGGTGCGAGAAGAAGCAGATCTTTGCCTGAAGCTGCACTGTCTGAAGTTAGCCGCATCTATCCATAGTTTCAGATGCTCAGTTGCTTCTCTGCTCACTGCTCAGCCATTTGTATCCCTGATGCTCAGCCTCTTATATCCTCAGTGCTCAGCTGCTTGTGTCCCTGATGCTCAGCCACTTGTATTGCTCTGCCAGTTAAAGTCTTTTTATGAGCACAGGATAGGGGTGTGGCAGGCCAAAAAGGCAACATTCAGGTAGAAAAATGGGTCAGCTGTTTTCACTTAGGGCTGTAGTTCCAGGCTTAATGGTGGGGTTTAACTGAGAGCCCAGCCATTCTGTATCACTGCCAACTCACCTCTAACTGGGAACTTTATGGCTGCTGCTCTACTTTAACCAGTCAAATATCTTCTTTGTCTTGCTTCCACAAATACTTTATAAAACATTTCCCCTCCCACTGCCTCAGTGGAGCCCAGACCCACATGTGGTTTGGCACTACCTGATTCATGAATCACTATCTGCTCAAATAAACTCTTTAAAGTTTTAATGTGCCTAGGTTTATCTTTTAACAATACACACATGTACATACAACACATATATGATTGTTTTTTTTAAAATAATTCAGAAATGAAGTGTTACTGGTTCCTCCACATACTTATCTCCTGGATAGGACACTTACTCCAGTATGGTAGATGGCAAGCTGTGTTTAATCTCTAGTTTATTAGATAAAATACTTCACAGGTTAAAAGAAAAACTTTAGACAAGTTTAATTTTACAGTTTAATTGAGCAAAAAATGATTCTCGAATCAGACAGCCCCCAGAACCAGAATAGATTCAGAGTGACTCTAGGCCTGCTGCATGGTAGGATAACAAGGAAAATGATGTCCAGAAAATGGAAGCGAGGTACAGAAATAGCTGGACTGGTTATAGCTTGATGTTTGCCTTATTTGAACCTGGTTTGAACAGTTGGTTGCCTGTAATTGGCTGAAACTTGGCTATTTCTTACAAGAGTAGGTGACTGTTTTCACATCAAGTTAACCTTGCATTTCTCTACATATGAAGAAACCTTTAGGGCAAACTTAAACTATGTACAGAGACAGCTTTAGGCCAAACTTCATTTAACATACATCTTTTTTATTTTTGCACTAATTTTCATCATGTAGCATTTTAAAGATATTTTTTAGCCTTCACTCTATTTGAACTGGAATGTAAACTCTGTGTGTGTGTGTGTTTGTGGCTTTTTTGAGCTTTTCAACCTTTGTCTTCCTGTTTCCTCTGCCTTTTTTCCACTGAAATTCAAAAACTGTGAAACGTGATTTCCCTTTCTAATACACCTTAGTGCTGTTCAACACTTATAGCCAAAAGTCCTGTCTGGTCTCCATAAACTCTTGGTTAGTCATAGTCAAACCAGGGAGAGAAGGAGGGACTGAGCCAGGTGGTGAGACATTCAAGTGATGAGGGGAAAAAAAAAGAACACGAAGGGGAACAAAAAAGGAGAAAAGGAGGAAAGGCAGGGAACATTATGAATGAGACAAAATTGAGAAGAAAAAGTGATTGAAATGAGAATCCTCTGAAAGCCAAGTTGACTCAGCCCTTTCAAGAAATCTTAACTCCTCCTGCCCCTGTTAAAGGCATGTGAACCACAGCAATTCCATCTGTGGAGTTGGGCAAATGAGGAGCTGGGCAAAATGAGGCTGAGACCTACTGGGCTGCATTCCCAGATGGTTAGGGCATTCTAAGTCAGAGGATGAGATAGGAGGTTGGCACAAAATATAGGTCATAAAGACCTTGCTGATAAAACAGTTTGCAGTAAAGAAGCCAGCTAAAACCCACCAAAACCAAGATGGCCAGGAGAGTGACCTCTGGTCGTCCTCACTGCTACACTCCCATCAGTGCCATGACAGTTTACAAATGCCATGGCAACATCAGGAAGTTATCCTATATGGTCTTAAAAGGGGAGGTGTGATTAATCCACCCCTTGTTTAGCATATAATCAAGAAATAACCACAAAAATGGGCAACCAGCAGCCCTCAGGGCTGCCCTGCCTATGGAGTAGGCATTCTTTCATTGCTTTACTTTCCTAATAAACTTGCTTTCACTTTACTTTATGGACTTGCCCTGAATTCTTTCTTGTGTGAGATTCAGGAACTTTCTCTTGGGGTTTGGATCAGGACCCCTTTCCTGTAACATTTTTCTGGTGACCACGAAAGGGACTGTAGCAAGGAAACTCCTGACCCAAAGGCTAACTTTGGGTAAGTGGTGGGGTCTGGTAACACCCCCACCATTGTCAACTGTCTTACGTTAATTCAGAATTTAGGTCAATTTAGTACTTTACTACTTTGCGATTGCTGGAATACAGCTCTTGTGAAGTGTTCTTGTGCACTGTGACACAAGAATCTGGCCACGCTTTTATGAATTTTGTGTGGAGCTTTCCATGAGTGTCCACAAATGTAATTTGAAGAGAACTCAGGACTGAGGCCCTAACGGTGGCTCTGGTTGAATTTTCTTTTCTTTTTTTTTTTTTTTGAGACAGAGTCTCGCTCTGCCGCCCAGGCTAGAGTGCAGTGGCATGATCTTGGCTCACTGCAAGCTCCGCCTCCCGGGTTCACACCATTCTCCTGCCTCAGCCTCCCGAGTAGCTGGGACTACAGGCGCCCGCCACCTCGCCCGGCTAGTTTTTTTGTATTTTTTAGTAGAGAGACGGGGTTTCACCGTGTCAGCCAGGATGGTCTCGATCTCCTGACCTGGTGATCCGCCCATCTCGGCCTCCCAAAGTGCTGGGATTACAGGCTTGAGCCACCGCGCCCGGCCTCTGGTTCAATTTTCAGCAACTCATATCCTCTTCTGCAGATTTTAATTCTGGGCCAAGACTCTTATTCTGCTATAGTAGAGTGTCTCTGTGCTAATTCAGGGTTGGGGCTCATTACATGATACCCCAAAGTATGGTACTTTGGAATGCTGAGTACTTTGAACTGAAGAAAATTGGAAAGGCCTCAGAAGTAAGGTCTTCCTGAACTTCTCCTGTCCTGTTTTCCACTGGAAGCAGTGGAAGTTACTACAGCTACTGGCAGCGAATTGCAGCAACTTCGATTCTTGTCTCCTCAGAAGACGTCGACTGAAGGGCATAAGGCAGAAGAAGAGACTGAGGCAAGTTTTAAAGCAGGAGTGAAAATTTATTAAAATGCTTTAGAGCAAGAACGAAAGGAAGGAGAGTACACTGGGAAGAGGCCCAAGCGGATGACTTGAAGAACTAGTGCAAGGTTTGACCTTTTGACTTGGGTTTTTATATATCGGCATACTTCTGGGGTCTTGCAACCCTTTTACCCTGATTCTTCTCTTGGGGTGGGTTGTCCAAATGCACAACAGCCTGCTAGTGCTGGGGAGGGGAGCATGTGCAGTGTATTTATTGAAGTTGTAAGCATGCTCACCTGAGGCGTTCTTCCCTTTTTTGGTGGAATGCCCCCAGAAGGTCATATACCAGCTAAATTCCACCATTTTGCCTCTTAGTGTGCATGTGTGAGGCCACTCGCCCAACTCCTGAGATCTCATCAGGAAGCTACTGATCATAAGTTTCAGGGTTTTTCTATCTATAGGGAAACTGCCTTTCCCTGGCGCTGGCTGTGAGCAATTACTATTTTAGAGAGGCGGTGTGACCACTGTCTGACCATCACCTGATGATCGTCTGACATTCCCGGTGGAGTGTGGGGGACCTATCTTGCCCTGTTTGTGTCTGACCAGCTACCCACTGTAACACCACCACTCTTCGCAGTGAGTCATGAAAACCAGAATTCCTGTTTCCCAAGGCAGGTCATAGAAACTAGAACTTCCCTTCCTCCAAGCAAGTCGTAAAACCTAGAAAGGTTATTTTCTGCCTTCTCCCTTGAAGACCCTCATTTCAGAAGGGTCCTGCCCTAATACCAGAAGGAATGCTACACAGAGAGGCCAAGAAGAATATGAACAGACAGGCCTTGCTGGGTTTCCCCATTCAATCTATTACATTAGCTCATTATCATTCTGTTTTTGTCCAATCACATTTCTTTTTCTTTTTAAGACACAGGGTCTCTGTCGCCCAGGCTGGAGTGCAGTGGTGAAATCATTGCTTACTGTAACCTTGAACTCCTGGGCTCAAGCAACCCTCCCACCTCAGCCTCCCAAGTAGCTAGGACTATAGGATCACAGTACCCAGCTAATTAATATGTGTATGTGCTTGTGTGTGTGTGTGTGTGTGTGCGCGCGCACGCGTGCGTGCAGAAATGGGGTCTCCAACTGTTGCCCAGGCTGGTCCACACTACTGGACTCAGGCGGTCCTCCTGCCTTGGCCTCCCAAAGTGCTGGGATTACAGGTGTCACTCATTGTACCAGGCCTCTAATCACATTTCTACACAGCTATCGCCTCTTCATATAACCTAAGCATAAAAATAGACAGTTTCCTCTAGGTCTTGTGGTTTGCATTTTTGGACTCTCATGTCATGTAAAACTTTGATTGAATAGATTTGTTATGCTTTTTTGTGTGTGTTATAGGAGCGTCAGCTGTGACCCTTAAAATGGGTAAAGAAAGTTTTCACACCTTTCCACCCGTACACCAGTCAGAGTTTACTACATAATTTTGGAATTGAGTGATTTCAGATGTCAATTAATTCAGCTTCATCTTGGCTTCACCACATTCTGTCGTGTGTGTGTGTGACTCAGTAACCACTCTGCGCCTCAATGTTTTCAAGTAAGGTTTCAATAATAAGGTTAAGCTTATTTTGTAAAATAAGGTTAAAATATATAGGGTATTGTGAAAATGACAGAAGTTATGATTTACATAAATGTAAAACACTTTGAATCATGCACATACTAAATGCTCAAAGGGGTTCACTATTATTATGATTGACTTAGATTAAAGCTATTGTAAATATTAACTGTTCCTCTATGCTATCAGACCTCAAAGTGTGGTGTGGGGATTCATGGGGGTGGGAATTTTCTGGAGACCCTTTTCAGGAGTCCATGAGGTCAAAATTATTTTCTTAATACTACTAAGAGGTTATTTGTATTTTTCATTCACATTCTCTCAAGGAGATGCAGTAGTTTTTCAGAGTTACCTGAGAAGTGCTAACGTTATCAACAGAAGCAGCTAGAGAATCCAGTTCTCACATGAAATCAGACATTAGAGACTTTTCTTACTAGATTCATTTTTTAAAAAAAGTTTCTTGTCATAAAAATGTTGTTTGTTAGCTCGTAATGCATTAGTAATTTTAAATCAGTATTTTAAAACTTTAATTCTAATACAGTAAGTACTGATATAACTGACAGAAACAAAAGCTACTTGGGCTCTTTAGTAATCTTTAAGACCGTAAAGGTATCTTGAGGTCAAATTTGAGAACCAAAGCTGTGATGCAACCTGTTTTTGAACAAACGTGGATGCCTTACAACCACAATTTCATCCTTTCCAGCCTCCATGACTTTTTCTTGTTTCCTCTGGCTGGGCTGAATTTCTTCTTATCTGCCTGCAAAAGCCCTACTCCTCCTTCAAGAGCATCCATAACTGAATTTGGTCCAGACTTCGCTGCCTCCCTGGCATCCTCTTCCACGATGCTGGGACCTCCAGGGCCGGGCCTCCCTCGGACACGTGCCCTCCTTAGCCTTGGGGTATTAACATTGTTTTGACGGAGGCTCTCTTGCGAGCCCAGTCTAGATTTCTCCCCTTACCAGCCTGGCACAGGCACCAAGGGGAGGTGCCTGGGCTCCACAGGCCCAACGGGCCAGAGGGTCACCAGTAGCGTCAACCAAAGGCACGACAGCCCAAGGGTGGCCAGGCGCGAGGAAAAAGCCGGAGCCCAGTCCCAGCCCACCCGGTTTCCGGCACCGCCCTGCCGCGTAGGGGCGGAGTCGCGCGCCTACACAGGGTGTGGCCTCCAGCCCGCGCGGGAAAGGGCCTGCGCCGCATGCGCGCGCACAGTCGGCGGCCGCGCGCAGCACGCTCAGGGCCGGGATGGCAGCGGCGGCGGCGGCAGGAAGCGGGACACCCCGAGAGGAGGAGGGACCTGCTGGGGAGGCAGCGGCCTTGCAGCCCCAAGCCCCAACGAGTGTGCCTGGGGCTCGTCTCTCGAGGTTGCCTCTGGCGCGAGTGAAGGCCTTGGTGAAGGCGGACCCCGACGTGACGCTAGCCGGACAGGAAGCCATCTTCATTCTGGCACGAGCCGCGGTGCGGCAGCAGCGCGAGGGCACGCGGGGGTGGGGGAGGTGGAGCGCGGGGCGGAGCCTCGGGGCCTTCCGCGGGCGGGGCTTAGGGTGGCGTGGGCCGGGTTTTGAGATGTGGGTGTGGACCCGGAAGGCGGAGGAAAGGGGCCGGGGACCTATGCGAGTTGTGTGTTTTGTTAACACTCCTCCCTCTTGTTGAGGACCTGGTTAGTGAGTGACTTTAATTTGTATCTCCAGGGCCTCATACAGAACTTGTAGGAGACTTTAGTGAATGAAGGAGAATACTGGGAAGAGGGTGGCGGAATGGATGTTCATGAAGTCCAGGACAATCTTAGCTTCCAGAACATTTTCTTGCCCCTGAGCCTGCCTTCTCCCTTTCTGCCCCCACCCACAAACCAGAGCCCTCACCTCCTCAGTGTGCTAGAACCCATTACTAAAACTTTGCTTTTTTACTTCACAGGAACTGTTTGTGGAGACCATTGCAAAAGATGCCTACTGTTGTGCTCAGCAGGGAAAAAGGAAAACTCTTCAGAGGAGAGACTTGGGTAGAGTGGCACTGCCAGTGTCTGGGGACAGAGAAGGGAGGGCTGGGCTGGTTTTACCTTGCGCAGGTTGAGAAGACGTCACTCTGATCTGAGATGTCCCACAGCGTCTCTCCCCAGGATGGTTTCTGTTGGCCACAGTGCCAGGAAGCCCTACCTGTAGAGGCTTTCTGCTTGGGGTGGTGGAGCAGTGTGTGGTGTCTGGGGTTGCCAAAGCGGACTGGATCCCTTCATACCTTCTGCCAAATTGCACCAGAAAAAGATAATTCTTTTTCACCTAGCAACTGGGGATTTCATTTCTGACTCTTGTCTGGTTGGTAACCCTCACCTGTGTAAGCTTTCATATACCGTGTTCTCATGCGCCCTGCGTCTATTGTCACATTCTTCTCTGGTAACTTTAAGAGCAAAGCGAATAAATAATTTAGATGTATTTTAGGAGCCCCCTCCCCCCCGCATTGAATGGTATTTGCCTACACTTTTCTTACTCTTCTAGGGAGACAACTAATACATAAATGAGAGTTGCTGGTAGAGTAGATACGGATCTCAAGGCAGCAAGGGACGCATCTTATAATTGCCCTCATTTGCCCAAAGCCTCATGCCCTTCACTGTAGATTGTGCTGTTTTCTGACTGACGTCAGCATGGCTGGAGTTAGTCAGGTGTCTCTTTGCCTTGTGTTTCAGATAATGCAATAGAAGCTGTGGATGAATTTGCTTTTCTGGAAGGTGAGTTCTCTCTCAGTGGGCAGTCATTTCCGCCTGTCTTTTGCATGTTGATGTGAAATTCAAAACCTCATAAAACGGATGCCTGCTTCTTGTTTGTGTAGGGATAATTCTTTCTCCGTACTTGCTGTTAGAAAAAAGTAACTTGCTAAATGAGGTTCAGTTTTCTCCCTTGGGGAATTAAAACTTCTACCTGAAAATTGCTAGCCATAAAGAAATAGGAGGGAATATAAAGATCCCAGTGTAGTTAGATGAATTCAGAAGTTTGATTCCTATCTTGTTCGCCGTACCTAGATATCAGCCTTGCCCCCCTTATCATGTTAGAGATCAGAAACAATTGTCAACATTTAAAGGGTGACCGCTTGTTCTTTTTTCTTCAACAATCTGTGTGAAGTGATAATTTTGCTGCAATAAGACTTGTACTTGTCTGTGTTTTTAGGAGTCATGGATTAACTTGTGTACTAACTAAATTTTTTCATTAAAAAAGCAAATATTTGAAATACCTAATTTTAGCTACCTTGCCTCAGAGCTATTTCTGCTACTTAATTTTTTTTTTTTTTTTTTTGAGACGGGGTCTCGCTCTGTCGCCCAGGCTGTAGTGTGGTGGCGCGATCTCGGCTCACTGCAAGCTCCGCCTCCCGGGTTCACGCCATTCTCCTGCCTCAGCCTCCCCAAGTAGCTAGGACTACAGGCGCCTGCTGCCACGCCCGGCTAATTTTTTTTTTTGGCATTTTTAGTAGAGATGGGGTTTCACTGTGTTAGCCAGGATGGTCTCGATCTCCTGACCTTGTGATCCGCCCGCCTCGGCCTCCCAAAGTGTTAGGATTACAGGCGTGAGCCACCGCACCAGGCCGCTACTTAATTCTTAAATCTGATCAGCTTACTCTTCACTACACATATATAGTCATGTGCTGCATAATAACATTTTGGTCAGCCATGGACTGCTCACATGAGGGTGGTCCCATCAGATTATAATGGAGCTGAAAAATTCCTGTTGCCCAGTGAGGTAGTGGTCATAACATCCTAATGAAATACATTACCTTTTCTATGTTTAGATATGTTTAAATACGCTTATCACCATGTTACATTTGCCTACAGTATTCAGTACAGTAACATACTGTTCAAGTCTGTAGCCTGAGAGCAATAGGTATACCCTGTAGACTAAGTGTATAGTAGGCTATACCATCTAACTTTGTGTAAGTACACTCTATGGTGTTCACACAGTGGTGAAATCGCCTGAAGATGTAATGCATTTCTCACGATGTATCCTTGTTGTTGAGCGACACATGACTGTATTTTGATTGAGTAGCTTGGCAAAAGCCATGTATCCTCATTTCATTCTCCCGGGGTGTTCTCATTACCTCCTCTAAGCCTTATTACCTTTAGAAATCTCTTGATTTATTCTACTCTTTTTACTCCTTTGTTCTGCATCTCCATGTCAACCTAGGCCCCTGGTCCTTTTGATAGATATTTTTTAAATGTCTTATTAGCTACATTACCATGGCTAGCTTCATGCCTAGACTATTGAGCATTCTTTTAATTTGCAGATTTTTCTTCAGCCTCTCTTTCCACCTACTCATTTTTCTTAAAATTAACTTTTTTTTAGTCCTACCTAAGGCAGGCACTCCTTGTGACAGACTTTCTGTAAGTTCTGCAGTCAAAAATGTTTGGAGCCTACTTTACCTCTTCATTTTTAATTACCAGCTTTTCAAAGACATGAGCGATATGATCAGATTTGTATTTTAAGTACACAACATTGCTGTCCTGGGGAAAATAAACTGGAGGGTACTAGGAGTAGAAGTGGGGAGGTTTTATGTAGTTTTCCACTCTAGTCTCTATCACAGCATAGTGCTTAGCTTGGATTTTTAATAAATGGCCATTTATTGAATGATTGCTGTGTTTATTTTCATCCTCTGCTTTCATCCTCATTTATCTCTGTAATTGAATCCTTCTGCTCTAACCTACTTTGGTAGATCTGAATGTTAGCCACCATAGCCCCTGTGGATTCAGTCTGCATTATATTATTTTTTACTTGGTAAAATAAATGTTCTTATGTCCTTAGATGTGTATGGTCTAAGTAAATACATTTTTTTTCCTTTTTATGAGCAATACATATCCATGGTTGAAAATCAAATAGTTACCTAATGGCTTATAATGAAGTATGGCTGCTGTCTGCCCACTGTTTTGTTAGTGTTTTGAGCTTTTCTGGTGGTTACGTTTATTTCTAATTAATATGCTTACCCATTGATGTGTCAGCTGTAGACAGTGTGTATTGACTTCCTGCTGTGATAAATGAAGATTTGGCTAACCTGTAGAACCCCATGAATCCCCTCTTGTCTTTCTTATTTTTGGTAGTTGTATCACTAGTTTTAGTTTCTTTACCTCTGCAGTTTATATAACATACTGGAATGTCTTCGGTTGTTGTTGTGTCCAACTTTTAATGCATTTCTTGACTCCTCAGTTTGTAAAGTATGACTATTAGTGCACGTATCCCTTTTCTCTTTTTAGTTCACATCTAGCTATCAATTTGTGTTATCTAGTAATTTGACATTGTCAAAGCTAATAATATTTAAATCTTATCACAATTAAATCTTCCATGCTTTATCCCTCATTGATTGTAGAAGTTGAAAACTAGGGCTGTAAACAGTCTTTCTCTACCCTTTCTCTGTCCCTTAATTCCTCATTCAGGTCCCCTCCCTGCAAACAACTGTTACTAGTTTTCTTGTATAACCTGGATATTTTATGCAAATATGTTTATATGTGTATATGTATATTCTTTTTCTAAGTCTTATGAAATACAACATATGTGAAGTGTGTGTGCTGTAAATGTAAAGTCAATAAATGATAAAATGAATACCCTCGTAACCACCATCTTGGCCAAGAGATAGGGTATTGTCAGCCCCCAAAAGTCCCACATATATTCATTCTTCATCATATCTCTTCTCATCCCTTTTCCCGACATTACTGTATCCTAACTTTTTTGGTAATTGCTTCCTTTTCTTTATAGTTTACTATATTAGCATGCATCCCTGAGCACTAAAGTTTAGTTTTGTTTTTTCGAACTCTCTGCAAATGGAACCAAACCATATGCATTTATTGGTCAAACATCTGTCACACAACTGTTTTCTTTAAGTTAACGCATTTATGAGATTCATCTGTGTGATTGCACATAACTCGTTTGTTCATATTCCTTGCTATATGACAGTACCACAATTGAGCTATTTTAATGTTGATATTTGGGAAACCTTATTTTTGCTATTACGAACAACTTGCTATGAACAGTCTTGTACATGTTTCTCTAGGGTAGATGTGTATGTGTGTATAAAATATATAATACTGCTGGAACCTAGGATATATAGGGTATTCATATCTCCATCTTTGGTAGGTACTGCTGAATTTCATGTATTCCAATTCACATTCCTACCAGCGGTGCATGATAATTCCCATTGCTTCTCATTCTTACCCACACATGGTATTACCAGAGTTTTTGATTTTTGACATGCTGTTATTGAACGTAAGTGATAGTTGCATTGTGGTGTTAATTCGTATTGCCCTGATTGTGGCTGATATTGAACATCTTTTCATATGCATGCCTGTTTTTTTTTGAGGGGTGTCTCCTATTTTCCTGTTATGCATTTTTGTCCTTTTTAAAATCGATTTATAACAATGCTTGGTATATTTTATTTCATTTTTATTTATTATTTGTTTTTGAGATGGAGTCTTGCTTTGTCATCCAGGCTGGAAGGCAGTGGCGTGATCTCTGCTCACTGCAACCCCCGCTCCCAAGTTCAAGAGATTCTCAAGTAGCTAGGACTATAGGCATGCACCACCACACCTGGCTAATTTTGGCATTTTTTGGTAGAGATGGGGTTTCACTGTGTTGGCCAGGCTGGACTCGAACTCCTGACCTCAAGTGATCTGCCCGCCTCCCCCTCCCAAAGTGCTGGGATTACAGGCATGAGCCACTGCACCCAGCCTTTTTTTTTTTTTTTAAAACATAGTTCTTTAGAAGAGAGCCCTGTGATCTTTTTTTTTCTTTTCTTCCAAGTTAGGTTTAAATGCCTGTCTTCTGGTTGTGCTGTCTGTGGGGAGGGTTGTGGGGAGACGGGCAACTGTTTCTCATACAGACCCTCTGGTCACTAACCAAATTTTCATCTCACATCGCCATTCCTGATGACTTGAGCCTGGAGCTTCCTCATGGTTCTTTTAGGCATATGGGCCTCCTCTTCTGCTGCAGCCCCTCTGTGTTCATTCTAGGCTCCTTTTCCCTCTGCTCTATTTATAAGCCTACTTTGATCAGGTTTCTGTTACTCAGTTTTTTTGTTGAAATCCATTAACTGCCAGTGGGCCCCTATTTGTTGTAGATTTATACTTTTTAAACTTTTTTACCTTTTGAATGGAATCTTGGATGGGAGGGCATATGTACTTGTGGGCCCAGTCCCCCATCTGGAACTGAAACTTTTCAAAAGTTTCTCTTTAATTAGGGAGTTTACCTCATTTATTTTATATTATTCCTTCCTTATATGGTCTTCATCAGTGTTCATTAACTTACACAACGACTTCTTAGCTCTTTTCCCACTTCTAATTCTAACTCTTCAGACTAGTATGCTTAATTCCTAACTGCCCACCATCTGTAATGACATGTTTTTCCCTGGGGATATTTTGGATAGATCATCCTCAAAATTAGTATTTTGGTCTTAGAGAACTGCTGCCAATACTGGAGCCTCTTCTGCATTAACTTAGCCCAGCTTGTCACACTAATCCAGCTCCTGAGGTCCCCTGGTATACTCATTGCTCTTTGTATGTTTAGGTACTTTGGATTGATTGCTGAGCGGGGCAGTTTTGGGAGCCTTCATCTGCAGCCTTCAGTTCACCCCTGTCCACAGGCCTCAGCTTTGAAGAACGGAGTCTTTGCACTTACACACACTCTTCCTGTTCTGCCTTCACCTATGCCGGGATAAGCAGAGATCTCATCAATGAGCTCTTCTCTTCAAGGTCTTCCACTGCTTCTGTCTGTCTTCCATATCAAGCCTGGATGCAGCTGCTGCTGCTTAGAGCAGGGATGAAGAAAGTGTTCTGCATAAGTGGCTTCCTGAATGATGAGGACCAGAATAAAGGTTTTTGATCAACCTCAGTCTAGTGTGTTTTATAATCTCACCTTTGTTCTTACCCTGTGATGGGAGAGCCACCATACCTGATCACAGACCTTCCTGATCTTCCCTGCCAGCCATTCTAACCTGCAGTCCTTTCATTAATTTTGTTCTTTTATTTTTCCAGCACATCACCAGAAAGTGGTTCCAGAATTTATGGAACACCACTTGACCTCAGGAGTTCAAATAAATAGGACGGTCCTAGATTGAAAGCCAGTTAAAATTTTTTAAGTTTTATTTATTGACATATAATCCACATACTCTATATTTCACCAATTTAAAGTATGCAATTCAGTGGTATTTAGTATATTCACAAATATGTACACCAGTCACCTCAGTCGATTTTAGAACATTTTCATATGAATGGAATCATGTAATAATGTGGTCTATCGTGTCTGGCTTTTTTCACTTTGATAATGTTTTTAAGGATTATCTATGCTATATAGCATGTACTAGTACCTCATTTTAAAAAATTGTGGTAAATTGTACATAAAGTAAAATTTACTTTTGTAATAATTTTTAAGCATGTAGTTCCGTGGCATTAAGTACATTCACATTGTTGTGCAACTAACACCATCATCCATCTCCAGAACTTTAAAAATCTTCCCAAGCTGAAATGTCATACTCATTACATAATCACTCCTCATTCCCTACATCCTGCAGTCCCTGGCTAAGCTTTGGTGTGGAGGAAAGTTGTGGGTGACATAACGAAGGAGGCAGAGTACCTAGAAAGTAGCAGTTAAGGAAAGCAGCAGGAAGCCTTGGACAGTGGCTGTTAATTGGGTCATGGATCATTTTTAAAATAGTCCATGGGATTTGCTCCCTAGAATGATGCACAGATGTTCAGTACTGTAACATTTAAAAAATAAGCTTTATTTTGGAGTAATACTAGATTTGCAGAAGAGTTGCAAAGGTAGTAGAGAGAAGTCTCATATGCCCCTTACCTTGTTTCCCCATTGTTAACATTACCAAGTACATTGGTCACAACTGAGAAACGGACATTTATAGGTTACTGTTTAACTACAGTCTCTTTGGATTTCACCATTTTTTCATTAATACCCCTTTTCTCAGATCCAGTCCATGTTACTATATCATATTTACTTGTCATGTTGCCCCAGTCTCCACTGGTCTATGGCAGTTTCTTAGTCTTTCCTCATTTTTCATGACCTTGACAACTGGAGTAGTGCTAGCTGGGTATTCGCTAGGATCTCTCTAATCGGGGATTGTCTTGTGTTTCTTGTAATTCTATAACATTGCATATGATTTTGAGCATGAAACAGACCCCAGAGGCCCTTCTTTAGGCCTCCTATTATTGCCAATGGGAATTTAAAAGGATATCATGGTCCATTTTCAAGATAAACTCAGATTACAGTTTGCAGCTCATTAGTGGGATGTGAAATCAAAGTGTGTTGCCACTAGCATTTTGAAATAACAGTGTTGAATTTAGTAACGGTAAGTGTTCTAATTGTTGTTTCATTTACATGTGTGTATATTAGGTCATTGTGTAAAATGTATGTGGTAGGCAGACAGAAGGAAGGCCCCCATCACCTTCACCCGCTGGTTTTATGCCCATGAATATGTTACATTACATATCTGAAGCGATTTAGCAGATATAAGTCATGTTACTAATCTGTTGACCTTCAAGTAGATGATCCTAGATTGTTTGTGCAGGCCCAGAGTAATTACATGAGCTCTTAAAAACAGCTTTCCCCCAGCTGAGGGCAGAAGGGGCTGTCAGAAAGATTTAAGGCATGAAAAGGACAAGGCCTGTTGCTGGCTTTGAAGATGGAGGGGGCATAAGGCAGGAAATGTGGGCAGGCTTTAGACGCTGAGAGTGATGATCAACAGCTAGGAAACAGCCTCAGTCCCACAACCGCATGGAACGGAATTCTGCCAATAGTCTCTGCAGTTGAATGTGGATTTTCCCCTCAAGCCTCCTCATAACAGCCGGGCCAGCTGACACATTCTGACATATTTGCTTTGGCCTTGTGAAACCCCGAGCAGAGAATCTAGTTATGCCACACTGGACCTCTGGCCTGCAGAACTCTGAGGTAAATAAGTGTCTAAGCTGCTGAATTTGTGGTAAGTTATTATGGCAGCAATAGAAAACTAATATACTTCTTATTGAAAATCAAGGTAAAAAAAAAAATCGGAAATTCTGCTGTAGTGGAAAGGATCCTGGACGGGGGCTGGGAGATACTGGTTCTCATCCTGCTACTCATTACCTCCCATGATATGTTAATCACCCTTCCTGAGCTTTCTCTTACCAATTAAGTGGGTTATTTAAAAATTTTTTCCACAGGACATATTTTTCTTTTGTGAACTTTATTTTTTTTTTTAGCAAAATTTACCTGTTTTAGTGTACACCTCTGAACTGTAATAAATACCTAAAATCACCATCACAAGGTATAGAACGGTTACATCACCACAAAATTCCCTCATGCCACGCCTTTATAGTCAACCCATCCCACCAACAATGTCCCTGGAAACCAGTAATCTATTGTCCCTGTGATTTTGCCACCTCCAGAATGTCATATAAATCAAATCACACAGTATGTAGCTTTTTGAGTCTGGCTTCAATTTGGCATAAGGTATTTAAGGTTCATCCATGTTGCATGTTATCAGTAGTGTGTTCCTTTTTATTGTTGAATAGTGTTTTGTTGTATGGGATGTAAGTACCACAATCTGTTTATCTGCCAGTTGAAGGGCATTTGAGTTACTTCCGGTTTTTAGTGATTATGAATAATGCTACTGTAACATTTGCATATAGGTTTTTGTGTGAACATCACTTTTTGTTGTCTCTTGGGTATACAGGAGTGGGATTGCTGGATCTTATTGTGAGTGTATGTTTAATTATTAAAGAAAATGCCAACTGTTTTCCAAAGTGGCTGTACCATTTTGCACTTATACCAGCAGTGATTAAGAATTTCAGTTGTTTTGCATCCATGTCAGCAGTTGGTATTAAAAATTTTAGCCATTATAATAGGTGTGTAGTGGTATTTCATTGTGGTTTTAATTTGTATTTAGCAGATATGTATTATGTAAATATTTTCTCCCAGTTCCACAAGACATTAAATTTTGAAAAAAATCCTATAAATGGTTCTTAGCTGCACTTAGCTCTGTTGGTGAGATGACTCAAATGAGGCACAGGGGACTCCTTACTTTTCTACCTTTTGGTATAAGCCCCTGTGGAGAAGCAGGGTTTCCTTTGTGGTCACCAACTCCTGTGCCCTCCTCCTCCCTTAGTGTCTGTCAGTCATGGGCTAATGAATCAGAAAGAGACCAGTCCCAGTATATCTGGCTGGGAGCACTAAAGTGGAATTTCCTGATGGTATAGATCATGCTTGGAGATGGGGAAAAGCAAGCTATTGAAATCTGATATTAACAGTATTAAGGACTAATATTCAAAAAGAATCAGAGAAAATGATGCTAAAAAGTAGAAAATTGTACTATTTATTTATTTATTTTGAGATGATGTCTTGCTCTGTTGCCCAGGCTGGAGTGTAGTGGCACGATCTCAGCTCACTGCAACCTCCGCCTCCTGGGTTCAAGCGATTCTCCTACCTCAGTCTCCCGAGTACCTGGGATTACAGGCGGGTGCCACCACACTCGGCAAATTTTTTATATTTTTGGTAGAGACAGGGTTTCACCATGTTGGCCAGGCTGGTCTCAAACTCCTGACCTCAAGTTATCCACCTGCCTTGGCATCCCAAAATGTTGGGATTACAGACATGAGCCATTGTCTCGACATAGGAAATTTAAAATATGTTCCTGATTCCTTCGTTGTATCTGAATCAGGGATCCCTCATTCCTCATTCAAGGCTTCATATCTCTGGACATCTTAACACTTAAAGCATTTTTCTTTTTTTCACCTAACTAATTAGCTCAGAATGTTCTCAGTACCATCTTGTAGTTTTTATACTGTTTAAAGTATAACTAGATTCCTGTAGGAATCTAGTTTCCCTCATCAAATCTACAATATCTAGCTAACTTGGAACCTTCAAGAACAATGGATGGTATGCTGTATGTGTATCTGGATCAGGATGGTGAAGTAGATATGTCTTACAGTCTCTCTAATAGCTAATTTAATAAATGAGCAATCCCTCTCCCCCCACACTGAGTTCATACAAATTAGCAAAATATTCAACTCCAGCAATCAAACAAGGAATGAGAGAGACACATTGCAGTGCCACAAACTTCAACAAGCGAATAAGGAATGACATGGAAAATTCTAGAATTGAGAGGAAGTGCATGACACAGAAAGGTTTCTAAACCCATCTGCCAGAAGTCATAACTGTGAGTCACCCAAATCTTGAGAGTTTTTATACGCTCAGTCAGGAGGAAATTAAATCAAAGGGTTGGTAGCTTTTCCCTTTTCTGACTGTGGAGAAGTGGAAAGGGCTCCTGGGGAGAAATGGGTGAAGCAGGTGGAGATGAACTCTTCAGTGGATGTGAGGGCTATAGGCTAAGCTAGAGGATGCATTTACAGCTAAGGGGATGGAATGTAGCTCCAAGTAGGTAGAGTAAATCCTAGTACTGTGTGTTAAACCTCCAAGTTGGCACACCTTCTAAGCTGAATCCTCCCTCTCCACTCACCAAACCTTCAGGCCAGGTATATAGAAATAAGTAGAAGCGCCCTCAAACTGTAGCTCAGTTGAGAGCACAAGCTGACCTTAGGTATAGTGGAAAGTAAAGTGGCCAAGAAAATGGATGCTGGAGCCAGAATCCCTAGTTTCTTATCTGCTACTTAGGAGGCATTAGAGAAAGAAGACTCTGTGAGACATATCCACTTCACCATTAAGAGATTAAGTTAGGCAGGGCGCGGCGGCTCACACCTGTAATCCCAGCACTTTGGGAGGCCGAGGCAGGTGGATCACGAGGTCTGGATATTGAGACCAGCCTGGGCCAATATGGTGAAACCCCATCTCTACTAAAAATATGAAAAGTTAGCCGGGCGCGGTGGCGGGCGCCTGTAGTCGCCCCTACTCGGGAGGCTGAGGCAGGAGAATGGCGTGAACCTGGGAGGCAGAGCTTGCAGTGAGCCGATATCGCGCCACTGCACTCCAGCCTGGGCGACAGAGAGAGACTCCGTGTCAAAAAAAAAAAAAAAAAAAAAAAAAAAAAAAAAAAAGAAAGAAAAAAGATTAAGTTACTTGAACAAGTTACTTAATTTCTTTGTGCTGAAACTTTCTCATCTGTAAAATGGGAATAGTGATAAAACCTCAGGATTCTTGTGAGGATTAAATGAGTTAATATATGGAAAGCTCTTAGAACAGCAACTGGCACATAGTAAGGCCATATATAGTTGTGTCAGGTAATATTGTTATTATTATATCACAGCAAAATGGAAAGACTGCCCAAACATGAGCAGAGTGAAAAGAAATAGCAGAACTATATAATAAGCAACAGCAAAACCAAAAAGTGTCCAAAAGGCAAGGAGCCCAGTCTAGAAAAAAGCATAGTCCAAGGTACAGAAGAAAATTCCTCCTGAGTGTTTTAATTACAGAATAGTAACATCATAAACTCAATGAAACGAGCCCAAAAGCTAACTAATACATAAAGAAATGAAGGGGAGGTTGCAGACATCACTTTTCATTGCCAAAGTCCATTTATACTCTCTAAAATGGAAACATGATTTTAAAAAATAGCTTGAATTTCTTTTTCTTTTTCTTTTTTTTTTTTGAGATAGAGTCTCGCTCTGTCATCAGGCTGTAGTACAGTGGTGCGATTTCGGCTCGCTGCCACCTCTGCCTGCTGGGTTTAAGCAATTCTCCTGCCTCAGCCTCCCGAGTAGCTGGGATTACAGGCACACACCACTACGCCTGGCTGATTTTTGTATTTTTATTAGAGATGGCATTTCACCATGTGGGCCAGAATGGTCTCGATCTCTTGAACTTGTGATCCACCTGCCTCGGCCTCCCAAAGTGCTGGGATTACAGGCATGAGCCACCACACCTGGCCTTAAAAATAACTTGAATTTCTTAAATTTTTTATAGTCTCTTAACCTTCAAGGAGTGTGTTTAGAAATAATTTTTCTTATGCCAAAGAAACATTCGAAGTCCAGCATAAAGTTCATTTTCACTTAGAGATTTTTCCTTCTGTTAAATTTTCGTAAAGGCAACTTTAGTATTTTGTAATTAAAATAGCAGATATTGTATTATTTTATGTAAGTATTTCTGTTTCCCTGTCTGCTCATTCTACCCATCTTTCTCTCATAGAATAATGTATAAAGTGATTTTTACTTAATGATGGTTATTTCTAGGTGATGCAGTTTTTTAAATCCTTCGTCTGTATTTTTTTCTGCATTATTTAGTATATGATGCACATTGTTGTGTTGTGAGGAGGGACCAGAAGAACTAGGAGGAGACTGGAAAAGCTTTGTGACACTGGGCTGGGACTAAACAGTGAATCTCTGAGCTGGCCCTGAGATTGCTTGTCCCAGTGTTGCCTACTGGTTTCTCAAGAGCGATAAAATCTCCCAATTTTCTGGAAGCCAGGTTACACTTTTTTTCCTCTGTGTTCTCTGGGACCTGAGAGGTCATAGCTCCTCTTGGACAATGATCCCTGTTCCGATACAGGAGTTAGAACCCCAAAGGCAACAAGGATCTCACTTGTAGAGTGCTACAATGTGCCAGGCATTCTCATGATGCATTATTATTTCCATGTCACGGAAGAGGAAGTAGGCTCAGAGATATTAAAAGAGTGAGCTTGAATGCTCACAAGTGTTAAGTGGTAGAGCCTAGCCTGAACTGTAATTCTATGAGTCCATGCCCCTCACTCTCTAGGAATGACCTGCATTCAGCCACAAATCTCTTCTAGGTTGTCTGCACAGACTGCGTTGTGCCCAGATAGGTTGGGGAAAGTTTCCTTTTTGAGCCCCTAGGCTCGTGTCTGGTATATTGAAGAAGGCAGCATGCTGAGGCAGAAGGGGCATGGAATTGGAGTCAGTAGACCTAAGTTAACTCTCACTCTGCTCTTTCCTTGCTGTTTAGCACTGGTGGGACACTCTGCTTTCCTGGGCCACTGTTTCTCTAAAATGAGGATGTAGACATGATAATGATAGAGGGTGTGCTTGGAGCATCCATTGTTTTGGGCCCTGTGTTAAGCACTTGAGGTGCAAGATCTCATTTAAGTTTCCTGACAGCTCTGTGCAGAAGGTGCTATTATCTCCATTTTACGAATGAGAAAACTGAGGCTTAGACCTAAGGTTGCATAGCAATTAGGGTTCGAGCTGGGATTTGAATCCAGTCGATGTGATTCCAGGGCTTATATTTTCAGCAAGCTACACTGTGATGGTCTCCAAGATCCCTGAAAGCTCTCAAAATGACGTTTCCAGACATGAGTAGGGCTGACTGTGTGGGTGGTGCTGTGAGGGCTTACCACAAGCCAATATTGGACCACCTCTTCAATCCTTCATTGGTGGCAGTGGAGGAAGCAGCTAGCAGCCTGCTGGCCATACCCACTCCTTGGTTTCTCTCCCCAGTTAGCAAATCACTTGAGGCCTTCAATTTCATTCCCTCCGAAGTCAGACTTCCTAAAAACAAAATCCGCCCATTATCCCAGATCTCCATTTCTCCATGAAGAGTCACAAACACAGAACTGGATAGTGACCAATGATTAATCATGCTAATGACATATTCTCTTTAAAGAGCGTGTGCATGTAAGTGTAAATACCTTTGTGTGTCTTGTCCATCCTCACCTAACCTTGTCCAAGGATGTGATGTACATGTTTTCATGTGTTAAAGACAACATTTGAAATATTGCTGCAATAAAACTAAACATCACCTTTCCTGTAAACCAGCATTTGCCTTAGGCACTTACTCAAGGGACATGAAAACATATATCCACTAAAAGAATTACACATGGACTGGGCACAGTGGCACAAACCTATAATCCCAGCACTTTGGGAGGCCAAGGCGGGTGGATCACTTGAGGCCAGGAGTTCGAGACCAGCCTGGGCAACATGGTGAAACCCCATTTATACTAAAAATACAAAAATTAGCCAGGCATGGTCACCTGTAATTAAAGCTGCTTGGGAGAGAGCCTGTGAGGCTAGAGGCAAGATGGAGTCAACCATGCCATATTTATCTCACTGTTATAATCTTTGCAAAGGCGATTTCAAAATCAGGGTTAGGCTGTGATGATTTTAGAAATTTTCCCTGAGTTTTCTGAGAAATGGCAATTACACTTTTTAAAATTTTTTTTATTTTTTTTTATTTTTTGAGACGGAGTCTCCATCTGTCACCCAGGCTGGAGTGCAGTGGCGCGATCTCAGCTCACTGCAAGCTCTGCCTTCTGGGTTTACGCCATTCTCCTGCCTCAGCCTCCCGAGTAGCTGGGGCTACAGGTGCCTGCCACCTCGCCCGGCTAGTTGTTTTTGGTATTTTTTAGTAGAGACGGGGTTTCACCGTGTTAGCCAGGATGGTCTCGATCTTCTGACCTCGTGATCCGCCTGTCTCGGCCTCCCAAAGTGCTGGGATTACAGGCTTGAGCCACTGCGCCCGGCCGACAATTACACTTTTCAACAGATTCTGGCCCAGAAGCCTCCCAGACTTTCTTCAAGCCACGTACAGAGTTTAATACACAGAGTTCTCATGTATCGTTCACTACAAGTTATATGAACCTCAGAAATGTATTGTCCCTGCTTGAGAAATTTCCTGCAGTGGAAAGGAAATGCGTGAGCATCTGCTCAGAATACCATAATCAAGAGCCTTCTGCTCCTAATAATATGCTCTAGTATGTAAGCTGTGGTGGGCTCTCCCCAAGAATTTGGAACAAGAGGTAGGAAGATTATCCCTTGAGAGTGGAACCTTAAAGTAAAGCGATTCAGCCTCCGACTCATCTTGACCTGATAAAATATATCTAAAAGAAGGCATCAGTAGTAGGGGACACTGGTCAGTGATGAAAGTGAGGAAGGAGTCCCAGAGACAAATGTTGGTAGGGCTTGTTCTGTACTACATGGGGTCACTAGAGCCTTAGCCAGTGCCTCTGTGTATAGTGCTATGGTCCCATTGGCAAGACAGACATGTCAGCCTGTCCCATTCAGGTACCTTTAAACATCGCAATCATATATCCAACTTCCTTTGTTCTGAACCCACCTTTCCCAAGCAACAGTTTGATGCTGACTTGGCTTCCCACGTGGCTCTCTCTATAGGGAGAGAAGGTGATTGTTACAGGAAGTTGGACTATTTGCATTCACTGTGACATTGATTTCTCTTTGTGAATGAATGGGGCCATTTCTGGCTATGATTTATCGATCCTTGTTGCTTCACTGTAGGGAGATGAGAGGATGTGGTGGCCATATGTACTTGGAATATTTCAGTCCTTGTGAGTGATTCCACTTGTAGATTGCTGATTTGCCAAGCCACAGACAAGCAAGGGATACGGGCAAGGAATATGTTCTTAGAAAATTCTATACTACCAGAAAACACATACATTAAAAGAAAATTTCTCACAGGAAGTGCTATAGGAAGGAATTGAGGCATTTTGGTCACTCATACTTGGGAGACTGCAGACTGCATTATGCCCATATTCAGAAAATTCTATAAATGTTTCAATGTTTCAGATGAGTTGGTGGAGGAAGAAAGAGAAAGGAAAAGCTGTAGAATCAGGAGGAGATGATCTGACCACATTGAAGGTGTGGGGCATCGTGGACCAGGTCCAAAATAATTGAAACACAAATATCCAGTCTCAACACAAGACAGACAGCGCTGCCACTCACTGGCTGTTGTGCTGAATTACCTGGCAATGACAGGCATGGTTTTCTATATTAGT
Source organism: Macaca thibetana thibetana (assembly GCF_024542745.1). NCBI lineage: Eukaryota > Metazoa > Chordata > Mammalia > Primates > Cercopithecidae > Macaca > Macaca thibetana. The sequence goes on along the minus strand of NC_065590.1, from coordinate 32,059,450 downwards.
GTAAAGATTAATTTGTTGTAACAAATATGCCTAGAACATACTAGCTTAAATAAAGTAGAAGTTTATTTCTCTTCCATGTAACACTTTAACTGATCTAGAGTAGCAGGGCAGCTGTGTTCCATGGCGTATTACTGGGACCCAGGATCTTTTCATCTTATTGCTTTGTCTTTCCTTACTATAGCACTGTCCGATAAAATTTTCTGTGATGATGGAAATGTTCTACCTCCATGATGTATAATATGGCAGTCAGCAGCTACATCTGGCTATTGAGCAGTTGAAATGTGGCTAGTGTGATTGAACCAATGTGATTAGTTCAAAATAAAAATTGAACTAAAATTTTAATATTACTTGATTTTAATTAATTTAAATGTAAATAGCTGCAGTGGCTAGTGGTTACTGTATTTAAAAGAGCAACTCTAGATCAAAGGTGGGAGGTCTCCAAGTCTAGTTCTAGTTCACAGGAAGAGAAAGGAGAGTGTTAGTAGGGCAAGGTGCATGTTTTTAAGTTGGCAATGACCCAGAAGTTGCATGCATTGTTTTAATTCAAATCCGATTGACCACACTTAGTTAACTGGCCAATCCCTACTTCAAAAACAGCGAAGGAATACAATGTCTGGCCAGGAGGCCATGTGCCCAGGTACAACTCTGTTATTATGGTCAAGTGACAGATTTTAGTGGACATCCAGAAGCCTCAGCCACAGTATCTTATCTTTGCAACTCTTAACTGTGTGACTGTGTAGAATGCTCACATGAGCATTTCTAAGCCTGCTTTATAATAACCATTACAATTTCATGAGGTTATTGTGAGGGTCACCATGAGATAATACTACTAAAACTCTCAGCATAGTGCTTGGCACACCGTGTTCAGTCACCATTAGACATCGCTATCGTAGCTTTTCTTACCTATAAGCTTGGCCTTCAGTAATGCATACTGAGCCTTCCAGACTTTCCTGTTCGGAGTGTGGGTTGCCTATGGTAACAAAAGCTCTAAATAAGTAATGAGGGCTATTTCAAAGACACATAAGGGAAACACCAGACATGTACATCAGACACTGAGCTAGGCTAATAAGAATTTGTTTCTGAGAAAAAGGTTCATTTGATGTGCTGACAATCCTAGGTTTCTTGGCCTGAGAAATATTCACTGAGATTATTAATGTTACCATGAAAGGGCTCTTTGGAGATAGCTGGAGAGCTGGACAGCCAAAGACAGACAACTTGTCCCTTGCACTCCCCACTCCCTAATAGAGTGCAGGATAGCAAAAGGAGAAAGACATGCTTTTAAAAAGATGTCTGTGCTGGTCAGCTGGTGGTGTTTCTTGATGAGCCGATAATGAGCACATCTCTACCTTATTAGAAAAGATAAACAGAGACTGACCAGGATGCTGCAGGGCAGTGACAGCTGTAGAAATTATCTGCTCTCATCTCAGGAATGTCACACCAGTGTCACAAAACAGAGCTCAACATTTAGCTTTTAAATTTACATGAGTAAAGATAATGAATTCACTAGAGACTTACAATGCATTTTAAATAAATGTGTCATTTCAGAATAAGCATCTGTGAAACTGTATTTCAAAACGTTGTGTGACAGTATTTCTCATTTGTCTTACCGGCTAAAAAGCAACTTTGTGCCTTCTGTGTTTAGAAATAATAAAATACTAATCTGGTGAATGCTGGATGAAAATTTTAGGGATAATTTCTAGATTCCTCCTCTTTTCATTGTTACTACATGGCACATGTTAAAAACAAAAGCTAAATTGGGTTTTCATTTTCTCTTAATATCCCTCATAATCATGAGTGACAAGAATTACAATGATTTCATGACATAGTTTGTAAAAGTGAGAAGGTCTGTAATTCAGAACAAGTATCCTAGTAGAGAAAAATGTCAGACGTAACTGAACTGGAGAGAGATTTCCAAGACAGCTTGTGATCTACCGCTGAACAGACCTGTGGAGGATTTGACAAGGGAATTCCACTGCACTCAACTTCTATAAAGGGCGAGATTTCTCCCAGGGTCTGATTCTCACAATTCTATCTAGTTGGTGGTTTAGGAATGATGGTATAGTCTGTCCTGAAGGAAAGTATCTATTTAAGTTAGCCCTGAGAGCCAGGATTCAAAAGCTAGGGACAGATGGATGGAGGATCCCCCTTCAGTTGAAGCTAGGAAAACACTACCCAGTATTTTAAAAGAGAATTTTGCAGTTGTGAGACACTGAGAAAAAGCATGCTTGCTTCACAGCTGATGAAATCTGGTGGAGAAAAGACAGTTAAGGAATCATTCTAAAGGGAATGCAGTCCTCCTGTGACTGCCCTCGGGCCCTCGGATAAGGTCCAGACTGCTTAGTAAGACTTCTAAAGGTCTTTGTGATGGGACCTTGCCCACCTTTCTATGATGATTTTCCCCTCTCCCCTCCCTGTGCTTCAGCCACTTTGGAGCTACCGAGGAAGCCCTGGTCTGAAGCTTCACAGATGCTGTTCCCCCTGCCTGGTGTACTTTCTGCCTTTTCTCCTCTCCCCTGTTTGCCTACCTAACTCCTAATCACTGTTTAAGTCTGAGGCCAGGAAGGTTTTCCTGTCCACCCTCTAGAGGCAGGTAGATGTCCTTACTCTGGGATCCCATATCCCTGTCTCTTCCCGTCACAGGGCTCACCACACTGTTGAGTAACTGCGTGTTTCCCAGTCTGAGCTTCCCATTGGATCACCAACTCCATTAGGGAGTCATGGAGTCTGTCCGCTTTGTCATTGCAGCCTCAGTGCCCCCACTCAGGGTCTGCTGTAAGACAAATAGAAGATTGATCTTAAAAATCTCATTAAGATGTTTTTGGTTTAAAAGAGTAGTATGTAAATCTATGATTACTATGGAAAATTAAAATCACAGAAGATAGATTAAAAAATGTAAGTTCTTTTTATTATCGCTCCACAGTCAATTTCACCATCCCCATAGGTAACAACTGTTACGAGTTTGCTGTGTTAACCTTCCAACCTTTTTGTATGCAAATTTCATAATCATAGATATATAATTTTAAGGCAAAAAGCAAGCCATATAACGGTACATAAGTTAAACACATACACATGTTGACACGCCCAATTTATGTTAAAAATATGTGTGTGTAGTTAACATTCTAAGTTGTAAGCAACAAATGAACCATGTTGATTTTAAACAGAAAAATAATTTAATGTAAATTAGCTCATAAAATAAGCAGGAAGGCTAAATAAGCAGATTTGAAAAATGGGCAGGAAGAACAGGAAGCTGGACAGCCAGCAGCACAGCTACACTTCCCCACAGAGCAGGTCCCATGAGGACCCTGCAGCTGTCTTGCAAGCCCTGAGCTCCTCAGGGGGCACCTGACTGTCTCCAGCAGGGTAGCTTACTGCTGACCAGCAAATGCTGATTGATGCTACCGCTAGTGTTATGATGAAGTCCAGTCCACCCCGACACCCAGTGGTCTTTGCACTGTTAGTTTTTGACTCGAAGGACCAGTCAGAGGACTGGTCAGGGCTAGGCAGGAGACTGCAGCCGGTTGCAGAGGGGCTGAACGCACAGGTGCCTGGAGACAGGCAGCCTATCCCTCCTACTAATTCTCCTTCCTCCCAAGCTTTTCTTTTTCTAATATTCTTTTGTTTTCTTTTAATGTTTAAATTTTGGATCCATCTGGGATTAATTTTGGCCCATAGAGTGACATAGGGATCCAGCTTTACTGATTTTCTGAATATTCAGTTTTCCATATGCCATTTTATTTTTTATTCTTTTGTTTTGTTTTGTTTTGAGAGAGAGTCTTACTCTGTTGTGCAGGCTGAAGTGCAGTGGTGTGATCTCAGCTCACTGTGACCTCTGCTTGCTGGGTTCAAGTGATTCTCCTGTCTCAACCTCCAGAGTAGCTGTGATTACAGGTGCCTGCTGCTGCACCCAGCTAATTTTTGTATTTTTTTAGCAGAGACGATCAGGCTGATCTCGAATTCCTCACCTCAAGTGATCTGCCTGCCTCGGCCTCACAAAATGCTTGGATTATAAGTGTGAGCCACCGGGCCTGGCTTCAATATACCATTTTAAAAGTAACCCATTCCCTAAATTCCTTGACACATACACCCTCCCAAGACTAAACCAGGAAGAAGTTGAATCTCTAATAGACCAATCACAGGCTCTGAAATTGAGGCAATAATTAATAGCCTACCAACCAAAAAAAGTCCAGAACCAGATAGATTCACAGCCGAATTCTACCAAAAATACAAAGAGGAGCTGGTACCATTCCTTCTGAAACTGTTCCAATCAATAGAAAAAGAGGGAATCCTCCCTAACTCATTTTATGAGGCCAGCATCAACCTGATACCAAAGCCTGGCGGAGACACAACAAAAAGAGAGAATTTTAGACCAATATTCCTGATGAACATCGATGCGAAAATCCTCAATAAAATACTGGCAAACTGAATCCAGCAGCACATTAAAAAACTTATCTACCACAATCAAGTCGACTTCATCCCTGGGATGCAAGGCTGGTTCAACATACGCGAATCAATAAACATAATCCATCACATAAACAGAACCAGTGACAAAAACCACATGATAATCTCAATAGATGAAGAAAAGCCCTTCCACAAAATTCAACAGCCCTTCATGCTAAAAACTCTCAATAAACTAGATATTGATGGAACGTATCTCAAAATAATAAGAGTATTTATGACAAACCCACGGCCATTATCATACTGAATGGGCAAAAACTGGAAGCATTCCCTTTGAAAACTGGCACAAGACAAGGATGCCCTCTCTTTCCACACCTATTCAAAATAGTGTTGGAAGTTCTGGCCAGGGCAATCAGGTAAGAGAAGGAAATAAAGGGTATCCAATTAGGAAAAGAGGAAGTCAAATTGTCCCTGTTTGCAGATGACATGATTATATATTTAGAAAACCCCATCATCTCAGCCCAAAATCTCCTTAAGCTGATAAGCAACTTCAGCAAAGTCACAGTATACAAAATCAATGTGCAAAAATCACAAGCATTCCTATACACCAATAACAGACAAACAGAAAGCCAAATCATGAATGAACTCCCATTCACAACTGCTACAAAGAGAATAAAATATCTAGGAATCCAACTTACAAGGGATGTGAAGGACCTCTTCAAGGAGAACTACAAACCACTGCTCAATGAAATAAAAGAGGACACAAACAAATGGAAGAACATACCATGCTCATGGATAGGAAAAATTAATATCATGAAAATGGCTGTACTGCCCAAGGTAATTTATAGATTCAATGCCATCCCCATTAATCTACCAATGACTTTCTTCACAGAATTGGAAAAAACTATTTTAAAGTTCATATGGAACCAAAAAGGAGCCGGCATTGCCAAGACAATCCTAAGCCAAAAGAACAAACCTGGAGGCATCATGCTACCTAACTTCAAACTATGCTACAAAGCTACAGTAACCAAAACAGCTTTGGTACTGGTACCAAAACAGAGAGATAGACCAATAGAACAGAACAGAGGCCTCAGAAATAACACCACACCTACAACCATCTGATCTTTGACAAACCTGACAAAAACAAGAGATTGGAAAAGGATTCCCTATTTAATATATGGTGCTGGGAAAACTGGCTAGCTATAAGTAGAAAGCTGAAACTGGATCCCTTCCTTACACCTTATACAAAAATTAATTCAAGATGGATTAAAGACTTAAATGTTAGACCTAAAACCATAAAAAACCCTAGAAGAAAACCCAGGCGATACCATTCAGGACACAGGCATGGGCAAGGACTTCATGACTAAAACACCCAAAGCAATGGCAACAAAAGCCAAAATAGACAAATGGGATCTAATTAAACTAAAGAACTTCTGCACAGCAAAAGAAACTACCATCCTAGAGTGAACAGGCAACCTACAGAATGGGAGAAAATTTTTGCAATCTACCCATCTGACAAAGGGCTGATATCCAGAATACAAATAACTCAAACAAATTTACAATAAAAATACAAACAACTGCATCAAAAAGTGGACAAAGGATATGAACAGACACTTCTCAAAAGAAGACATTTATGCAGCCAACAGACACATGAAAAAATGCTCATCACCACTGGCCATCAGAGAAATGCAAATCAAAATCACAGTGAGATACCATCCCATGCCAGTTAGAATGGTGATCATTGAAAAGTCAGGAAACAACAGATGCTGGAGAGGATGTGGAGAAATATGAAGGCTTTTACACTGTTGTTGGGAGTGTAAATTAGTTCAAGCACTGTGGAAGACAATGTGGCGATTCCTCAAGTTTCTAGTTCTAGATCCTTGAGGAATTGCCACACTGTCTTCCATTTGACCCAGCGATCCCCTTACTGGGTATATACCCAAAGGATTATAAATCATTCTGCTATAAAAACACATGCACACGTATGTTTATTGCAGCACTATTCGCAATAGCAAAGACTTGGAACCAACCCAAATGTTCATCAATGATAGACTGGATTAAGAAAATGTGCCACATATACACCATGTAATACTATGCAGCCATAAAAAAGGATGAGTTCATGTCCTTTGCAGGGACATGGATGAATCTGTAAACCATCATTCTCAGCAAACTATCACAAGGACAGAAAATCAAACACCGCATGTTCTCACTCATAGGTGGGAACTGAACAATAAGAACACTTGGACACAGGGCGGGGAACATCACACACAGGGGCCTGTCAGGGGGTGGGGGGCTGGTAGGGTGGATAGCATTAAGAGAAATACCTAATGTAAATGACCAGTTGATGGGTGCAGCACACCAACATGACACATATATATACTATGTATCAAACTTGCACGTTGTGCACATGTACCCTAGAATTTAAAGTATAATTAAAAAAAAAAAATAAAAGTAATCCATTCCCACCCTGCCATTGGTACACGATGTTTTGCAATGCCACTCTTTTACTGTATTAAATCTCTGTGTGCTTGAATATATGTATTCATGGATTCTCTGTTCTCTTCCATTGATCTGTCTATTCATGGACTAGTACCAAACTGTTTACTGTTAATGTCAAAATAATCAATATATGTTTTTTGAAACTTTGTACTTTGAAATAATTTGAAACTTGAGTTGCAAGATTAGTACAAAGAATTTCTATTAGCTAGATTCACATTTGCTTAATTTCTCACTCTCTTTATTACCTATACTATATTATTACTGAAATTTTTATTCTGAACCATTTAAGAGGAAGTTGCTGACATGGTATCCTGTTATGCCTACTGTAGTAACTATTTCCTCAGAACAAGGACGTTCACTTACATCACCACAGTACCATGATCAAAATCGGGAGATTTATCATTGTTACAGTGCTATTATCTAATCTAAGGAATTTATTCAAATTCTCTCAGTTGTCTGAATAATGTCCTTTACAGTAATTTTCATAGTCATTTTTTTTTTCTGGTTCAATTGCAATCCAGGATCACTCCATTTATTTAGTTTTTATGTCTTTTTCTTTTTGTCTTCTTTAATGTAGATCAGATCTTCAGACTTTGTTTCCCATGATTTTGACTTTTTAAAAAAGAAAACAGGCCATTAATATTTTTTTAGACTATACCTTAAGTTTGAACAATATTTTAAAAAGTCACACAATGTTATTTTTATCCGCCAGGGTCCTGGGAGAAAACACAGACACTCAGGCCATTCAAGAGACTTTAGTAAAGAGATAATTTTAGGAGGTGTGGGCAGAATTAAGGAATGCAACAGGGACGGTGAGGTGCTCAGGGGAGGGCAACAGCAGAAGCCAATCCCATTTCTAGGCCTGAAGCGGTAAGGGGAGTGGACACAGGACAACAGTCAGGAGAGATCCGGAGTCTGGAGAAGAAATGAAGCCCCTGCCTGGGAGCTCCACCCAGTGCAGGATGTCGCAGGAGCCCCTCTCCCTCCTTCTACCCCTTTATCTCTGCCGTGCCTCCTATGGGGTGAATTCACCCAGGCCCCAGGGGCAACGGAGTAGCAAGGTCAGCTTCCTGGGGCCCAGGGCAGGGCAGAGACGGCAGAGTGGATGGGGAAACGGACAGTGGGAGTGCAGGGCAAAGCCACAACACTGGGCACCATGCTAACAGCATCAAATGAGGAACACACTGTCCACCCCTACCCAGTCCTGTCCTGTAGCTCAGAGACAACCACCTCCAGCTGTTCTAGTTCATTTCCATCGTGTTCTACTGAGCCCTTGCATATTTCTAAACAATATACTGCTATTTTTCAATTTATCAATTGACTTCCTCCTCCTATTTTCCTTTCCTCTACTCCCATCACAGTTACATATTTTGTTGTTGTTAAATCAATAGTCAGTGTTTACATTGTTGTGACTGCAAATATTGTTTAAGCCAAGGGCTTCATGATGGTTGAGCTTCCTTTCTTTTTAAATTTCTCATTTTTTTCTGGAGTAATAAGCACGTTGTTTTTTAATTTGTCTAGCTTTTTGCAAACTTCTTGCTAAGCTCATCTAAATTCTCTAGAAATATTTTTCATATGCTCTAACATATCTGTTCCTTTTATTTTATATTCCCGCTCCAATCAGGATTGTCAGCCTGCTCCAATCAGGATTGGTCGGGCCCTACACCTGCTATCTGCTGTTATCTGGAAGTTTGCTGTTGTGGTAGGCAGAATTCTAAAGATGTTCTTTAAGATTCCATATACTGGTTCTTCAGTCAGACACTGGTCTAGTTTCTACTGTGGGACACTCTCTAGATGTTAGAAAGGTTACTAATCAGCTGACCTTAACATAGGAAGATTATCCTGGTGGGCCAAGTGTAATCACACGAGCCGTTAGGAGCAGAAGAGGAAGGCAAAAAAGTCAGCCAGGGAGATGTAGTTGGAAAGATGAGGCGGAGGGAGAGGTGAGAGAGATTTGAAGCATGAGAAAGCCTGACCTGCTGTTGCTGGCTTTGATGATGGAGGAAGGGAATCATGAGCCAAGGACTGGGGTGGCTTCTAGAAGCTGCTGAGACTGACCCCAAGGAAATAGGGACCTGCATCCTACTGACACAGGCCAACCCCAAAATTGGGATTCAGCCAGAGAAGATTCTTGGCTTCACTCAGGAAAGAATTCAAGAGGGAGCCGACAGTGAAAGAAAACAAATTTATTAGAGCAATAGTGTACAGCAAAATGGCTGCTCCATAGAGGGCACAGGGCTGTCTCATAGGGTGGCACAGAGGGGCACTTGCAGATTGCTTGGTAGCTACATTTATACTCACTCTTACTTGCATGCTACATAAGGGGCAGATTATTCACAACCTTTTTGGAAAAGAGGCAGGGAGTTCCTAGAACCATATAAAGTAATTTCCGGGTCATTGCTATGGCATTTGTAAACTGCCATGGTGCTGGTGGGAGTGTCTTATGCAAATGTGTTATAATTGCTAGTCCTAGCTGGTCTTGTCTGGTTTAAATCAGCTCCTGTTTTGTTCAGTGGGGTCTTGTGACCACTACTCGGAAGACGAGTCTTGCTGATCTCCTACCTTACCGCAACTATATGGAACTGAATTCTGCCAACAACCTGAATGAGCTTGGAAGCAGACTTACCCCCAAAGCCTCCAGAAAGGAATGTGCCCTATCAACATCTTGATAGAGTGTGAGGCTAGAAACAGGGAATCAGCTAAGCCACTCTGTGCTTGGGTTTTTGGCTGTAGAAACTGTGAGGTAATAAACTTGAGTTGTTTTAAGCCATTACGTGGTAATTTGTTACATCAGCCACAGAAAGCTAGTACAGCTGTTGTCATGGCTTCTCTCTTCCGTTTTCTGTACTGGAGTCCCTATTTTCTAGGTCCTTTATCTTCCTCCTGGAGCATATTCTCTAGTACGGCTGTTCTCAATCATTGTGGTCTCAGGATCCTTTTACATTCTTAAAAATTATTTGGGGCCCCAAATAACTTTTGTTGATGAGGTTACCTTTATTGACATTTATTTGCCATCCTAGAAATTAAAACTGAGAAATCATTAAAATATTTATTCATTTCAAAATAATAATAAAACACATTACATATTAACATAAGTAACATTCTTTATGAAAAACAACTATATTTTTAAAGACAAAAAAATTACTGAGAAGAGAGGCATTGCTTTACATGTTTGCAAATCTCTTTAATGTCTGGCTTATTAGAAGAGGGCTGTAGGGGTTCAGCATACATCACATTCTAAAAAAAAAAGAAAAGAAAAAGAAGACATCTGGATGCTCAGATCTGGTTTGATGTATTGTTGTTGTTGTTGTTGGTTTTTTTTGAGACAGAATCTCGCTCTGTCACCCTTGCTGGCGTGCAGTGGTGTGATCTCGGCTCACTGCAAGCTCCGTCTCCCAGGATTCACGTCTCAATGGTTCACGCCATTCTCCTGCCTCAGCCTCCCTAGAAGCTGGGACTACAGGCGCCCGCCACCACGCCCAGCTAATTTTTTATATTTTTAGTAGAGACGGGGTTTCATCGTGTTAGCCAGGATGGTCTTAATCTCCTGACCTCGTGATCCACCCGCCTCAGCCTCCCTAAGTGCTGGGATTACAGGCATGAGCCACCGCACCCGGCCTGATGTATTGTTTTAATCAAGGTATGTGAAGAAAATCTGTTCTCACACAGATATGTAGTTGGAAAAGTGAAGACCTCGCTGACTCCTGAAAGGATCTCTGAGCCTCCAGAAGTCTCTGGACCACACTTTGAAAACTGCTGCTGTAGTATCTTGCTGTTCAAAGTGTGGCTGAGGGACTAGCAGCAACGATATCATCCGAGATCTATAGAAATGTGGAATCTCAGACCTTCGGAATCAGAATGCACAGTTTATAAGATCCTCAGGTGACTCCTGTGCTCATGGAAGTTTGGGAGGCACTTCTTCAGTAGCTTCTAGCCAGAACAGTATTCTGGGAACCTTACATGTCTGAAAATTCCTTTCTTCTAGCCTCATGTTGGCTTGGTAGTTTGGCTGGGTATAAGCTAGATGCTAGGTGGCTAATCATTATAGTTTTCCATTTTTGTTTCTCCAGAGAATAAATCAATGGTATCAAGTGGGAGAGTTGGGGACATTATTTACTTCACAGAGTTGGAGAAGGGACAAAGGTTTCTCAGTACCCTGTAAATAGACTTCCCACCTGTCTCCCTGTTTTCAGCTCCTCGCCTCATTCCTGCCTCCCTCGGAACATTGTCCTGATACTTTCTGGGGATCTGAAGGGGCAATGTGATCTTGTCCTCATTGTTATATCATCTTCTACTCTGAATAAAGTCCTTTACAGTAATTTCATAGTAATCTTTTTTTTTTTTTTTTTTTCTGGTTCAATTGCAATCCAGGATCACACCATTTATTTAGGGTTTATGTCTTTTTTGTCTTTTTAAATTTAGATCAGATCTTCAGACATTCTTTGTTTCCCATGATTTTGACATTTTAAAAAGAAAACAGGTCACTAATATTTTTAAAGACTGTAACGTGGGTTTGTACAAGGTTTTAAAAAGTCACACAATTGTTATTTGTATCAACAAGGGTTCTGGCAGGAAACACAGGCACTCAGGCCATTCAGGAGACTTTAGTAAAGAGTCAATTTTCGGAGGCGTGGGCAGAATTAAGGAAGGCAATAGGGATGGTGAGGTGCACCATCCTTACTGCCTTCCTTAATTAGGAATAAAGGCTAGAAAGGCAGCTCATTTACAGCTTCCTCTGCCCCTCCCCTTCTCTTTGGATATTTGATTTTCCCTTTTATTATTTCACTGTCCTTTTAATGAAGTTTCAATGGTTGTGTTTGCCCAGGAGTGCCCCAAATGGTTTTAATTACCAGAACAGTACAAAATGTTCTGCTCTCTGCTGGAGCTAAAAGAGTTTTTCTGGCCCATCTTTTATTTTTATTTTTTCATAGAAACTTTATAATCAGCTTGCATAGGTTCCCCCCTTCAATCTATTGGCATTTTTGTTGAGATCATATTAAATTTATAGTTTAATTTAGGGGAGAATTGACATCTTTAAATTACTGAGTCTTTCAAAGACAGGGTATGGTTTTTCATTTATTCAATTATCTTTTATGTCCCTCAGTAGAATTTTAAAATTTACTTCTTGTAGATTTTGCCCGTGTTTTGAATGTTATCTCTTTGGTTGTTGTTGTAAATGAGATCATTTCTTCCCATATACTTTGTAACTGTTTGGTGTTTCACTTACCATCCTATCAATGAGGTCTTTTGATCTTGTTGTATATAAATCTCCCCCATATCTTAAAATGTATTCACTAGATATTGGCTTAGTTTTAAAAGTAATACATGATATTATAAACAAAATTAACAAATGAAAAGTAAAATTTCCTCTCATCCTGGTCCCCAGTTCGCCCCTAGAGTTTATCACTGTGGGTTATTTCTTGTATAATTTTCCCAGAGCTTTTTCTTTTGTGACTTATACATGGGTATATGTGTATGTAACAAGATATTCTTTCTTGTTGAAATGATATTCTTTCTCCCTTTTGGGTGAGGCCTAATAGACTGGACACAAAATAAAGGCCTTATACTTCCATGAGTTCAACCACCTTTGTAGGCTGTGCTAAGAGATTTTAAGTGAGGGTTGCATTAGAAAGCTTCCCTCTGGCCAATGAGAGTATGAGTGTAGAGGCCGAGAGGTTTCTTTGGAGTTTTCTTCTCTCTCTTTTCTTCTAAGAGTTCTTTAGATGCAAAGTCAGGGCCTCTTTCTGCTTTCTTCTGGGCCAGGTAAAGTGCTGCTGACTAAAGCCTGCCTTAGATTGAATGAACTTCCTTCTCATGGCTTCCCTGTTGTCGTTGGCTTTTGTCTGAGTCACCGTCACAAAGAATCGGCTTTCTAGCTGGTTTGAAGAAACCACTTCAGCCAGGCATGGTGGCTCACACTTGTAATCCCAGCACTTTGGGGGTCTGAGGTTGGTGGATCACTTGAGGTCAGGAGTTTGAGACCAGCCTGGTCAACATGGTGAAACCCTGTCTCTATTAAATTACAAAAATTCACTGGGCATGGTGGTGCTTGAACCTGGGAGGTGGAGGTTGAAGTGAGCTGAGATTGCACCACTGCACTCCAGCCTGGATGACAGAGCAAGACTGTCTCAAAAAAAAAAAAAAAAAAAAAAAAAAAAAAAAGGAAACCACTTCAAAATTACTTGATAGAATAGAAAAATCCAGACTCTGTAAACACATAACACATGAAGCTTTGTGCATCCTGTTGGCCATTCCCTTAAATAATAGACGAGAGAGTTATGAATCCGATGACAAGAATGGCCACAGCGCCTGCCTCTACCAAAGTTGGATAAGTGATAAAGGACCAGGGGTGATGGAGGGTGATTTTAAATGTCACTCAGGGCTCCAGTCAAAAATTTGGGGGGTTACTCTTCTAGGGATTTTCATATTGAACATCACCAGAAGTTCCCTTTAAAAGATAACCAGAAATTTATCCTTCTTCATGTTTTACAAGCATAGAGCAAAAATTCTTTTAGATGAGCACACACTAAGGGTGCAGAACATAAACAAAGAAAATTCTCCATAACCCATTTATCCTTCTGGACTTAGAAAGGTTGAGTGACAGTTACAAATGAAAGGCCTCCTAGGTGTTTTATTTCCTGTGGTAGTTTAAGGAGGAAATGTGTTTCTGGGAATATTTGCATAACAACAATAAAGCTGTGCCCAACTTCAGGTGACAAAAACCTGGGTTGATTAAAATATTTTTTAAAACGTGAATTGGATTGGAAAGTGTTGTTTAAATGTTTTCTGTTCTGTATTGACATTCAAGAGGACAGAAGTTGAGGAGAGAGGGAGGAAGGAATGTAGGTACTCAGGGTAGAGCCCCAGAGGTGCATCAGTTCCAGTTCCATGGTTGGGTCTTTGCTTTGTGTGCCAGAAATTCAGAGACAGTCTCATAAAAACCACATTCATAGGAGACTTATGCATATGGATACTCCATACCCTGCAGGTGAGGCACCACGGAGATCACCCCTGTGTGGGGCTGTGGGTGAGAAGAATGAACAGCAGATGCAGTCTGTTTCCCATTGCTGTGGCCTTTGGTGCACCCCTCCTTGGACCATCTGCGGCTTCCTCTGGTTGGGGGTCTGTCACTGAGCCATCTGAAGTACCTGCCTCTCCTACTTCATCTTAAACTTCTGTAGCCAGCATTGCCTAAGTTCCCCATCAGAATCTACGCTCTGTACCCCATGCCAAAAATTGCAGATTAACATGCTGCCTAGGGGAAGATGTTTTCAGATACATGTATATGCAGAAGTGCCCCCCATATTGTTAGGACTTTACAATTGATCTGGTACTAGGCTTGAGTTCCAGTTGAGTGGGTGCTCCCTTTTGAGCTTGAAGCCAAGACCCTTGGTAAGTCACCTACACTTACTCCTGGCAGCTTTTAGCCAAGATATGGCAAGGTGTGGGAGCTTCCTGGTTGGTCAAAGGTATTTCAGTGATTCCCAGACGGGCTTCATGAAAATTACTAGTGTTTGCTTCTCTTCACATTCCACCCTCCCTTCTCTTTAACCAGCATCTTTAAGAAAGAAACAGGAGGGGAGGAAGGGTGGGATTAGGGTTGGGTTTTGCAGTGACAGAATTTTAGTGGTCAAGGCAACTAAAAACTAATCCTGGTGTCCCTGACTCCATTTAGGCTTACAAGGTCAAGGCCAATGCCTTGGGAGGCATATTATAAGATGACCTCAGCTCTGGCAAATTCTGTACTGACTTAGGAGCTGGTTCTGGTAGAGGCCAACCATCTAGTTTGGGAATGGGAGTTGCTCACTACCAAGCTTGCTTCCAGCTTTCAAAGAGTCTGTCTTGAGGTTGCCTGAACCATGGCAACTGGGAAAGCCATGCTGGCTCCAGAAGCTCAGCTCAGGCCAGTCATGTAGAATGAAATGTTTAGTTTCTTGAGTTCACTTTTTGTTAAGTGTGTGTTATGTGTGTCTATGTGTGTGTGTGTATATATGTGTGTGTGTATTTATATAAATATGTGTATATGTGTGTATACATCTACAAATATATATTAGGTTTAACATAATAGCGTATGTATTATATATATATTTTGTGGATGGTGAGCTTGTATGGGAGAATACAGTAGACACTGTGTATATGCTATCATCTTACCTGGAAGTCAAGGATATGTAATCTGAATTTGCTTAATCAATTAATTCATTAATTCACAGCTTACTGACTAGCCTCAGTGACCTTCAATGGTTATCCAAAGCCTAAAAGTACATAACACTATGCCAAGAGTGAAGAAAGGTTAAAAAAAAAAGTTGTGTGCCCTGTCTTCAAGAAGCTCAGAATCTTTGGGGGAGACAGGCATGTAATTTATTACATTTTACATCTGACAGAAATTAAGTGTTAAAAGAGAAGTATACAACAAGTAATGTGGAAGCTCTGATGAGAAAAGAATCAATTCTGTCTATGAGGATTATGGACCAGACCCTGAGAAGATAATCTTTGAAGTACCCTTGGGGGATAAATAGAATTTCACTTCAATGGTTATAAAATAATTAGTCTTGGCTGCAACAGTTTTTTTTTTTTTTTTTGTTGTTGTTGTTTTTGAGATGGAGTTTCACTCTTGTTGCCCAGGCTGGAGTGTAATGGCGTGGTCTTGGCTCACTGCAACGTCCACCTCCCAGGTTCAAGTGATTCTCCTGCCTCAGCCTCCTGAGTAGCTGAGATTACAGGTGCCTGCCACTACGCCCAGCTAATTTTTTGTACTTTTAGTAGAGACAGGGTTTCACCATGTTGGCCAGGCTGGTTTCAAACTCCTGACCTCAGGTGATCCACCCACCTTGGCCTCCCAAAGTGCTGGGATTACAGGTGTGAGCCACTTACTGGCCTGCTACACTTATAACTTATGTTTGTATGGCACTCCCACTGACTTAGTAGCCTCCCGCGCTTTGTCTTGTTTAATTAGAATAATACTTTTGCAAGGTTAGGTAAGAGGGTAATTTTTTTTTTTCAGGTAAGATTGAAATTTAGAGAGCCTTAATGACTCCCCCTAAGGGACCCAGTTATTTGGGTGAGGGAGGGATGTAGATGTGGAGCTAATATCTTCTCTCTGTCTCCAAGTACTGGGAGAGTCCTTTCTCAGTCCTCGCTTTTAACAGGCCAACCAGAGGTGCATTTCAGGAGTTTGCAAAGTTTCATCATTCATAGCTTAATGATACAGGAATTTTTGCTCCTTAGTTCAGCTAAAATCCGGGTCTCACAACTAGGAAAAATTAGGCACGTGGACACATTGAAAGGTGAGGAGGATGGATTCATTAGGCAAAAAGAAAGCTCTCAGCAAAGAAAGAGGGGGTCTTCTCAACAAACTCCCACTTCACAGATTGAATACTAGGCTACCACACACGAGCTGAAGAGGCCCGGCTCCTCCTCCCACGTAAGGCGTGAATTCCGGCATGAATTCCTGGTGGTTCCATCCCATTTCCCCAGTGCATGTGGGCCTGCTGCAGTCATGCCCAGGCAAGACCTTGTGCAGGTTCCCTTGCCTGCACAAAAACATCTGGCACAAACATTGTGGGGTGGGTTGGAGATTTTCCAGGGACCCTGCCTTATCTGCCTCCGGCATCTATCATTACTAACTAGCCTCAGTGACCATCAATAGTTCTCCAAGTGTGGTCCCCAGACCAGCAGCCTCAGCATCACCTGGGAACTTGTTAGAAATGTAAGTGCTCAGACCCCAGTCTGCACCTGCTGAATCAGAAGTGGTGGGGCAGGGTCCAGCAGGCTGTGTTTGAACAAGCCCTTCAGGGGATTCTGATGCAGACTTAAGTGTGTGAACCTCTGGTGTAGACGTGAACCTCTGGTGTAGAGGTGAACCTCTGGTGTAGATGATCTGAGTAACACAGTTTTGAGGATTCTCTTAAATTAAAATAGATGATGTGAAAACATGAGAACTGACTCTAAAAAAGCCTCTGACAACCCAAGTAATCCTTTTAATATCAGCACCTAGGTTAAATCATGCTTTCCTTTCCTTGTCTGAGGACACTTATCGAGCAGGACGATGTGCCATAGGGCTGGAATAAATTTGGTATTTAAACTGCATGTACTTCTTTCTCTTTGAGAAAACACAAATATATTCATAGACACAGAAAACAGGGGACCTAGAATGCAAAAGTCAAGTTCTCCCATAACTAAACTGCAAGGTTATATGTTGCTTTAGAACACAAAGAGATGGATTTCTGACAAGGGTTACCCACCAAAGAGACCTCAATCTTGAAAACTTCCAGATCGCACCTGAGAACATGCAGTTCCCAAAGAAATTCAATAGAAAGATGGGAGAGATTCTAGTGTCATGGCATTTCATTCTCTTGAATAGTTGGTGAGAAAAAAACAAGAGGGATGAGGGGATTCGGTTACCATGACAACGTGGAGAGGCCTGGCCGGTACCCTGGAGCTGACAAAGCTGGGCATCCCGATTCTACAAGAGAGAAACAGGGCTGTTGAGGCCTGGGGATTGGGTAGAAATGAATATTCTTCTATTCCTGTACACTTCTGCCACACTGCCTGATTTTTAAAAAATTGATTCAATTAAACAGCATGCACAGTGACTGTAGCTGATGCACATCTTTTCATGCATTTCCCCTACCTGGAAGGCACTCCTCTCCATTTCTGTCTACTTTCTATTCATCTGTCACTGAATAGCTCCAAACCTGCTTCCTCAGGGATGATTCCTCATTCACTGGTACTCAGCAAACCACAGCATTCAAAGCTCTTCCACTGCTTCCTGCTTTACAACAGTGTTTTTTAAATTTTTCTTTATACACATAAACTATGTCCTTTAGGGGGGAAAAACAATAACTTTTACTTCCTTGTGCCTTCAGGATCTAAACAACAAAGCTGTCCATAATCTTTTTGCCTCCTTTCTTTTAAAATAAAAAAAGCTAACAATGATGTGTGCTTATTGTGTGCTCCACCTGACCTATTAGAATGGTAGAAGAGCAGTGTCACCTGAGGGCTTGTTAAAAATGCAAATTTTGGGGCTTTGCCCCACATCCGCTCAATTAAAAGCTTTTTAGAGGGTGGGGCCAAGGAATCTCTTTTTAATAAGCCCTTCAGGTGATTCTGATACACATCGAGTTTGTGGATCACTGTACTAGAGACATCTGAGTGTTTCATAATTTTTTCTCATTTAATTTTCACAACCACTCTTAATTTAGGAACTATTATTATTCTCCATACAGATGATGGAACTGAGGAGCAGAGAGTATGAGTAATTGTTTAAGGTCCCTGTGGTGTATTGCTTCCAAAGATGCGGGCAGCAATCCCTCCTCCTTTTTCAATGTGACTTTGTCACTTTTCTCCATCAAAAAGTGCAGTCTATTTCCATCCTCTTTGAACTGTACTGGTCTATGACTTTCTTTGACCAGTAGAACACAAGGAAAGTGACATGGTGCAACTTCCAAAGCTAGGCCTAAGAGGCCCTGCAGATTCTGTTTTCACTCTCTTAGTCCTCTCGCTCTCCATGAAAAGTCTAGGCTATCCTGTTGGAGATGAGCCACATGGTAATAGGGATCCTAGAGAACAAGCAACTGGACCTTGCGGAGAGAGGGACCACGTGGAGAAGAATCAATGTGTGCCAGCTGACAGCCGGCACAAGGCCTAGTCATGTGACAAGTCCATCTTGAACCTTCAGCCCAGCCTCATCAGCAGCTGACTCCAGCCTCATGAGCCTTGCTAAAGCCACATGGAGAAGAGGCTTGCTAAGCCCTGCCCAAACTACCAACCCACAAAATTCTGTGCAATAAAATGGCATTGTTTTAAGCAACTGAGTGTTAGAATAGTTTGTCACACAGCAGAGGAGAACTGAAACAGTCATATATTTGTCAAAAATAAATCAATAAAATAAAATGAGAATTGTTATTTTTTTAATGTGTTGGCTTTAAGCCCAAATTCCAATGCAAGAAATTTGGTAAGTTGTAGTACCATGTACTACATGTAGTACTTTTTTTTTTCCACCTAAGTTAGGTAACAAGAATGACAGCTAATGCTTATGTGGCACTTATAATGTACCAGGCAGTAAGTGCTTTGAATATATTTTAATTTGTTGATTTTTAAATAATTTTTGAAATATATACTAAGATAATTTATTTTCAGCCTTTTTTCTAATGCAAGTTCTTAAAGCTCTACATTTTCCTCTAAATACTACATTAGCTGCATCCCAAACATTTTGATATGTCATATTCTAATTAAGTTCAGAATAATTATGATTTCTTCTTTGACCCAAGAGTTTCTTTCCCCAGAAGTATATTGCTTAATTTTGAGATTTTTCTAATTATCTTTTTAAAAACATAATTCCACTGTATTATATAATAATAATAATATCCTGCATGTTTCAAACATTTGAAATTGATTGGGACTTATTTTGTGGCCTAGTATATTTTTAATTTTCACAAATGTTTCACATGTACTTGGAAAAAAAAAAAAAGCTTATACTATAGCTGATGATTGGCTTCCATAAACTTTTGATGTTGTTGTTAATTAAGGGATAATTATTCCTTTAAGGTAAAGGACCTCTCCAAACAGAAAAAGATTGTGCACCCTTAAGAGGCCTGGAGGCCCAAGATTGGAATTACAGGAACATAATCATTTTTGAATGCTTTTTGTTTTATTTTAATATTAATAGTTTACATCACTTGTGCTTTTGGCTCAGTAATATATCTGTGCTTACTTTGAGATAAAATAATTTTTCCAACAACACACACCAGGAAAACACCAGCTGCTAGACTGATATCTGACACATAGGTGACACACAATAAATATTTGTTGGACCAGTGAATAAATGAATTCGTTGGCTTTGCCTGCTGTCTTAGCCACAGGATCCTCTTCAAGGATGCCGTAGGCTCACCAGTCAGTTGAGGTCAGCATATCTTCCTCAAGAGACTTCCCTGACATCTGCTGGAAAACTTGTAACAAATATGCAAACTGTGGTATCTTGAATGCAAAGGGGGGCCCAGAATTGTGTAATATACAGCATGCTGAAGCATGCTTGTGGTTTCAGTTGGGGCCCAAGTAGACCTAATTTCATCCTCCTGCCTCATCGTTCCCGCACATAAAGTGAACTGCTAGGAAAGCTATATTCAGGCCCAACCTGACAGTGGTCTCTCTTTCGCTCCCCTGGAATCTAAGCTGAGTTCCCGGGTCCCAGTGGGTGTTGCAACCTGCATTGTGCTTCCACGGGGTA
Organism: Macaca thibetana thibetana; assembly: GCF_024542745.1. Classification (NCBI taxonomy): domain Eukaryota; kingdom Metazoa; phylum Chordata; class Mammalia; order Primates; family Cercopithecidae; genus Macaca; species Macaca thibetana. Next base: position 32,039,331 of record NC_065590.1, on the reverse strand, counting down.
AACATTGGCCAACAAGTTGTATGTAATTGTGTTTCATGCAAAGAACAGTAAAGGAGGTACTGTGACATATCTTCATAGATGCAGAGATCATGTTTTCCAATGGAATAAAATCACTAGCCATGCATTTGTGAATAAATTCAATGTATAGTTATAAATATCCCCACAAAGAAAACTCCGTGCCCAAATTTTTTCACTGGTGATTTCTAGCAAACATTTAAGGAAGAAAGAATATCAATTGTATATATAAACTCTCTCAGAAATTAGAGGAGAGAATATTTTCCAATTTTTTATAAGGCCAGCATTACTCTGATATCAAAATTGGACTGACATTACACGAAAAAAAGATACAGATCAACATCCTTCTGAACATAGCCACGAAAATTCTTGACAATTAACAAATCAAATCCAACAACATAAAAAAAGATATAAAACAACATGACCAAAATGGGGTTTAATTCCAGATATGTGAGTTTGGTTTAACATTTAAAAAATCAATGCAACAATCACATTAACAGATAAAGAGAGAAAAATCAAATTGTCATCTCAGTAGATGCAGAAAAAGCATTTGACAAAATTCAACACTGATTTGTGATAAAAGTTCTCAGTTAACTCATTTGATTATCTTAACAACCCTATGAGATATAGACTATTATTCTCATTTTGAAGATAATAAAATGATTCACAGAGACATCAACTACCTTAAGATTACACACAATGCTAGTAAGGGGAGGAGCTGAAACAGTCTGATTCTAGGGCCCATGCACTTAGCCACTGCATGATATGCCCATCTTCTTATCTGAGGTTTGACTTTGAGGCTTAAACCAAAGGGCAAGCATCCAAGGCAGAGGGTGAACCCCAGTCATGCAGTAAAAAAATCTGTAGAGTTTTCAAAAGCCACACATGTCTGCCAGACCATGCCCTATGGTTGCATAGGTTATACACAGTGGTTGTGGACCTATATTTTAGATTCCCAACCTCTGGGATTTTGATTCTGTGTTACGAAGGTGAGCCAGGGCATCTGAAATTTTTAAAAAAGCTCCACAACTGGAAGAACCACTATAGAAAGTGTTCTCTGTGCTGGACCTTGGTCCTCAGAAGCTATACCTCTGAGTACAGCTTTCACCAAGGTGTTACTGTCTCAGTTGCACCTTGTTAAGTCTTGATTTCTCATGCATGCTCCCATTTCCACATTCTGTGCTCAGTGCATATGCAATGTTTATTATCTAATTCTTTCTAAGAAAATGCTGATTTTGTTCAGAATGGTAATATGCCCAGCTAGTAAACTACATTTCCCAGTTGTCCTTGCAGCTAAGGGTGGCAGTGTGACAGAGTTCTGGCCGATGAGATATAAGTAGAAGTTAGCAAGGATATTTTAGAAAGTTTTGCCTTCATGATATAGACAGAGCTTCTTTAATCCTTGCCACATTCCTCTTTTTCCTGCTTCCTGGAATGGAGAGCAGACTTCAGGCAACTTGAGATGCCCAAGCTCAAAGAAAAGAAGCAGAAACATAGACAGCACCTGGGGCATTGATGTCACCATAGCACTGATGCAGCAGCCTTGGACCTCCAACCTCCAGTCTTAGTATGTGAGGAAAAATAACTCCCATAAGTTTACGTTTGTGCCACTGTTACAGGCAGGCAAATACAACCTCTAATTCATATGCTTTCAATACACAATTATTGAGTGCATGACTTTATTAGCTGCCAGGGATATGATGATGACTAAGCCAGGCTCTTTTTTTTTTTTTTTCCAGGAAGCCCACAGCCTAGGTAAGAGGGCACATATATAAAAACAAGAGTAATACAGTGTGATGACGGCTACTGGAAAGATGAGCACTGATGGTCACTGAATGGGCTGAGAAGACCACTGAGAAAGGGATGTTTGCATTTAGTCTTAGCAAATGAGTTGAAATTTGCTAGGTGGATTTAGGATGTGGTGGCTGAATGGGCATTGCTGACACGTAGAAGGGCGTGTGTGAATATACGGAGTCCTAAAACAGCATGGCATGCTCAGTCAGCTCAATGTGGTTGACCTGTATATAGGCTGAGGATAAGAGGTAGTGTGCAGTGGGAGGTGGACCAGCTCATACATGTGTAAAAAATATACATGTGCCATGTGTAAAAAATACTTTTTCTATCAGGTGCCTGTTCCTGGGAGTCAGCAAATTATTTTTAGCAGGGAAGTGATTTGATGAGATTCATTTTTTTTTTTTTTTTTGAGATGGAGTCTCGTTCAGTCGCCCAGGCTAGAGTGCAGTGGCGCGATCTCAGCTCACTGCAAGCTCCGCCTCCCGGGTTTACACCATTCTCCTGCCTCAGCCTCCCGAGTAGCTGGGACTACAGGTGCCCGCCACCTCGCCCAGCTAGTTTTTTGTATTTTTTAGTGGAGACGGGGTTTCACCATATTAGCCAGGATGGTCTCGATCTCCTGACCTCGTAATCCGCCCGTCTCGGCCTCCCGAGATTCATGTTTTTAAAGTCCACTCTGGCAGGAGTGTGGAGAATGGACTGGAAAGTGCTGCAGAAGAAAGACTTGTGAGAAAGCTGAAACCAGCAAGAGATGTTGAGAGCTTATGCCAAGGCAGTGGCACTGGGGCTGGGCAGGAAGGGATGGAGAGGATTTTGATGGCCATTTCAATTTCATAAAATGACCTTTTTGGCCCTTTATAGGAATCTTTGCTCATTGGGATTTTATATTTCTTCATATTACCATATTTCTTTTTATTTTATTTTATTCTATTTTGAGACAGAGTCTTGCTTTGTCGTCCAGGCTGCAGTGTAGTGGTGCGATCTTGGCTCACTGCAACCTCTTCCTCCCGGGTTCAAGTGATTCTCGTGCCTCAGCTTCCTGAGTAGCTGCGATTACAGGTGCCTCCCAGTACGCCCAGCTGATTTTTTTGTATTTTTAGTACACACAGGGTTTCGCCATGTTGGCCAGGCTGGTCTCGAACTCCTGACTTCAGGTGATCCACCCGCCTTGGCCTCCAAAGTGCTGAGATTACAGGTGTGAGCCACTGTAGAGCTTGGCCCTATTATCATATTTTTGGTTTTTATTGGAACATTCCCTTTGGTCTTATTTTACTTTCTTTTAGGCATAGTGCTGTAATAATAGTTTCTCTGTCCACATGATGATGGTTGGATGCCTTTGTCTCATTGAGTTTTCTTTTTGAGTCCTACAAAAGACTTTCTCAGCACCTCTTGATCTTCATGTCTGCTCTCAAGGGAAGGCTCAAGATTGACTTGCATTAGTGGGTCACAGGTAAGACGTACAGCGGAATCCTCCTCCAGGTACAGATTATTCCAGCACCAGCACCAGCTCTCAAGAATTGCTGAAAAATATTGTTAGCTGTTTCTATGTTTCTCTGAGAGGAAGCCTACAATCTTAAGGCATGCTCTCTATTATGTATAGCAGATGATGGGCACTTGGGAAGTTCAGCTTAGAGAGAACCCCAATATAATGAACTCAGATTATATTTTAGAGAGTACTCAGAAAACACTAAGCTCCCCAATGTGTCCCTTAAGAGGGAGGAACAGGAAGGATTCATAAAAATATTGCAGCAACTCATTTTATGTCACCTATTGTTAGATTAAAGTTGTTCAGAATGATTGACATTGCTCCTCCCCCAAGTTCCCTGTGGTTTTCATCTGCAGGTATGCATAGGTGCACACAGATGTTATGAGTTTGAACTAGGACTCACTGGATGTAACCCTGTTTTTAGTTGCTGCTGTAACAAATTACTACAAACTTAACGGCTTGACACCATACCGATTTATTATCTTACAGTTTTGGGCCTCAGATGTCTAAAATGTATCTTATGGGGCTAAAATTAAGGTGTCAGCAGAAATGTGTTCCTTGTGGAGGTTACAGGAGAGAATCTGTTCCTTGGCCTTTTGCAGCTTCTAGATGCTGCCCACAGTCCTTGGCTTGAGGCTGCATCACTCTGACCTCTGCTTCTACCATAACATTTCTCCCTTTGACCCTCCTACCTCTCTCATAAGGACTGTGTGATTACATTGGGCCCACCCAGATAATCCAGGACCACCTCCCCATCTCAAGATCCTTAACTTCATTACATATGCAAAGTCCCTTTTGCAATTTAAGGTAACGTTCCACAGGTTCTAGGAACTAGGGAATGCACGTCTTGGGCAGGGGGCATTATTCTGCCTGCCACCCCAGATTCAAACTGGAGGACCTGGTCTGAAACAGGTGGCTTAGGAAACCACCCTGCGGCCACAATGAAAGATGAATGTAATGAGCGAAGGAGGCTACCTTACCTTCTAATCTCAATGAGATTTTGTTTCATAAACCCCAGCTTTTCATTCATAGTGATAAGAGCAATTTTAGATCACATATTTGAGGGTTGTTTCCTGTCTGTCTTATTCACTGAACTGTAAGCTCCATGAGGGCAGAGACAATGTCTATCTTATTCATCACTATCTCTCTCATGCCTGGCTGTGGCAAACACTAGGGGTAGCCTCCCACCAGCTATTTCTACCTCCTCTTCTTTTTTGTTTTTTGAGATGGAGTCTCACTCTGTTGCCCAGGCTGGAGTACAATGGCGCCATCTCAGCTCACTGCAACCTCTGCCTTCTGGGTTCAAGCAATTCTCCTGCCTCAGCCACCCGAGTAGCTAGGATTACAGGCATGCACCACAGTGCCCAGCTAATTTTTGTATTTAGTGGAGAGGATGTTTCACTATATTGGCCAGAATGGTCTCAAACTCCTGACTTCAGATGATCCTCCCTCCTCGGCCTCCCAAAGTGCTGGGATTACAGGCATGAGTCACTACACCAGGCCTCTACCTCCTCTTTAATGACTGAATCTCAGTCCTGTTCTTAGGGTATTGTGCCATCTTCAAGGAATGAACCACAGTGGTCTAAGCCAATGAAGTAATCCTATCCTCCTTTGCCAGTGATTGATGTATAGATGGCCATGTGATCCAACCCTCGTCTTTTGAGGGCTTCTGGAAAGATCTAATTCCTTGGTGAAAAGAGAAGTCCATGTGAGTGGAAACTCTTGTGTCTGATCCTTTTCTCCCTCCTTTGGAGGTTGTATAAGGTTGTGATGCTTGGGGCTGTGACAGCCATTGGGATACATGGCTTACTTACTGAGAGGAGCAGAGGGGAGAGATGGGAAGATCTTGGGCTCCTGCTGCCATGGTTGAGCTGCTGTAACAATTCTGTCACTATGTCTAGACTTTGGGTTCTGTGAGATAATTAAACGTCTTCATCATTTAAGCCGTGTTAGCCAGAGAGTTTGTTACTCGTAACCAAATGCACTTAAACTGATAAACTGTCTCAGTGTCTGGGGTATGGCAGAGATGTCTAATGAGTAAATACTTCAGTTGACAGATATGCCTTCTCCACAACCTCAACATTTCCTAAAAGAAAAGAAATCCACCTTACAAGCTAAGCTCCTGCATATGAAGAAGCCCCTGAGGACTGGGAATAGCTAAGAAAATCTCTGCTGTTTTGACTTTCACTATGAGGAGGGGAATGATTGCATTATGGGTGACTTGGGTGCTTCAAAGCAAATTATCCTATTTAACGCCATCCACTTCTTCCCGGCTGATTAGCTTCCTCTGTCCAATTCCCACTGGAGTGCTCACCAGCTGGGAACTGTGCGCCATCTGCTGAGTTTCAGGCAGGCCAAACCAACAGGCAGATGCTCCATCCTAGAAAGAGAGAGCAAGGCAACTTGTTTCTGGGAAATTCCTCACAAACCTCCTGCCTGCAACTATAGAACTGGG